>NC_086247.1:97974960-98720733 GCF_021018805.1 Prinia subflava
GCTTTCTTTGCTTA
Source organism: Prinia subflava (assembly GCF_021018805.1). Lineage (NCBI taxonomy): Eukaryota > Metazoa > Chordata > Aves > Passeriformes > Cisticolidae > Prinia > Prinia subflava. Next base: position 97,974,975 of record NC_086247.1, read on the forward strand.
CACTCTGTACCAGTTAGTGTTTCCCATGTCTATAGAGCAAGACCAAAGCTGGTATTGCCTAATTTGATAGAGTTCCATGTAAGAGCTATGTAACATAAAGATTTGCTTTTCAGAGTGAACAGTGATCTCTGCTTTTGGTTTCCATGGCTTGCTTTCTGGAGTTGATGAAAACACAAGTCATGTTAGTTGTTTGTGCTGCCAACCAGCAGAGAAGCTGCTGCAGACACTCCCTTGCCTTATCCATTACTGGCTTTTACGCTGCACCGGTTGGTGTTTTTCATGTCCATAGAAGGAGAACTAAAGCTGTTCCTGCCTAATTTACTAAGTTTCTGTGATAGAGCTATGTAACATAAAGATTTGCTTTACAGAGTGAACTGCGATCTCTGCTTTTGGTTTCTATGGTTTGCTTTCTGGAGTTGATCAAAACACAAGTCTTGTTAGTTGCTTGTGTTGCCAACCACCAGAAAAGCTGCTGCAGACACTTTCATGCCTTATGCTTTCTTTGCTTACACTCTGTACCAGTTAGTGTTTCCCATGTCTATAGAGCAAGACCAAAGCTGGTATTGCCTAATTTGATAGAGTTCCATGTAAGAGCTATGTAACATAAAGATTTGCTTTTCAGAGTGAACAGTGATCTCTGCTTTTGGTTTCCATGGCTTGCTTTCTGGAGTTGATGAAAACACAAGTCATGTTAGTTCTTTGTGCTGCCAATCAGCAGAGAAGCTGCTGCAGACCCTCTCTTGCCTTATCCATTACTGGCGTTTACGCTGCACCGGTTGGTGTCTTTCATGTCCATAGAAGGAGAACTAAAGCTGTTACTGCCTAATTTACTAAGTTTCTGTGATAGAGCTATGTAACATAAAGATTTGCTTTACAGCGTGAACTGTGATCTCTGCTTTTGGTTTCTATAGTTTGCTTTCTGGAGTTGATCAAAACACAAGTCTTGTCTGTTGTTTGTGTTCCCAAGAAATAGAGAAGCTGCTGAAGGTGCTTTCCTGCCTTTTGCAGTACCAGTTTACACTTTGCACATGTATGTGTTTTGCTTGTCACCAGACCACGAATAAAGGTGGGTACTTCCTAATTTGCTTGATTTCCATGAAAGAGCCATGTAACAGAAACCTTTCCTTTGACACTCCACCGGTTGATGTTTCTCATGTCTATAGAGCAAGACCAAAGCTGTTACTGCCTAATTTGCTAAATTTCCATGAAAGAGCACTGTAACATAAAGCTTTGCTTTTCCGAGTGAACAGTGGTTTCTGCTTTTGGTTTCCATGGCTTGCTTTCTGGAGTTGATGAAAACACAAGTCATGTTAGTTGTTTGTGCTGCCAACCAGCAGAGAAGCTGCTGCAGACACTCTCTTGCTTTATCCATTACTGGCTTTTACGCTGCACCGGTTGGTGTCTTTCATGTCCATAGAAGGAGAACTAAAGCTGTTACTGCCTAATTTACTAAGTTTCTGTGATAGAGCTACGTAACATAAAGATTTGCTTTACAGAGTGAACTGTGATCTCTGCTTTTGGTTTCTATAGTTTGCTTTCTGGAGTTGATCAAAACACAAGTCTTGTTAGTTGCTTGTGTTGCCAGCCACCAGAGAAGCTGCTGCAGACACTTTCATGCCTTATGCTTTCTTTGCTTACACTCTGTACCAGTTAGTGTTTCCCATGTCTATAGAGCAAGACCAAAGCTGGTATTGCCTAATTTGATAGAGTTCCATGTAAGAGCTATGTAACATAAAGATTTGCTTTTAGGAGTGAACAGTGATCTCTGCTTTTGGTTTCCATGGCTTGCTTTCTGGAGTTGATGAAAACACAAGTCATGTTAGTTCTTTGTGCTGCCAACCAGCAGAGAAGCTGCTGCAGACCCTCTCTTGCCTTATCCATTACTGGCGTTTACGCTGCACCGGTTGGTGTCTTTCATGTCCATAGAAGGAGAACTAAAGCTGTTACTGCCTAATTTACTAAGTTTCTGTGATAGAGCTACGTAACATAAAGATTTGCTTTACAGAGTGAACTGTGATCTCCGCTTTTGGTTTCTATAGTTTGCTTTCTGGAGTTGATCAAAACACAAGTCTTGTTAGTTGCTTGTGTTGCCAACCACCAGAGAAGCTGCTGCAGACACTTTCATGCCTTATGCTTTACTTGCTTACACTCTGTACCAGTTAGTGTTTCCCATGTCTATAGAGCAAGACCAAAGCTGGTATTGCCTAATTTGGTAGAGTTCCATGTAAGAGCTATGTAACATTAAGATTTGCTTTAGAGTGAACAGTGATCTCTGCTTTTGGTTTCTATAGATTGCTTTCTGGAGTTGATCAAAACACAAGTCTTGTTAGTTGCTTGTGTTGCCAACCAGCAGAGAAGCTGCTGCAGACACTTTCATGCCTTATGCTTTCTTTGCTTACACTCTGTACCAGTTAGTGTTTCCCATGTCTATAGAGCAAGACCAAAGCTGGTATTGCCTAATTTGGTAGAGTTCCATGTAAGAGCTATGTAACATAAAGATTTGCTTTACAGAGTGAACAGTGATCTCTGCTTTTGGTTTCTATAGTTTGCTTTCTGGAGTTGATCAAAACACAAGTCTTGTCTGTTGTTTGTGTTCCCAAGAAATAGAGAAGCTGCTGAAGGTGCTTTCCTGCCTTTTGCAGTACCAGTTTACACTTTGCACATGTATGTGTTTTGCTTGTCACCAGACCACGAATAAAGGTGGGTACTTCCTAATTTGCTTGATTTCCATGAAAGAGCCATGTAACAGAAACCTTTCCTTTGACACTCCACCGGTTGATGTTTCTCATGTCTATAGAGCAAGACCAAAGCTGTCACTGCCTAATTTGCTAAATTTCCATGAAAGAGCACTGTAACATAAAGCTTTGCTTTTCCGAGTGAACAGTGGTTTCTGCTTTTGGTTTCCATGGCTTGCTTTCTGGAGTTGATGAAAACACAAGTCATGTTAGTTGTTTGTGCTGCCAACCAGCAGAGAAGCTGCTGCAGACACTCTCTTGCTTTATCCATTACTGGCTTTTACGCTGCACCGGTTGGTGTCTTTCATGTCCATAGAAGGAGAACTAAAGCTGTTACTGCCTAATTTACTAAGTTTCTGTGATAGAGCTACGTAACATAAAGATTTGCTTTACAGAGTGAACTGTGATCTCTGCTTTTGGTTTCTATAGTTTGCTTTCTGGAGTTGATCAAAACACAAGTCTTGTTAGTTGCTTGTGTTGCCAGCCACCAGAGAAGCTGCTGCAGACACTTTCATGCCTTATGCTTTCTTTGCTTACACTCTGTACCAGTTAGTGTTTCCCATGTCTATAGAGCAAGACCAAAGCTGGTATTGCCTAATTTGATAGAGTTCCATGTAAGAGCTATGTAACATAAAGATTTGCTTTTCAGAGTGAACAGTGATCTCTGCTTTTGGTTTCCATGGCTTGCTTTCTGGAGTTGATGAAAACACAAGTCATGTTAGTTCTTTGTGCTGCCAATCAGCAGAGAAGCTGCTGCAGACCCTCTCTTGCCTTATCCATTACTGGCGTTTACGCTGCACCGGTTGGTGTCTTTCATGTCCATAGAAGGAGAACTAAAGCTGTTCCTGCCTAATTTACTAAGTTTCTGTGACAGAGCTATGTAACATAAAGATTTGCTTTACAGAGTGAACTGCGATCTCTGCTTTTGGTTTCTATGGTTTGCTTTCTGGAGTTGATCAAAACACAAGTCTTGTTAGTTGCTTGTGTTGCCAACCACCAGAAAAGCTGCTGCAGACACTTTCATGCCTTATGCTTTCTTTGCTTACACTCTGTACCAGTTAGTGTTTCCCATGTCTATAGAGCAAGACCAAAGCTGGTATTGCCTAATTTGATAGAGTTCCATGTAAGAGCTATGTAACATAAAGATTTGCTTTTCAGAGTGAACAGTGATCTCTGCTTTTGGTTTCCATGGCTTGCTTTCTGGAGTTGATGAAAACACAAGTCATGTTAGTTCTTTGTGCTGCCAATCAGCAGAGAAGCTGCTGCAGACCCTCTCTTGCCTTATCCATTACTGGCGTTTACGCTGCACCGGTTGGTGTCTTTCATGTCCATAGAAGGAGAACTAAAGCTGTTACTGCCTAATTTACTAAGTTTCTGTGATAGAGCTATGTAACATAAAGATTTGCTTTACAGCGTGAACTGTGATCTCTACTTTTGGTTTCTATAGTTTGCTTTCTGGAGTTGATCAAAACACAAGTCTTGTTAGTTGCTTGTGTTGCCAGCCACCAGAGAAGCTGCTGCAGACACTTTCATGCCTTATGCTTTCTTTGCTTACACTCTGTACCAGTTAGTGTTTCCCATGTCTATAGAGCAAGACCAAAGCTGGTATTGCCTAATTTGATAGAGTTCCATGTAAGAGCTATGTAACATAAAGATTTGCTTTTCAGAGTGAACAGTGATCTCTGCTTTTGGTTTCCATGGCTTGCTTTCTGGAGTTGATGAAAACACAAGTCATGTTAGTTCTTTGTGCTGCCAATCAGCAGAGAAGCTGCTGCAGACCCTCTCTTGCCTTATCCATTACTGGCGTTTACGCTGCACCGGTTGGTGTCTTTCATGTCCATAGAAGGAGAACTAAAGCTGTTCCTGCCTAATTTACTAAGTTTCTGTGATAGAGCTATGTAACATAAAGATTTGCTTTACAGAGTGAACTGCGATCTCTGCTTTTGGTTTCTATGGTTTGCTTTCTGGAGTTGATCAAAACACAAGTCTTGTTAGTTGCTTGTGTTGCCAACCACCAGAAAAGCTGCTGCAGACACTTTCATGCCTTATGCTTTCTTTGCTTACACTCTGTACCAGTTAGTGTTTCCCATGTCTATAGAGCAAGACCAAAGCTGGTATTGCCTAATTTGATAGAGTTCCATGTAAGAGCTATGTAACATAAAGATTTGCTTTTAGGAGTGAACAGTGATCTCTGCTTTTGGTTTCCATGGCTTGCTTTCTGGAGTTGATGAAAACACAAGTCATGTTAGTTCTTTGTGCTGCCAATCAGCAGAGAAGCTGCTGCAGACCCTCTCTTGCCTTATCCATTACTGGCGTTTACGCTGCACCGGTTGGTGTCTTTCATGTCCATAGAAGGAGAACTAAAGCTGTTACTGCCTAATTTACTAAGTTTCTGTGATAGAGCTATGTAACATAAAGATTTGCTTTACAGCGTGAACTGTGATCTCTGCTTTTGGTTTCTATAGTTTGCTTTCTGGAGTTGATCAAAACACAAGTCTTGTCTGTTGTTTGTGTTCCCAAGAAATAGAGAAGCTGCTGAAGGTGCTTTCCTGCCTTTTGCAGTACCAGTTTACACTTTGCACATGTATGTGTTTTGCTTGTCACCAGACCACGAATAAAGGTGGGTACTTCCTAATTTGCTTGATTTCCATGAAAGAGCCATGTAACAGAAACCTTTCCTTTGACACTCCACCGGTTGATGTTTCTCATGTCTATAGAGCAAGACCAAAGCTGTTACTGCCTAATTTGCTAAATTTCCATGAAAGAGCACTGTAACATAAAGCTTTGCTTTTCCGAGTGAACAGTGGTTTCTGCTTTTGGTTTCCATGGCTTGCTTTCTGGAGTTGATGAAAACACAAGTCATGTTAGTTGTTTGTGCTGCCAACCAGCAGAGAAGCTGCTCCAGACACTCTCTTGCTTTATCCATTACTGGCTTTTACGCTGAACCGGTTGGTGTCTTTCATGTCCATAGAAGGAGAACTAAAGCTGTTACTGCCTAATTTACTAAGTTTCTGTGATAGAGCTACGTAACATAAAGATTTGCTTTACAGAGTGAACAGTGATCTCTGCTTTTGGTTTCTATAGTTTGCTTTCTGGAGTTGATCAAAACACAAGTCTTGTTAGTTGCTTGTGTTGCCAGCCACCAGAGAAGCTGCTGCAGACACTTTCATGCCTTATGCTTTCTTTGCTTACACTCTGTACCAGTTAGTGTTTCCCATGTCTATAGAGCAAGACCAAAGCTGGTATTGCCTAATTTGGTAGAGTTCCATGTAAGAGCTATGTAACATTAAGATTTGCTTTAGAGTGAACAGTGATCTCTGCTTTTGGTTTCTATAGATTGCTTTCTGGAGTTGATCAAAACACAAGTCTTGTTAGTTGCTTGTGTTGCCAACCACCAGAGAAGCTGCTGCAGACACTTTCATGCCTTATGCTTTCTTTGCTTACACTCTGTACCAGTTAGTGTTTCCCATGTCTATAGAGCAAGACCAAAGCTGGTATTGCCTAATTTGGTAGAGTTCCATGTAAGAGCTATGTAACATAAAGATTTGCTTTACAGAGTGAACAGTGATCTCTGCTTTTGGTTTCTATAGTTTGCTTTCTGGAGTTGATCAAAACACAAGTCTTGTCTGTTGTTTGTGTTCCCAAGAAATAGAGAAGCTGCTGAAGGTGCTTTCCTGCCTTTTGCAGTACCAGTTTACACTTTGCACATGTATGTGTTTTGCTTGTCACCAGACCACGAATAAAGGTGGGTACTTCCTAATTTGCTTGATTTCCATGAAAGAGCCATGTAACAGAAACCTTTCCTTTGACACTCCACCGGTTGATGTTTCTCATGTCTATAGAGCAAGACCAAAGCTGTCACTGCCTAATTTGCTAAATTTCCATGAAAGAGCACTGTAACATAAAGCTTTGCTTTTCCGAGTGAACAGTGGTTTCTGCTTTTGGTTTCCATGGCTTGCTTTCTGGAGTTGATGAAAACACAAGTCATGTTAGTTGTTTGTGCTGCCAACCAGCAGAGAAGCTGCTGCAGACACTCTCTTGCTTTATCCATTACTGGCTTTTACGCTGCACCGGTTGGTGTCTTTCATGTCCATAGAAGGAGAACTAAAGCTGTTACTGCCTAATTTACTAAGTTTCTGTGATAGAGCTACGTAACATAAAGATTTGCTTTACAGAGTGAACTGTGATCTCTGCTTTTGGTTTCTATAGTTTGCTTTCTGGAGTTGATCAAAACACAAGTCTTGTTAGTTGCTTGTGTTGCCAGCCACCAGAGAAGCTGCTGCAGACACTTTCATGCCTTATGCTTTCTTTGCTTACACTCTGTACCAGTTAGTGTTTCCCATGTCTATAGAGCAAGACCAAAGCTGGTATTGCCTAATTTGATAGAGTTCCATGTAAGAGCTATGTAACATAAAGATTTGCTTTTCAGAGTGAACAGTGATCTCTGCTTTTGGTTTCCATGGCTTGCTTTCTGGAGTTGATGAAAACACAAGTCATGTTAGTTCTTTGTGCTGCCAATCAGCAGAGAAGCTGCTGCAGACCCTCTCTTGCCTTATCCATTACTGGCGTTTACGCTGCACCGGTTGGTGTCTTTCATGTCCATAGAAGGAGAACTAAAGCTGTTCCTGCCTAATTTACTAAGTTTCTGTGATAGAGCTATGTAACATAAGGATTTGCTTTACAGAGTGAACTGCGATCTCTGCTTTTGGTTTCTATGGTTTGCTTTCTGGAGTTGATCAAAACACAAGTCTTGTTAGTTGCTTGTGTTGCCAACCACCAGAAAAGCTGCTGCAGACACTTTCATGCCTTATGCTTTCTTTGCTTACACTCTGTACCAGTTAGTGTTTCCCATGTCTATAGAGCAAGACCAAAGCTGGTATTGCCTAATTTGATAGAGTTCCATGTAAGAGCTATGTAACATAAAGATTTGCTTTTCAGAGTGAACAGTGATCTCTGCTTTTGGTTTCCATGGCTTGCTTTCTGGAGTTGATGAAAACACAAGTCATGTTAGTTCTTTGTGCTGCCAATCAGCAGAGAAGCTGCTGCAGACCCTCTCTTGCCTTATCCATTACTGGCGTTTACGCTGCACCGGTTGGTGTCTTTCATGTCCATAGAAGGAGAACTAAAGCTGTTACTGCCTAATTTACTAAGTTTCTGTGATAGAGCTATGTAACATAAAGATTTGCTTTACAGCGTGAACTGTGATCTCTGCTTTTGGTTTCTATAGTTTGCTTTCTGGAGTTGATCAAAACACAAGTCTTGTCTGTTGTTTGTGTTCCCAAGAAATAGAGAAGCTGCTGAAGGTGCTTTCCTGCCTTTTGCAGTACCAGTTTACACTTTGCACATGTATGTGTTTTGCTTGTCACCAGACCACGAATAAAGGTGGGTACTTCCTAATTTGCTTGATTTCCATGAAAGAGCCATGTAACAGAAACCTTTCCTTTGACACTCCACCGGTTGATGTTTCTCATGTCTATAGAGCAAGACCAAAGCTGTTACTGCCTAATTTGCTAAATTTCCATGAAAGAGCACTGTAACATAAAGCTTTGCTTTTCCGAGTGAACAGTGGTTTCTGCTTTTGGTTTCCATGGCTTGCTTTCTGGAGTTGATGAAAACACAAGTCATGTTAGTTGTTTGTGCTGCCAACCAGCAGAGAAGCTGCTGCAGACACTCTCTTGCTTTATCCATTACTGGCTTTTACGCTGCACCGGTTGGTGTCTTTCATGTCCATAGAAGGAGAACTAAAGCTGTTACTGCCTAATTTACTAAGTTTCTGTGATAGAGCTACGTAACATAAAGATTTGCTTTACAGAGTGAACAGTGATCTCTGCTTTTGGTTTCTATAGTTTGCTTTCTGGAGTTGATCAAAACACAAGTCTTGTTAGTTGCTTGTGTTGCCAGCCACCAGAGAAGCTGCTGCAGACACTTTCATGCCTTATGCTTTCTTTGCTTACACTCTGTACCAGTTAGTGTTTCCCATGTCTATAGAGCAAGACCAAAGCTGGTATTGCCTAATTTGATAGAGTTCCATGTAAGAGCTATGTAACATAAAGATTTGCTTTTCAGAGTGAACAGTGATCTCTGCTTTTGGTTTCCATGGCTTGCTTTCTGGAGTTGATGAAAACACAAGTCATGTTAGTTCTTTGTGCTGCCAATCAGCAGAGAAGCTGCTGCAGACCCTCTCTTGCCTTATCCATTACTGGCGTTTACGCTGCACCGGTTGGTGTCTTTCATGTCCATAGAAGGAGAACTAAAGCTGTTACTGCCTAATTTACTAAGTTTCTGTGATAGAGCTACGTAACATAAAGATTTGCTTTACAGAGTGAACTGTGATCTCTGCTTTTGGTTTCTATAGTTTGCTTTCTGGAGTTGATCAAAACACAAGTCTTGTTAGTTGCTTGTGTTGCCAACCACCAGAGAAGCTGCTGCAGACACTTTCATGCCTTATGCTTTACTTGCTTACACTCTGTACCAGTTAGTGTTTCCCATGTCTATAGACCAAGACCAAAGCTGGTATTGCCTAATTTGCTAGAGTTCCATGTAAGAGTTATGTAACATTAAGATTTGCTTTACAGAGTGAACAGTGATCTCTGCTTTTGGTTTCTATAGATTGCTTTCTGGAGTTGATCAAAACACAAGTCTTGTTAGTTGCTTGTGTTGCCAACCACCAGAGAAGCTGCTGCAGACACTTTCATGCCTTATGCTTTACTTGCTTACACTCTGTACCAGTTAGTGTTTCCCATGTCTATAGAGCAAGACCAAAGCTGGTATTGCCTAATTTGGTAGAGTTCCATGTAAGAGCTATGTAACATAAAGATTTGCTTTACAGAGTGAACAGTGATCTCTGCTTTTGGTTTCTATAGTTTGCTTTCTGGAGTTGATCAAAACACAAGTCTTGTCTGTTGTTTGTGTTCCCAAGAAATAGAGAAGCTGCTGAAGGTGCTTTCCTGCCTTTTGCAGTACCAGTTTACACTTTGCACATGTATGTGTTTTGCTTGTCACCAGACCACGAATAAAGGTGGGTACTTCCTAATTTGCTTGATTTCCATGAAAGAGCCATGTAACAGAAACCTTTCCTTTGACACTCCACCGGTTGATGTTTCTCATGTCTATAGAGCAAGACCAAAGCTGTCACTGCCTAATTTGCTAAATTTCCATGAAAGAGCACTGTAACATAAAGCTTTGCTTTTCCGAGTGAACAGTGGTTTCTGCTTTTGGTTTCCATGGCTTGCTTTCTGGAGTTGATGAAAACACAAGTCATGTTAGTTGTTTGTGCTGCCAACCAGCAGAGAAGCTGCTGCAGACACTCTCTTGCTTTATCCATTACTGGCTTTTACGCTGCACCGGTTGGTGTCTTTCATGTCCATAGAAGGAGAACTAAAGCTGTTACTGCCTAATTTACTAAGTTTCTGTGATAGAGCTACGTAACATAAAGATTTGCTTTACAGAGTGAACTGTGATCTCTGCTTTTGGTTTCTATAGTTTGCTTTCTGGAGTTGATCAAAACACAAGTCTTGTTAGTTGCTTGTGTTGCCAGCCACCAGAGAAGCTGCTGCAGACACTTTCATGCCTTATGCTTTCTTTGCTTACACTCTGTACCAGTTAGTGTTTCCCATGTCTATAGAGCAAGACCAAAGCTGGTATTGCCTAATTTGATAGAGTTCCATGTAAGAGCTATGTAACATAAAGATTTGCTTTTCAGAGTGAACAGTGATCTCTGCTTTTGGTTTCCATGGCTTGCTTTCTGGAGTTGATGAAAACACAAGTCATGTTAGTTCTTTGTGCTGCCAATCAGCAGAGAAGCTGCTGCAGACCCTCTCTTGCCTTATCCATTACTGGCGTTTACGCTGCACCGGTTGGTGTCTTTCATGTCCATAGAAGGAGAACTAAAGCTGTTCCTGCCTAATTTACTAAGTTTCTGTGATAGAGCTATGTAACATAAGGATTTGCTTTACAGAGTGAACTGCGATCTCTGCTTTTGGTTTCTATGGTTTGCTTTCTGGAGTTGATCAAAACACAAGTCTTGTTAGTTGCTTGTGTTGCCAACCACCAGAAAAGCTGCTGCAGACACTTTCATGCCTTATGCTTTCTTTGCTTACACTCTGTACCAGTTAGTGTTTCCCATGTCTATAGAGCAAGACCAAAGCTGGTATTGCCTAATTTGATAGAGTTCCATGTAAGAGCTATGTAACATAAAGATTTGCTTTTCAGAGTGAACAGTGATCTCTGCTTTTGGTTTCCATGGCTTGCTTTCTGGAGTTGATGAAAACACAAGTCATGTTAGTTCTTTGTGCTGCCAATCAGCAGAGAAGCTGCTGCAGACCCTCTCTTGCCTTATCCATTACTGGCGTTTACGCTGCACCGGTTGGTGTCTTTCATGTCCATAGAAGGAGAACTAAAGCTGTTACTGCCTAATTTACTAAGTTTCTGTGATAGAGCTATGTAACATAAAGATTTGCTTTACAGCGTGAACTGTGATCTCTGCTTTTGGTTTCTATAGTTTGCTTTCTGGAGTTGATCAAAACACAAGTCTTGTCTGTTGTTTGTGTTCCCAAGAAATAGAGAAGCTGCTGAAGGTGCTTTCCTGCCTTTTGCAGTACCAGTTTACACTTTGCACATGTATGTGTTTTGCTTGTCACCAGACCACGAATAAAGGTGGGTACTTCCTAATTTGCTTGATTTCCATGAAAGAGCCATGTAACAGAAACCTTTCCTTTGACACTCCACCGGTTGATGTTTCTCATGTCTATAGAGCAAGACCAAAGCTGTTACTGCCTAATTTGCTAAATTTCCATGAAAGAGCACTGTAACATAAAGCTTTGCTTTTCCGAGTGAACAGTGGTTTCTGCTTTTGGTTTCCATGGCTTGCTTTCTGGAGTTGATGAAAACACAAGTCATGTTAGTTGTTTGTGCTGCCAACCAGCAGAGAAGCTGCTCCAGACACTCTCTTGCTTTATCCATTACTGGCTTTTACGCTGCACCGGTTGGTGTCTTTCATGTCCATAGAAGGAGAACTAAAGCTGTTACTGCCTAATTTACTAAGTTTCTGTGATAGAGCTACGTAACATAAAGATTTGCTTTACAGAGTGAACAGTGATCTCTGCTTTTGGTTTCTATAGTTTGCTTTCTGGAGTTGATCAAAACACAAGTCTTGTTAGTTGCTTGTGTTGCCAGCCACCAGAGAAGCTGCTGCAGACACTTTCATGCCTTATGCTTTCTTTGCTTACACTCTGTACCAGTTAGTGTTTCCCATGTCTATAGAGCAAGACCAAAGCTGGTATTGCCTAATTTGATAGAGTTCCATGTAAGAGCTATGTAACATAAAGATTTGCTTTTCAGAGTGAACAGTGATCTCTGCTTTTGGTTTCCATGGCTTGCTTTCTGGAGTTGATGAAAACACAAGTCATGTTAGTTCTTTGTGCTGCCAATCAGCAGAGAAGCTGCTGCAGACCCTCTCTTGCCTTATCCATTACTGGCGTTTACGCTGCACCGGTTGGTGTCTTTCATGTCCATAGAAGGAGAACTAAAGCTGTTACTGCCTAATTTACTAAGTTTCTGTGATAGAGCTACGTAACATAAAGATTTGCTTTACAGAGTGAACTGTGATCTCTGCTTTTGGTTTCTATAGTTTGCTTTCTGGAGTTGATCAAAACACAAGTCTTGTTAGTTGCTTGTGTTGCCAACCACCAGAGAAGCTGCTGCAGACACTTTCATGCCTTATGCTTTACTTGCTTACACTCTGTACCAGTTAGTGTTTCCCATGTCTATAGACCAAGACCAAAGCTGGTATTGCCTAATTTGCTAGAGTTCCATGTAAGAGTTATGTAACATTAAGATTTGCTTTACAGAGTGAACAGTGATCTCTGCTTTTGGTTTCTATAGATTGCTTTCTGGAGTTGATCAAAACACAAGTCTTGTTAGTTGCTTGTGTTGCCAACCACCAGAGAAGCTGCTGCAGACACTTTCATGCCTTATGCTTTACTTGCTTACACTCTGTACCAGTTAGTGTTTCCCATGTCTATAGAGCAAGACCAAAGCTGGTATTGCCTAATTTGGTAGAGTTCCATGTAAGAGCTATGTAACATAAAGATTTGCTTTACAGAGTGAACAGTGATCTCTGCTTTTGGTTTCTATAGTTTGCTTTCTGGAGTTGATCAAAACACAAGTCTTGTCTGTTGTTTGTGTTCCCAAGAAATAGAGAAGCTGCTGAAGGTGCTTTCCTGCCTTTTGCAGTACCAGTTTACACTTTGCACATGTATGTGTTTTGCTTGTCACCAGACCACGAATAAAGGTGGGTACTTCCTAATTTGCTTGATTTCCATGAAAGAGCCATGTAACAGAAACCTTTCCTTTGACACTCCACCGGTTGATGTTTCTCATGTCTATAGAGCAAGACCAAAGCTGTCACTGCCTAATTTGCTAAATTTCCATGAAAGAGCACTGTAACATAAAGCTTTGCTTTTCCGAGTGAACAGTGGTTTCTGCTTTTGGTTTCCATGGCTTGCTTTCTGGAGTTGATGAAAACACAAGTCATGTTAGTTGTTTGTGCTGCCAACCAGCAGAGAAGCTGCTGCAGACACTCTCTTGCTTTATCCATTACTGGCTTTTACGCTGCACCGGTTGGTGTCTTTCATGTCCATAGAAGGAGAACTAAAGCTGTTACTGCCTAATTTACTAAGTTTCTGTGATAGAGCTACGTAACATAAAGATTTGCTTTACAGAGTGAACAGTGATCTCTGCTTTTGGTTTCTATAGTTTGCTTTCTGGAGTTGATCAAAACACAAGTCTTGTTAGTTGCTTGTGTTGCCAACCACCAGAGAAGCTGCTGCAGACACTTTCATGCCTTATGCTTTACTTGCTTACACTCTGTACCAGTTAGTGTTTCCCATGTCTATAGAGCAAGACCAAAGCTGGTATTGCATAATTTGGTAGAGTTCCATGTAAGAGCTATGTAACATTAAGATTTGCTTTACAGAGTGAACAGTGATCTCTGCTTTTGGTTTCTATAGTTTGCTTTCTGGAGTTGATCAAAACACAAGTCTTGTTAGTTGCTTGTGTTGCCAACCACCAGAGAAGCTGCTGCAGACACTTTCATGCCTTATGCTTTCTTTGCTTACACTCTGTACCAGTTAGTGTTTCCCATGTCTATAGAGCAAGACCAAAGCTGGTATTGCCTAATTTGATAGAGTTCCATGTAAGAGCTATGTAACATAAAGATTTGCTTTTCAGAGTGAACAGTGATCTCTGCTTTTGGTTTCCATGGCTTGCTTTCTGGAGTTGATGAAAACACAAGTCATGTTAGTTCTTTGTGCTGCCAATCAGCAGAGAAGCTGCTGCAGACCCTCTCTTGCCTTATCCATTACTGGCGTTTACGCTGCACCGGTTGGTGTCTTTCATGTCCATAGAAGGAGAACTAAAGCTGTTACTGCCTAATTTACTAAGTTTCTGTGATAGAGCTATGTAACATAAAGATTTGCTTTACAGCGTGAACTGTGATCTCTGCTTTTGGTTTCTATAGTTTGCTTTCTGGAGTTGATCAAAACACAAGTCTTGTCTGTTGTTTGTGTTCCCAAGAAATAGAGAAGCTGCTGAAGGTGCTTTCCTGCCTTTTGCAGTACCAGTTTACACTTTGCACATGTATGTGTTTTGCTTGTCACCAGACCACGAATAAAGGTGGGTACTTCCTAATTTGCTTGATTTCCATGAAAGAGCCATGTAACAGAAACCTTTCCTTTGACACTCCACCGGTTGATGTTTCTCATGTCTATAGAGCAAGACCAAAGCTGTCACTGCCTAATTTGCTAAATTTCCATGAAAGAGCACTGTAACATAAAGCTTTGCTTTTCCGAGTGAACAGTGGTTTCTGCTTTTGGTTTCCATGGCTTGCTTTCTGGAGTTGATGAAAACACAAGTCATGTTAGTTGTTTGTGCTGCCAACCAGCAGAGAAGCTGCTGCAGACACTCTCTTGCTTTATCCATTACTGGCTTTTACGCTGCACCGGTTGGTGTCTTTCATGTCCATAGAAGGAGAACTAAAGCTGTTACTGCCTAATTTACTAAGTTTCTGTGATAGAGCTACGTAACATAAAGATTTGCTTTACAGAGTGAACTGTGATCTCTGCTTTTGGTTTCTATAGTTTGCTTTCTGGAGTTGATCAAAACACAAGTCTTGTTAGTTGCTTGTGTTGCCAGCCACCAGAGAAGCTGCTGCAGACACTTTCATGCCTTATGCTTTCTTTGCTTACACTCTGTACCAGTTAGTGTTTCCCATGTCTATAGAGCAAGACCAAAGCTGGTATTGCCTAATTTGATAGAGTTCCATGTAAGAGTTATGTAACATTAAGATTTGCTTTACAGAGTGAACAGTGATCTCTGCTTTTGGTTTCTATAGATTGCTTTCTGGAGTTGATGAAAACACAAGTCATGTTAGTTCTTTGTGCTGCCAATCAGCAGAGAAGCTGCTGCAGACCCTCTCTTGCCTTATCCATTACTGGCGTTTACGCTGCACTGGTTGGTGTCTTTCATGTCCATAGAAGGAGAACTAAAGCTGTTACTGCCTAATTTACTAAGTTTCTGTGATAGAGCTACGTAACATAAAGATTTGCTTTACAGAGTGAACTGTGATCTCCGCTTTTGGTTTCTATAGTTTGCTTTCTGGAGTTGATCAAAACACAAGTCTTGTTAGTTGCTTGTGTTGCCAACCACCAGAGAAGCTGCTGCAGACACTTTCATGCCTTATGCTTTACTTGCTTACACTCTGTACCAGTTAGTGTTTCCCATGTCTATAGAGCAAGACCAAAGCTGGTATTGCCTAATTTGGTAGAGTTCCATGTAAGAGCTATGTAACATTAAGATTTGCTTTAGAGTGAACAGTGATCTCTGCTTTTGGTTTCTATAGATTGCTTTCTGGAGTTGATCAAAACACAAGTCTTGTTAGTTGCTTGTGTTGCCAACCACCAGAGAAGCTGCTGCAGACACTTTCATGCCTTATGCTTTCTTTGCTTACACTCTGTACCAGTTAGTGTTTCCCATGTCTATAGAGCAAGACCAAAGCTGGTATTGCCTAATTTGGTAGAGTTCCATGTAAGAGCTATGTAACATAAAGATTTGCTTTACAGAGTGAACAGTGATCTCTGCTTTTGGTTTCTATAGTTTGCTTTCTGGAGTTGATCAAAACACAAGTCTTGTCTGTTGTTTGTGTTCCCAAGAAATAGAGAAGCTGCTGAAGGTGCTTTCCTGCCTTTTGCAGTACCAGTTTACACTTTGCACATGTATGTGTTTTGCTTGTCACCAGACCACGAATAAAGGTGGGTACTTCCTAATTTGCTTGATTTCCATGAAAGAGCCATGTAACAGAAACCTTTCCTTTGACACTCCACCGGTTGATGTTTCTCATGTCTATAGAGCAAGACCAAAGCTGTCACTGCCTAATTTGCTAAATTTCCATGAAAGAGCACTGTAACATAAAGCTTTGCTTTTCCGAGTGAACAGTGGTTTCTGCTTTTGGTTTCCATGGCTTGCTTTCTGGAGTTGATGAAAACACAAGTCATGTTAGTTGTTTGTGCTGCCAACCAGCAGAGAAGCTGCTGCAGACACTCTCTTGCTTTATCCATTACTGGCTTTTACGCTGCACCGGTTGGTGTCTTTCATGTCCATAGAAGGAGAACTAAAGCTGTTACTGCCTAATTTACTAAGTTTCTGTGATAGAGCTACGTAACATAAAGATTTGCTTTACAGAGTGAACTGTGATCTCTGCTTTTGGTTTCTATAGTTTGCTTTCTGGAGTTGATCAAAACACAAGTCTTGTTAGTTGCTTGTGTTGCCAACCACCAGAGAAGCTGCTGCAGACACTTTCATGCCTTATGCTTTACTTGCTTACACTCTGTACCAGTTACTGTTTCCCATGTCTATAGAGCAAGACCAAAGCTGGTATTGCCTAATTTGGTAGAGTTCCATGTAAGAGCTATGTAACATTAAGATTTGCTTTACAGAGTGAACAGTGATCTCTACTTTTGGTTTCTATAGTTTGCTTTCTGGAGTTGATCAAAACACAAGTCTTGTTAGTTGCTTGTGTTGCCAACCACCAGAGAAGCTGCTGCAGACACTTTCATGCCTTATGCTTTCTTTGCTTACACTCTGTACCAGTTAGTGTTTCCCATGTCTATAGAGCAAGACCAAAGCTGGTATTGCCTAATTTGATAGAGTTCCATGTAAGAGCTATGTAACATAAAGATTTGCTTTTCAGAGTGAACAGTGATCTCTGCTTTTGGTTTCCATGGCTTGCTTTCTGGAGTTGATGAAAACACAAGTCATGTTAGTTGTTTGTGCTGCCAACCAGCAGAGAAGCTGCTGCAGACACTCCCTTGCCTTATCCATTACTGGCTTTTACGCTGCACCGGTTGGTGTTTTTCATGTCCATAGAAGGAGAACTAAAGCTGTTCCTGCCTAATTTACTAAGTTTCTGTGATAGAGCTATGTAACATAAAGATTTGCTTTACAGAGTGAACTGCGATCTCTGCTTTTGGTTTCTATGGTTTGCTTTCTGGAGTTGATCAAAACACAAGTCTTGTTAGTTGCTTGTGTTGCCAACCACCAGAGAAGCTGCTGCAGACACTTTCATGCCTTATGCTTTCTTTGCTTACACTCTGTACCAGTTAGTGTTTCCCATGTCTATAGAGCAAGACCAAAGCTGGTATTGCCTAATTTGATAGAGTTCCATGTAAGAGCTATGTAACATAAAGATTTGCTTTTCAGAGTGAACAGTGATCTCTGCTTTTGGTTTCCATGGCTTGCTTTCTGGAGTTGATGAAAACACAAGTCATGTTAGTTCTTTGTGCTGCCAATCAGCAGAGAAGCTGCTGCAGACCCTCTCTTGCCTTATCCATTACTGGCGTTTACGCTGCACCGGTTGGTGTCTTTCATGTCCATAGAAGGAGAACTAAAGCTGTTACTGCCTAATTTACTAAGTTTCTGTGATAGAGCTATGTAACATAAAGATTTGCTTTACAGCGTGAACTGTGATCTCTGCTTTTGGTTTCTATAGTTTGCTTTCTGGAGTTGATCAAAACACAAGTCTTGTCTGTTGTTTGTGTTCCCAAGAAATAGAGAAGCTGCTGAAGGTGCTTTCCTGCCTTTTGCAGTACCAGTTTACACTTTGCACATGTATGTGTTTTGCTTGTCACCAGACCACGAATAAAGGTGGGTACTTCCTAATTTGCTTGATTTCCATGAAAGAGCCATGTAACAGAAACCTTTCCTTTGACACTCCACCGGTTGATGTTTCTCATGTCTATAGAGCAAGACCAAAGCTGTCACTGCCTAATTTGCTAAATTTCCATGAAAGAGCACTGTAACATAAAGCTTTGCTTTTCCGAGTGAACAGTGGTTTCTGCTTTTGGTTTCCATGGCTTGCTTTCTGGAGTTGATGAAAACACAAGTCATGTTAGTTGTTTGTGCTGCCAACCAGCAGAGAAGCTGCTGCAGACACTCTCTTGCTTTATCCATTACTGGCTTTTACGCTGCACCGGTTGGTGTCTTTCATGTCCATAGAAGGAGAACTAAAGCTGTTACTGCCTAATTTACTAAGTTTCTGTGATAGAGCTACGTAACATAAAGATTTGCTTTACAGAGTGAACTGTGATCTCTGCTTTTGGTTTCTATAGTTTGCTTTCTGGAGTTGATCAAAACACAAGTCTTGTTAGTTGCTTGTGTCCAGCCACCAGAGAAGCTGCTGCAGACACTTTCATGCCTTATGCTTTCTTTGCTTACACTCTGTACCAGTTAGTGTTTCCCATGTCTATAGAGCAAGACCAAAGCTGGTATTGCCTAATTTGATAGAGTTCCATGTAAGAGCTATGTAACATAAAGATTTGCTTTTCAGAGTGAACAGTGATCTCTGCTTTTGGTTTCCATGGCTTGCTTTCTGGAGTTGATGAAAACACAAGTCATGTTAGTTCTTTGTGCTGCCAATCAGCAGAGAAGCTGCTGCAGACCCTCTCTTGCCTTATCCATTACTGGCGTTTACGCTGCACCGGTTGGTGTCTTTCATGTCCATAGAAGGAGAACTAAAGCTGTTCCTGCCTAATTTACTAAGTTTCTGTGATAGAGCTATGTAACATAAAGATTTGCTTTACAGAGTGAACTGCGATCTCTGCTTTTGGTTTCTATGGTTTGCTTTCTGGAGTTGATCAAAACACAAGTCTTGTTAGTTGCTTGTGTTGCCAACCACCAGAAAAGCTGCTGCAGACACTTTCATGCCTTATGCTTTCTTTGCTTACACTCTGTACCAGTTAGTGTTTCCCATGTCTATAGAGCAAGACCAAAGCTGGTATTGCCTAATTTGATAGAGTTCCATGTAAGAGCTATGTAACATAAAGATTTGCTTTTCAGAGTGAACAGTGATCTCTGCTTTTGGTTTCCATGGCTTGCTTTCTGGAGTTGATGAAAACACAAGTCATGTTAGTTCTTTGTGCTGCCAATCAGCAGAGAAGCTGCTGCAGACCCTCTCTTGCCTTATCCATTACTGGCGTTTACGCTGCACCGGTTGGTGTCTTTCATGTCCATAGAAGGAGAACTAAAGCTGTTACTGCCTAATTTACTAAGTTTCTGTGATAGAGCTATGTAACATAAAGATTTGCTTTACAGCGTGAACTGTGATCTCTGCTTTTGGTTTCTATAGTTTGCTTTCTGGAGTTGATCAAAACACAAGTCTTGTCTGTTGTTTGTGTTCCCAAGAAATAGAGAAGCTGCTGAAGGTGCTTTCCTGCCTTTTGCAGTACCAGTTTACACTTTGCACATGTATGTGTTTTGCTTGTCACCAGACCACGAATAAAGGTGGGTACTTCCTAATTTGCTTGATTTCCATGAAAGAGCCATGTAACAGAAACCTTTCCTTTGACACTCCACCGGTTGATGTTTCTCATGTCTATAGAGCAAGACCAAAGCTGTCACTGCCTAATTTGCTAAATTTCCATGAAAGAGCACTGTAACATAAAGCTTTGCTTTTCCGAGTGAACAGTGGTTTCTGCTTTTGGTTTCCATGGCTTGCTTTCTGGAGTTGATGAAAACACAAGTCATGTTAGTTGTTTGTGCTGCCAACCAGCAGAGAAGCTGCTGCAGACACTCTCTTGCTTTATCCATTACTGGCTTTTACGCTGCACCGGTTGGTGTCTTTCATGTCCATAGAAGGAGAACTAAAGCTGTTACTGCCTAATTTACTAAGTTTCTGTGATAGAGCTACGTAACATAAAGATTTGCTTTACAGAGTGAACTGTGATCTCTGCTTTTGGTTTCTATAGTTTGCTTTCTGGAGTTGATCAAAACACAAGTCTTGTTAGTTGCTTGTGTCCAGCCACCAGAGAAGCTGCTGCAGACACTTTCATGCCTTATGCTTTCTTTGCTTACACTCTGTACCAGTTAGTGTTTCCCATGTCTATAGAGCAAGACCAAAGCTGGTATTGCCTAATTTGATAGAGTTCCATGTAAGAGCTATGTAACATAAAGATTTGCTTTTCAGAGTGAACAGTGATCTCTGCTTTTGGTTTCCATGGCTTGCTTTCTGGAGTTGATGAAAACACAAGTCATGTTAGTTCTTTGTGCTGCCAATCAGCAGAGAAGCTGCTGCAGACCCTCTCTTGCCTTATCCATTACTGGCGTTTACGCTGCACCGGTTGGTGTCTTTCATGTCCATAGAAGGAGAACTAAAGCTGTTCCTGCCTAATTTACTAAGTTTCTGTGATAGAGCTATGTAACATAAAGATTTGCTTTACAGAGTGAACTGCGATCTCTGCTTTTGGTTTCTATGGTTTGCTTTCTGGAGTTGATCAAAACACAAGTCTTGTTAGTTGCTTGTGTTGCCAACCACCAGAAAAGCTGCTGCAGACACTTTCATGCCTTATGCTTTCTTTGCTTACACTCTGTACCAGTTAGTGTTTCCCATGTCTATAGAGCAAGACCAAAGCTGGTATTGCCTAATTTGATAGAGTTCCATGTAAGAGCTATGTAACATAAAGATTTGCTTTTCAGAGTGAACAGTGATCTCTGCTTTTGGTTTCCATGGCTTGCTTTCTGGAGTTGATGAAAACACAAGTCATGTTAGTTCTTTGTGCTGCCAATCAGCAGAGAAGCTGCTGCAGACCCTCTCTTGCCTTATCCATTACTGGCGTTTACGCTGCACCGGTTGGTGTCTTTCATGTCCATAGAAGGAGAACTAAAGCTGTTACTGCCTAATTTACTAAGTTTCTGTGATAGAGCTATGTAACATAAAGATTTGCTTTACAGCGTGAACTGTGATCTCTGCTTTTGGTTTCTATAGTTTGCTTTCTGGAGTTGATCAAAACACAAGTCTTGTCTGTTGTTTGTGTTCCCAAGAAATAGAGAAGCTGCTGAAGGTGCTTTTCATGCCTTTTGCAGTACCAGTTTACACTTTGCACATGTATGTGTTTTGCTTGTCACCAGACCACGAATAAAGGTGGGTACTTCCTAATTTGCTTGATTTCCATGAAAGAGCCATGTAACAGAAACCTTTCCTTTGACACTCCACCGGTTGATGTTTCTCATGTCTATAGAGCAAGACCAAAGCTGTTACTGCCTAATTTGCTAAATTTCCATGAAAGAGCACTGTAACATAAAGCTTTGCTTTTCCGAGTGAACAGTGGTTTCTGCTTTTGGTTTCCATGGCTTGCTTTCTGGAGTTGATGAAAACACAAGTCATGTTAGTTGTTTGTGCTGCCAACCAGCAGAGAAGCTGCTGCAGACACTCTCTTGCTTTATCCATTACTGGCTTTTACGCTGCACCGGTTGGTGTCTTTCATGTCCATAGAAGGAGAACTAAAGCTGTTACTGCCTAATTTACTAAGTTTCTGTGATAGAGCTACGTAACATAAAGATTTGCTTTACAGAGTGAACAGTGATCTCTGCTTTTGGTTTCTATAGTTTGCTTTCTGGAGTTGATCAAAACACAAGTCTTGTTAGTTGCTTGTGTTGCCAGCCACCAGAGAAGCTGCTGCAGACACTTTCATGCCTTATGCTTTCTTTGCTTACACTCTGTACCAGTTAGTGTTTCCCATGTCTATAGAGCAAGACCAAAGCTGGTATTGCCTAATTTGATAGAGTTCCATGTAAGAGCTATGTAACATAAAGATTTGCTTTCCGAGTGAACAGTGATCTCTGCTTTTGGTTTCCATGGCTTGCTTTCTGGAGTTGATGAAAACACAAGTCATGTTAGTTCTTTGTGCTGCCAATCAGCAGAGAAGCTGCTGCAGACCCTCTCTTGCCTTATCCATTACTGGCGTTTACGCTGCACCGGTTGGTGTCTTTCATGTCCATAGAAGGAGAACTAAAGCTGTTACTGCCTAATTTACTAAGTTTCTGTGATAGAGCTACGTAACATAAAGATTTGCTTTACAGAGTGAACTGTGATCTCCGCTTTTGGTTTCTATAGTTTGCTTTCTGGAGTTGATCAAAACACAAGTCTTGTTAGTTGCTTGTGTTGCCAACCACCAGAGAAGCTGCTGCAGACACTTTCATGCCTTATGCTTTACTTGCTTACACTCTGTACCAGTTAGTGTTTCCCATGTCTATAGAGCAAGACCAAAGCTGGTATTGCCTAATTTGGTAGAGTTCCATGTAAGAGCTATGTAACATTAAGATTTGCTTTAGAGTGAACAGTGATCTCTGCTTTTGGTTTCTATAGATTGCTTTCTGGAGTTGATCAAAACACAAGTCTTGTTAGTTGCTTGTGTTGCCAACCACCAGAGAAGCTGCTGCAGACACTTTCATGCCTTATGCTTTCTTTGCTTACACTCTGTACCAGTTAGTGTTTCCCATGTCTATAGAGCAAGACCAAAGCTGGTATTGCCTAATTTGGTAGAGTTCCATGTAAGAGCTATGTAACATAAAGATTTGCTTTACAGAGTGAACAGTGATCTCTGCTTTTGGTTTCTATAGTTTGCTTTCTGGAGTTGATCAAAACACAAGTCTTGTCTGTTGTTTGTGTTCCCAAGAAATAGAGAAGCTGCTGAAGGTGCTTTCCTGCCTTTTGCAGTACCAGTTTACACTTTGCACATGTATGTGTTTTGCTTGTCACCAGACCACGAATAAAGGTGGGTACTTCCTAATTTGCTTGATTTCCATGAAAGAGCCATGTAACAGAAACCTTTCCTTTGACACTCCACCGGTTGATGTTTCTCATGTCTATAGAGCAAGACCAAAGCTGTCACTGCCTAATTTGCTAAATTTCCATGAAAGAGCACTGTAACATAAAGCTTTGCTTTTCCGAGTGAACAGTGGTTTCTGCTTTTGGTTTCCATGGCTTGCTTTCTGGAGTTGATGAAAACACAAGTCATGTTAGTTGTTTGTGCTGCCAACCAGCAGAGAAGCTGCTGCAGACACTCTCTTGCTTTATCCATTACTGGCTTTTACGCTGCACCGGTTGGTGTCTTTCATGTCCATAGAAGGAGAACTAAAGCTGTTACTGCCTAATTTACTAAGTTTCTGTGATAGAGCTACGTAACATAAAGATTTGCTTTACAGAGTGAACAGTGATCTCTGCTTTTGGTTTCTATAGTTTGCTTTCTGGAGTTGATCAAAACACAAGTCTTGTTAGTTGCTTGTGTTGCCAACCACCAGAGAAGCTGCTGCAGACACTTTCATGCCTTATGCTTTCTTTGCTTACACTCTGTACCAGTTAGTGTTTCCCATGTCTATAGAGCAAGACCAAAGCTGGTATTGCCTAATTTGGTAGAGTTCCATGTAAGAGCTATGTAACATTAAGATTTGCTTTACAGAGTGAACAGTGATCTCTGCTTTTGGTTTCTATAGTTTGCTTTCTGGAGTTGATCAAAACACAAGTCTTGTTAGTTGCTTGTGTTGCCAACCACCAGAGAAGCTGCTGCAGACACTTTCATGCCTTATGCTTTCTTTGCTTACACTCTGTACCAGTTAGTGTTTCCCATGTCTATAGAGCAAGACCAAAGCTGGTATTGCCTAATTTGATAGAGTTCCATGTAAGAGCTATGTAACATAAAGATTTGCTTTTCAGAGTGAACAGTGATCTCTGCTTTTGGTTTCCATGGCTTGCTTTCTGGAGTTGATGAAAACACAAGTCATGTTAGTTGTTTGTGCTGCCAACCAGCAGAGAAGCTGCTGCAGACACTCTCTTGCCTTATCCATTACTGGCTTTTACGCTGCACCGGTTGGTGTTTTTCATGTCCATAGAAGGAGAACTAAAGCTGTTCCTGCCTAATTTACTAAGTTTCTGTGATAGAGCTATGTAACATAAAGATTTGCTTTACAGAGTGAACTGCGATCTCTGCTTTTGGTTTCTATGGTTTGCTTTCTGGAGTTGATCAAAACACAAGTCTTGTTAGTTGCTTGTGTTGCCAACCACCAGAGAAGCTGCTGCAGACACTTTCATGCCTTATGCTTTCTTTGCTTACACTCTGTACCAGTTAGTGTTTCCCATGTCTATAGAGCAAGACCAAAGCTGGTATTGCCTAATTTGATAGAGTTCCATGTAAGAGCTATGTAACATAAAGATTTGCTTTTCAGAGTGAACAGTGATCTCTGCTTTTGGTTTCCATGGCTTGCTTTCTGGAGTTGATGAAAACACAAGTCATGTTAGTTCTTTGTGCTGCCAATCAGCAGAGAAGCTGCTGCAGACCCTCTCTTGCCTTATCCATTACTGGCGTTTACGCTGCACCGGTTGGTGTGTTTCATGTCCATAGAAGGAGAACTAAAGCTGTTACTGCCTAATTTACTAAGTTTCTGTGATAGAGCTATGTAACATAAAGATTTGCTTTACAGCGTGAACTGTGATCTCTGCTTTTGGTTTCTATAGTTTGCTTTCTGGAGTTGATCAAAACACAAGTCTTGTCTGTTGTTTGTGTTCCCAAGAAATAGAGAAGCTGCTGAAGGTGCTTTCCTGCCTTTTGCAGTACCAGTTTACACTTTGCACATGTATGTGTTTTGCTTGTCACCAGACCACGAATAAAGGTGGGTACTTCCTAATTTGCTTGATTTCCATGAAAGAGCCATGTAACAGAAACCTTTCCTTTGACACTCCACCGGTTGATGTTTCTCATGTCTATAGAGCAAGACCAAAGCTGTCACTGCCTAATTTGCTAAATTTCCATGAAAGAGCACTGTAACATAAAGCTTTGCTTTTCCGAGTGAACAGTGGTTTCTGCTTTTGGTTTCCATGGCTTGCTTTCTGGAGTTGATGAAAACACAAGTCATGTTAGTTGTTTGTGCTGCCAACCAGCAGAGAAGCTGCTGCAGACACTCTCTTGCTTTATCCATTACTGGCTTTTACGCTGCACCGGTTGGTGTCTTTCATGTCCATAGAAGGAGAACTAAAGCTGTTACTGCCTAATTTACTAAGTTTCTGTGATAGAGCTACGTAACATAAAGATTTGCTTTACAGAGTGAACTGTGATCTCTGCTTTTGGTTTCTATAGTTTGCTTTCTGGAGTTGATCAAAACACAAGTCTTGTTAGTTGCTTGTGTTGCCAGCCACCAGAGAAGCTGCTGCAGACACTTTCATGCCTTATGCTTTCTTTGCTTACACTCTGTACCAGTTAGTGTTTCCCATGTCTATAGAGCAAGACCAAAGCTGGTATTGCCTAATTTGATAGAGTTCCATGTAAGAGCTATGTAACATAAAGATTTGCTTTTCAGAGTGAACAGTGATCTCTGCTTTTGGTTTCCATGGCTTGCTTTCTGGAGTTGATGAAAACACAAGTCATGTTAGTTCTTTGTGCTGCCAATCAGCAGAGAAGCTGCTGCAGACCCTCTCTTGCCTTATCCATGACTGGCGTTTACGCTGCACCGGTTGGTGTCTTTCATGTCCATAGAAGGAGAACTAAAGCTGTTACTGCCTAATTTACTAAGTTTCTGTGATAGAGCTACGTAACATAAAGATTTGCTTTACAGAGTGAACTGTGATCTCTGCTTTTGGTTTCTATAGTTTGCTTTCTGGAGTTGATCAAAACACAAGTCTTGTTAGTTGCTTGTGTTGCCAACCACCAGAGAAGCTGCTGCAGACACTTTCATGCCTTATGCTTTACTTGCTTACACTCTGTACCAGTTAGTGTTTCCCATGTCTATAGAGCAAGACCAAAGCTGGTATTGCCTAATTTGCTAGAGTTCCATGTAAGAGTTATGTAACATTAAGATTTGCTTTACAGAGTGAACAGTGATCTCTGCTTTTGGTTTCTATAGATTGCTTTCTGGAGTTGATCAAAACACAAGTCTTGTTAGTTGCTTGTGTTGCCAACCACCAGAGAAGCTGCTGCAGACACTTTCATGCCTTATGCTTTCTTTGCTTACACTCTGTACCAGTTAGTGTTTCCCATGTCTATAGAGCAAGACCAAAGCTGGTATTGCCTAATTTGGTAGAGTTCCATGTAAGAGCTATGTAACATAAAGATTTGCTTTACAGAGTGAACAGTGATCTCTGCTTTTGGTTTCTATAGTTTGCTTTCTGGAGTTGATCAAAACACAAGTCTTGTCTGTTGTTTGTGTTCCCAAGAAATAGAGAAGCTGCTGAAGGTGCTTTCCTGCCTTTTGCAGTACCAGTTTACACTTTGCACATGTATGTGTTTTGCTTGTCACCAGACCACGAATAAAGGTGGGTACTTCCTAATTTGCTTGATTTCCATGAAAGAGCCATGTAACAGAAACCTTTCCTTTGACACTCCACCGGTTGATGTTTCTCATGTCTATAGAGCAAGACCAAAGCTGTCACTGCCTAATTTGCTAAATTTCCATGAAAGAGCACTGTAACATAAAGCTTTGCTTTTCCGAGTGAACAGTGGTTTCTGCTTTTGGTTTCCATGGCTTGCTTTCTGGAGTTGATGAAAACACAAGTCATGTTAGTTGTTTGTGCTGCCAACCAGCAGAGAAGCTGCTGCAGACACTCTCTTGCTTTATCCATTACTGGCTTTTACGCTGCACCGGTTGGTGTCTTTCATGTCCATAGAAGGAGAACTAAAGCTGTTACTGCCTAATTTACTAAGTTTCTGTGATAGAGCTACGTAACATAAAGATTTGCTTTACAGAGTGAACAGTGATCTCTGCTTTTGGTTTCTATAGTTTGCTTTCTGGAGTTGATCAAAACACAAGTCTTGTTAGTTGCTTGTGTTGCCAACCACCAGAGAAGCTGCTGCAGACACTTTCATGCCTTATGCTTTACTTGCTTACACTCTGTACCAGTTAGTGTTTCCCATGTCTATAGAGCAAGACCAAAGCTGGTATTGCCTAATTTGGTAGAGTTCCATGTAAGAGCTATGTAACATTAAGATTTGCTTTACAGAGTGAACAGTGATCTCTGCTTTTGGTTTCTATAGTTTGCTTTCTGGAGTTGATCAAAACACAAGTCTTGTTAGTTGCTTGTGTTGCCAACCACCAGAGAAGCTGCTGCAGACACTTTCATGCCTTATGCTTTCTTTGCTTACACTCTGTACCAGTTAGTGTTTCCCATGTCTATAGAGCAAGACCAAAGCTGGTATTGCCTAATTTGATAGAGTTCCATGTAAGAGCTATGTAACATAAAGATTTGCTTTTCAGAGTGAACAGTGATCTCTGCTTTTGGTTTCCATGGCTTGCTTTCTGGAGTTGATGAAAACACAAGTCATGTTAGTTCTTTGTGCTGCCAATCAGCAGAGAAGCTGCTGCAGACCCTCTCTTGCCTTATCCATTACTGGCGTTTACGCTGCACCGGTTGGTGTCTTTCATGTCCATAGAAGGAGAACTAAAGCTGTTACTGCCTAATTTACTAAGTTTCTGTGATAGAGCTATGTAACATAAAGATTTGCTTTACAGCGTGAACTGTGATCTCTGCTTTTGGTTTCTATAGTTTGCTTTCTGGAGTTGATCAAAACACAAGTCTTGTCTGTTGTTTGTGTTCCCAAGAAATAGAGAAGCTGCTGAAGGTGCTTTCCTGCCTTTTGCAGTACCAGTTTACACTTTGCACATGTATGTGTTTTGCTTGTCACCAGACCACGAATAAAGGTGGGTACTTCCTAATTTGCTTGATTTCCATGAAAGAGCCATGTAACAGAAACCTTTCCTTTGACACTCCACCGGTTGATGTTTCTCATGTCTATAGAGCAAGACCAAAGCTGTTACTGCCTAATTTGCTAAATTTCCATGAAAGAGCACTGTAACATAAAGCTTTGCTTTTCCGAGTGAACAGTGGTTTCTGCTTTTGGTTTCCATGGCTTGCTTTCTGGAGTTGATGAAAACACAAGTCATGTTAGTTGTTTGTGCTGCCAACCAGCAGAGAAGCTGCTGCAGACACTCTCTTGCTTTATCCATTACTGGCTTTTACGCTGCACCGGTTGGTGTCTTTCATGTCCATAGAAGGAGAACTAAAGCTGTTACTGCCTAATTTACTAAGTTTCTGTGATAGAGCTACGTAACATAAAGATTTGCTTTACAGAGTGAACTGTGATCTCTGCTTTTGGTTTCTATAGTTTGCTTTCTGGAGTTGATCAAAACACAAGTCTTGTTAGTTGCTTGTGTTGCCAACCACCAGAGAAGCTGCTGCAGACACTTTCATGCCTTATGCTTTCTTTGCTTACACTCTGTACCAGTTAGTGTTTCCCATGTCTATAGAGCAAGACCAAAGCTGGTATTGCCTAATTTGATAGAGTTCCATGTAAGAGCTATGTAACATAAAGATTTGCTTTTCAGAGTGAACAGTGATCTCTGCTTTTGGTTTCCATGGCTTGCTTTCTGGAGTTGATGAAAACACAAGTCATGTTAGTTCTTTGTGCTGCCAATCAGCAGAGAAGCTGCTGCAGACCCTCTCTTGCCTTATCCATTACTGGCGTTTACGCTGCACCGGTTGGTGTCTTTCATGTCCATAGAAGGAGAACTAAAGCTGTTACTGCCTAATTTACTAAGTTTCTGTGATAGAGCTACGTAACATAAAGATTTGCTTTACAGAGTGAACTGTGATCTCTGCTTTTGGTTTCTATAGTTTGCTTTCTGGAGTTGATCAAAACACAAGTCTTGTTAGTTGCTTGTGTTGCCAACCACCAGAGAAGCTGCTGCAGACACTTTCATGCCTTATGCTTTACTTGCTTACACTCTGTACCAGTTAGTGTTTCCCATTGTCTATAGAGCAAGACCAAAGCTGGTATTGCCTAATTTGGTAGAGTTCCATGTAAGAGCTATGTAACATAAAGATTTGCTTTACAGAGTGAACAGTGATCTCTGCTTTTGGTTTCTATAGATTGCTTTCTGGAGTTGATCAAAACACAAGTCTTGTTAGTTGCTTGTGTTGCCAACCACCAGAGAAGCTGCTGCAGACACTTTCATGCCTTATGCTTTCTTTGCTTACACTCTGTACCAGTTAGTGTTTCCCATGTCTATAGAGCAAGACCAAAGCTGGTATTGCCTAATTTGGTAGAGTTCCATGTAAGAGCTATGTAACATAAAGATTTGCTTTTCAGAGTGAACAGTGATCTCTGCTTTTGGTTTCCATGGCTTGCTTTTTGGAGTTGATGAAAACACAAGTCATGTTAGTTGTTTGTGCTGCCAACCAGCAGAGAAGCTGCTGCAGACACTCTCTTGCCTTATCCATTACTGGCTTTTACGCTGCACCGGTTGGTGTTTTTCATGTCCATAGAAGGAGAACTAAAGCTGTTACTGCCTAATTTACTAAGTTTCTGCGATAGAGCTATGTAACATAAAGATTTGCTTTACAGAGTGAACTGTGATCTCTGCTTTTGGTTTCTATAGTTTGCTTTCTGGAGTTGATCAAAACACAAGTCTTGTTAGTTGCTTGTGTTGCCAACCACCAGAGAAGCTGCTGCAGACACTTTCATGCCTTATGCTTTCTTTGCTTACACTCTGTACCAGTTAGTGTTTCCCATGTCTATAGAGCAAGACCAAAGCTGGTATTGCCTAATTTGGTAGAGTTCCATGTAAGAGCTATGTAACATAAAGATTTGCTTTACAGAGTGAACAGTGATCTCTGCTTTTGGTTTCTATAGTTTGCTTTCTGGAGTTGATCAAAACACAAGTCTTGTCTGTTGTTTGTGTTCCCAAGAAATAGAGAAGCTGCTGAAGGTGCTTTCCTGCCTTTTGCAGTACCAGTTTACACTTTGCACATGTATGTGTTTTGCTTGTCACCAGACCACGAATAAAGGTGGGTACTTCCTAATTTGCTTGATTTCCATGAAAGAGCCATGTAACAGAAACCTTTCCTTTGACACTCCACCGGTTGATGTTTCTCATGTCTATAGAGCAAGACCAAAGCTGTCACTGCCTAATTTGCTAAATTTCCATGAAAGAGCACTGTAACATAAAGCTTTGCTTTTCCGAGTGAACAGTGGTTTCTGCTTTTGGTTTCCATGGCTTGCTTTCTGGAGTTGATGAAAACACAAGTCATGTTAGTTGTTTGTGCTGCCAACCAGCAGAGAAGCTGCTGCAGACACTCTCTTGCTTTATCCATTACTGGCTTTTACGCTGCACCGGTTGGTGTCTTTCATGTCCATAGAAGGAGAACTAAAGCTGTTACTGCCTAATTTACTAAGTTTCTGTGATAGAGCTACGTAACATAAAGATTTGCTTTACAGAGTGAACAGTGATCTCTGCTTTTGGTTTCTATAGTTTGCTTTCTGGAGTTGATCAAAACACAAGTCTTGTTAGTTGCTTGTGTTGCCAACCACCAGAGAAGCTGCTGCAGACACTTTCATGCCTTATGCTTTACTTGCTTACACTCTGTACCAGTTAGTGTTTCCCATGTCTATAGAGCAAGACCAAAGCTGGTATTGCCTAATTTGGTAGAGTTCCATGTAAGAGCTATGTAACATTAAGATTTGCTTTACAGAGTGAACAGTGATCTCTGCTTTTGGTTTCTATAGTTTGCTTTCTGGAGTTGATCAAAACACAAGTCTTGTTAGTTGCTTGTGTTGCCAACCACCAGAGAAGCTGCTGCAGACACTTTCATGCCTTATGCTTTCTTTGCTTACACTCTGTACCAGTTAGTGTTTCCCATGTCTATAGAGCAAGACCAAAGCTGGTATTGCCTAATTTGATAGAGTTCCATGTAAGAGCTATGTAACATAAAGATTTGCTTTTCAGAGTGAACAGTGATCTCTGCTTTTGGTTTCCATGGCTTGCTTTCTGGAGTTGATGAAAACACAAGTCATGTTAGTTGTTTGTGCTGCCAACCAGCAGAGAAGCTGCTGCAGACACTCCCTTGCCTTATCCATTACTGGCTTTTACGCTGCACCGGTTGGTGTTTTTCATGTCCATAGAAGGAGAACTAAAGCTGTTACTGCCTAATTTACTAAGTTTCTGTGATAGAGCTATGTAACATAAAGATTTGCTTTACAGAGTGAACTGCGATCTCTGCTTTTGGTTTCTATGGTTTGCTTTCTGGAGTTGATCAAAACACAAGTCTTGTTAGTTGCTTGTGTTGCCAACCACCAGAGAAGCTGCTGCAGACACTTTCATGCCTTATGCTTTCTTTGCTTACACTCTGTACCAGTTAGTGTTTCCCATGTCTATAGAGCAAGACCAAAGCTGGTATTGCCTAATTTGATAGAGTTCCATGTAAGAGCTATGTAACATAAAGATTTGCTTTACAGAGTGAACAGTGATCTCTGCTTTTGGTTTCTATAGTTTGCTTTCTGGAGTTGATCAAAACACAAGTCTTGTCTGTTGTTTGTGTTCCCAAGAAATAGAGAAGCTGCTGAAGGTGCTTTCCTGCCTTTTGCAGTACCAGTTTACACTTTGCACATGTATGTGTTTTGCTTGTCACCAGACCACGAATAAAGGTGGGTACTTCCTAATTTGCTTGATTTCCATGAAAGAGCCATGTAACAGAAACCTTTCCTTTGACACTCCACCGGTTGATGTTTCTCATGTCTATAGAGCAAGACCAAAGCTGTCACTGCCTAATTTGCTAAATTTCCATGAAAGAGCACTGTAACATAAAGCTTTGCTTTTCCGAGTGAACAGTGGTTTCTGCTTTTGGTTTCCATGGCTTGCTTTCTGGAGTTGATGAAAACACAAGTCATGTTAGTTGTTTGTGCTGCCAACCAGCAGAGAAGCTGCTGCAGACACTCTCTTGCTTTATCCATTACTGGCTTTTACGCTGCACCGGTTGGTGTCTTTCATGTCCATAGAAGGAGAACTAAAGCTGTTACTGCCTAATTTACTAAGTTTCTGTGATAGAGCTACGTAACATAAAGATTTGCTTTACAGAGTGAACAGTGATCTCTGCTTTTGGTTTCTATAGTTTGCTTTCTGGAGTTGATCAAAACACAAGTCTTGTTAGTTGCTTGTGTTGCCAACCACCAGAGAAGCTGCTGCAGACACTTTCATGCCTTATGCTTTACTTGCTTACACTCTGTACCAGTTAGTGTTTCCCATGTCTATAGAGCAAGACCAAAGCTGGTATTGCCTAATTTGGTAGAGTTCCATGTAAGAGCTATGTAACATTAAGATTTGCTTTACAGAGTGAACAGTGATCTCTGCTTTTGGTTTCTATAGTTTGCTTTCTGGAGTTGATCAAAACACAAGTCTTGTTAGTTGCTTGTGTTGCCAACCACCAGAGAAGCTGCTGCAGACACTTTCATGCCTTATGCTTTCTTTGCTTACACTCTGTACCAGTTAGTGTTTCCCATGTCTATAGAGCAAGACCAAAGCTGGTATTGCCTAATTTGATAGAGTTCTAAGTAAGAGCTATGTAACATAAAGATTTGCTTTTCAGAGTGAACAGTGATCTCTGCTTTTGGTTTCCATGGCTTGCTTTCTGGAGTTGATGAAAACACAAGTCATGTTAGTTGTTTGTGCTGCCAACCAGCAGAGAAGCTGCTGCAGACACTCCCTTGCCTTATCCATTACTGGCTTTTACGCTGCACCGGTTGGTGTTTTTCATGTCCATAGGAGGAGAACTAAAGCTGTTCCTGCCTAATTTACTAAGTTTCTGTGATAGAGCTATGTAACATAAAGATTTGCTTTACAGAGTGAACTGCGATCTCTGCTTTTGGTTTCTATGGTTTGCTTTCTGGAGTTGATCAAAACACAAGTCTTGTTAGTTGCTTGTGTTGCCAACCACCAGAAAAGCTGCTGCAGACACTTTCATGCCTTATGCTTTCTTTGCTTACGCTCTGTACCAGTTAGTGTTTCCCATGTCTATAGAGCAAGACCAAAGCTGGTATTGCCTAATTTGATAGAGTTCCATGTAAGAGCTATGTAACATAAAGATTTGCTTTTCAGAGTGAACAGTGATCTCTGCTTTTGGTTTCCATGGCTTGCTTTCTGGAGTTGATGAAAACACAAGTCATGTTAGTTCTTTGTGCTGCCAATCAGCAGAGAAGCTGCTGCAGACCCTCTCTTGCCTTATCCATTACTGGCGTTTACGCTGCACCGGTTGGTGTCTTTCATGTCCATAGAAGGAGAACTAAAGCTGTTACTGCCTAATTTACTAAGTTTCTGTGATAGAGCTATGTAACATAAAGATTTGCTTTACAGCGTGAACTGTGATCTCTGCTTTTGGTTTCTATAGTTTGCTTTCTGGAGTTGATCAAAACACAAGTCTTGTCTGTTGTTTGTGTTCCCAAGAAATAGAGAAGCTGCTGAAGGTGCTTTCCTGCCTTTTGCAGTACCAGTTTACACTTTGCACATGTATGTGTTTTGCTTGTCACCAGACCACGAATAAAGGTGGGTACTTCCTAATTTGCTTGATTTCCATGAAAGAGCCATGTAACAGAAACCTTTCCTTTGACACTCCACCGGTTGATGTTTCTCATGTCTATAGAGCAAGACCAAAGCTGTCACTGCCTAATTTGCTAAATTTCCATGAAAGAGCACTGTAACATAAAGCTTTGCTTTTCCGAGTGAACAGTGGTTTCTGCTTTTGGTTTCCATGGCTTGCTTTCTGGAGTTGATGAAAACACAAGTCATGTTAGTTGTTTGTGCTGCCAACCAGCAGAGAAGCTGCTGCAGACACTCTCTTGCTTTATCCATTACTGGCTTTTACGCTGCACCGGTTGGTGTCTTTCATGTCCATAGAAGGAGAACTAAAGCTGTTACTGCCTAATTTACTAAGTTTCTGTGATAGAGCTACGTAACATAAAGATTTGCTTTACAGAGTGAACAGTGATCTCTGCTTTTGGTTTCTATAGTTTGCTTTCTGGAGTTGATCAAAACACAAGTCTTGTTAGTTGCTTGTGTTGCCAACCACCAGAGAAGCTGCTGCAGACACTTTCATGCCTTATGCTTTACTTGCTTACACTCTGTACCAGTTAGTGTTTCCCATGTCTATAGAGCAAGACCAAAGCTGGTATTGCCTAATTTGGTAGAGTTCCATGTAAGAGCGATGTAACATTAAGATTTGCTTTACAGAGTGAACAGTGATCTCTGCTTTTGGTTTCTATAGTTTGCTTTCTGGAGTTGATCAAAACACAAGTCTTGTTAGTTGCTTGTGTTGCCAACCACCAGAGAAGCTGCTGCAGACACTTTCATGCCTTATGCTTTCTTTGCTTACACTCTGTACCAGTTAGTGTTTCCCATGTCTATAGAGCAAGACCAAAGCTGGTATTGCCTAATTTGATAGAGTTCCATGTAAGAGCTATGTAACATAAAGATTTGCTTTTCAGAGTGAACAGTGATCTCTGCTTTTGGTTTCCATGGCTTGCTTTCTGGAGTTGATGAAAACACAAGTCATGTTAGTTGTTTGTGCTGCCAACCAGCAGAGAAGCTGCTGCAGACACTCCCTTGCCTTATCCATTACTGGCTTTTACGCTGCACCGGTTGGTGTTTTTCATGTCCATAGAAGGAGAACTAAAGCTGTTACTGCCTAATTTACTAAGTTTCTGTGATAGAGCTATGTAACATAAAGATTTGCTTTACAGAGTGAACTGCGATCTCTGCTTTTGGTTTCTATGGTTTGCTTTCTGGAGTTGATCAAAACACAAGTCTTGTTAGTTGCTTGTGTTGCCAACCACCAGAGAAGCTGCTGCAGACACTTTCATGCCTTATGCTTTCTTTGCTTACACTCTGTACCAGTTAGTGTTTCCCATGTCTATAGAGCAAGACCAAAGCTGGTATTGCCTAATTTGATAGAGTTCCATGTAAGAGCTATGTAACATAAAGATTTGCTTTACAGAGTGAACAGTGATCTCTGCTTTTGGTTTCTATAGTTTGCTTTCTGGAGTTGATCAAAACACAAGTCTTGTCTGTTGTTTGTGTTCCCAAGAAATAGAGAAGCTGCTGAAGGTGCTTTCCTGCCTTTTGCAGTACCAGTTTACACTTTGCACATGTATGTGTTTTGCTTGTCACCAGACCACGAATAAAGGTGGGTACTTCCTAATTTGCTTGATTTCCATGAAAGAGCCATGTAACAGAAACCTTTCCTTTGACACTCCACCGGTTGATGTTTCTCATGTCTATAGAGCAAGACCAAAGCTGTTACTGCCTAATTTGCTAAATTTCCATGAAAGAGCACTGTAACATAAAGCTTTGCTTTTCCGAGTGAACAGTGGTTTCTGCTTTTGGTTTCCATGGCTTGCTTTCTGGAGTTGATCAAAACACAAGTCATGTTAGTTGTTTGTGCTGCCAACCAGCAGAGAAGCTGCTGCAGACACTCTCTTGCTTTATCCATTACTGGCTTTTACGCTGCACCGGTTGGTGTCTTTCATGTCCATAGAAGGAGAACTAAAGCTGTTACTGCCTAATTTACTAAGTTTCTGTGATAGAGCTACGTAACATAAAGATTTGCTTTACAGAGTGAACTGTGATCTCTGCTTTTGGTTTCTATAGTTTGCTTTCTGGAGTTGATCAAAACACAAGTCTTGTTAGTTGCTTGTGTTGCCAGCCACCAGAGAAGCTGCTGCAGACACTTTCATGCCTTATGCTTTCTTTGCTTACACTCTGTACCAGTTAGTGTTTCCCATGTCTATAGAGCAAGACCAAAGCTGGTATTGCCTAATTTGATAGAGTTCCATGTAAGAGCTATGTAACATAAAGATTTGCTTTTCAGAGTGAACAGTGATCTCTGCTTTTGGTTTCCATGGCTTGCTTTCTGGAGTTGATGAAAACACAAGTCATGTTAGTTGTTTGTGCTGCCAACCAGCAGAGAAGCTGCTGCAGACACTCTCTTGCCTTATCCATTACTGGCTTTTACGCTGCACCGGTTGGTGTTTTTCATGTCCATAGAAGGAGAACTAAAGCTGTTACTGCCTAATTTACTAAGTTTCTGCGATAGAGCTATGTAACATAAAGATTTGCTTTACAGAGTGAACTGTGATCTCTGCTTTTGGTTTCTATAGTTTGCTTTCTGGAGTTGATCAAAACACAAGTCTTGTTAGTTGCTTGTGTTGCCAACCACCAGAGAAGCTGCTGCAGACACTTTCATGCCTTATGCTTTCTTTGCTTACACTCTGTACCAGTTAGTGTTTCCCATGTCTATAGAGCAAGACCAAAGCTGGTATTGCCTAATTTGGTAGAGTTCCATGTAAGAGCTATGTAACATAAAGATTTGCTTTACAGAGTGAACAGTGATCTCTGCTTTTGGTTTCTATAGTTTGCTTTCTGGAGTTGATCAAAACACAAGTCTTGTCTGTTGTTTGTGTTCCCAAGAAATAGAGAAGCTGCTGAAGGTGCTTTCCTGCCTTTTGCAGTACCAGTTTACACTTTGCACATGTATGTGTTTTGCTTGTCACCAGACCACGAATAAAGGTGGGTACTTCCTAATTTGCTTGATTTCCATGAAAGAGCCATGTAACAGAAACCTTTCCTTTGACACTCCACCGGTTGATGTTTCTCATGTCTATAGAGCAAGACCAAAGCTGTCACTGCCTAATTTGCTAAATTTCCATGAAAGAGCACTGTAACATAAAGCTTTGCTTTTCCGAGTGAACAGTGGTTTCTGCTTTTGGTTTCCATGGCTTGCTTTCTGGAGTTGATGAAAACACAAGTCATGTTAGTTGTTTGTGCTGCCAACCAGCAGAGAAGCTGCTGCAGACACTCTCTTGCTTTATCCATTACTGGCTTTTACGCTGCACCGGTTGGTGTCTTTCATGTCCATAGAAGGAGAACTAAAGCTGTTACTGCCTAATTTACTAAGTTTCTGTGATAGAGCTACGTAACATAAAGATTTGCTTTACAGAGTGAACAGTGATCTCTGCTTTTGGTTTCTATAGTTTGCTTTCTGGAGTTGATCAAAACACAAGTCTTGTTAGTTGCTTGTGTTGCCAACCACCAGAGAAGCTGCTGCAGACACTTTCATGCCTTATGCTTTACTTGCTTACACTCTGTACCAGTTAGTGTTTCCCATGTCTATAGAGCAAGACCAAAGCTGGTATTGCCTAATTTGGTAGAGTTCCATGTAAGAGCTATGTAACATTAAGATTTGCTTTACAGAGTGAACAGTGATCTCTGCTTTTGGTTTCTATAGTTTGCTTTCTGGAGTTGATCAAAACACAAGTCTTGTTAGTTGCTTGTGTTGCCAACCACCAGAGAAGCTGCTGCAGACACTTTCATGCCTTATGCTTTCTTTGCTTACACTCTGTACCAGTTAGTGTTTCCCATGTCTATAGAGCAAGACCAAAGCTGGTATTGCCTAATTTGATAGAGTTCCATGTAAGAGCTATGTAACATAAAGATTTGCTTTTCAGAGTGAACAGTGATCTCTGCTTTTGGTTTCCATGGCTTGCTTTCTGGAGTTGATGAAAACACAAGTCATGTTAGTTGTTTGTGCTGCCAACCAGCAGAGAAGCTGCTGCAGACACTCCCTTGCCTTATCCATTACTGGCTTTTACGCTGCACCGGTTGGTGTTTTTCATGTCCATAGGAGGAGAACTAAAGCTGTTCCTGCCTAATTTACTAAGTTTCTGTGATAGAGCTATGTAACATAAAGATTTGCTTTACAGAGTGAACTGCGATCTCTGCTTTTGGTTTCTATGGTTTGCTTTCTGGAGTTGATCAAAACACAAGTCTTGTTAGTTGCTTGTGTTGCCAACCACCAGAAAAGCTGCTGCAGACACTTTCATGCCTTATGCTTTCTTTGCTTACACTCTGTACCAGTTAGTGTTTCCCATGTCTATAGAGCAAGACCAAAGCTGGTATTGCCTAATTTGATAGAGTTCCATGTAAGAGCTATGTAACATAAAGATTTGCTTTTCAGAGTGAACAGTGATCTCTGCTTTTGGTTTCCATGGCTTGCTTTCTGGAGTTGATGAAAACACAAGTCATGTTAGTTCTTTGTGCTGCCAATCAGCAGAGAAGCTGCTGCAGACCCTCTCTTGCCTTATCCATTACTGGCGTTTACGCTGCACCGGTTGGTGTTTTTCATGTCCATAGAAGGAGAACTAAAGCTGTTACTGCCTAATTTACTAAGTTTCTGTGATAGAGCTATGTAACATAAAGATTTGCTTTACAGCGTGAACTGTGATCTCTGCTTTTGGTTTCTATAGTTTGCTTTCTGGAGTTGATCAAAACACAAGTCTTGTCTGTTGTTTGTGTTCCCAAGAAATAGAGAAGCTGCTGAAGGTGCTTTCCTGCCTTTTGCAGTACCAGTTTACACTTTGCACATGTATGTGTTTTGCTTGTCACCAGACCACGAATAAAGGTGGGTACTTCCTAATTTGCTTGATTTCCATGAAAGAGCCATGTAACAGAAACCTTTCCTTTGACACTCCACCGGTTGATGTTTCTCATGTCTATAGAGCAAGACCAAAGCTGTTACTGCCTAATTTGCTAAATTTCCATGAAAGAGCACTGTAACATAAAGCTTTGCTTTTCCGAGTGAACAGTGGTTTCTGCTTTTGGTTTCCATGGCTTGCTTTCTGGAGTTGATCAAAACACAAGTCATGTTAGTTGTTTGTGCTGCCAACCAGCAGAGAAGCTGCTGCAGACACTCTCTTGCTTTATCCATTACTGGCTTTTACGCTGCACCGGTTGGTGTCTTTCATGTCCATAGAAGGAGAACTAAAGCTGTTACTGCCTAATTTACTAAGTTTCTGTGATAGAGCTACGTAACATAAAGATTTGCTTTACAGAGTGAACTGTGATCTCTGC
This sequence comes from Prinia subflava, assembly GCF_021018805.1. Lineage (NCBI taxonomy): Eukaryota > Metazoa > Chordata > Aves > Passeriformes > Cisticolidae > Prinia > Prinia subflava. The sequence goes on from NC_086247.1 coordinate 98,013,752, forward strand.
TTTTGGTTTCTATAGTTTGCTTTCTGGAGTTGATCAAAACACAAGTCTTGTTAGTTGCTTGTGTTGCCAGCCACCAGAGAAGCTGCTGCAGACACTTTCATGCCTTATGCTTTCTTTGCTTACACTCTGTACCAGTTAGTGTTTCCCATGTCTATAGAGCAAGACCAAAGCTGGTATTGCCTAATTTGATAGAGTTCCATGTAAGAGCTATGTAACATAAAGATTTGCTTTTCAGAGTGAACAGTGATCTCTGCTTTTGGTTTCCATGGCTTGCTTTTTGGAGTTGATGAAAACACAAGTCATGTTAGTTGTTTGTGCTGCCAACCAGCAGAGAAGCTGCTGCAGACACTCTCTTGCCTTATCCATTACTGGCTTTTACGCTGCACCGGTTGGTGTTTTTCATGTCCATAGAAGGAGAACTAAAGCTGTTACTGCCTAATTTACTAAGTTTCTGCGATAGAGCTATGTAACATAAAGATTTGCTTTACAGAGTGAACTGTGATCTCTGCTTTTGGTTTCTATAGTTTGCTTTCTGGAGTTGATCAAAACACAAGTCTTGTTAGTTGCTTGTGTTGCCAACCACCAGAGAAGCTGCTGCAGACACTTTCATGCCTTATGCTTTCTTTGCTTACACTCTGTACCAGTTAGTGTTTCCCATGTCTATAGAGCAAGACCAAAGCTGGTATTGCCTAATTTGATAGAGTTCCATGTAAGAGCTATGTAACATAAAGATTTGCTTTTCAGAGTGAACAGTGATCTCTGCTTTTGGTTTCCATGGCTTGCTTTTTGGAGTTGATGAAAACACAAGTCATGTTAGTTGTTTGTGCTGCCAACCAGCAGAGAAGCTGCTGCAGACACTCTCTTGCCTTATCCATTACTGGCTTTTACGCTGCACCGGTTGGTGTTTTTCATGTCCATAGAAGGAGAACTAAAGCTGTTACTGCCTAATTTACTAAGTTTCTGCGATAGAGCTATGTAACATAAAGATTTGCTTTACAGAGTGAACTGTGATCTCTGCTTTTGGTTTCTATAGTTTGCTTTCTGGAGTTGATCAAAACACAAGTCTTGTTAGTTGCTTGTGTTGCCAACCACCAGAGAAGCTGCTGCAGACACTTTCATGCCTTATGCTTTCTTTGCTTACACTCTGTACCAGTTAGTGTTTCCCATGTCTATAGAGCAAGACCAAAGCTGGTATTGCCTAATTTGGTAGAGTTCCATGTAAGAGCTATGTAACATAAAGATTTGCTTTACAGAGTGAACAGTGATCTCTGCTTTTGGTTTCTATAGTTTGCTTTCTGGAGTTGATCAAAACACAAGTCTTGTCTGTTGTTTGTGTTCCCAAGAAATAGAGAAGCTGCTGAAGGTGCTTTCCTGCCTTTTGCAGTACCAGTTTACACTTTGCACATGTATGTGTTTTGCTTGTCACCAGACCACGAATAAAGGTGGGTACTTCCTAATTTGCTTGATTTCCATGAAAGAGCCATGTAACAGAAACCTTTCCTTTGACACTCCACCGGTTGATGTTTCTCATGTCTATAGAGCAAGACCAAAGCTGTCACTGCCTAATTTGCTAAATTTCCATGAAAGAGCACTGTAACATAAAGCTTTGCTTTTCCGAGTGAACAGTGGTTTCTGCTTTTGGTTTCCATGGCTTGCTTTCTGGAGTTGATGAAAACACAAGTCATGTTAGTTGTTTGTGCTGCCAACCAGCAGAGAAGCTGCTGCAGACACTCTCTTGCTTTATCCATTACTGGCTTTTACGCTGCACCGGTTGGTGTCTTTCATGTCCATAGAAGGAGAACTAAAGCTGTTACTGCCTAATTTACTAAGTTTCTGTGATAGAGCTACGTAACATAAAGATTTGCTTTACAGAGTGAACAGTGATCTCTGCTTTTGGTTTCTATAGTTTGCTTTCTGGAGTTGATCAAAACACAAGTCTTGTTAGTTGCTTGTGTTGCCAACCACCAGAGAAGCTGCTGCAGACACTTTCATGCCTTATGCTTTACTTGCTTACACTCTGTACCAGTTAGTGTTTCCCATGTCTATAGAGCAAGACCAAAGCTGGTATTGCCTAATTTGGTAGAGTTCCATGTAAGAGCTATGTAACATAAAGATTTGCTTTTCAGAGTGAACAGTGATCTCTGCTTTTGGTTTCCATGGCTTGCTTTCTGGAGTTGATGAAAACACAAGTCATGTTAGTTCTTTGTGCTGCCAATCAGCAGAGAAGCTGCTGCAGACCCTCTCTTGCCTTATCCATTACTGGCGTTTACGCTGCACCGGTTGGTGTCTTTCATGTCCATAGAAGGAGAACTAAAGCTGTTACTGCCTAATTTACTAAGTTTCTGTGATAGAGCTATGTAACATAAAGATTTGCTTTACAGCGTGAACTGTGATCTCTGCTTTTGGTTTCTATAGTTTGCTTTCTGGAGTTGATCAAAACACAAGTCTTGTCTGTTGTTTGTGTTCCCAAGAAATAGAGAAGCTGCTGAAGGTGCTTTCCTGCCTTTTGCAGTACCAGTTTACACTTTGCACATGTATGTGTTTTGCTTGTCACCAGACCACGAATAAAGGTGGGTACTTCCTAATTTGCTTGATTTCCATGAAAGAGCCATGTAACAGAAACCTTTCCTTTGACACTCCACCGGTTGATGTTTCTCATGTCTATAGAGCAAGACCAAAGCTGTTACTGCCTAATTTGCTAAATTTCCATGAAAGAGCACTGTAACATAAAGCTTTGCTTTTCCGAGTGAACAGTGGTTTCTGCTTTTGGTTTCCATGGCTTGCTTTCTGGAGTTGATGAAAACACAAGTCATGTTAGTTGTTTGTGCTGCCAACCAGCAGAGAAGCTGCTGCAGACACTCTCTTGCTTTATCCATTACTGGCTTTTACGCTGCACCGGTTGGTGTCTTTCATGTCCATAGAAGGAGAACTAAAGCTGTTACTGCCTAATTTACTAAGTTTCTGTGATAGAGCTACGTAACATAAAGATTTGCTTTACAGAGTGAACTGTGATCTCTGCTTTTGGTTTCTATAGTTTGCTTTCTGGAGTTGATCAAAACACAAGTCTTGTTAGTTGCTTGTGTTGCCAGCCACCAGAGAAGCTGCTGCAGACACTTTCATGCCTTATGCTTTCTTTGCTTACACTCTGTACCAGTTAGTGTTTCCCATGTCTATAGAGCAAGACCAAAGCTGGTATTGCCTAATTTGATAGAGTTCCATGTAAGAGCTATGTAACATAAAGATTTGCTTTTCAGAGTGAACAGTGATCTCTGCTTTTGGTTTCCATGGCTTGCTTTCTGGAGTTGATGAAAACACAAGTCATGTTAGTTCTTTGTGCTGCCAATCAGCAGAGAAGCTGCTGCAGACCCTCTCTTGCCTTATCCATTACTGGCGTTTACGCTGCACCGGTTGGTGTCTTTCATGTCCATAGAAGGAGAACTAAAGCTGTTACTGCCTAATTTACTAAGTTTCTGTGATAGAGCTACGTAACATAAAGATTTGCTTTACAGAGTGAACTGTGATCTCTGCTTTTGGTTTCTATAGTTTGCTTTCTGGAGTTGATCAAAACACAAGTCTTGTTAGTTGCTTGTGTTGCCAACCACCAGAGAAGCTGCTGCAGACACTTTCATGCCTTATGCTTTACTTGCTTACACTCTGTACCAGTTAGTGTTTCCCATGTCTATAGAGCAAGACCAAAGCTGGTATTGCCTAATTTGGTAGAGTTCCATGTAAGAGCTATGTAACATTAAGATTTGCTTTACAGAGTGAACAGTGATCTCTGCTTTTGGTTTCTATAGATTGCTTTCTGGAGTTGATCAAAACACAAGTCTTGTTAGTTGCTTGTGTTGCCAACCAGCAGAGAAGCTGCTGCAGACACTTTCATGCCTTATGCTTTCTTTGCTTACACTCTGTACCAGTTAGTGTTTCCCATGTCTATAGAGCAAGACCAAAGCTGGTATTGCCTAATTTGGTAGAGTTCCATGTAAGAGCTATGTAACATAAAGATTTGCTTTACAGAGTGAACAGTGATCTCTGCTTTTGGTTTCTATAGTTTGCTTTCTGGAGTTGATCAAAACACAAGTCTTGTCTGTTGTTTGTGTTCCCAAGAAATAGAGAAGCTGCTGAAGGTGCTTTCCTGCCTTTTGCAGTACCAGTTTACACTTTGCACATGTATGTGTTTTGCTTGTCACCAGACCACGAATAAAGGTGGGTACTTCCTAATTTGCTTGATTTCCATGAAAGAGCCATGTAACAGAAACCTTTCCTTTGACACTCCACCGGTTGATGTTTCTCATGTCTATAGAGCAAGACCAAAGCTGTCACTGCCTAATTTGCTAAATTTCCATGAAAGAGCACTGTAACATAAAGCTTTGCTTTTCCGAGTGAACAGTGGTTTCTGCTTTTGGTTTCCATGGCTTGCTTTCTGGAGTTGATGAAAACACAAGTCATGTTAGTTGTTTGTGCTGCCAACCAGCAGAGAAGCTGCTGCAGACACTCTCTTGCTTTATCCATTACTGGCTTTTACGCTGCACCGGTTGGTGTCTTTCATGTCCATAGAAGGAGAACTAAAGCTGTTACTGCCTAATTTACTAAGTTTCTGTGATAGAGCTATGTAACATAAAGATTTGCTTTACAGAGTGAACAGTGATCTCTGCTTTTGGTTTCTATAGTTTGCTTTCTGGAGTTGATCAAAACACAAGTCTTGTTAGTTGCTTGTGTTGCCAACCACCAGAGAAACTGCTGCAGACACTTTCATGCCTTATGCTTTACTTGCTTACACTCTGTACCAGTTAGTGTTTCCCATGTCTATAGAGCAAGACCAAAGCTGGTATTGCCTAATTTGGTAGAGTTCCATGTAAGAGCTATGTAACATTAAGATTTGCTTTACAGAGTGAACAGTGATCTCTGCTTTTGGTTTCTATAGTTTGCTTTCTGGAGTTGATCAAAACACAAGTCTTGTTAGTTGCTTGTGTTGCCAGCCACCAGAGAAGCTGCTGCAGACACTTTCATGCCTTATGCTTTCTTTGCTTACACTCTGTACCAGTTAGTGTTTCCCATGTCTATAGAGCAAGACCAAAGCTGGTATTGCCTAATTTGATAGAGTTCCATGTAAGAGCTATGTAACATAAAGATTTGCTTTTCAGAGTGAACAGTGATCTCTGCTTTTGGTTTCCATGGCTTGCTTTCTGGAGTTGATGAAAACACAAGTCATGTTAGTTGTTTGTGCTGCCAACCAGCAGAGAAGCTGCTGCAGACACTCCCTTGCCTTATCCATTACTGGCTTTTACGCTGCACCGGTTGGTGTTTTTCATGTCCATAGGAGGAGAACTAAAGCTGTTCCTGCCTAATTTACTAAGTTTCTGTGATAGAGCTATGTAACATAAAGATTTGCTTTACAGAGTGAACTGCGATCTCTGCTTTTGGTTTCTATGGTTTGCTTTCTGGAGTTGATCAAAACACAAGTCTTGTTAGTTGCTTGTGTTGCCAACCACCAGAGAAGCTGCTGCAGACACTTTCATGCCTTATGCTTTCTTTGCTTACACTCTGTACCAGTTAGTGTTTCCCATGTCTATAGAGCAAGACCAAAGCTGGTATTGCCTAATTTGATAGAGTTCCATGTAAGAGCTATGTAACATAAAGATTTGCTTTTCAGAGTGAACAGTGATCTCTGCTTTTGGTTTCCATGGCTTGCTTTCTGGAGTTGATGAAAACACAAGTCATGTTAGTTCTTTGTGCTGCCAATCAGCAGAGAAGCTGCTGCAGACCCTCTCTTGCCTTATCCATTACTGGCGTTTACGCTGCACCGGTTGGTGTCTTTCATGTCCATAGAAGGAGAACTAAAGCTGTTACTGCCTAATTTACTAAGTTTCTGTGATAGAGCTATGTAACATAAAGATTTGCTTTACAGCGTGAACTGTGATCTCTGCTTTTGGTTTCTATAGTTTGCTTTCTGGAGTTGATCAAAACACAAGTCTTGTCTGTTGTTTGTGTTCCCAAGAAATAGAGAAGCTGCTGAAGGTGCTTTCCTGCCTTTTGCAGTACCAGTTTACACTTTGCACATGTATGTGTTTTGCTTGTCACCAGACCACGAATAAAGGTGGGTACTTCCTAATTTGCTTGATTTCCATGAAAGAGCCATGTAACAGAAACCTTTCCTTTGACACTCCACCGGTTGATGTTTCTCATGTCTATAGAGCAAGACCAAAGCTGTTACTGCCTAATTTGCTAAATTTCCATGAAAGAGCACTGTAACATAAAGCTTTGCTTTTCCGAGTGAACAGTGGTTTCTGCTTTTGGTTTCCATGGCTTGCTTTCTGGAGTTGATGAAAACACAAGTCATGTTAGTTGTTTGTGCTGCCAACCAGCAGAGAAGCTGCTGCAGACACTCTCTTGCTTTATCCATTACTGGCTTTTACGCTGCACCGGTTGGTGTCTTTCATGTCCATAGAAGGAGAACTAAAGCTGTTACTGCCTAATTTACTAAGTTTCTGTGATAGAGCTACGTAACATAAAGATTTGCTTTACAGAGTGAACTGTGATCTCTGCTTTTGGTTTCTATAGTTTGCTTTCTGGAGTTGATCAAAACACAAGTCTTGTTAGTTGCTTGTGTTGCCAGCCACCAGAGAAGCTGCTGCAGACACTTTCATGCCTTATGCTTTCTTTGCTTACACTCTGTACCAGTTAGTGTTTCCCATGTCTATAGAGCAAGACCAAAGCTGGTATTGCCTAATTTGGTAGAGTTCCATGTAAGAGCTATGTAACATAAAGATTTGCTTTACAGAGTGAACAGTGATCTCTGCTTTTGGTTTCTATAGTTTGCTTTCTGGAGTTGATCAAAACACAAGTCTTGTCTGTTGTTTGTGTTCCCAAGAAATAGAGAAGCTGCTGAAGGTGCTTTCCTGCCTTTTGCAGTACCAGTTTACACTTTGCACATGTATGTGTTTTGCTTGTCACCAGACCACGAATAAAGGTGGGTACTTCCTAATTTGCTTGATTTCCATGAAAGAGCCATGTAACAGAAACCTTTCCTTTGACACTCCACCGGTTGATGTTTCTCATGTCTATAGAGCAAGACCAAAGCTGTCACTGCCTAATTTGCTAAATTTCCATGAAAGAGCACTGTAACATAAAGCTTTGCTTTTCCGAGTGAACAGTGGTTTCTGCTTTTGGTTTCCATGGCTTGCTTTCTGGAGTTGATGAAAACACAAGTCATGTTAGTTGTTTGTGCTGCCAACCAGCAGAGAAGCTGCTGCAGACACTCTCTTGCTTTATCCATTACTGGCTTTTACGCTGCACCGGTTGGTGTCTTTCATGTCCATAGAAGGAGAACTAAAGCTGTTACTGCCTAATTTACTAAGTTTCTGTGATAGAGCTACGTAACATAAAGATTTGCTTTACAGAGTGAACAGTGATCTCTGCTTTTGGTTTCTATAGTTTGCTTTCTGGAGTTGATCAAAACACAAGTCTTGTTAGTTGCTTGTGTTGCCAACCACCAGAGAAGCTGCTGCAGACACTTTCATGCCTTATGCTTTACTTGCTTACACTCTGTACCAGTTAGTGTTTCCCATGTCTATAGAGCAAGACCAAAGCTGGTATTGCCTAATTTGGTAGAGTTCCATGTAAGAGCTATGTAACATTAAGATTTGCTTTACAGAGTGAACAGTGATCTCTGCTTTTGGTTTCTATAGTTTGCTTTCTGGAGTTGATCAAAACACAAGTCTTGTTAGTTGCTTGTGTTGCCAACCACCAGAGAAGCTGCTGCAGACACTTTCATGCCTTATGCTTTCTTTGCTTACACTCTGTACCAGTTAGTGTTTCCCATGTCTATAGAGCAAGACCAAAGCTGGTATTGCCTAATTTGATAGAGTTCTAAGTAAGAGCTATGTAACATAAAGATTTGCTTTTCAGAGTGAACAGTGATCTCTGCTTTTGGTTTCCATGGCTTGCTTTCTGGAGTTGATGAAAACACAAGTCATGTTAGTTGTTTGTGCTGCCAACCAGCAGAGAAGCTGCTGCAGACACTCCCTTGCCTTATCCATTACTGGCTTTTACGCTGCACCGGTTGGTGTTTTTCATGTCCATAGGAGGAGAACTAAAGCTGTTCCTGCCTAATTTACTAAGTTTCTGTGATAGAGCTATGTAACATAAAGATTTGCTTTACAGAGTGAACTGCGATCTCTGCTTTTGGTTTCTATGGTTTGCTTTCTGGAGTTGATCAAAACACAAGTCTTGTTAGTTGCTTGTGTTGCCAACCACCAGAGAAGCTGCTGCAGACACTTTCATGCCTTATGCTTTCTTTGCTTACACTCTGTACCAGTTAGTGTTTCCCATGTCTATAGAGCAAGACCAAAGCTGGTATTGCCTAATTTGATAGAGTTCCATGTAAGAGCTATGTAACATAAAGATTTGCTTTTCAGAGTGAACAGTGATCTCTGCTTTTGGTTTCCATGGCTTGCTTTCTGGAGTTGATGAAAACACAAGTCATGTTAGTTCTTTGTGCTGCCAATCAGCAGAGAAGCTGCTGCAGACCCTCTCTTGCCTTATCCATTACTGGCGTTTACGCTGCACCGGTTGGTGTCTTTCATGTCCATAGAAGGAGAACTAAAGCTGTTACTGCCTAATTTACTAAGTTTCTGTGATAGAGCTATGTAACATAAAGATTTGCTTTACAGCGTGAACTGTGATCTCTGCTTTTGGTTTCTATAGTTTGCTTTCTGGAGTTGATCAAAACACAAGTCTTGTCTGTTGTTTGTGTTCCCAAGAAATAGAGAAGCTGCTGAAGGTGCTTTCCTGCCTTTTGCAGTACCAGTTTACACTTTGCACATGTATGTGTTTTGCTTGTCACCAGACCACGAATAAAGGTGGGTACTTCCTAATTTGCTTGATTTCCATGAAAGAGCCATGTAACAGAAACCTTTCCTTTGACACTCCACCGGTTGATGTTTCTCATGTCTATAGAGCAAGACCAAAGCTGTTACTGCCTAATTTGCTAAATTTCCATGAAAGAGCACTGTAACATAAAGCTTTGCTTTTCCGAGTGAACAGTGGTTTCTGCTTTTGGTTTCCATGGCTTGCTTTCTGGAGTTGATGAAAACACAAGTCATGTTAGTTGTTTGTGCTGCCAACCAGCAGAGAAGCTGCTCCAGACACTCTCTTGCTTTATCCATTACTGGCTTTTACGCTGCACCGGTTGGTGTCTTTCATGTCCATAGAAGGAGAACTAAAGCTGTTACTGCCTAATTTACTAAGTTTCTGTGATAGAGCTACGTAACATAAAGATTTGCTTTACAGAGTGAACTGTGATCTCTGCTTTTGGTTTCTATAGTTTGCTTTCTGGAGTTGATCAAAACACAAGTCTTGTTAGTTGCTTGTGTTGCCAGCCACCAGAGAAGCTGCTGCAGACACTTTCATGCCTTATGCTTTCTTTGCTTACACTCTGTACCAGTTAGTGTTTCCCATGTCTATAGAGCAAGACCAAAGCTGGTATTGCCTAATTTGATAGAGTTCCATGTAAGAGCTATGTAACATAAAGATTTGCTTTTCAGAGTGAACAGTGATCTCTGCTTTTGGTTTCCATGGCTTGCTTTCTGGAGTTGATGAAAACACAAGTCATGTTAGTTCTTTGTGCTGCCAATCAGCAGAGAAGCTGCTGCAGACCCTCTCTTGCCTTATCCATTACTGGCGTTTACGCTGCACCGGTTGGTGTCTTTCATGTCCATAGAAGGAGAACTAAAGCTGTTACTGCCTAATTTACTAAGTTTCTGTGATAGAGCTACGTAACATAAAGATTTGCTTTACAGAGTGAACTGTGATCTCTGCTTTTGGTTTCTATAGTTTGCTTTCTGGAGTTGATCAAAACACAAGTCTTGTTAGTTGCTTGTGTTGCCAACCACCAGAGAAGCTGCTGCAGACACTTTCATGCCTTATGCTTTACTTGCTTACACTCTGTACCAGTTAGTGTTTCCCATGTCTATAGAGCAAGACCAAAGCTGGTATTGCCTAATTTGGTAGAGTTCCATGTAAGAGCTATGTAACATAAAGATTTGCTTTACAGAGTGAACAGTGATCTCTGCTTTTGGTTTCTATAGATTGCTTTCTGGAGTTGATCAAAACACAAGTCTTGTTAGTTGCTTGTGTTGCCAACCACCAGAGAAGCTGCTGCAGACACTTTCATGCCTTATGCTTTCTTTGCTTACACTCTGTACCAGTTAGTGTTTCCCATGTCTATAGAGCAAGACCAAAGCTGGTATTGCCTAATTTGGTAGAGTTCCATGTAAGAGCTATGTAACATAAAGATTTGCTTTACAGAGTGAACAGTGATCTCTGCTTTTGGTTTCTATAGTTTGCTTTCTGGAGTTGATCAAAACACAAGTCTTGTCTGTTGTTTGTGTTCCCAAGAAATAGAGAAGCTGCTGAAGGTGCTTTCCTGCCTTTTGCAGTACCAGTTTACACTTTGCACATGTATGTGTTTTGCTTGTCACCAGACCACGAATAAAGGTGGGTACTTCCTAATTTGCTTGATTTCCATGAAAGAGCCATGTAACAGAAACCTTTCCTTTGACACTCCACCGGTTGATGTTTCTCATGTCTATAGAGCAAGACCAAAGCTGTCACTGCCTAATTTGCTAAATTTCCATGAAAGAGCACTGTAACATAAAGCTTTGCTTTTCCGAGTGAACAGTGGTTTCTGCTTTTGGTTTCCATGGCTTGCTTTCTGGAGTTGATGAAAACACAAGTCATGTTAGTTGTTTGTGCTGCCAACCAGCAGAGAAGCTGCTGCAGACACTCTCTTGCCTTATCCATTACTGGCTTTTACGCTGCACCGGTTGGTGTTTTTCATGTCCATAGAAGGAGAACTAAAGCTGTTACTGCCTAATTTACTAAGTTTCTGTGATAGAGCTATGTAACATAAAGATTTGCTTTACAGAGTGAACAGTGATCTCTGCTTTTGGTTTCTATAGTTTGCTTTCTGGAGTTGATCAAAACACAAGTCTTGTTAGTTGCTTGTGTTGCAAACCACCAGAGAAGCTGCTGCAGACACTTTCAAGCCTTATGCTTTCTTTGCTTACACTCTGTACCAGTTAGTGTTTCCCATGTCTATAGAGCAAGACCAAAGCTGGTATTGCCTAATTTGGTAGAGTTCCATGTAAGAGCTATGTAACATAAAGATTTGCTTTACAGAGTGAACAGTGATCTCTGCTTTTGGTTTCTATAGTTTGCTTTCTGGAGTTGATCAAAACACAAGTCTTGTTAGTTGTTTGTGCTGCCAACCAGCAGAGAAGCTGCTGCAGACACTCCCTTGCCTTATCCATTACTGGCTTTTACGCTGCACCGGTTGGTGTTTTTCATGTCCATAGAAGGAGAACTAAAGCTGTTACTGCCTAATTTACTAAGTTTCTGTGATAGAGCTATGTAACATAAAGATTTGCTTTACAGAGTGAACAGTGATCTCTGCTTTTGGTTTCTATGGTTTGCTTTCTGGAGTTGATCAAAACACAAGTCTTGTTAGTTGCTTGTGTTGCCAACCACCAGAGAAGCTGCTGCAGACACTTTCATGCCTTATGCTTTCTTTGCTTACACTCTGTACCAGTTAGTGTTTCCCATGTCTATAGAGCAAGACCAAAGCTGGTATTGCCTAATTTGATAGAGTTCCATGTAAGAGCTATGTAACATAAAGATTTGCTTTTCAGAGTGAACAGTGATCTCTGCTTTTGGATTCCATGGCTTGCTTTCTGGAGTTGATGAAAACACAAGTCATGTTAGTTCTTTGTGCTGCCAATCAGCAGAGAAGCTGCTGCAGACCCTCTCTTGCCTTATCCATGACTGGCTTTTACGCTGCTTCGGTTGGTGTCTTTCATGTCCATAGAAGGAGAACTAAAGCTGTTACTGCCTAATTTACTAAGTTTCTGTGACAGAGCTATGTAACATAAAGATTTGCTTTACAGAGTGAACTGTGATCTCTGCTTTTGGTTTCTATAGTTTGCTTTCTGGAGTTGATCAAAACACAAGTCTTGTCTGTTGTTTGTGTTCCCAAGAAATAGAGAAGCTGCTGAAGGTGCTTTCCTGCCTTTTGCAGTACCAGTTTACACTTTGCACATGTATGTGTTTTGCTTGTCACCAGACCACGAATAAAGGTGGGTACTTCCTAATTTGCTTGATTTCCATGAAAGAGCCATGTAACAGAAACCTTTCCTTTGACACTCCACCGGTTGATGTTTCTCATGTCTATAGAGCAAGACCAAAGCTGTCACTGCCTAATTTGCTAAATTTCCATGAAAGAGCACTGTAACATAAAGCTTTGCTTTTCCGAGTGAACAGTGGTTTCTGCTTTTGGTTTCCATGGCTTGCTTTCTGGAGTTGATGAAAACACAAGTCATGTTAGTTCTTTGTGCTGCCAATCAGCAGAGAAGCTGCTGCAGACCCTCTCTTGCCTTATCCATTACTGGCGTTTACGCTGCACCGGTTGGTGTCTTTCATGTCCATAGAAGGAGAACTAAAGCTGTTACTGCCTAATTTACTAAGTTTCTGTGATAGAGCTACGTAACATAAAGATTTGCTTTACAGAGTGAACAGTGATCTCTGCTTTTGGTTTCCAGGGCTTGCTTTCTGGAGTTGATCAAAACACAAGTCTTGTTAGTTGCTTGTGTTGCCAACCACCAGAGAAGCTGCTGCAGACACTTTCATGCCTTATGCTTTACTTGCTTACACTCTGTACCAGTTAGTGTTTCCCATGTCTATAGAGCAAGACCAAAGCTGGTATTGCCTAATTTGGTAGAGTTCCATGTAAGAGCTATGTAACATAAAGATTTGCTTTACAGAGTGAACAGTGATCTCTGCTTTTGGTTTCTATAGTTTGCTTTCTGGAGTTGATCAAAACACAAGTCTTGTTAGTTGCTTGTGTTGCCAACCACCAGAGAAGCTGCTGCAGACACTTTCATGCCTTATGCTTTACTTGCTTACACTCTGTACCAGTTAGTGTTTCCCATGTCTATAGAGCAAGACCAAAGCTGGTATTGCCTAATTTGATAGAGTTCCATGTAAGAGCTATGTAACATAAAGATTTGCTTTTCAGAGTGAACAGTGATCTCTGCTTTTGGTTTCCATGGCTTGCTTTCTGGAGTTGATGAAAACACAAGTCATGTTAGTTGTTTGTGCTGCCAATCAGCAGAGAAGCTGCTGCAGACCCTCTCTTGCCTTATCCATGACTGGCTTTTACGCTGCACCGGTTGGTGTCTTTCATGTCCATAGAAGGAGAACTAAAGCTGTTACTGCCTAATTTACTAAGTTTCTGTGACAGTGCTATGTAACATAAAGATTTGCTTTACAGAGTGAACTGTGATCTCTGCTTTTGGTTTCTATAGTTTGCTTTCTGGAGTTGATCAAAACACAAGTCTTGTCTGTTGTTTGTGTTCCCAAGAAATAGAGAAGCTGCTGAAGGTGCTTTCCTGCCTTTTGCAGTACCAGTTTACACTTTGCACATGTATGTGTTTTGCTTGTCACCAGACCACGAATAAAGGTGGGTACTTCCTAATTTGCTTGATTTCCATGAAAGAGCCATGTAACAGAAACCTTTCCTTTGACACTCCACCGGTTGATGTTTCTCATGTCTATAGAGCAAGACCAAAGCTGTCACTGCCTAATTTGCTAAATTTCCATGAAAGAGCACTGTAACATAAAGCTTTGCTTTTCCGAGTGAACAGTGGTTTCTGCTTTTGGTTTCCATGGCTTGCTTTCTGGAGTTGATGAAAACACAAGTCATGTTAGTTGTTTGTGCTGCCAACCAGCAGAGAAGCTGCTGCAGACACTCTCTTGCTTTATCCATTACTGGCTTTTACGCTGCACCGGTTGGTGTCTTTCATGTCCATAGAAGGAGAACTAAAGCTGTTACTGCCTAATTTACTAAGTTTCTGTGATAGAGCTACGTAACATAAAGATTTGCTTTACAGAGTGAACAGTGATCTCTGCTTTTGGTTTCTATAGTTTGCTTTCTGGAGTTGATCAAAACACAAGTCTTGTTAGTTGCTTGTGTTGCCAACCACCAGAGAAGCTGCTGCAGACACTTTCATGCCTTATGCTTTACTTGCTTACACTCTGTACCAGTTAGTGTTTCCCATGTCTATAGAGCAAGACCAAAGCTGGTATTGCCTAATTTGGTAGAGTTCCATGTAAGAGCTATGTAACATAAAGATTTGCTTTTCAGAGTGAACAGTGATCTCTGCTTTTGGTTTCCATGGCTTGCTTTCTGGAGTTGATGAAAACACAAGTCATGTTAGTTGTTTGTGCTGCCAACCAGCAGAGAAGGTGCTGCAGACACTCCCTTGCCTTATCCATTACTGGCTTTTACGCTGCACCGGTTGGTGTTTTTCATGTCCATAGAAGGAGAACTAAAGCTGTTACTGCCTAATTTACTAAGTTTCTGTGATAGAGCTACGTAACATAAAGATTTGCTTTACAGAGTGAACAGTGATCTCTGCTTTTGGTTTCTATAGTTTGCTTTCTGGAGTTGATCAAAACACAAGTCTTGTTAGTTGCTTGTGTTGCCAACCACCAGAGAAGCTGCTGCAGACACTTTCATGCCTTATCCTTTACTTGCTTACACTCTGTACCAGTTAGTGTTTCCCATGTCTATAGAGCAAGACCAAAGCTGGTATTGCCTAATTTGGTAGAGTTCCATGTAAGAGCTATGTAACATAAAGATTTGCTTTACAGAGTGAACAGTGATCTCTGCTTTTGGTTTCTATAGATTGCTTTCTGGAGTTGATCAAAACACAAGTCTTGTTAGTTGCTTGTGTTGCCAACCACCAGAGAAGCTGCTGCAGACACTCTCTTGCCTTATCCATTACTGGCTTTTACGCTGCACCGGTTGGTGTTTTTCATGTCCATAGAAGGAGAACTAAAGCTGTTACTGCCTAATTTACTAAGTTTCTGTGATAGAGCTATGTAACATAAAGATTTGCTTTACAGAGTGAACAGTGATCTCTGCTTTTGGTTTCTATAGTTTGCTTTCTGGAGTTGATCAAAACACAAGTCTTGTTAGTTGCTTGTGTTGCCAACCACCAGAGAAGCTGCTGCAGACACTTTCAAGCCTTATGCTTTCTTTGCTTACACTCTGTACCAGTTAGTGTTTCCCATGTCTATAGAGCAAGACCAAAGCTGGTATTGCCTAATTTGGTAGAGTTCCATGTAAGAGCTATGTAACATAAAGATTTGCTTTACAGAGTGAACAGTGATCTCTGCTTTTGGTTTCTATAGTTTGCTTTCTGGAGTTGATCAAAACACAAGTCTTGTTAGTTGTTTGTGCTGCCAACCAGCAGAGAAGCTGCTGCAGACACTCCCTTGCCTTATCCATTACTGGCTTTTACGCTGCACCGGTTGGTGTTTTTCATGTCCATAGAAGGAGAACTAAAGCTGTTACTGCCTAATTTACTAAGTTTCTGTGATAGAGCTATGTAACATAAAGATTTGCTTTACAGAGTGAACAGTGATCTCTGCTTTTGGTTTCTATGGTTTGCTTTCTGGAGTTGATCAAAACACAAGTCTTGTTAGTTGCTTGTGTTGCCAACCACCAGAGAAGCTGCTGCAGACACTTTCATGCCTTATGCTTTCTTTGCTTACACTCTGTACCAGTTAGTGTTTCCCATGTCTATAGAGCAAGACCAAAGCTGGTATTGCCTAATTTGATAGAGTTCCATGTAAGAGCTATGTAACATAAAGATTTGCTTTTCAGAGTGAACAGTGATCTCTGCTTTTGGATTCCATGGCTTGCTTTCTGGAGTTGATGAAAACACAAGTCATGTTAGTTCTTTGTGCTGCCAATCAGCAGAGAAGCTGCTGCAGACCCTCTCTTGCCTTATCCATGACTGGCTTTTACGCTGCACCGGTTGGTGTCTTTCATGTCCATAGAAGGAGAACTAAAGCTGTTACTGCCTAATTTACTAAGTTTCTGTGACAGAGCTATGTAACATAAAGATTTGCTTTACAGAGTGAACTGTGATCTCTGCTTTTGGTTTCTATAGTTTGCTTTCTGGAGTTGATCAAAACACAAGTCTTGTCTGTTGTTTGTGTTCCCAAGAAATAGAGAAGCTGCTGAAGGTGCTTTCCTGCCTTTTGCAGTACCAGTTTACACTTTGCACATGTATGTGTTTTGCTTGTCACCAGACCACGAATAAAGGTGGGTACTTCCTAATTTGCTTGATTTCCATGAAAGAGCCATGTAACAGAAACCTTTCCTTTGACACTCCACCGGTTGATGTTTCTCATGTCTATAGAGCAAGACCAAAGCTGTCACTGCCTAATTTGCTAAATTTCCATGAAAGAGCACTGTAACATAAAGCTTTGCTTTTCCGAGTGAACAGTGGTTTCTGCTTTTGGTTTCCATGGCTTGCTTTCTGGAGTTGATGAAAACACAAGTCATGTTAGTTCTTTGTGCTGCCAATCAGCAGAGAAGCTGCTGCAGACCCTCTCTTGCCTTATCCATTACTGGCGTTTACGCTGCACCGGTTGGTGTCTTTCATGTCCATAGAAGGAGAACTAAAGCTGTTACTGCCTAATTTACTAAGTTTCTGTGATAGAGCTACGTAACATAAAGATTTGCTTTACAGAGTGAACAGTGATCTCTGCTTTTGGTTTCCAGGGCTTGCTTTCTGGAGTTGATCAAAACACAAGTCTTGTTAGTTGCTTGTGTTGCCAACCACCAGAGAAGCTGCTGCAGACACTTTCATGCCTTATGCTTTACTTGCTTACACTCTGTACCAGTTAGTGTTTCCCATGTCTATAGAGCAAGACCAAAGCTGGTATTGCCTAATTTGGTAGAGTTCCATGTAAGAGCTATGTAACATAAAGATTTGCTTTACAGAGTGAACAGTGATCTCTGCTTTTGGTTTCTATAGTTTGCTTTCTGGAGTTGATCAAAACACAAGTCTTGTTAGTTGCTTGTGTTGCCAACCACCAGAGAAGCTGCTGCAGACACTTTCATGCCTTATGCTTTACTTGCTTACACTCTGTACCAGTTAGTGTTTCCCATGTCTATAGAGCAAGACCAAAGCTGGTATTGCCTAATTTGATAGAGTTCCATGTAAGAGCTATGTAACATAAAGATTTGCTTTTCAGAGTGAACAGTGATCTCTGCTTTTGGTTTCCATGGCTTGCTTTCTGGAGTTGATGAAAACACAAGTCATGTTAGTTGTTTGTGCTGCCAATCAGCAGAGAAGCTGCTGCAGACCCTCTCTTGCCTTATCCATGACTGGCTTTTACGCTGCACCGGTTGGTGTCTTTCATGTCCATAGAAGGAGAACTAAAGCTGTTACTGCCTAATTTACTAAGTTTCTGTGACAGTGCTATGTAACATAAAGATTTGCTTTACAGAGTGAACTGTGATCTCTGCTTTTGGTTTCTATAGTTTGCTTTCTGGAGTTGATCAAAACACAAGTCTTGTCTGTTGTTTGTGTTCCCAAGAAATAGAGAAGCTGCTGAAGGTGCTTTCCTGCCTTTTGCAGTACCAGTTTACACTTTGCACATGTATGTGTTTTGCTTGTCACCAGACCACGAATAAAGGTGGGTACTTCCTAATTTGCTTGATTTCCATGAAAGAGCCATGTAACAGAAACCTTTCCTTTGACACTCCACCGGTTGATGTTTCTCATGTCTATAGAGCAAGACCAAAGCTGTCACTGCCTAATTTGCTAAATTTCCATGAAAGAGCACTGTAACATAAAGCTTTGCTTTTCCGAGTGAACAGTGGTTTCTGCTTTTGGTTTCCATGGCTTGCTTTCTGGAGTTGATGAAAACACAAGTCATGTTAGTTGTTTGTGCTGCCAACCAGCAGAGAAGCTGCTGCAGACACTCTCTTGCTTTATCCATTACTGGCTTTTACGCTGCACCGGTTGGTGTCTTTCATGTCCATAGAAGGAGAACTAAAGCTGTTACTGCCTAATTTACTAAGTTTCTGTGATAGAGCTACGTAACATAAAGATTTGCTTTACAGAGTGAACAGTGATCTCTGCTTTTGGTTTCTATAGTTTGCTTTCTGGAGTTGATCAAAACACAAGTCTTGTTAGTTGCTTGTGTTGCCAACCACCAGAGAAGCTGCTGCAGACACTTTCATGCCTTATGCTTTACTTGCTTACACTCTGTACCAGTTAGTGTTTCCCATGTCTATAGAGCAAGACCAAAGCTGGTATTGCCTAATTTGGTAGAGTTCCATGTAAGAGCTATGTAACATAAAGATTTGCTTTACAGAGTGAACAGTGATCTCTGCTTTTGGTTTCTATAGATTGCTTTCTGGAGTTGATCAAAACACAAGTCTTGTTAGTTGCTTGTGTTGCCAACCACCAGAGAAGCTGCTGCAGACACTTTCATGCCTTATGCTTTCTTTGCTTACACTCTGTACCAGTTAGTGTTTCCCATGTCTATAGAGCAAGACCAAAGCTGGTATTGCCTAATTTGGTAGAGTTCCATGTAAGAGCTATGTAACAAAAAGATTTGCTTTTCAGAGTGAACAGTGATCTCTGCTTTTGGTTTCCATGGCTTGCTTTTTGAGTTGATGAAAACACAAGTCATGTTAGTTGTTTGTGCTGCCAACCAGCAGAGAAGCTGCTGCAGACACTCTCTTGCCTTATCCATTACTGGCTTTTACGCTGCACCGGTTGGTGTTTTTCATGTCCATAGAAGGAGAACTAAAGCTGTTACTGCCTAATTTACTAAGTTTCTGCGATAGAGCTATGTAACATAAAGATTTGCTTTACAGAGTGAACTGTGATCTCTGCTTTTGGTTTCTATAGTTTGCTTTCTGGAGTTGATCAAAACACAAGTCTTGTTAGTTGCTTGTGTTGCCAACCACCAGAGAAGCTGCTGCAGACACTTTCATGCCTTATGCTTTCTTTGCTTACACTCTGTACCAGTTAGTGTTTCCCATGTCTATAGAGCAAGACCAAAGCTGGTATTGCCTAATTTGGTAGAGTTCCATGTAAGAGCTATGTAACATAAAGATTTGCTTTACAGAGTGAACAGTGATCTCTGCTTTTGGTTTCTATAGTTTGCTTTCTGGAGTTGATCAAAACACAAGTCTTGTTAGTTGTTTGTGCTGCCAACCAGCAGAGAAGCTGCTGCAGACACTCCCTTGCCTTATCCATTACTGGCTTTTACGCTGCACCGGTTGGTGTTTTTCATGTCCATAGAAGGAGAACTAAAGCTGTTACTGCCTAATTTACTAAGTTTCTGTGATAGAGCTATGTAACATAAAGATTAGCTTTACAGAGTGAACAGTGATCTCTGCTTTTGGTTTCTATGGTTTGCTTTCTGGAGTTGATCAAAACACAAGTCTTGTTAGTTGCTTGTGTTGCCAACCACCAGAGAAGCTGCTGCAGACACTTTCATGCCTTATGCTTTCTTTGCTTACACTCTGTACCAGTTAGTGTTTCCCATGTCTATAGAGCAAGACCAAAGCTGGTATTGCCTAATTTGATAGAGTTCCATGTAAGAGCTATGTAACATAAAGATTTGCTTTTCAGAGTGAACAGTGATCTCTGCTTTTGGATTCCATGGCTTGCTTTCTGGAGTTGATGAAAACACAAGTCATGTTAGTTCTTTGTGCTGCCAATCAGCAGAGAAGCTGCTGCAGACCCTCTCTTGCCTTATCCATGACTGGCTTTTACGCTGCACCGGTTGGTGTCTTTCATGTCCATAGAAGGAGAACTAAAGCTGTTACTGCCTAATTTACTAAGTTTCTGTGACAGAGCTATGTAACATAAAGATTTGCTTTACAGAGTGAACTGTGATCTCTGCTTTTGGTTTCTATAGTTTGCTTTCTGGAGTTGATCAAAACACAAGTCTTGTCTGTTGTTTGTGTTCCCAAGAAATAGAGAAGCTGCTGAAGGTGCTTTCCTGCCTTTTGCAGTACCAGTTTACACTTTGCACATGTATGTGTTTTGCTTGTCACCAGACCACGAATAAATGTGGGTACTTCCTAATTTGCTTGATTTCCATGAAAGAGCCATGTAACAGAAACCTTTCCTTTGACACTCCACCGGTTGATGTTTCTCATGTCTATAGAGCAAGACCAAAGCTGGTATTGCCTAATTTGGTAGAGTTCCATGTAAGAGCTATGTAACATAAAGATTTGCTTTACAGAGTGAACAGTGATCTCTGCTTTTGGTTTCCATGGCTTGCTTTCTGGAGTTGATGAAAACACAAGTCATGTTAGTTCTTTGTGCTGCCAACCAGCAGAGAAGCTGCTGCAGACACTCCCTTGCCTTTTCCAGTACTGGCTTTTACGCTGCACCGGTTGGTGTTTTTCATGTCCATAGAAGGAGAACTAAAGCTGTTACTGCCTAATTTACTAAGTTTCTGTGATAGAGCTATGTAACATAAAGATTTGCTTTACAGAGTGAACTGTGATCTCTGCTTTTGGTTTCTATAGTTTGCTTTCTGGAGTTGATGAAAACACAAGTCTTGTTAGTTGCTTGTGTTGCCAACCACCAGAGAAGCTGCTGCAGACACTTTCATGCCTTATGCTTTACTTGCTTACACTCTGTACCAGTTAGTGTTTCCCATGTCTATAGAGCAAGACCAAAGCTGGTATTGCCTAATTTGATAGAGTTCCATGTAAGAGCTATGTAACATAAAGATTTGCTTTTCAGAGTGAACAGTGATCTCTGCTTTTGGTTTCCATGGCTTGCTTTCTGGAGTTGATGAAAACACAAGTCATGTTAGTTGTTTGTGCTGCCAATCAGCAGAGAAGCTGCTGCAGACCCTCTCTTGCCTTATCCATGACTGGCTTTTACGCTGCACCGGTTGGTGTCTTTCATGTCCATAGAAGGAGAACTAAAGCTGTTACTGCCTAATTTACTAAGTTTCTGTGACAGTGCTATGTAACATAAAGATTTGCTTTACAGAGTGAACTGTGATCTCTGCTTTTGGTTTCTATAGTTTGCTTTCTGGAGTTGATCAAAACACAAGTCTTGTCTGTTGTTTGTGTTCCCAAGAAATAGAGAAGCTGCTGAAGGTGCTTTCCTGCCTTTTGCAGTACCAGTTTACACTTTGCACATGTATGTGTTTTGCTTGTCACCAGACCACGAATAAAGGTGGGTACTTCCTAATTTGCTTGATTTCCATGAAAGAGCCATGTAACAGAAACCTTTCCTTTGACACTCCACCGGTTGATGTTTCTCATGTCTATAGAGCAAGACCAAAGCTGTCACTGCCTAATTTGCTAAATTTCCATGAAAGAGCACTGTAACATAAAGCTTTGCTTTTCCGAGTGAACAGTGGTTTCTGCTTTTGGTTTCCATGGCTTGCTTTCTGGAGTTGATGAAAACACAAGTCATGTTAGTTGTTTGTGCTGCCAACCAGCAGAGAAGCTGCTGCAGACACTCTCTTGCTTTATCCATTACTGGCTTTTACGCTGCACCGGTTGGTGTCTTTCATGTCCATAGAAGGAGAACTAAAGCTGTTACTGCCTAATTTACTAAGTTTCTGTGATAGAGCTACGTAACATAAAGATTTGCTTTACAGAGTGAACAGTGATCTCTGCTTTTGGTTTCTATAGTTTGCTTTCTGGAGTTGATCAAAACACAAGTCTTGTTAGTTGCTTGTGTTGCCAACCACCAGAGAAGCTGCTGCAGACACTTTCATGCCTTATGCTTTACTTGCTTACACTCTGTACCAGTTAGTGTTTCCCATGTCTATAGAGCAAGACCAAAGCTGGTATTGCCTAATTTGGTAGAGTTCCATGTAAGAGCTATGTAACATAAAGATTTGCTTTACAGAGTGAACAGTGATCTCTGCTTTTGGTTTCTATAGATTGCTTTCTGGAGTTGATCAAAACACAAGTCTTGTTAGTTGCTTGTGTTGCCAACCACCAGAGAAGCTGCTGCAGACACTTTCATGCCTTATGCTTTCTTTGCTTACACTCTGTACCAGTTAGTGTTTCCCATGTCTATAGAGCAAGACCAAAGCTGGTATTGCCTAATTTGGTAGAGTTCCATGTAAGAGCTATGTAACAAAAAGATTTGCTTTTCAGAGTGAACAGTGATCTCTGCTTTTGGTTTCCATGGCTTGCTTTTTGAGTTGATGAAAACACAAGTCATGTTAGTTGTTTGTGCTGCCAACCAGCAGAGAAGCTGCTGCAGACACTCTCTTGCCTTATCCATTACTGGCTTTTACGCTGCACCGGTTGGTGTTTTTCATGTCCATAGAAGGAGAACTAAAGCTGTTACTGCCTAATTTACTAAGTTTCTGCGATAGAGCTATGTAACATAAAGATTTGCTTTACAGAGTGAACTGTGATCTCTGCTTTTGGTTTCTATAGTTTGCTTTCTGGAGTTGATCAAAACACAAGTCTTGTTAGTTGCTTGTGTTGCCAACCACCAGAGAAGCTGCTGCAGACACTTTCATGCCTTATGCTTTCTTTGCTTACACTCTGTACCAGTTAGTGTTTCCCATGTCTATAGAGCAAGACCAAAGCTGGTATTGCCTAATTTGGTAGAGTTCCATGTAAGAGCTATGTAACATAAAGATTTGCTTTACAGAGTGAACAGTGATCTCTGCTTTTGGTTTCTATAGTTTGCTTTCTGGAGTTGATCAAAACACAAGTCTTGTTAGTTGTTTGTGCTGCCAACCAGCAGAGAAGCTGCTGCAGACACTCCCTTGCCTTATCCATTACTGGCTTTTACGCTGCACCGGTTGGTGTTTTTCATGTCCATAGAAGGAGAACTAAAGCTGTTACTGCCTAATTTACTAAGTTTCTGTGATAGAGCTATGTAACATAAAGATTAGCTTTACAGAGTGAACAGTGATCTCTGCTTTTGGTTTCTATGGTTTGCTTTCTGGAGTTGATCAAAACACAAGTCTTGTTAGTTGCTTGTGTTGCCAACCACCAGAGAAGCTGCTGCAGACACTTTCATGCCTTATGCTTTCTTTGCTTACACTCTGTACCAGTTAGTGTTTCCCATGTCTATAGAGCAAGACCAAAGCTGGTATTGCCTAATTTGATAGAGTTCCATGTAAGAGCTATGTAACATAAAGATTTGCTTTTCAGAGTGAACAGTGATCTCTGCTTTTGGATTCCATGGCTTGCTTTCTGGAGTTGATGAAAACACAAGTCATGTTAGTTCTTTGTGCTGCCAATCAGCAGAGAAGCTGCTGCAGACCCTCTCTTGCCTTATCCATGACTGGCTTTTACGCTGCACCGGTTGGTGTCTTTCATGTCCATAGAAGGAGAACTAAAGCTGTTACTGCCTAATTTACTAAGTTTCTGTGACAGAGCTATGTAACATAAAGATTTGCTTTACAGAGTGAACTGTGATCTCTGCTTTTGGTTTCTATAGTTTGCTTTCTGGAGTTGATCAAAACACAAGTCTTGTCTGTTGTTTGTGTTCCCAAGAAATAGAGAAGCTGCTGAAGGTGCTTTCCTGCCTTTTGCAGTACCAGTTTACACTTTGCACATGTATGTGTTTTGCTTGTCACCAGACCACGAATAAATGTGGGTACTTCCTAATTTGCTTGATTTCCATGAAAGAGCCATGTAACAGAAACCTTTCCTTTGACACTCCACCGGTTGATGTTTCTCATGTCTATAGAGCAAGACCAAAGCTGGTATTGCCTAATTTGGTAGAGTTCCATGTAAGAGCTATGTAACATAAAGATTTGCTTTACAGAGTGAACAGTGATCTCTGCTTTTGGTTTCCATGGCTTGCTTTCTGGAGTTGATGAAAACACAAGTCATGTTAGTTCTTTGTGCTGCCAACCAGCAGAGAAGCTGCTGCAGACACTCCCTTGCCTTTTCCAGTACTGGCTTTTACGCTGCACCGGTTGGTGTTTTTCATGTCCATAGAAGGAGAACTAAAGCTGTTACTGCCTAATTTACTAAGTTTCTGTGATAGAGCTATGTAACATAAAGATTTGCTTTACAGAGTGAACTGTGATCTCTGCTTTTGGTTTCTATAGTTTGCTTTCTGGAGTTGATGAAAACACAAGTCTTGTTAGTTGCTTGTGTTGCCAACCACCAGAGAAGCTGCTGCAGACACTTTCATGCCTTATGCTTTACTTGCTTATACTCTGTACCAGTTAGTGTTTCCCATGTCTATAGAGCAAGACCAAAGCTGGTATTGCCTAATTTGATAGAGTTCCATGTAAGAGCTATGTAACATAAAGATTTGCTTTTCAGAGTGAACAGTGATCTCTGCTTTTGGTTTCCATGGCTTGCTTTCTGGAGTTGATCAAAACACAAGTCTTGTTAGTTGCTTGTGCTGCCAACCAGCAGAGAAGCTGCTGCAGACCCTCTCTTGCCTTATCCATTACTTGCTTTTACGCTGCACCTTTGGTGTCTTTCATGTCCATAGAAGGAGAACTAAAGCTGTTACTGCCTTATTTACTAAGTTTCTGTGATAGATCTATGTAACATAAAGATTTGCTTTACAGAGTGAACTGCGATCTCTGCTTTTGGTTTCTATAGTTTGCTTTCTGGAGTTGATCAAAACACAAGTCTTGTTAGTTGCTTGTGTTGCCAACCACCAGAGAAGCTGCTGCAGACACTTTCATGCCTTATGCTTTACTTGCTTACACTCTGTACCAGTTAGTGTTTCCCATGTCTATAGAGCAAGACCAAAGCTGGTATTGCCTAATTTGATAGAGTTCCATGTAAGAGCTATGTAACATAAAGATTTGCTTTTCAGAGTGAACAGTCATCTCTGCTTTTGGTTTCCATGGCTTGCTTTCTGGAGTTGATGAAAACACAAGTCTTGTTAGTTGTTTGTGCTGCCAACCAGCAGAGAAGCTGCTGCAGACCCTCTCTTGCCTTATCCATTACTTGCTTTTACGCTGCACCTTTGGTGTCTTTCATGTCCATAGAAGGAGAACTAAAGCTGTTACTGCCTAATTTACTAAGTTTCTGTGATAGAGCTATGTAACATAAAGATTTGCTTTTCAGAGTGAACAGTGATCTCTGCTTTTGGTTTCTATAGTTTGCTTTCTGGAGTTGATCAAAACACAAGTCTTGTTAGTTGCTTGTGTTGCCAACCACCAGAGAAGCTGCTGCAGACACTTTCATGCCTTATGCTTTCTTTGCTTACACTCTGTACCAGTTAGTGTTTCCCATGTCTATAGAGCAAGACCAAAGCTGGTATTGCCTAATTTGGTAGAGTTCCATGTAAGAGCTATGTAACATAAAGATTTGCTTTACAGAGTGAACAGTGATCTCTGCTTTTGGTTTCTATAGTTTGCTTTCTGGAGTTGATCAAAACACAAGTCTTGTTAGTTGTTTGTGCTGCCAACCAGCAGAGAAGCTGCTGCAGACACTCCCTTGCCTTATCCATTACTGGCTTTTACGCTGCACCGGTTGGTGTTTTTCATGTCCATAGAAGGAGAACTAAAGCTGTTACTGCCTAATTTACTAAGTTTCTGTGATAGAGCTATGTAACATAAAGATTTGCTTTACAGAGTGAACAGTGATCTCTGCTTTTGGTTTCTATGGTTTGCTTTCTGGAGTTGATCAAAACACAAGTCTTGTTAGTTGCTTGTGTTGCCAACCACCAGAGAAGCTGCTGCAGACACTTTCATGCCTTATGCTTTCTTTGCTTACACTCTGTACCAGTTAGTGTTTCCCATGTCTATAGAGCAAGACCAAAGCTGGTATTGCCTAATTTGATAGAGTTCCATGTAAGAGCTATGTAACATAAAGATTTGCTTTTCAGAGTGAACAGTGATCTCTGCTTTTGGATTCCATGGCTTGCTTTCTGGAGTTGATGAAAACACAAGTCATGTTAGTTCTTTGTGCTGCCAATCAGCAGAGAAGCTGCTGCAGACCCTCTCTTGCCTTATCCATGACTGGCTTTTACGCTGCACCGGTTGGTGTCTTTCATGTCCATAGAAGGAGAACTAAAGCTGTTACTGCCTAATTTACTAAGTTTCTGTGACAGAGCTATGTAACATAAAGATTTGCTTTACAGAGTGAACTGTGATCTCTGCTTTTGGTTTCTATAGTTTGCTTTCTGGAGTTGATCAAAACACAAGTCTTGTCTGTTGTTTGTGTTCCCAAGAAATAGAGAAGCTGCTGAAGGTGCTTTCCTGCCTTTTGCAGTACCAGTTTACACTTTGCACATGTATGTGTTTTGCTTGTCACCAGACCACGAATAAAGGTGGGTACTTCCTAATTTGCTTGATTTCCATGAAAGAGCCATGTAACAGAAACCTTTCCTTTGACACTCCACCGGTTGATGTTTCTCATGTCTATAGAGCAAGACCAAAGCTGTCACTGCCTAATTTGCTAAATTTCCATGAAAGAGCACTGTAACATAAAGCTTTGCTTTTCCGAGTGAACAGTGGTTTCTGCTTTTGGTTTCCATGGCTTGCTTTCTGGAGTTGATGAAAACACAAGTCATGTTAGTTGTTTGTGCTGCCAACCAGCAGAGAAGCTGCTGCAGACACTCTCTTGCTTTATCCATTACTGGCTTTTACGCTGCACCGGTTGGTGTCTTTCATGTCCATAGAAGGAGAACTAAAGCTGTTACTGCCTAATTTACTAAGTTTCTGTGATAGAGCTACGTAACATAAAGATTTGCTTTACAGAGTGAACTGTGATCTCTGCTTTTGGTTTCTATAGTTTGCTTTCTGGAGTTGATCAAAACACAAGTCTTGTTAGTTGCTTGTGTTGCCAACCACCAGAGAAGCTGCTGCAGACACTTTCATGCCTTATGCTTTACTTGCTTACACTCTGTACCAGTTAGTGTTTCCCATGTCTATAGAGCAAGACCAAAGCTGGTATTGCCTAATTTGGTAGAGTTCCATGTAAGAGCTATGTAACATAAAGATTTGCTTTACAGAGTGAACAGTGATCTCTGCTTTTGGTTTCTATAGTTTGCTTTCTGGAGTTGATCAAAACACAAGTCTTGTCTGTTGTTTGTGTTCCCAAGAAATAGAGAAGCTGCTGAAGGTGCTTTCCTGCCTTTTGCAGTACCAGTTTACACTTTGCACATGTATGTGTTTTGCTTGTCACCAGACCACGAATAAAGGTGGGTACTTCCTAATTTGCTTGATTTCCATGAAAGAGCCATGTAACAGAAACCTTTCCTTTGACACTCCACCGGTTGATGTTTCTCATGTCTATAGAGCAAGACCAAAGCTGTCACTGCCTAATTTGCTAAATTTCCATGAAAGAGCACTGTAACATAAAGCTTTGCTTTTCCGAGTGAACAGTGGTTTCTGCTTTTGGTTTCCATGGCTTGCTTTCTGGAGTTGATGAAAACACAAGTCATGTTAGTTGTTTGTGCTGCCAACCAGCAGAGAAGCTGCTGCAGACACTCCCTTGCCTTATCCATTACTGGCTTTTACGCTGCACCGGTTGGTGTTTTTCATGTCCATAGGAGGAGAACTAAAGCTGTTCCTGCCTAATTTACTAAGTTTCTGTGATAGAGCTATGTAACATAAAGATTTGCTTTACAGAGTGAACTGCGATCTCTGCTTTTGGTTTCTATGGTTTGCTTTCTGGAGTTGATCAAAACACAAGTCTTGTTAGTTGCTTGTGTTGCCAACCACCAGAGAAGCTGCTGCAGACACTTTCATGCCTTATGCTTTCTTTGCTTACACTCTGTACCAGTTAGTGTTTCCCATGTCTATAGAGCAAGACCAAAGCTGGTATTGCCTAATTTGATAGAGTTCCATGTAAGAGCTATGTAACATAAAGATTTGCTTTTCAGAGTGAACAGTGATCTCTGCTTTTGGTTTCCATGGCTTGCTTTCTGGAGTTGATGAAAACACAAGTCATGTTAGTTCTTTGTGCTGCCAATCAGCAGAGAAGCTGCTGCAGACCCTCTCTTGCCTTATCCATTACTGGCGTTTACGCTGCACCGGTTGGTGTCTTTCATGTCCATAGAAGGAGAACTAAAGCTGTTACTGCCTAATTTACTAAGTTTCTGTGATAGAGCTATGTAACATAAAGATTTGCTTTACAGCGTGAACTGTGATCTCTGCTTTTGGTTTCTATAGTTTGCTTTCTGGAGTTGATCAAAACACAAGTCTTGTCTGTTGTTTGTGTTCCCAAGAAATAGAGAAGCTGCTGAAGGTGCTTTCCTGCCTTTTGCAGTACCAGTTTACACTTTGCACATGTATGTGTTTTGCTTGTCACCAGACCACGAATAAAGGTGGGTACTTCCTAATTTGCTTGATTTCCATGAAAGAGCCATGTAACAGAAACCTTTCCTTTGACACTCCACCGGTTGATGTTTCTCATGTCTATAGAGCAAGACCAAAGCTGTTACTGCCTAATTTGCTAAATTTCCATGAAAGAGCACTGTAACATAAAGCTTTGCTTTTCCGAGTGAACAGTGGTTTCTGCTTTTGGTTTCCATGGCTTGCTTTCTGGAGTTGATGAAAACACAAGTCATGTTAGTTGTTTGTGCTGCCAACCAGCAGAGAAGCTGCTGCAGACACTCTCTTGCTTTATCCATTACTGGCTTTTACGCTGCACCGGTTGGTGTCTTTCATGTCCATAGAAGGAGAACTAAAGCTGTTACTGCCTAATTTACTAAGTTTCTGTGATAGAGCTACGTAACATAAAGATTTGCTTTACAGAGTGAACTGTGATCTCTGCTTTTGGTTTCTATAGTTTGCTTTCTGGAGTTGATCAAAACACAAGTCTTGTTAGTTGCTTGTGTTGCCAGCCACCAGAGAAGCTGCTGCAGACACTTTCATGCCTTATGCTTTCTTTGCTTACACTCTGTACCAGTTAGTGTTTCCCATGTCTATAGAGCAAGACCAAAGCTGGTATTGCCTAATTTGATAGAGTTCCATGTAAGAGCTATGTAACATAAAGATTTGCTTTTCAGAGTGAACAGTGATCTCTGCTTTTGGTTTCCATGGCTTGCTTTCTGGAGTTGATGAAAACACAAGTCATGTTAGTTCTTTGTGCTGCCAATCAGCAGAGAAGCTGCTGCAGACCCTCTCTTGCCTTATCCATTACTGGCGTTTACGCTGCACCGGTTGGTGTCTTTCATGTCCATAGAAGGAGAACTAAAGCTGTTACTGCCTAATTTACTAAGTTTCTGTGATAGAGCTACGTAACATAAAGATTTGCTTTACAGAGTGAACTGTGATCTCTGCTTTTGGTTTCTATAGTTTGCTTTCTGGAGTTGATCAAAACACAAGTCTTGTTAGTTGCTTGTGTTGCCAACCACCAGAGAAGCTGCTGCAGACACTTTAATGCCTTATGCTTTACTTGCTTACACTCTGTACCAGTTAGTGTTTCCCATGTCTATAGAGCAAGACCAAAGCTGGTATTGCCTAATTTGGTAGAGTTCCATGTAAGAGCTATGTAACATTAAGATTTGCTTTACAGAGTGAACAGTGATCTCTGCTTTTGGTTTCTATAGATTGCTTTCTGGAGTTGATCAAAACACAAGTCTTGTTAGTTGCTTGTGTTGCCAACCAGCAGAGAAGCTGCTGCAGACACTTTCATGCCTTATGCTTTCTTTGCTTACACTCTGTACCAGTTAGTGTTTCCCATGTCTATAGAGCAAGACCAAAGCTGGTATTGCCTAATTTGGTAGAGTTCCATGTAAGAGCTATGTAACATAAAGATTTGCTTTTCAGAGTGAACAGTGATCTCTGCTTTTGGTTTCTATAGTTTGCTTTCTGGAGTTGATCAAAACACAAGTCTTGTCTGTTGTTTGTGTTCCCAAGAAATAGAGAAGCTGCTGAAGGTGCTTTCCTGCCTTTTGCAGTACCAGTTTACACTTTGCACATGTATGTGTTTTGCTTGTCACCAGACCACGAATAAAGGTGGGTACTTCCTAATTTGCTTGATTTCCATGAAAGAGCCATGTAACAGAAACCTTTCCTTTGACACTCCACCGGTTGATGTTTCTCATGTCTATAGAGCAAGACCAAAGCTGTCACTGCCTAATTTGCTAAATTTCCATGAAAGAGCACTGTAACATAAAGCTTTGCTTTTCCGAGTGAACAGTGGTTTCTGCTTTTGGTTTCCATGGCTTGCTTTCTGGAGTTGATGAAAACACAAGTCATGTTAGTTGTTTGTGCTGCCAACCAGCAGAGAAGCTGCTGCAGACACTCTCTTGCTTTATCCATTACTGGCTTTTACGCTGCACCGGTTGGTGTCTTTCATGTCCATAGAAGGAGAACTAAAGCTGTTACTGCCTAATTTACTAAGTTTCTGTGATAGAGCTATGTAACATAAAGATTTGCTTTACAGAGTGAACTGTGATCTCTGCTTTTGGTTTCTATAGTTTGCTTTCTGGAGTTGATCAAAACACAAGTCTTGTTAGTTGCTTGTGTTGCCAACCACCAGAGAAGCTGCTGCAGACACTTTCATGCCTTATGCTTTACTTGCTTACACTCTGTACCAGTTAGTGTTTCCCATGTCTATAGAGCAAGACCAAAGCTGGTATTGCCTAATTTGGTAGAGTTCCATGTAAGAGCTATGTAACATTAAGATTTGCTTTACAGAGTGAACAGTGATCTCTGCTTTTGGTTTCTATAGTTTGCTTTCTGGAGTTGATCAAAACACAAGTCTTGTTAGTTGCTTGTGTTGCCAGCCACCAGAGAAGCTGCTGCAGACACTTTCATGCCTTATGCTTTCTTTGCTTACACTCTGTACCAGTTAGTGTTTCCCATGTCTATAGAGCAAGACCAAAGCTGGTATTGCCTAATTTGATAGAGTTCCATGTAAGAGCTATGTAACATAAAGATTTGCTTTTCAGAGTGAACAGTGATCTCTGCTTTTGGTTTCCATGGCTTGCTTTCTGGAGTTGATGAAAACACAAGTCATGTTAGTTGTTTGTGCTGCCAACCAGCAGAGAAGCTGCTGCAGACACTCCCTTGCCTTATCCATTACTGGCTTTTACGCTGCACCGGTTGGTGTTTTTCATGTCCATAGGAGGAGAACTAAAGCTGTTCCTGCCTAATTTACTAAGTTTCTGTGATAGAGCTATGTAACATAAAGATTTGCTTTACAGAGTGAACTGCGATCTCTGCTTTTGGTTTCTATGGTTTGCTTTCTGGAGTTGATCAAAACACAAGTCTTGTTAGTTGCTTGTGTTGCCAACCACCAGAGAAGCTGCTGCAGACACTTTCATGCCTTATGCTTTCTTTGCTTACACTCTGTACCAGTTAGTGTTTCCCATGTCTATAGAGCAAGACCAAAGCTGGTATTGCCTAATTTGATAGAGTTCCATGTAAGAGCTATGTAACATAAAGATTTGCTTTTCAGAGTGAACAGTGATCTCTGCTTTTGGTTTCCATGGCTTGCTTTCTGGAGTTGATGAAAACACAAGTCATGTTAGTTCTTTGTGCTGCCAATCAGCAGAGAAGCTGCTGCAGACCCTCTCTTGCCTTATCCATTACTGGCGTTTACGCTGCACCGGTTGGTGTCTTTCATGTCCATAGAAGGAGAACTAAAGCTGTTACTGCCTAATTTACTAAGTTTCTGTGATAGAGCTATGTAACATAAAGATTTGCTTTACAGCGTGAACTGTGATCTCTGCTTTTGGTTTCTATAGTTTGCTTTCTGGAGTTGATCAAAACACAAGTCTTGTCTGTTGTTTGTGTTCCCAAGAAATAGAGAAGCTGCTGAAGGTGCTTTCCTGCCTTTTGCAGTACCAGTTTACACTTTGCACATGTATGTGTTTTGCTTGTCACCAGACCACGAATAAAGGTGGGTACTTCCTAATTTGCTTGATTTCCATGAAAGAGCCATGTAACAGAAACCTTTCCTTTGACACTCCACCGGTTGATGTTTCTCATGTCTATAGAGCAAGACCAAAGCTGTTACTGCCTAATTTGCTAAATTTCCATGAAAGAGCACTGTAACATAAAGCTTTGCTTTTCCGAGTGAACAGTGGTTTCTGCTTTTGGTTTCCATGGCTTGCTTTCTGGAGTTGATGAAAACACAAGTCATGTTAGTTGTTTGTGCTGCCAACCAGCAGAGAAGCTGCTGCAGACACTCTCTTGCTTTATCCATTACTGGCTTTTACGCTGCACCGGTTGGTGTCTTTCATGTCCATAGAAGGAGAACTAAAGCTGTTACTGCCTAATTTACTAAGTTTCTGTGATAGAGCTACGTAACATAAAGATTTGCTTTACAGAGTGAACTGTGATCTCTGCTTTTGGTTTCTATAGTTTGCTTTCTGGAGTTGATCAAAACACAAGTCTTGTTAGTTGCTTGTGTTGCCAGCCACCAGAGAAGCTGCTGCAGACACTTTCATGCCTTATGCTTTCTTTGCTTACACTCTGTACCAGTTAGTGTTTCCCATGTCTATAGAGCAAGACCAAAGCTGGTATTGCCTAATTTGGTAGAGTTCCATGTAAGAGCTATGTAACATAAAGATTTGCTTTACAGAGTGAACAGTGATCTCTGCTTTTGGTTTCTATAGTTTGCTTTCTGGAGTTGATCAAAACACAAGTCTTGTTAGTTGCTTGTGTTGCCAACCACCAGAGAAGCTGCTGCAGACACTTTCATGCCTTATGCTTTACTTGCTTACACTCTGTACCAGTTAGTGTTTCCCATGTCTATAGAGCAAGACCAAAGCTGGTATTGCCTAATTTGGTAGAGTTCCATGTAAGAGCTATGTAACATTAAGATTTGCTTTACAGAGTGAACAGTGATCTCTGCTTTTGGTTTCTATAGTTTGCTTTCTGGAGTTGATCAAAACACAAGTCTTGTTAGTTGCTTGTGTTGCCAACCACCAGAGAAGCTGCTGCAGACACTTTCATGCCTTATGCTTTCTTTGCTTACACTCTGTACCAGTTAGTGTTTCCCATGTCTATAGAGCAAGACCAAAGCTGGTATTGCCTAATTTGGTAGAGTTCCATGTAAGAGCTATGTAACATAAAGATTTGCTTTTCAGAGTGAACAGTGATCTCTGCTTTTGGTTTCCATGGCTTGCTTTCTGGAGTTGATGAAAACACAAGTCATGTTAGTTGTTTGTGCTGCCAACCAGCAGAGAAGCTGCTGCAGACACTCCCTTGCCTTATCCATTACTGGCTTTTACGCTGCACCGGTTGGTGTTTTTCATGTCCATAGGAGGAGAACTAAAGCTGTTCCTGCCTAATTTACTAAGTTTCTGTGATAGAGCTATGTAACATAAAGATTTGCTTTACAGAGTGAACTGCGATCTCTGCTTTTGGTTTCTATGGTTTGCTTTCTGGAGTTGATCAAAACACAAGTCTTGTTAGTTGCTTGTGTTGCCAACCACCAGAGAAGCTGCTGCAGACACTTTCATGCCTTATGCTTTCTTTGCTTACACTCTGTACCAGTTAGTGTTTCCCATGTCTATAGAGCAAGACCAAAGCTGGTATTGCCTAATTTGATAGAGTTCCATGTAAGAGCTATGTAACATAAAGATTTGCTTTTCAGAGTGAACAGTGATCTCTGCTTTTGGTTTCCATGGCTTGCTTTCTGGAGTTGATCAAAACACAAGTCTTGTCTGTTGTTTGTGTTCCCAAGAAATAGAGAAGCTGCTGAAGGTGCTTTCCTGCCTTTTGCAGTACCAGTTTACACTTTGCACATGTATGTGTTTTGCTTGTCACCAGACCACGAATAAAGGTGGGTACTTCCTAATTTGCTTGATTTCCATGAAAGAGCCATGTAACAGAAACCTTTCCTTTGACACTCCACCGGTTGATGTTTCTCATGTCTATAGAGCAAGACCAAAGCTGTTACTGCCTAATTTGCTAAATTTCCATGAAAGAGCACTGTAACATAAAGCTTTGCTTTTCCGAGTGAACAGTGGTTTCTGCTTTTGGTTTCCATGGCTTGCTTTCTGGAGTTGATGAAAACACAAGTCATGTTAGTTGTTTGTGCTGCCAACCAGCAGAGAAGCTGCTCCAGACACTCTCTTGCTTTATCCATTACTGGCTTTTACGCTGCACCGGTTGGTGTCTTCATGTCCATAGAAGGAGAACTAAAGCTGTTACTGCCTAATTTACTAAGTTTCTGTGATAGAGCTACGTAACATAAAGATTTGCTTTACAGAGTGAACTGTGATCTCTGCTTTTGGTTTCTATAGTTTGCTTTCTGGAGTTGATCAAAACACAAGTCTTGTTAGTTGCTTGTGTTGCCAGCCACCAGAGAAGCTGCTGCAGACACTTTCATGCCTTATGCTTTCTTTGCTTACACTCTGTACCAGTTAGTGTTTCCCATGTCTATAGAGCAAGACCAAAGCTGGTATTGCCTAATTTGATAGAGTTCCATGTAAGAGCTATGTAACATAAAGATTTGCTTTTCAGAGTGAACAGTGATCTCTGCTTTTGGTTTCCATGGCTTGCTTTCTGGAGTTGATGAAAACACAAGTCATGTTAGTTCTTTGTGCTGCCAATCAGCAGAGAAGCTGCTGCAGACCCTCTCTTGCCTTATCCATTACTGGCGTTTACGCTGCACCGGTTGGTGTCTTTCATGTCCATAGAAGGAGAACTAAAGCTGTTACTGCCTAATTTACTAAGTTTCTGTGATAGAGCTACGTAACATAAAGATTTGCTTTACAGAGTGAACTGTGATCTCTGCTTTTGGTTTCTATAGTTTGCTTTCTGGAGTTGATCAAAACACAAGTCTTGTTAGTTGCTTGTGTTGCCAACCACCAGAGAAGCTGCTGCAGACACTTTCATGCCTTATGCTTTACTTGCTTACACTCTGTACCAGTTAGTGTTTCCCATGTCTATAGAGCAAGACCAAAGCTGGTATTGCCTAATTTGGTAGAGTTCCATGTAAGAGCTATGTAACATTAAGATTTGCTTTACAGAGTGAACAGTGATCTCTGCTTTTGGTTTCTATAGATTGCTTTCTGGAGTTGATCAAAACACAAGTCTTGTTAGTTGCTTGTGTTGCCAACCACCAGAGAAGCTGCTGCAGACACTTTCATGCCTTATGCTTTCTTTGCTTACACTCTGTACCAGTTAGTGTTTCCCATGTCTATAGAGCAAGACCAAAGCTGGTATTGCCTAATTTGGTAGAGTTCCATGTAAGAGCTATGTAACATAAAGATTTGCTTTACAGCGTGAACAGTGATCTCTGCTTTTGGTTTCTATAGTTTGCTTTCTGGAGTTGATCAAAACACAAGTCTTGTCTGTTGTTTGTGTTCCCAAGAAATAGAGAAGCTGCTGAAGGTGCTTTCCTGCCTTTTGCAGTACCAGTTTACACTTTGCACATGTATGTGTTTTGCTTGTCACCAGACCACGAATAAAGGTGGGTACTTCCTAATTTGCTTGATTTCCATGAAAGAGCCATGTAACAGAAACCTTTCCTTTGACACTCCACCGGTTGATGTTTCTCATGTCTATAGAGCAAGACCAAAGCTGTTACTGCCTAATTTGCTAAATTTCCATGAAAGAGCACTGTAACATAAAGCTTTGCTTTTCCGAGTGAACAGTGGTTTCTGCTTTTGGTTTCCATGGCTTGCTTTCTGGAGTTGATGAAAACACAAGTCATGTTAGTTGTTTGTGCTGCCAACCAGCAGAGAAGCTGCTGCAGACACTCTCTTGCTTTATCCATTACTGGCTTTTACGCTGCACCGGTTGGTGTCTTTCATGTCCATAGAAGGAGAACTAAAGCTGTTACTGCCTAATTTACTAAGTTTCTGTGATAGAGCTACGTAACATAAAGATTTGCTTTACAGAGTGAACTGTGATCTCTGCTTTTGGTTTCTATAGTTTGCTTTCTGGAGTTGATCAAAACACAAGTCTTGTTAGTTGCTTGTGTTGCCAACCACCAGAGAAGCTGCTGCAGACACTTTCATGCCTTATGCTTTCTTTGCTTACACTCTGTACCAGTTAGTGTTTCCCATGTCTATAGAGCAAGACCAAAGCTGGTATTGCCTAATTTGATAGAGTTCCATGTAAGAGCTATGTAACATAAAGATTTGCTTTACAGCGTGAACAGTGATCTCTGCTTTTGGTTTCTATAGTTTGCTTTCTGGAGTTGATCAAAACACAAGTCTTGTCTGTTGTTTGTGTTCCCAAGAAATAGAGAAGCTGCTGAAGGTGCTTTCCTGCCTTTTGCAGTACCAGTTTACACTTTGCACATGTATGTGTTTTGCTTGTCACCAGACCACGAATAAAGGTGGGTACTTCCTAATTTGCTTGATTTCCATGAAAGAGCCATGTAACAGAAACCTTTCCTTTGACACTCCACCGGTTGATGTTTCTCATGTCTATAGAGCAAGACCAAAGCTGTTACTGCCTAATTTGCTAAATTTCCATGAAAGAGCACTGTAACATAAAGCTTTGCTTTTCCGAGTGAACAGTGGTTTCTGCTTTTGGTTTCCATGGCTTGCTTTCTGGAGTTGATGAAAACACAAGTCATGTTAGTTGTTTGTACTGCCAACCAGCAGAGAAGCTGCTGCAGACACTCTCTTGCTTTATCCATTACTGGCTTTTACGCTGCACCGGTTGGTGTCTTTCATGTCCATAGAAGGAGAACTAAAGCTGTTACTGCCTAATTTACTAAGTTTCTGTGATAGAGCTACGTAACATAAAGATTTGCTTTACAGAGTGAACTGTGATCTCTGCTTTTGGTTTCTATAGTTTGCTTTCTGGAGTTGATCAAAACACAAGTCTTGTTAGTTGCTTGTGTTGCCAGCCACCAGAGAAGCTGCTGCAGACACTTTCATGCCTTATGCTTTCTTTGCTTACACTCTGTACCAGTTAGTGTTTCCCATGTCTATAGAGCAAGACCAAAGCTGGTATTGCCTAATTTGATAGAGTTCCATGTAAGAGCTATGTAACATAAAGATTTGCTTTTCAGAGTGAACAGTGATCTCTGCTTTTGGTTTCCATGGCTTGCTTTCTGGAGTTGATGAAAACACAAGTCATGTTAGTTCTTTGTGCTGCCAATCAGCAGAGAAGCTGCTGCAGACCCTCTCTTGCCTTATCCATTACTGGCGTTTACGCTGCACCGGTTGGTGTCTTTCATGTCCATAGAAGGAGAACTAAAGCTGTTACTGCCTAATTTACTAAGTTTCTGTGATAGAGCTACGTAACATAAAGATTTGCTTTACAGAGTGAACTGTGATCTCTGCTTTTGGTTTCTATAGTTTGCTTTCTGGAGTTGATCAAAACACAAGTCTTGTTAGTTGCTTGTGTTGCCAACCACCAGAGAAGCTGCTGCAGACACTTTCATGCCTTATGCTTTACTTGCTTACACTCTGTACCAGTTAGTGTTTCCCATGTCTATAGAGCAAGACCAAAGCTGGTATTGCCTAATTTGGTAGAGTTCCATGTAAGAGCTATGTAACATTAAGATTTGCTTTACAGAGTGAACAGTGATCTCTGCTTTTGGTTTCTATAGATTGCTTTCTGGAGTTGATCAAAACACAAGTCTTGTTAGTTGCTTGTGTTGCCAACCACCAGAGAAGCTGCTGCAGACACTTTCATGCCTTATGCTTTCTTTGCTTACACTCTGTACCAGTTAGTGTTTCCCATGTCTATAGAGCAAGACCAAAGCTGGTATTGCCTAATTTGGTAGAGTTCCATGTAAGAGCTATGTAACATAAAGATTTGCTTTACAGAGTGAACAGTGATCTCTGCTTTTGGTTTCTATAGTTTGCTTTCTGGAGTTGATCAAAACACAAGTCTTGTCTGTTGTTTGTGTTCCCAAGAAATAGAGAAGCTGCTGAAGGTGCTTTCCTGCCTTTTGCAGTACCAGTTTACACTTTGCACATGTATGTGTTTTGCTTGTCACCAGACCACGAATAAAGGTGGGTACTTCCTAATTTGCTTGATTTCCATGAAAGAGCCATGTAACAGAAACCTTTCCTTTGACACTCCACCGGTTGATGTTTCTCATGTCTATAGAGCAAGACCAAAGCTGTCACTGCCTAATTTGCTAAATTTCCATGAAAGAGCACTGTAACATAAAGCTTTGCTTTTCCGAGTGAACAGTGGTTTCTGCTTTTGGTTTCCATGGCTTGCTTTCTGGAGTTGATGAAAACACAAGTCATGTTAGTTGTTTGTGCTGCCAACCAGCAGAGAAGCTGCTGCAGACACTCTCTTGCTTTATCCATTACTGGCTTTTACGCTGCACCGGTTGGTGTCTTTCATGTCCATAGAAGGAGAACTAAAGCTGTTACTGCCTAATTTACTAAGTTTCTGTGATAGAGCTACGTAACATAAAGATTTGCTTTACAGAGTGAACAGTGATCTCTGCTTTTGGTTTCTATAGTTTGCTTTCTGGAGTTGATCAAAACACAAGTCTTGTTAGTTGCTTGTGTTGCCAACCACCAGAGAAGCTGCTGCAGACACTTTCATGCCTTATGCTTTCTTTGCTTACACTCTGTACCAGTTAGTGTTTCCCATGTCTATAGAGCAAGACCAAAGCTGGTATTGCCTAATTTGATAGAGTTCCATGTAAGAGCTATGTAACATAAAGATTTGCTTTTCAGAGTGAACAGTGATCTCTGCTTTTGGTTTCCATGGCTTGCTTTCTGGAGTTGATGAAAACACAAGTCATGTTAGTTGTTTGTGCTGCCAACCAGCAGAGAAGGTGCTGCAGACACTCCCTTGCCTTATCCATTACTGGCTTTTACGCTGCACCGGTTGGTGTTTTTCATGTCCATAGAAGGAGAACTAAAGCTGTTACTGCCTAATTTACTAAGTTTCTGTGATAGAGCTATGTAACATAAAGATTTGCTTTACAGAGTGAACTGTGATCTCTGCTTTTGGTTTCTATAGTTTGCTTTCTGGAGTTGATCAAAACACAAGTCTTGTTAGTTGCTTGTGTTGCCAACCACCAGAGAAGCTGCTGCAGACACTTTCATGCCTTATCCTTTACTTGCTTACACTCTGTACCAGTTAGTGTTTCCCATGTCTATAGAGCAAGACCAAAGCTGGTATTGCCTAATTTGGTAGAGTTCCATGTAAGAGCTATGTAACATAAAGATTTGCTTTACAGAGTGAACAGTGATCTCTGCTTTTGGTTTCTATAGATTGCTTTCTGGAGTTGATCAAAACACAAGTCTTGTTAGTTGCTTGTGTTGCCAACCACCAGAGAAGCTGCTGCAGACACTCTCTTGCCTTATCCATTACTGGCTTTTACGCTGCACCGGTTGGTGTTTTTCATGTCCATAGAAGGAGAACTAAAGCTGTTACTGCCTAATTTACTAAGTTTCTGTGATAGAGCTATGTAACATAAAGATTTGCTTTACAGAGTGAACAGTGATCTCTGCTTTTGGTTTCTATAGTTTGCTTTCTGGAGTTGATCAAAACACAAGTCTTGTTAGTTGCTTGTGTTGCCAACCACCAGAGAAGCTGCTGCAGACACTTTCAAGCCTTATGCTTTCTTTGCTTACACTCTGTACCAGTTAGTGTTTCCCATGTCTATAGAGCAAGACCAAAGCTGGTATTGCCTAATTTGGTAGAGTTCCATGTAAGAGCTATGTAACATAAAGATTTGCTTTACAGAGTGAACAGTGATCTCTGCTTTTGGTTTCTATAGTTTGCTTTCTGGAGTTGATCAAAACACAAGTCTTGTTAGTTGTTTGTGCTGCCAACCAGCAGAGAAGCTGCTGCAGACACTCCCTTGCCTTATCCATTACTGGCTTTTACGCTGCACCGGTTGGTGTTTTTCATGTCCATAGAAGGAGAACTAAAGCTGTTACTGCCTAATTTACTAAGTTTCTGTGATAGAGCTATGTAACATAAAGATTTGCTTTACAGAGTGAACAGTGATCTCTGCTTTTGGTTTCTATGGTTTGCTTTCTGGAGTTGATCAAAACACAAGTCTTGTTAGTT
Organism: Prinia subflava; assembly: GCF_021018805.1. Classification (NCBI taxonomy): domain Eukaryota; kingdom Metazoa; phylum Chordata; class Aves; order Passeriformes; family Cisticolidae; genus Prinia; species Prinia subflava. The sequence continues at coordinate 98,053,478 of NC_086247.1, forward strand.
GCTTGTGTTGCCAACCACCAGAGAAGCTGCTGCAGACACTTTCATGCCTTATGCTTTCTTTGCTTACACTCTGTACCAGTTAGTGTTTCCCATGTCTATAGAGCAAGACCAAAGCTGGTATTGCCTAATTTGATAGAGTTCCATGTAAGAGCTATGTAACATAAAGATTTGCTTTTCAGAGTGAACAGTGATCTCTGCTTTTGGATTCCATGGCTTGCTTTCTGGAGTTGATGAAAACACAAGTCATGTTAGTTCTTTGTGCTGCCAATCAGCAGAGAAGCTGCTGCAGACCCTCTCTTGCCTTATCCATGACTGGCTTTTACGCTGCACCGGTTGGTGTCTTTCATGTCCATAGAAGGAGAACTAAAGCTGTTACTGCCTAATTTACTAAGTTTCTGTGACAGAGCTATGTAACATAAAGATTTGCTTTACAGAGTGAACTGTGATCTCTGCTTTTGGTTTCTATAGTTTGCTTTCTGGAGTTGATCAAAACACAAGTCTTGTCTGTTGTTTGTGTTCCCAAGAAATAGAGAAGCTGCTGAAGGTGCTTTCCTGCCTTTTGCAGTACCAGTTTACACTTTGCACATGTATGTGTTTTGCTTGTCACCAGACCACGAATAAAGGTGGGTACTTCCTAATTTGCTTGATTTCCATGAAAGAGCCATGTAACAGAAACCTTTCCTTTGACACTCCACCGGTTGATGTTTCTCATGTCTATAGAGCAAGACCAAAGCTGTCACTGCCTAATTTGCTAAATTTCCATGAAAGAGCACTGTAACATAAAGCTTTGCTTTTCCGAGTGAACAGTGGTTTCTGCTTTTGGTTTCCATGGCTTGCTTTCTGGAGTTGATGAAAACACAAGTCATGTTAGTTCTTTGTGCTGCCAATCAGCAGAGAAGCTGCTGCAGACCCTCTCTTGCCTTATCCATTACTGGCGTTTACGCTGCACCGGTTGGTGTCTTTCATGTCCATAGAAGGAGAACTAAAGCTGTTACTGCCTAATTTACTAAGTTTCTGTGATAGAGCTACGTAACATAAAGATTTGCTTTACAGAGTGAACAGTGATCTCTGCTTTTGGTTTCCAGGGCTTGCTTTCTGGAGTTGATCAAAACACAAGTCTTGTTAGTTGCTTGTGTTGCCAACCACCAGAGAAGCTGCTGCAGACACTTTCATGCCTTATGCTTTACTTGCTTACACTCTGTACCAGTTAGTGTTTCCCATGTCTATAGAGCAAGACCAAAGCTGGTATTGCCTAATTTGGTAGAGTTCCATGTAAGAGCTATGTAACATAAAGATTTGCTTTACAGAGTGAACAGTGATCTCTGCTTTTGGTTTCTATAGTTTGCTTTCTGGAGTTGATCAAAACACAAGTCTTGTTAGTTGCTTGTGTTGCCAACCACCAGAGAAGCTGCTGCAGACACTTTCATGCCTTATGCTTTACTTGCTTACACTCTGTACCAGTTAGTGTTTCCCATGTCTATAGAGCAAGACCAAAGCTGGTATTGCCTAATTTGATAGAGTTCCATGTAAGAGCTATGTAACATAAAGATTTGCTTTTCAGAGTGAACAGTGATCTCTGCTTTTGGTTTCCATGGCTTGCTTTCTGGAGTTGATGAAAACACAAGTCATGTTAGTTGTTTGTGCTGCCAATCAGCAGAGAAGCTGCTGCAGACCCTCTCTTGCCTTATCCATGACTGGCTTTTACGCTGCACCGGTTGGTGTCTTTCATGTCCATAGAAGGAGAACTAAAGCTGTTACTGCCTAATTTACTAAGTTTCTGTGACAGTGCTATGTAACATAAAGATTTGCTTTACAGAGTGAACTGTGATCTCTGCTTTTGGTTTCTATAGTTTGCTTTCTGGAGTTGATCAAAACACAAGTCTTGTCTGTTGTTTGTGTTCCCAAGAAATAGAGAAGCTGCTGAAGGTGCTTTCCTGCCTTTTGCAGTACCAGTTTACACTTTGCACATGTATGTGTTTTGCTTGTCACCAGACCACGAATAAAGGTGGGTACTTCCTAATTTGCTTGATTTCCATGAAAGAGCCATGTAACAGAAACCTTTCCTTTGACACTCCACCGGTTGATGTTTCTCATGTCTATAGAGCAAGACCAAAGCTGTCACTGCCTAATTTGCTAAATTTCCATGAAAGAGCACTGTAACATAAAGCTTTGCTTTTCCGAGTGAACAGTGGTTTCTGCTTTTGGTTTCCATGGCTTGCTTTCTGGAGTTGATGAAAACACAAGTCATGTTAGTTGTTTGTGCTGCCAACCAGCAGAGAAGCTGCTGCAGACACTCTCTTGCTTTATCCATTACTGGCTTTTACGCTGCACCGGTTGGTGTCTTTCATGTCCATAGAAGGAGAACTAAAGCTGTTACTGCCTAATTTACTAAGTTTCTGTGATAGAGCTACGTAACATAAAGATTTGCTTTACAGAGTGAACAGTGATCTCTGCTTTTGGTTTCTATAGTTTGCTTTCTGGAGTTGATCAAAACACAAGTCTTGTTAGTTGCTTGTGTTGCCAACCACCAGAGAAGCTGCTGCAGACACTTTCATGCCTTATGCTTTACTTGCTTACACTCTGTACCAGTTAGTGTTTCCCATGTCTATAGAGCAAGACCAAAGCTGGTATTGCCTAATTTGGTAGAGTTCCATGTAAGAGCTATGTAACATAAAGATTTGCTTTTCAGAGTGAACAGTGATCTCTGCTTTTGGTTTCCATGGCTTGCTTTCTGGAGTTGATGAAAACACAAGTCATGTTAGTTGTTTGTGCTGCCAACCAGCAGAGAAGCTGCTGCAGACACTCCCTTGCCTTATCCATTACTGGCTTTTACGCTGCACCGGTTGGTGTTTTTCATGTCCATAGAAGGAGAACTAAAGCTGTTACTGCCTAATTTACTAAGTTTCTGTGATAGAGCTATGTAACATAAAGATTTGCTTTACAGAGTGAACTGTGATCTCTGCTTTTGGTTTCTATAGTTTGCTTTCTGGAGTTGATCAAAACACAAGTCTTGTTAGTTGCTTGTGTTGCCAACCACCAGAGAAGCTGCTGCAGACACTTTCATGCCTTATCCTTTACTTGCTTACACTCTGTACCAGTTAGTGTTTCCCATGTCTATAGAGCAAGACCAAAGCTGGTATTGCCTAATTTGGTAGAGTTCCATGTAAGAGCTATGTAACATAAAGATTTGCTTTACAGAGTGAACAGTGATCTCTGCTTTTGGTTTCTATAGATTGCTTTCTGGAGTTGATCAAAACACAAGTCTTGTTAGTTGCTTGTGTTGCCAACCACCAGAGAAGCTGCTGCAGACACTCTCTTGCCTTATCCATTACTGGCTTTTACGCTGCACCGGTTGGTGTTTTTCATGTCCATAGAAGGAGAACTAAAGCTGTTACTGCCTAATTTACTAAGTTTCTGTGATAGAGCTATGTAACATAAAGATTTGCTTTACAGAGTGAACAGTGATCTCTGCTTTTGGTTTCTATAGTTTGCTTTCTGGAGTTGATCAAAACACAAGTCTTGTTAGTTGCTTGTGTTGCCAACCACCAGAGAAGCTGCTGCAGACACTTTCAAGCCTTATGCTTTCTTTGCTTACACTCTGTACCAGTTAGTGTTTCCCATGTCTATAGAGCAAGACCAAAGCTGGTATTGCCTAATTTGGTAGAGTTCCATGTAAGAGCTATGTAACATAAAGATTTGCTTTACAGAGTGAACAGTGATCTCTGCTTTTGGTTTCTATAGTTTGCTTTCTGGAGTTGATCAAAACACAAGTCTTGTTAGTTGTTTGTGCTGCCAACCAGCAGAGAAGCTGCTGCAGACACTCCCTTGCCTTATCCATTACTGGCTTTTACGCTGCACCGGTTGGTGTTTTTCATGTCCATAGAAGGAGAACTAAAGCTGTTACTGCCTAATTTACTAAGTTTCTGTGATAGAGCTATGTAACATAAAGATTTGCTTTACAGAGTGAACAGTGATCTCTGCTTTTGGTTTCTATGGTTTGCTTTCTGGAGTTGATCAAAACACAAGTCTTGTTAGTTGCTTGTGTTGCCAACCACCAGAGAAGCTGCTGCAGACACTTTCATGCCTTATGCTTTCTTTGCTTACACTCTGTACCAGTTAGTGTTTCCCATGTCTATAGAGCAAGACCAAAGCTGGTATTGCCTAATTTGATAGAGTTCCATGTAAGAGCTATGTAACATAAAGATTTGCTTTTCAGAGTGAACAGTGATCTCTGCTTTTGGATTCCATGGCTTGCTTTCTGGAGTTGATGAAAACACAAGTCATGTTAGTTCTTTGTGCTGCCAATCAGCAGAGAAGCTGCTGCAGACCCTCTCTTGCCTTATCCATGACTGGCTTTTACGCTGCACCGGTTGGTGTCTTTCATGTCCATAGAAGGAGAACTAAAGCTGTTACTGCCTAATTTACTAAGTTTCTGTGACAGAGCTATGTAACATAAAGATTTGCTTTACAGAGTGAACTGTGATCTCTGCTTTTGGTTTCTATAGTTTGCTTTCTGGAGTTGATCAAAACACAAGTCTTGTCTGTTGTTTGTGTTCCCAAGAAATAGAGAAGCTGCTGAAGGTGCTTTCCTGCCTTTTGCAGTACCAGTTTACACTTTGCACATGTATGTGTTTTGCTTGTCACCAGACCACGAATAAAGGTGGGTACTTCCTAATTTGCTTGATTTCCATGAAAGAGCCATGTAACAGAAACCTTTCCTTTGACACTCCACCGGTTGATGTTTCTCATGTCTATAGAGCAAGACCAAAGCTGTCACTGCCTAATTTGCTAAATTTCCATGAAAGAGCACTGTAACATAAAGCTTTGCTTTTCCGAGTGAACAGTGGTTTCTGCTTTTGGTTTCCATGGCTTGCTTTCTGGAGTTGATGAAAACACAAGTCATGTTAGTTCTTTGTGCTGCCAATCAGCAGAGAAGCTGCTGCAGACCCTCTCTTGCCTTATCCATTACTGGCGTTTACGCTGCACCGGTTGGTGTCTTTCATGTCCATAGAAGGAGAACTAAAGCTGTTACTGCCTAATTTACTAAGTTTCTGTGATAGAGCTACGTAACATAAAGATTTGCTTTACAGAGTGAACAGTGATCTCTGCTTTTGGTTTCCAGGGCTTGCTTTCTGGAGTTGATCAAAACACAAGTCTTGTTAGTTGCTTGTGTTGCCAACCACCAGAGAAGCTGCTGCAGACACTTTCATGCCTTATGCTTTACTTGCTTACACTCTGTACCAGTTAGTGTTTCCCATGTCTATAGAGCAAGACCAAAGCTGGTATTGCCTAATTTGGTAGAGTTCCATGTAAGAGCTATGTAACATAAAGATTTGCTTTACAGAGTGAACAGTGATCTCTGCTTTTGGTTTCTATAGTTTGCTTTCTGGAGTTGATCAAAACACAAGTCTTGTTAGTTGCTTGTGTTGCCAACCACCAGAGAAGCTGCTGCAGACACTTTCATGCCTTATGCTTTACTTGCTTACACTCTGTACCAGTTAGTGTTTCCCATGTCTATAGAGCAAGACCAAAGCTGGTATTGCCTAATTTGATAGAGTTCCATGTAAGAGCTATGTAACATAAAGATTTGCTTTTCAGAGTGAACAGTGATCTCTGCTTTTGGTTTCCATGGCTTGCTTTCTGGAGTTGATGAAAACACAAGTCATGTTAGTTGTTTGTGCTGCCAATCAGCAGAGAAGCTGCTGCAGACCCTCTCTTGCCTTATCCATGACTGGCTTTTACGCTGCACCGGTTGGTGTCTTTCATGTCCATAGAAGGAGAACTAAAGCTGTTACTGCCTAATTTACTAAGTTTCTGTGACAGTGCTATGTAACATAAAGATTTGCTTTACAGAGTGAACTGTGATCTCTGCTTTTGGTTTCTATAGTTTGCTTTCTGGAGTTGATCAAAACACAAGTCTTGTCTGTTGTTTGTGTTCCCAAGAAATAGAGAAGCTGCTGAAGGTGCTTTCCTGCCTTTTGCAGTACCAGTTTACACTTTGCACATGTATGTGTTTTGCTTGTCACCAGACCACGAATAAAGGTGGGTACTTCCTAATTTGCTTGATTTCCATGAAAGAGCCATGTAACAGAAACCTTTCCTTTGACACTCCACCGGTTGATGTTTCTCATGTCTATAGAGCAAGACCAAAGCTGTCACTGCCTAATTTGCTAAATTTCCATGAAAGAGCACTGTAACATAAAGCTTTGCTTTTCCGAGTGAACAGTGGTTTCTGCTTTTGGTTTCCATGGCTTGCTTTCTGGAGTTGATGAAAACACAAGTCATGTTAGTTGTTTGTGCTGCCAACCAGCAGAGAAGCTGCTGCAGACACTCTCTTGCTTTATCCATTACTGGCTTTTACGCTGCACCGGTTGGTGTCTTTCATGTCCATAGAAGGAGAACTAAAGCTGTTACTGCCTAATTTACTAAGTTTCTGTGATAGAGCTACGTAACATAAAGATTTGCTTTACAGAGTGAACAGTGATCTCTGCTTTTGGTTTCTATAGTTTGCTTTCTGGAGTTGATCAAAACACAAGTCTTGTTAGTTGCTTGTGTTGCCAACCACCAGAGAAGCTGCTGCAGACACTTTCATGCCTTATGCTTTACTTGCTTACACTCTGTACCAGTTAGTGTTTCCCATGTCTATAGAGCAAGACCAAAGCTGGTATTGCCTAATTTGGTAGAGTTCCATGTAAGAGCTATGTAACATAAAGATTTGCTTTTCAGAGTGAACAGTGATCTCTGCTTTTGGTTTCCATGGCTTGCTTTCTGGAGTTGATGAAAACACAAGTCATGTTAGTTGTTTGTGCTGCCAACCAGCAGAGAAGCTGCTGCAGACACTCCCTTGCCTTATCCATTACTGGCTTTTACGCTGCACCGGTTGGTGTTTTTCATGTCCATAGAAGGAGAACTAAAGCTGTTACTGCCTAATTTACTAAGTTTCTGTGATAGAGCTATGTAACATAAAGATTTGCTTTACAGAGTGAACTGTGATCTCTGCTTTTGGTTTCTATAGTTTGCTTTCTGGAGTTGATCAAAACACAAGTCTTGTTAGTTGCTTGTGTTGCCAACCACCAGAGAAGCTGCTGCAGACACTTTCATGCCTTATCCTTTACTTGCTTACACTCTGTACCAGTTAGTGTTTCCCATGTCTATAGAGCAAGACCAAAGCTGGTATTGCCTAATTTGGTAGAGTTCCATGTAAGAGCTATGTAACATAAAGATTTGCTTTACAGAGTGAACAGTGATCTCTGCTTTTGGTTTCTATAGATTGCTTTCTGGAGTTGATCAAAACACAAGTCTTGTTAGTTGCTTGTGTTGCCAACCACCAGAGAAGCTGCTGCAGACACTCTCTTGCCTTATCCATTACTGGCTTTTACGCTGCACCGGTTGGTGTTTTTCATGTCCATAGAAGGAGAACTAAAGCTGTTACTGCCTAATTTACTAAGTTTCTGTGATAGAGCTATGTAACATAAAGATTTGCTTTACAGAGTGAACAGTGATCTCTGCTTTTGGTTTCTATAGTTTGCTTTCTGGAGTTGATCAAAACACAAGTCTTGTTAGTTGCTTGTGTTGCCAACCACCAGAGAAGCTGCTGCAGACACTTTCAAGCCTTATGCTTTCTTTGCTTACACTCTGTACCAGTTAGTGTTTCCCATGTCTATAGAGCAAGACCAAAGCTGGTATTGCCTAATTTGGTAGAGTTCCATGTAAGAGCTATGTAACATAAAGATTTGCTTTACAGAGTGAACAGTGATCTCTGCTTTTGGTTTCTATAGTTTGCTTTCTGGAGTTGATCAAAACACAAGTCTTTTTAGTTGTTTGTGCTGCCAACCAGCAGAGAAGCTGCTGCAGACACTCCCTTGCCTTATCCATTACTGGCTTTTACGCTGCACCGGTTGGTGTTTTTCATGTCCATAGAAGGAGAACTAAAGCTGTTACTGCCTAATTTACTAAGTTTCTGTGATAGAGCTATGTAACATAAAGATTTGCTTTACAGAGTGAACAGTGATCTCTGCTTTTGGTTTCTATGGTTTGCTTTCTGGAGTTGATCAAAACACAAGTCTTGTTAGTTGCTTGTGTTGCCAACCACCAGAGAAGCTGCTGCAGACACTTTCATGCCTTATGCTTTCTTTGCTTACACTCTGTACCAGTTAGTGTTTCCCATGTCTATAGAGCAAGACCAAAGCTGGTATTGCCTAATTTGATAGAGTTCCATGTAAGAGCTATGTAACATAAAGATTTGCTTTTCAGAGTGAACAGTGATCTCTGCTTTTGGATTCCATGGCTTGCTTTCTGGAGTTGATGAAAACACAAGTCATGTTAGTTCTTTGTGCTGCCAATCAGCAGAGAAGCTGCTGCAGACCCTCTCTTGCCTTATCCATGACTGGCTTTTACGCTGCACCGGTTGGTGTCTTTCATGTCCATAGAAGGAGAACTAAAGCTGTTACTGCCTAATTTACTAAGTTTCTGTGACAGAGCTATGTAACATAAAGATTTGCTTTACAGAGTGAACTGTGATCTCTGCTTTTGGTTTCTATAGTTTGCTTTCTGGAGTTGATCAAAACACAAGTCTTGTCTGTTGTTTGTGTTCCCAAGAAATAGAGAAGCTGCTGAAGGTGCTTTCCTGCCTTTTGCAGTACCAGTTTACACTTTGCACATGTATGTGTTTTGCTTGTCACCAGACCACGAATAAAGGTGGGTACTTCCTAATTTGCTTGATTTCCATGAAAGAGCCATGTAACAGAAACCTTTCCTTTGACACTCCACCGGTTGATGTTTCTCATGTCTATAGAGCAAGACCAAAGCTGTCACTGCCTAATTTGCTAAATTTCCATGAAAGAGCACTGTAACATAAAGCTTTGCTTTTCCGAGTGAACAGTGGTTTCTGCTTTTGGTTTCCATGGCTTGCTTTCTGGAGTTGATGAAAACACAAGTCATGTTAGTTCTTTGTGCTGCCAATCAGCAGAGAAGCTGCTGCAGACACTCTCTTGCCTTATCCATTACTGGCGTTTACGCTGCACCGGTTGGTGTCTTTCATGTCCATAGAAGGAGAACTAAAGCTGTTACTGCCTAATTTACTAAGTTTCTGTGATAGAGCTACGTAACATAAAGATTTGCTTTACAGAGTGAACAGTGATCTCTGCTTTTGGTTTCCAGGGCTTGCTTTCTGGAGTTGATCAAAACACAAGTCTTGTTAGTTGCTTGTGTTGCCAACCACCAGAGAAGCTGCTGCAGACACTTTCATGCCTTATGCTTTACTTGCTTACACTCTGTACCAGTTAGTGTTTCCCATGTCTATAGAGCAAGACCAAAGCTGGTATTGCCTAATTTGGTAGAGTTCCATGTAAGAGCTATGTAACATAAAGATTTGCTTTACAGAGTGAACAGTGATCTCTGCTTTTGGTTTCTATAGTTTGCTTTCTGGAGTTGATCAAAACACAAGTCTTGTTAGTTGCTTGTGTTGCCAACCACCAGAGAAGCTGCTGCAGACACTTTCATGCCTTATGCTTTACTTGCTTACACTCTGTACCAGTTAGTGTTTCCCATGTCTATAGAGCAAGACCAAAGCTGGTATTGCCTAATTTGATAGAGTTCCATGTAAGAGCTATGTAACATAAAGATTTGCTTTTCAGAGTGAACAGTGATCTCTGCTTTTGGTTTCCATGGCTTGCTTTCTGGAGTTGATGAAAACACAAGTCATGTTAGTTGTTTGTGCTGCCAATCAGCAGAGAAGCTGCTGCAGACCCTCTCTTGCCTTATCCATGACTGGCTTTTACGCTGCACCGGTTGGTGTCTTTCATGTCCATAGAAGGAGAACTAAAGCTGTTACTGCCTAATTTACTAAGTTTCTGTGACAGTGCTATGTAACATAAAGATTTGCTTTACAGAGTGAACTGTGATCTCTGCTTTTGGTTTCTATAGTTTGCTTTCTGGAGTTGATCAAAACACAAGTCTTGTCTGTTGTTTGTGTTCCCAAGAAATAGAGAAGCTGCTGAAGGTGCTTTCCTGCCTTTTGCAGTACCAGTTTACACTTTGCACATGTATGTGTTTTGCTTGTCACCAGACCACGAATAAAGGTGGGTACTTCCTAATTTGCTTGATTTCCATGAAAGAGCCATGTAACAGAAACCTTTCCTTTGACACTCCACCGGTTGATGTTTCTCATGTCTATAGAGCAAGACCAAAGCTGTCACTGCCTAATTTGCTAAATTTCCATGAAAGAGCACTGTAACATAAAGCTTTGCTTTTCCGAGTGAACAGTGGTTTCTGCTTTTGGTTTCCATGGCTTGCTTTCTGGAGTTGATGAAAACACAAGTCATGTTAGTTGTTTGTGCTGCCAACCAGCAGAGAAGCTGCTGCAGACACTCTCTTGCTTTATCCATTACTGGCTTTTACGCTGCACCGGTTGGTGTCTTTCATGTCCATAGAAGGAGAACTAAAGCTGTTACTGCCTAATTTACTAAGTTTCTGTGATAGAGCTACGTAACATAAAGATTTGCTTTACAGAGTGAACAGTGATCTCTGCTTTTGGTTTCTATAGTTTGCTTTCTGGAGTTGATCAAAACACAAGTCTTGTTAGTTGCTTGTGTTGCCAACCACCAGAGAAGCTGCTGCAGACACTTTCATGCCTTATGCTTTACTTGCTTACACTCTGTACCAGTTAGTGTTTCCCATGTCTATAGAGCAAGACCAAAGCTGGTATTGCCTAATTTGGTAGAGTTCCATGTAAGAGCTATGTAACATAAAGATTTGCTTTACAGAGTGAACAGTGATCTCTGCTTTTGGTTTCTATAGATTGCTTTCTGGAGTTGATCAAAACACAAGTCTTGTTAGTTGCTTGTGTTGCCAACCACCAGAGAAGCTGCTGCAGACACTTTCATGCCTTATGCTTTCTTTGCTTACACTCTGTACCAGTTAGTGTTTCCCATGTCTATAGAGCAAGACCAAAGCTGGTATTGCCTAATTTGGTAGAGTTCCATGTAAGAGCTATGTAACAAAAAGATTTGCTTTTCAGAGTGAACAGTGATCTCTGCTTTTGGTTTCCATGGCTTGCTTTTTGAGTTGATGAAAACACAAGTCATGTTAGTTGTTTGTGCTGCCAACCAGCAGAGAAGCTGCTGCAGACACTCTCTTGCCTTATCCATTACTGGCTTTTACGCTGCACCGGTTGGTGTTTTTCATGTCCATAGAAGGAGAACTAAAGCTGTTACTGCCTAATTTACTAAGTTTCTGCGATAGAGCTATGTAACATAAAGATTTGCTTTACAGAGTGAACTGTGATCTCTGCTTTTGGTTTCTATAGTTTGCTTTCTGGAGTTGATCAAAACACAAGTCTTGTTAGTTGCTTGTGTTGCCAACCACCAGAGAAGCTGCTGCAGACACTTTCATGCCTTATGCTTTCTTTGCTTACACTCTGTACCAGTTAGTGTTTCCCATGTCTATAGAGCAAGACCAAAGCTGGTATTGCCTAATTTGGTAGAGTTCCATGTAAGAGCTATGTAACATAAAGATTTGCTTTACAGAGTGAACAGTGATCTCTGCTTTTGGTTTCTATAGTTTGCTTTCTGGAGTTGATCAAAACACAAGTCTTGTTAGTTGTTTGTGCTGCCAACCAGCAGAGAAGCTGCTGCAGACACTCCCTTGCCTTATCCATTACTGGCTTTTACGCTGCACCGGTTGGTGTTTTTCATGTCCATAGAAGGAGAACTAAAGCTGTTACTGCCTAATTTACTAAGTTTCTGTGATAGAGCTATGTAACATAAAGATTAGCTTTACAGAGTGAACAGTGATCTCTGCTTTTGGTTTCTATGGTTTGCTTTCTGGAGTTGATCAAAACACAAGTCTTGTTAGTTGCTTGTGTTGCCAACCACCAGAGAAGCTGCTGCAGACACTTTCATGCCTTATGCTTTCTTTGCTTACACTCTGTACCAGTTAGTGTTTCCCATGTCTATAGAGCAAGACCAAAGCTGGTATTGCCTAATTTGATAGAGTTCCATGTAAGAGCTATGTAACATAAAGATTTGCTTTTCAGAGTGAACAGTGATCTCTGCTTTTGGATTCCATGGCTTGCTTTCTGGAGTTGATGAAAACACAAGTCATGTTAGTTCTTTGTGCTGCCAATCAGCAGAGAAGCTGCTGCAGACCCTCTCTTGCCTTATCCATGACTGGCTTTTACGCTGCACCGGTTGGTGTCTTTCATGTCCATAGAAGGAGAACTAAAGCTGTTACTGCCTAATTTACTAAGTTTCTGTGACAGAGCTATGTAACATAAAGATTTGCTTTACAGAGTGAACTGTGATCTCTGCTTTTGGTTTCTATAGTTTGCTTTCTGGAGTTGATCAAAACACAAGTCTTGTCTGTTGTTTGTGTTCCCAAGAAATAGAGAAGCTGCTGAAGGTGCTTTCCTGCCTTTTGCAGTACCAGTTTACACTTTGCACATGTATGTGTTTTGCTTGTCACCAGACCACGAATAAAGGTGGGTACTTCCTAATTTGCTTGATTTCCATGAAAGAGCCATGTAACAGAAACCTTTCCTTTGACACTCCACCGGTTGATGTTTCTCATGTCTATAGAGCAAGACCAAAGCTGGTATTGCCTAATTTGGTAGAGTTCCATGTAAGAGCTATGTAACATAAAGATTTGCTTTACAGAGTGAACAGTGATCTCTGCTTTTGGTTTCCATGGCTTGCTTTCTGGAGTTGATGAAAACACAAGTCATGTTAGTTCTTTGTGCTGCCAACCAGCAGAGAAGCTGCTGCAGACACTCCCTTGCCTTTTCCAGTACTGGCTTTTACGCTGCACCGGTTGGTGTTTTTCATGTCCATAGAAGGAGAACTAAAGCTGTTACTGCCTAATTTACTAAGTTTCTGTGATAGAGCTATGTAACATAAAGATTTGCTTTACAGAGTGAACTGTGATCTCTGCTTTTGGTTTCTATAGTTTGCTTTCTGGAGTTGATGAAAACACAAGTCTTGTTAGTTGCTTGTGTTGCCAACCACCAGAGAAGCTGCTGCAGACACTTTCATGCCTTATGCTTTACTTGCTTATACTCTGTACCAGTTAGTGTTTCCCATGTCTATAGAGCAAGACCAAAGCTGGTATTGCCTAATTTGATAGAGTTCCATGTAAGAGCTATGTAACATAAAGATTTGCTTTTCAGAGTGAACAGTGATCTCTGCTTTTGGTTTCCATGGCTTGCTTTCTGGAGTTGATCAAAACACAAGTCTTGTTAGTTGCTTGTGCTGCCAACCAGCAGAGAAGCTGCTGCAGACCCTCTCTTGCCTTATCCATTACTTGCTTTTACGCTGCACCTTTGGTGTCTTTCATGTCCATAGAAGGAGAACTAAAGCTGTTACTGCCTTATTTACTAAGTTTCTGTGATAGATCTATGTAACATAAAGATTTGCTTTACAGAGTGAACTGCGATCTCTGCTTTTGGTTTCTATAGTTTGCTTTCTGGAGTTGATCAAAACACAAGTCTTGTTAGTTGCTTGTGTTGCCAACCACCAGAGAAGCTGCTGCAGACACTTTCATGCCTTATGCTTTACTTGCTTACACTCTGTACCAGTTAGTGTTTCCCATGTCTATAGAGCAAGACCAAAGCTGGTATTGCCTAATTTGATAGAGTTCCATGTAAGAGCTATGTAACATAAAGATTTGCTTTTCAGAGTGAACAGTCATCTCTGCTTTTGGTTTCCATGGCTTGCTTTCTGGAGTTGATGAAAACACAAGTCTTGTTAGTTGTTTGTGCTGCCAACCAGCAGAGAAGCTGCTGCAGACCCTCTCTTGCCTTATCCATTACTTGCTTTTACGCTGCACCTTTGGTGTCTTTCATGTCCATAGAAGGAGAACTAAAGCTGTTACTGCCTAATTTACTAAGTTTCTGTGATAGAGCTATGTAACATAAAGATTTGCTTTTCAGAGTGAACAGTGATCTCTGCTTTTGGTTTCTATAGTTTGCTTTCTGGAGTTGATCAAAACACAAGTCTTGTTAGTTGCTTGTGTTGCCAACCACCAGAGAAGCTGCTGCAGACACTTTCATGACTTATGCTTTCCTTGCTTACACTCTGTACCAGTTAGTGTTTCCCATGTCTATAGAGCAAGACCAAAGCTGGTATTGCCTAATTTGGTAGAGTTCTATGTAAGAGCTATGTAACATAAAGATTTGCTTTTCAGAGTGAACAGTGATCTCTGCTTTTGGTTTCCATGGCTTGCTTTCTGGAGTTGATGAAAACACAAGTCATGTTAGTTCTTTGTGCTGCCAATCAGCAGAGAAGCTGCTGCAGACCCTCTCTTGCCTTATCCATTACTGGCGTTTACGCTGCACCGGTTGGTGTCTTTCATGTCCATAGAAGGAGAACTAAAGCTGTTACTGCCTAATTTACTAAGTTTCTGTGATAGAGCTACGTAACATAAAGATTTGCTTTACAGAGTGAACAGTGATCTCTGCTTTTGGTTTCTATAGTTTGCTTTCTGGAGTTGATCAAAACACAAGTCTTGTTAGTTGCTTGTGTTGCCAACCACCAGAGAAGCTGCTGCAGACACTTTCATGCCTTATGCTTTCTTTGCTTACACTCTGTACCAGTTAGTGTTTCCCATGTCTATAGAGCAAGACCAAAGCTGGTATTGCCTAATTTGGTAGAGTTCCATGTAAGAGCTATGTAACATAAAGATTTGCTTTACAGAGTGAACAGTGATCTCTGCTTTTGGTTTCTATAGTTTGCTTTCTGGAGTTGATCAAAACACAAGTCTTGTTAGTTGTTTGTGCTGCCAACCAGCAGAGAAGCTGCTGCAGACACTCCTTGCCTTATCCATTACTGGCTTTTACGCTGCACCGGTTGGTGTTTTTCATGTCCATAGAAGGAGAACTAAAGCTGTTACTGCCTAATTTACTAAGTTTCTGTGATAGAGCTATGTAACATAAAGATTTGCTTTACAGAGGTGAACAGTGATCTCTGCTTTTGGTTTCTATGGTTTGCTTTCTGGAGTTGATCAAAACACAAGTCTTGTTAGTTGCTTGTGTTGCCAACCAGCAGAGAAGCTGCTGCAGACACTTTCATGCCTTATGCTTTCTTTGCTTACACTCTGTACCAGTTAGTGTTTCCCATGTCTATAGAGCAAGACCAAAGCTGGTATTGCCTAATTTGATAGAGTTCCATGTAAGAGCTATGTAACATAAAGATTTGCTTTTCAGAAGTGAACAGTGATCTCTGCTTTTGGATTCCATGGCTTGCTTTCTGGAGTTGATGAAAACACAAGTCATGTTAGTTCTTTGTGCTGCCAATCAGCAGAGAAGCTGCTGCAGACCCTCTCTTGCCTTATCCATGACTTGCTTTTACGCTGCACCGGTTGGTGTCTTTCATGTCCATAGAAGGAGAACTAAAGCTGTTACTGCCTAATTTACTAAGTTTCTGTGACAGAGCTATGTAACATAAAGATTTGCTTTACAGAGTGAACTGTGATCTCTGCTTTTGGTTTCTATAGTTTGCTTTCTGGAGTTGATCAAAACACAAGTCTTGTCTGGTTGTTTGTGTTCCCAAGAAAATAGAGAAGCTGCTGAAGGTGCTTTCCTGCCTTTTGCTAGTACCAGTTTACACTTTGCACATGTATGTGTTTTGCTTGTCACCAGACCACGAATAAAGGTGGGTACTTCCTAATTTGCTTGATTTCCATGAAAGAGCCATGTAACAGAAACCTTTCCTTTGACACTCCACCGGTTGATGTTTCTCATGTCTATAGAGCAAGACCAAAGCTGTTACTGCCTAATTTGCTAAATTTCCATGAAAGAGCACTGTAACATAAAGATTTGCTTTACAGAGTGAACAGTGGTTTCTGCTTTTGGTTTCCATGGCTTGCTTTCTGGAGTTGATGAAAACACAAGTCATGTTAGTTCTTTGTGCTGCCAATCAGCAGAGAAGCTGCTGCAGACCCTCTCTTGCCTTATCCATTACTGGCGTTTACGCTGCACCGGTTGGTGTCTTTCATGTCCATAGAAGGAGAACTAAAGCTGTTACTGCCTAATTTACTAAGTTTCTGTGATAGAGCTACGTAACATAAAGATTTGCTTTACAGAGTGAACAGTGATCTCTGCTTTTGGTTTCTATAGTTTGCTTTCTGGAGTTGATCAAAACACAAGTCTTGTTAGTTGCTTGTGTTGCCAACCACCAGAGAAGCTGCTGCAGACACTTTCATGCCTTATGCTTTACTTGCTTACACTCTGTACCAGTTAGTGTTTCCCATGTCTATAGAGCAAGACCAAAGCTGGTATTGCCTAATTTGGTAGAGTTCCATGTAAGAGCTATGTAACATAAAGATTTGCTTTACAGAGTGAACAGTGATCTCTGCTTTTGGTTTCTATAGTTTGCTTTCTGGAGTTGATCAAAACACAAGTCTTGTTAGTTGCTTGTGTTGCCAACCACCAGAGAAGCTGCTGCAGACACTTTCATGCCTTATGCTTTCTTTGCTTACACTCTGTACCAGTTAGTGTTTCCCATGTCTATAGAGCAAGACCAAAGCTGGTATTGCCTAATTTGATAGAGTTCCATGTAAGAGCTATGTAACATAAAGATTTGCTTTTTCAGAGTGAACAGTGATCTCTGCTTTTGGTTTCCATGGCTTGCTTTCTGGAGTTGATGAAAACACAAGTCATGTTAGTTGTTTGTGCTGCCAATCAGCAGAGAAGCTGCTGCAGACCCTCTCTTGCCTTATCCATGACTGGCTTTTACGCTGCACCGGTTGGTGTCTTTCATGTCCATAGAAGGAGAACTAAAGCTGTTACTGCCTAATTTACTAAGTTTCTGTGACAGTGCTATGTAACATAAAGATTTGCTTTACAGAGTGAACTGTGATCTCTGCTTTTGGTTTCTATAGTTTGCTTTCTGGAGTTGATCAAAACACAAGTCTTGTCTGTTGTTTGTGTTCCCAAGAAATAGAGAAGCTGCTGAAGGTGCTTTCCTGCCTTTTGCAGTACCAGTTTACACTTTGCACATGTATGTGTTTTGCTTGTCACCAGACCACGAATAAAGGTGGGTACTTCCTAATTTGCTTGATTTCCATGAAAGAGCCATGTAACAGAAACCTTTCCTTTGACACTCCACCGGTTGATGTTTCTCATGTCTATAGAGCAAGACCAAAGCTGTCACTGCCTAATTTGCTAAATTTCCATGAAAGAGCACTGTAACATAAAGCTTTGCTTTTCCGAGTGAACAGTGGTTTCTGCTTTTGGTTTCCATGGCTTGCTTTCTGGAGTTGATGAAAACACAAGTCATGTTAGTTGTTTGTGCTGCCAACCAGCAGAGAAGCTGCTGCAGACACTCTCTTGCTTTATCCATTACTGGCTTTTACGCTGCACCGGTTGGTGTCTTTCATGTCCATAGAAGGAGAACTAAAGCTGTTACTGCCTAATTTACTAAGTTTCTGTGATAGAGCTACGTAACATAAAGATTTGCTTTACAGAGTGAACTGTGATCTCTGCTTTTGGTTTCTATAGTTTGCTTTCTGGAGTTGATCAAAACACAAGTCTTGTTAGTTGCTTGTGTTGCCAACCACCAGAGAAGCTGCTGCAGACACTTTCATGCCTTATGCTTTCTTTGCTTACACTCTGTACCAGTTAGTGTTTCCCATGTCTATAGAGCAAGACCAAAGCTGGTATTGCCTAATTTGATAGAGTTCCATGTAAGAGCTATGTAACATTAAGATTTGCTTTTCAGAGTGAACAGTGATCTCTGCTTTTGGTTTCCATGGCTTGCTTTCTGGAGTTGATGAAAACACAAGTCATGTTAGTTGTTTGTGCTGCCAACCAGCAGAGAAGCTGCTGCAGACACTCTCTTGCCTTATCCATTACTGGCGTTTACGCTGCACCGGTTGGTGTCTTTCATGTCCATAGAAGGAGAACTAAAGCTGTTACTGCCTAATTTACTAAGTTTCTGTGATAGAGCTATGTAACATAAAGATTTGCTTTACAGCGTGAACTGTGATCTCTGCTTTTGGTTTCTATAGTTTGCTTTCTGGAGTTGATCAAAACACAAGTCTTGTCTGTTGTTTGTGTTCCCAAGAAATAGAGAAGCTGCTGAAGGTGCTTTCCTGCCTTTTGCAGTACCAGTTTACACTTTTGCACATGTATGTGTTTTGCTTGTCACCAGACCACGAATAAAGGTGGGTACTTCCTAATTTGCTTGATTTCCATGAAAGAGCCATGTAACAGAAACCTTTCCTTTGACACTCCACCGGTTGATGTTTCTCATGTCTATAGAGCAAGACCAAAGCTGGTATTGCCTAATTTGGTAGAGTTCCATGTAAGAGCTATGTAACATAAAGATTTGCTTTACAGAGTGAACAGTGATCTCTGCTTTTGGTTTCCATGGCTTGCTTTCTGGAGTTGATGAAAACACAAGTCATGTTAGTTGTTTGTGCTGCCAACCAGCAGAGAAGCTGCTGCAGACACTCCCTTGCCTTTTCCAGTACTGGCTTTTACGCTGCACCGGTTGGTGTTTTTCATGTCCATAGAAGGAGAACTAAAGCTGTTACTGCCTAATTTACTAAGTTTCTGTGATAGAGCTATGTAACATAAAGATTTGCTTTACAGAGTGAACTGTGATCTCTGCTTTTGGTTTCTATAGTTTGCTTTCTGGAGTTGATCAAAACACAAGTCTTGTTAGTTGCTTGTGTTGCCAACCACCAGAGAAGCTGCTGCAGACACTTTCATGCCTTATGCTTTACTTGCTTACACTCTGTACCAGTTAGTATTTCCCATGTCTATAGAGCAAGACCAAAGCTGGTATTGCCTAATTTGATAGAGTTCCATGTAAGAGCTATGTAACATAAAGATTTGCTTTTCAGAGTGAACAGTGATCTCTGCTTTTGGTTTCCATGGCTTGCTTTCTGGAGTTGATCAAAACACAAGTCTTGTTAGTTGCTTGTGCTGCCAACCAGCAGAGAAGCTGCTGCAGACCCTCTCTTGCCTTATCCATTACTTGCTTTTACGCTGCACCTTTGGTGTCTTTCATGTCCATAGAAGGAGAACTAAAGCTGTTACTGCCTTATTTACTAAGTTTCTGTGATAGAGCTATGTAACATAAAGATTTGCTTTACAGAGTGAACTGCGATCTCTGCTTTTGGTTTCTATAGTTTGCTTTCTGGAGTTGATCAAAACACAAGTCTTGTTAGTTGCTTGTGTTGCCAACCACCAGAGAAGCTGCTGCAGACACTTTCATGCCTTATGCTTTACTTGCTTACACTCTGTACCAGTTAGTGTTTCCCATGTCTATAGAGCAAGACCAAAGCTGGTATTGCCTAATTTGATAGAGTTCCATGTAAGAGCTATGTAACATAAAGATTTGCTTTTCAGAGTGAACAGTCATCTCTGCTTTTGGTTTCCATGGCTTGCTTTCTGGAGTTGATGAAAACACAAGTCTTGTTAGTTGTTTGTGCTGCCAACCAGCAGAGAAGCTGCTGCAGACCCTCTCTTGCCTTATCCATTACTTGCTTTTACGCTGCACCTTTGGTGTCTTTCATGTCCATAGAAGGAGAACTAAAGCTGTTACTGCCTAATTTACTAAGTTTCTGTGATAGAGCTATGTAACATAAAGATTTGCTTTTCAGAGTGAACAGTGATCTCTGCTTTTGGTTTCTATAGTTTGCTTTCTGGAGTTGATCAAAACACAAGTCTTGTTAGTTGCTTGTGTTGCCAACCACCAGAGAAGCTGCTGCAGACACTTTCATGACTTATGCTTTCCTTGCTTACACTCTGTACCAGTTAGTGTTTCCCATGTCTATAGAGCAAGACCAAAGCTGGTATTCCCTAATTTGGTAGAGTTCCATGTAAGAGCTATGTAACATAAAGATTTGCTTTACAGAGTGAACAGTGATCTCTGCTTTTGGTTTCCATGGCTTGCTTTCTGGAGTTGATGAAAACACAAGTCATGTTAGTTGCTTGTGCTGCCAACCAGCAGAGAAGCTGCTGCAGACACTCCCTTGCTTTATCCATTACTTGCTTTTACGCTGCACCGGTTGGTGTCTTTCATGTCCATAGAAGGAGAACTAAAGCTGTTCCTGCCTAATTTACTAAGTTTCTGTGATAGAGCTATGTAACATAAAGATTTGCTTTACAGAGTGAACTGTGATCTCTGCTTTTGGTTTCTATAGTTTGCTTTCTGGAGTTGATCAAAACACAAGTCTTGTCTGTTGTTTGTGTTCCCAAGAAATAGAGAAGCTGCTGAAGGTGCTTTCCTGCCTTTTGCAGTACCAGTTTACACTTTGCACATGTATGTGTTTTGCTTGTCACCAGACCACGAATAAAGGTGGGTACTTCCTAATTTGCTTGATTTCCATGAAAGAGCCATGTAACAGAAACCTTTCCTTTGACACTCCACCGGTTGATGTTTCTCATGTCTATAGAGCAAGACCAAAGCTGTCACTGCCTAATTTGCTAAATTTCCATGAAAGAGCACTGTAACATAAAGCTTTGCTTTTCCGAGTGAACAGTGGTTTCTGCTTTTGGTTTCCATGGCTTGCTTTCTGGAGTTGATGAAAACACAAGTCATGTTAGTTGTTTGTGCTGCCAACCAGCAGAGAAGCTGCTGCAGACACTCTCTTGCTTTATCCATTACTGGCTTTTACGCTGCACCGGTTGGTGTCTTTCATGTCCATAGAAGGAGAACTAAAGCTGTTACTGCCTAATTTACTAAGTTTCTGTGATAGAGCTACGTAACATAAAGATTTGCTTTACAGAGTGAACAGTGATCTCTGCTTTTGGTTTCTATAGTTTGCTTTCTGGAGTTGATCAAAACACAAGTCTTGTTAGTTGCTTGTGTTGCCAACCACCAGAGAAGCTGCTGCAGACACTTTCATGCCTTATGCTTTACTTGCTTACACTCTGTACCAGTTAGTGTTTCCCATGTCTATAGAGCAAGACCAAAGCTGGTATTGCCTAATTTGGTAGAGTTCCATGTAAGAGCTATGTAACATAAAGATTTGCTTTACAGAGTGAACAGTGATCTCTGCTTTTGGTTTCTATAGTTTGCTTTCTGGAGTTGATCAAAACACAAGTCTTGTTAGTTGCTTGTGTTGCCAACCACCAGAGAAGCTGCTGCAGACACTTTCATGCCTTATGCTTTCTTTGCTTACACTCTGTACCAGTTAGTGTTTCCCATGTCTATAGAGCAAGACCAAAGCTGGTATTGCCTAATTTGGTAGAGTTCCATGTAAGAGCTATGTAACATAAAGATTTGCTTTTCAGAGTGAACAGTGATCTCTGCTTTTGGTTTCCATGGCTTGCTTTCTGGAGTTGATGAAAACACAAGTCATGTTAGTTGCTTGTGCTGCCAACCAGCAGAGAAGCTGCTGCAGACACTCCCTTGCCTTATCCATTACTGGCTTTTACGCTGTACCGGTTGGTGTTTTTCATGTCCATAGAAGGAGAACTAAAGCTGTTACTGCCTAATTTACTAAGTTTCTGTGATAGAGCTATGTAACATAAAGATTTGCTTTACAGAGTGAACTGTGATCTCTGCTTTTGGTTTCTATAGTTTGCTTTCTGGAGTTGATGAAAACACAAGTCTTGTTAGTTGCTTGTGTTGCCAACCACCAGAGAAGCTGCTGCAGACACTTTCATGCCTTATGCTTTACTTGCTTACACTCTGTACCAGTTAGTGTTTCCCATGTCTATAGAGCAAGACCAAAGCTGGTATTGCCTAATTTGATAGAGTTCCATGTAAGAGCTATGTAACATAAAGATTTGCTTTACAGAGTGAACAGTGATCTCTGCTTTTGGTTTCTATAGTTTGCTTTCTGGAGTTGATCAAAACACAAGTCTTGTTAGTTGCTTGTGTTGCCAACCACCAGAGAAGCTGCTGCAGACACTTTCATGCCTTATGCTTTCTTTGCTTACACTCTGTACCAGTTAGTGTTTCCCATGTCTATAGAGCAAGACCAAAGCTGGTATTGCCTAATTTGGTAGAGTTCCATGTAAGAGCTATGTAACATAAAAATTAGCTTTACAGAGTGAACAGTGATCTCTGCTTTTGGTTTCTATGGTTTGCTTTCTGGAGTTGATCAAAACACAAGTCTTGTTAGTTGCTTGTGTTGCCAACCACCAGAGAAGCTGCTGCAGACACTTTCATGCCTTATCCATGACTGGCTTTTACGCTGCACCGGTTGGTGTTTTTCATGTCCATAGAAGGAGAACTAAAGCTGTTACTGCCTAATTTACTAAGTTTCTGTGACAGAGCTATGTAACATAAAGATTTGCTTTACAGAGTGAACTGTGATCTCTGCTTTTGGTTTCTATAGTTTGCTTTCTGGAGTTGATCAAAACACAAGTCTTGTCTGTTGTTTGTGTTCCCAAGAAATAGAGAAGCTGCTGAAGGTGCTTTCCTGCCTTTTGCAGTACCAGTTTACACTTTGCACATGTATGTGTTTTGCTTGTCACCAGACCACGAATAAAGGTGGGTACTTCCTAATTTGCTTGATTTCCATGAAAGAGCCATGTAACAGAAACCTTTCCTTTGACACTCCACCGGTTGATGTTTCTCATGTCTATAGAGCAAGACCAAAGCTGTCACTGCCTAATTTGCTAAATTTCCATGAAAGAGCACTGTAACATAAAGCTTTGCTTTTCCGAGTGAACAGTGGTTTCTGCTTTTGGTTTCCATGGCTTGCTTTCTGGAGTTGATGAAAACACAAGTCATGTTAGTTGTTTGTGCTGCCAACCAGCAGAGAAGCTGCTGCAGACACTCCCTTGCCTTATCCATTACTGGCTTTTACGCTGCACCGGTTGGTGTTTTTCATGTCCATAGAAGGAGAACTAAAGCTGTTACTGCCTAATTTACTAAGTTTCTGTGATAGAGCTATGTAACATAAAGATTTGCTTTACAGAGTGAACTGCGATCTCTGCTTTTGGTTTCTATGGTTTGCTTTCTGGAGTTGATCAAAACACAAGTCTTGTTAGTTGCTTGTGTTGCCAACCACCAGAGAAGCTGCTGCAGACACTTTCATGCCTTATGCTTTCTTTGCTTACACTCTGTACCAGTTAGTGTTTCCCATGTCTATAGAGCAAGACCAAAGCTGGTATTGCCTAATTTGATAGAGTTCCATGTAAGAGCTATGTAACATAAAGATTTGCTTTTCAGAGTGAACAGTGATCTCTGCTTTTGGTTTCCATGGCTTGCTTTCTGGAGTTGATGAAAACACAAGTCATGTTAGTTCTTTGTGCTGCCAATCAGCAGAGAAGCTGCTGCAGACCCTCTCTTGCCTTATCCATTACTGGCGTTTAGGCTGCACCGGTTGGTGTCTTTCATGTCCATAGAAGGAGAACTAAAGCTGTTACTGCCTAATTTACTAAGTTTCTGTGATAGAGCTATGTAACATAAAGATTTGCTTTACAGAGTGAACTGTGATCTCTGCTTTTGGTTTCTATAGTTTGCTTTCTGGAGTTGATCAAAACACAAGTCTTGTCTGTTGTTTGTGTTCCCAAGAAATAGAGAAGCTGCTGAAGGTGCTTTCCTGCCTTTTGCAGTACCAGTTTACACTTTGCACATGTATGTGTTTTGCTTGTCACCAGACCACGAATAAAGGTGGGTACTTCCTAATTTGCTTGATTTCCATGAAAGAGCCATGTAACAGAAACCTTTCCTTTGACACTCCACCGGTTGATGTTTCTCATGTCTATAGAGCAAGACCAAAGCTGGTATTGCCTAATTTGGTAGAGTTCCATGTAAGAGCTATGTAACATAAAGATTTGCTTTACAGAGTGAACAGTGATCTCTGCTTTTGGTTTCCATGGCTTGCTTTCTGGAGTTGATGAAAACACAAGTCATGTTAGTTGTTTGTGCTGCCAACCAGCAGAGAAGCTGCTGCAGACACTGCCTTGCCTTTTCCAGTACTGGCTTTTATGCTGCACCGGTTGGTGTTTTTCATGTCCATAGAAGGAGAACTAAAGCTGTTACTGCCTAATTTACTAAGTTTCTGTGATAGAGCTATGTAACATAAAGATTTGCTTTACAGAGTGAACTGTGATCTCTGCTTTTGGTTTCTATAGTTTGCTTTCTGGAGTTGATCAAAACACAAGTCTTGTTAGTTGCTTGTGTTGCCAACCACCAGAGAAGCTGCTGCAGACACTTTCATGCCTTATGCTTTACTTGCTTACACTCTGTACCAGTTAGTGTTTCCCATGTCTATAGAGCAAGACCAAAGCTGGTATTGCCTAATTTGATAGAGTTCCATGTAAGAGCTATGTAACATAAAGATTTGCTTTTCAGAGTGAACAGTGATCTCTGCTTTTGGTTTCCATGGCTTGCTTTCTGGAGTTGATCAAAACACAAGTCTTGTTAGTTGCTTGTGCTGCCAACCAGCAGAGAAGCTGCTGCAGACCCTCTCTTGCCTTATCCATTACTTGCTTTTACGCTGCACCGGTTGGTGTCTTTCATGTCCATAGAAGGAGAACTAAAGCTGTTACTGCCTTATTTACTAAGTTTCTGTGATAGATCTATGTAACATAAAGATTTGCTTTACAGAGTGAACAGTGATCTCTGCTTTTGGTTTCTATAGTTTGCTTTCTGGAGTTGATCAAAACACAAGTCTTGTTAGTTGCTTGTGTTGCCAACCACCAGAGAAGCTTCTGCAGACACTTTCATGCCTTATGCTTTACTTGCTTACACTCTGTACCAGTTAGTGTTTCCCATGTCTATAGAGCAAGACCAAAGCTGGTATTGCCTAATTTGGTAGAGTTCCATGTAAGAGCTATGTAACATAAAGATTTGCTTTACAGAGTGAACAGTGATCTCTGCTTTTGGATTCCATGGCTTGCTTTCTGGAGTTGATGAAAACACAAGTCATGTTAGTTGCTTGTGCTGCCAACCAGCAGAGAAGCTGCTGCAGACACTCCCTTGCTTTATCCAGTACTGGCTTTTATGCTGCACCGGTTGGTGTTTTTCATGTCCATAGAAGGAGAACTAAAGCTGTTACTGCCTAATTTACTAAGTTTCTGTGACAGAGCTATGTAACATAAAGATTTGCTTTACAGAGTGAACTGTGATCTCTGCTTTTGGTTTCTATAGTTTGCTTTCTGGAGCTGATCAAAACACAAGTCTTGTCTGTTGTTTGTGTTCCCAAGAAATAGAGAAGCTGCTGAAGGTGCTTTCCTGCCTTTTGCAGTACCAGTTTACACTTTGCACATGTATGTGTTTTGCTTGTCACCAGACCACGAATAAAGGTGGGTACTTCCTAATTTGCTTGATTTCCATGAAAGAGCCATGTAACAGAAACCTTTCCTTTGACACTCCACCGGTTGATGTTTCTCATGTCTATAGAGCAAGACCAAAGCTGTCACTGCCTAATTTGCTAAATTTCCATGAAAGAGCACTGTAACATAAAGCTTTGCTTTTCCGAGTGAACAGTGGTTTCTGCTTTTGGTTTCCATGGCTTGCTTTCTGGAGTTGATGAAAACACAAGTCATGTTAGTTGTTTGTGCTGCCAACCAGCAGAGAAGCTGCTGCAGACACTCTCTTGCTTTATCCATTACTGGCTTTTACGCTGCACCGGTTGGTGTCTTTCATGTCCATAGAAGGAGAACTAAAGCTGTTACTGCCTAATTTACTAAGTTTCTGTGATAGAGCTATGTAACATAAAGATTTGCTTTACAGAGTGAACTGTGATCTCTGCTTTTGGTTTCTATAGTTTGCTTTCTGGAGTTGATGAAAACACAAGTCTTGTTAGTTGCTTGTGTTGCCAACCACCAGAGAAGCTGCTGCAGACACTTTCATGCCTTATGCTTTACTTGCTTATACTCTGTACCAGTTAGTGTTTCCCATGTCTATAGAGCAAGACCAAAGCTGGTATTGCCTAATTTGATAGAGTTCCATGTAAGAGCTATGTAACATAAAGATTTGCTTTTCAGAGTGAACAGTGATCTCTGCTTTTGGTTTCCATGGCTTGCTTTCTGGAGTTGATGAAAACACAAGTCTTGTTAGTTGCTTGTGCTGCCAACCAGCAGAGAAGCTGCTGCCGACACTCCCTTGCCTTATCCATTACTTGCTTTTACGCTGCACCTTTGGTGTCTTTCATGTCCATAGAAGGAGAACTAAAGCTGTTACTGCCTAATTTACTAAGTTTCTGTGATAGAGCTATGTAACATAAAGATTTGCTTTACAGAGTGAACTGTGATCTCTGCTTTTGGTTTCTATAGTTTGCTTTCTGGAGTTGATCAAAACACAAGTCTTGTTAGTTGCTTGTGTTGCCAACCACCAGAGAAGCTGCTGCAGACACTTTCATGCCTTATGCTTTACTTGCTTACACTCTGTACCAGTTAGTGTTTCCCATGTCTATAGAGCAAGACCAAAGCTGGTATTGCCTAATTTGATAGAGTTCCATGTAAGAGCTATGTAACATAAAGATTTGCTTTTCAGAGTGAACAGTCATCTCTGCTTTTGGTTTCTATAGTTTGCTTTCTGGAGTTGATCAAAACACAAGTCTTGTCTGTTGTTTGTGTTCCCAAGAAATAGAGAAGCTGCTGAAGGTGCTTTCCTGCCTTTTGCAGTACCAGTTTACACTTTGCACATGTATGTGTTTTGCTTGTCACCAGACCACGAATAAAGGTGGGTACTTCCTAATTTGCTTGATTTCCATGAAAGAGCCATGTAACAGAAACCTTTCCTTTGACACTCCACCGGTTGATGTTTCTCATGTCTATAGAGCAAGACCAAAGCTGTCACTGCCTAATTTGCTAAATTTCCATGAAAGAGCACTGTAACATAAAGCTTTGCTTTACCGAGTGAACAGTGGTTTCTGCTTTGGTTTCCATGGCTTGCTTTCTGGAGTTGATGAAAACACAAGTCATGTTAGTTGTTTGTGCTGCCAACCAGCAGAGAAGCTGCTGCAGACACTCTCTTGCTTTATCCATTACTGGCTTTTACGCTGCACCGGTTGGTGTCTTTCATGTCCATAGAAGGAGAACTAAAGCTGTTACTGCCTAATTTACTAAGTTTCTGTGATAGAGCTATGTAACATAAAGATTTGCTTTACAGAGTGAACTGTGATCTCTGCTTTTGGTTTCTATAGTTTGCTTTCTGGAGTTGATGAAAACACAAGTCTTGTTAGTTGCTTGTGTTGCCAACCACCAGAGAAGCTGCTGCAGACACTTTCATGCCTTATGCTTTACTTGCTTACACTCTGTACCAGTTAGTGTTTCCCATGTCTATAGAGCAAGACCAAAGCTGGTATTGCCTAATTTGATAGAGTTCCATGTAAGAGCTATGTAACATAAAGATTTGCTTTTCAGAGTGAACAGTGATCTCTGCTTTTGGTTTCCATGGCTTGCTTTCTGGAGTTGATGAAAACACAAGTCTTGTTAGTTGCTTGTGCTGCCAACCAGCAGAGAAGCTGCTGCCGACACTCCCTTGCCTTATCCATTACTTGCTTTTACGCTGCACCTTTGGTGTCTTTCATGTCCATAGAAGGAGAACTAAAGCTGTTACTGCCTTATTTACTAAGTTTCTGTGATAGAGCTATGTAACATAAAGATTTGCTTTACAGAGTGAACAGTGATCTCTGCTTTTGGTTTCTATAGTTTGCTTTCTGGAGTTGATCAAAACACAAGTCTTGTTAGTTGCTTGTGTTGCCAACCACCAGAGAAGCTGCTGCAGACACTTTCATGCCTTATGCTTTACTTGCTTACACTCTGTACCAGTTAGTGTTTCCCATGTCTATAGAGCAAGACCAAAGCTGGTATTGCCTAATTTGATAGAGTTCCATGTAAGAGCTATGTAACATAAAGATTTGCTTTTCAGAGTGAACAGTCATCTCTGCCTTTGGTTTCCATGGCTTGCTTTCTGGAGTTGATGAAAACACAAGTCATGTTAGTTGTTTGTGCTGCCAACCAGCAGAGAAGCTGCTGCAGACCCTCTCTTGCCTTATCCATTACTTGCTTTTACGCTGCACCTTTGGTGTCTTTCATGTCCATAGAAGGAGAACTAAAGCTGTTACTGCCTAATTTACTAAGTTTCTGTGATAGAGCTATGTAACATAAAGATTTGCTTTTCAGAGTGAACAGTGATCTCTGCTTTTGGTTTCTATAGTTTGCTTTCTGGAGTTGATCAAAACACAAGTCTTGTTAGTTGCTTGTGTTGCCAACCACCAGAGAAGCTGCTGCAGACACTTTCATGCCTTATGCTTTACTTGGTTATACTCTGTACCAGTTAGTGTTTCCCATGTCTATAGAGCAAGACCAAAGCTGGTATTGCCTAATTTGATAGAGTTCCATGTAAGAGCTATGTAACATAAAGATTTGCTTTTCAGAGTGAACAGTGATCTCTGCTTTTGGTTTCCATGGCTTGCTTTCTGGAGTTGATCAAAACACAAGTCTTGTTAGTTGCTTGTGCTGCCAACCAGCAGAGAAGCTGCTGCAGACCCTCTCTTGCCTTATCCATTACTTGCTTTTACGCTGCACCTTTGGTGTCTTTCATGTCCATAGAAGGAGAACTAAAGCTGTTACTGCCTTATTTACTATGTTTCTGTGATAGAGCTATGTAACATAAAGATTTGCTTTACAGAGTGAACAGTGATCTCTGCTTTTGGTTTCTATAGTTTGCTTTCTGGAGTTGATCAAAACACAAGTCTTGTTAGTTGCTTGTGTTGCCAACCACCAGAGAAGCTGCTGCAGACACTTTCATGCCTTATGCTTTACTTGCTTACACTCTGTACCAGTTAGTGTTTCCCATTTCTATAGAGCAAGACCAAAGCTGGTATTGCCTAATTTGATAGAGTTCCATGTAAGAGCTATGTAACATAAAGATTTGCTTTTCAGAGTGAACAGTCATCTCTGCTTTTGGTTTCCATGGCTTGCTTTCTGGAGTTGATGAAAACACAAGTCATGTTAGTTGTTTGTGCTGCCAACCAGCAGAGAAGCTGCTGCAGACCCTCTCTTGCCTTATCCATTACTTGCTTTTACGCTGCACCTTTGGTGTCTTTCATGTCCATAGAAGGAGAACTAAAGCTGTTACTGCCTAATTTACTAAGTTTCTGTGATAGAGCTATGTAACATAAAGATTTGCTTTTCAGAGTGAACAGTGATCTCTGCTTTTGGTTTCTATGGTTTGCTTTCTGGAGTTGATCAAAACACAAGTCTTGTTAGTTGCTTGTGTTGCCAACCACCAGAGAAGCTGCTGCAGACACTTTCATGCCTTATGCTTTCCTTGCTTACACTCTGTACCAGTTAGTGTTTCCCATGTCTATAGAGCAAGACCAAAGCTGGTATTGCCTAATTTGGTAGAGTTCCATGTATGAGCTATGTAACATAAAGATTTGCTTTACAGAGTGAACAGTGATCTCTGCTTTTGGATTCCATGGCTTGCTTTCTGGAGTTGATCAAAACACAAGTCATGTTAGTTCTTTGTGCTGCCAATCAGCAGAGAAGCTGCTGCAGACCCTCTCTTGCCTTATCCATGACTGGCTTTTACGCTGCACCGGTTGGTGTCTTTCATGTCCATAGAAGGAGAACTAAAGCTGTTACTGCCTAATTTACTAAGTTTCTGTGACAGAGCTATGTAACATAAAGATTTGCTTTACAGAGTGAACTGTGATCTCTGCTTTTGGTTTCTATAGTTTGCTTTCTGGAGTTGATCAAAACACAAGTCTTGTCTGTTGTTTGTGTTCCCAAGAAATAGAGAAGCTGCTGAAGGTGCTTTCCTGCCTTTTGCAGTACCAGTTTACACTTTGCACATGTATGTGTTTTGCTTGTCACCAGACCACGAATAAAGGTGGGTACTTCCTAATTTGCTTGATTTCCATGAAAGAGCCATGTAACAGAAACCTTTCCTTTGACACTCCACCGGTTGATGTTTCTCATGTCTA
Source organism: Prinia subflava (assembly GCF_021018805.1). Taxonomy (NCBI): domain Eukaryota; kingdom Metazoa; phylum Chordata; class Aves; order Passeriformes; family Cisticolidae; genus Prinia; species Prinia subflava. The sequence goes on from NC_086247.1 coordinate 98,083,322, forward strand.
TAGAGCAAGACCAAAGCTGTCACTGCCTAATTTGCTAAATTTCCATGAAAGAGCACTGTAACATAAAGATTTGCTTTACAGAGTGAACAGTGGTTTCTGCTTTTGGTTTCCATGGCTTGCTTTCTGGAGTTGATGAAAACACAAGTCATGTTAGTTCTTTGTGCTGCCAATCAGCAGAGAAGCTGCTGCAGACCCTCTCTTGCCTTATCCATTACTGGCGTTTACGCTGCACCGGTTGGTGTCTTTCATGTCCATAGAAGGAGAACTAAAGCTGTTACTGCCTAATTTACTAAGTTTCTGTTATAGAGCTACGTAACATAAAGATTTGCTTTACAGAGTGAACAGTGATCTCTGCTTTTGGTTTCTATAGTTTGCTTTCTGGAGTTGATCAAAACACAAGTCTTGTTAGTTGCTTGTGTTGCCAACCACCAGAGAAGCTGCTGCAGACACTTTCATGCCTTATGCTTTACTTGCTTACACTCTGTACCAGTTAGTGTTTCCCATGTCTATAGAGCAAGACCAAAGCTGGTATTGCCTAATTTGGTAGAGTTCCATGTAAGAGCTATGTAACATAAAGATTTGCTTTACAGAGTGAACAGTGATCTCTGCTTTTGGTTTCTATAGTTTGCTTTCTGGAGTTGATCAAAACACAAGTCTTGTTAGTTGCTTGTGTTGCCAACCACCAGAGAAGCTGCTGCAGACACTTTCATGCCTTATGCTTTCTTTGCTTACACTCTGTACCAGTTAGTGTTTCCCATGTCTATAGAGCAAGACCAAAGCTGGTATTGCCTAATTTGATAGAGTTCCATGTAAGAGCTATGTAACATAAAGATTTGCTTTTCAGAGTGAACAGTGATCTCTGCTTTTGGTTTCCATGGCTTGCTTTCTGGAGTTGATGAAAACACAAGTCATGTTAGTTGTTTGTGCTGCCAATCAGCAGAGAAGCTGCTGCAGACCCTCTCTTGCCTTATCCATGACTGGCTTTTACGCTGCACCGGTTGGTGTCTTTCATGTCCATAGAAGGAGAACTAAAGCTGTTACTGCCTAATTTACTAAGTTTCTGTGACAGTGCTATGTAACATAAAGATTTGCTTTACAGAGTGAACTGTGATCTCTGCTTTTGGTTTCTATAGTTTGCTTTCTGGAGTTGATCAAAACACAAGTCTTGTCTGTTGTTTGTGTTCCCAAGAAATAGAGAAGCTGCTGAAGGTGCTTTCCTGCCTTTTGCAGTACCAGTTTACACTTTGCACATGTATGTGTTTTGCTTGTCACCAGACCACGAATAAAGGTGGGTACTTCCTAATTTGCTTGATTTCCATGAAAGAGCCATGTAACAGAAACCTTTCCTTTGACACTCCACCGGTTGATGTTTCTCATGTCTATAGAGCAAGACCAAAGCTGTCACTGCCTAATTTGCTAAATTTCCATGAAAGAGCACTGTAACATAAAGCTTTGCTTTTCCGAGTGAACAGTGGTTTCTGCTTTTGGTTTCCATGGCTTGCTTTCTGGAGTTGATGAAAACACAAGTCATGTTAGTTGTTTGTGCTGCCAACCAGCAGAGAAGCTGCTGCAGACACTCTCTTGCTTTATCCATTACTGGCTTTTACGCTGCACCGGTTGGTGTCTTTCATGTCCATAGAAGGAGAACTAAAGCTGTTACTGCCTAATTTACTAAGTTTCTGTGATAGAGCTACGTAACATAAAGATTTGCTTTACAGAGTGAACTGTGATCTCTGCTTTTGGTTTCTATAGTTTGCTTTCTGGAGTTGATCAAAACACAAGTCTTGTTAGTTGCTTGTGTTGCCAACCACCAGAGAAGCTGCTGCAGACACTTTCATGCCTTATGCTTTCTTTGCTTACACTCTGTACCAGTTAGTGTTTCCCATGTCTATAGAGCAAGACCAAAGCTGGTATTGCCTAATTTGATAGAGTTCCATGTAAGAGCTATGTAACATTAAGATTTGCTTTTCAGAGTGAACAGTGATCTCTGCTTTTGGTTTCCATGGCTTGCTTTCTGGAGTTGATGAAAACACAAGTCATGTTAGTTGTTTGTGCTGCCAACCAGCAGAGAAGCTGCTGCAGACACTCTCTTGCCTTATCCATTACTGGCGTTTACGCTGCACCGGTTGGTGTCTTTCATGTCCATAGAAGGAGAACTAAAGCTGTTACTGCCTAATTTACTAAGTTTCTGTGATAGAGCTATGTAACATAAAGATTTGCTTTACAGCGTGAACTGTGATCTCTGCTTTTGGTTTCTATAGTTTGCTTTCTGGAGTTGATCAAAACACAAGTCTTGTCTGTTGTTTGTGTTCCCAAGAAATAGAGAAGCTGCTGAAGGTGCTTTCCTGCCTTTTGCAGTACCAGTTTACACTTTGCACATGTATGTGTTTTGCTTGTCACCAGACCACGAATAAAGGTGGGTACTTCCTAATTTGCTTGATTTCCATGAAAGAGCCATGTAACAGAAACCTTTCCTTTGACACTCCACCGGTTGATGTTTCTCATGTCTATAGAGCAAGACCAAAGCTGGTATTGCCTAATTTGGTAGAGTTCCATGTAAGAGCTATGTAACATAAAGATTTGCTTTACAGAGTGAACAGTGATCTCTGCTTTTGGTTTCCATGGCTTGCTTTCTGGAGTTGATGAAAACACAAGTCATGTTAGTTGTTTGTGCTGCCAACCAGCAGAGAAGCTGCTGCAGACACTCCCTTGCCTTTTCCTAGTACTGGCTTTTACGCTGCACCGGTTGGTGTTTTTCATGTCCATAGAAGGAGAACTAAAGCTGTTACTGCCTAATTTACTAAGTTTCTGTGATAGAGCTATGTAACATAAAGATTTGCTTTACAGAGTGAACTGTGATCTCTGCTTTTGGTTTCTATAGTTTGCTTTCTGGAGTTGATCAAAACACAAGTCTTGTTAGTTGCTTGTGTTGCCAACCACCAGAGAAGCTGCTGCAGACACTTTCATGCCTTATGCTTTACTTGCTTACACTCTGTACCAGTTAGTATTTCCCATGTCTATAGAGCAAGACCAAAGCTGGTATTGCCTAATTTGATAGAGTTCCATGTAAGAGCTATGTAACATAAAGATTTGCTTTTCAGAGTGAACAGTGATCTCTGCTTTTGGTTTCCATGGCTTGCTTTCTGGAGTTGATCAAAACACAAGTCTTGTTAGTGCTTGTGCTGCCAACCAGCAGAGAAGCTGCTGCAGACCCTCTCTTGCCTTATCCATTACTTGCTTTTACGCTGCACCTTTGGTGTCTTTCATGTCCATAGAAGGAGAACTAAAGCTGTTACTGCCTTATTTACTAAGTTTCTGTGATAGATCTATGTAACATAAAGATTTGCTTTACAGAGTGAACTGTGATCTCTGCTTTTGGTTTCTATAGTTTGCTTTCTGGAGTTGATCAAAACACAAGTCTTGTTAGTTGCTTGTGTTGCCAACCACCAGAGAAGCTGCTGCAGACACTTTCATGCCTTATGCTTTACTTGCTTACACTCTGTACCAGTTAGTGTTTCCCATGTCTATAGAGCAAGACCAAAGCTGGTATTGCCTAATTTGATAGAGTTCCATGTAAGAGCTATGTAACATAAAGATTTGCTTTTCAGAGTGAACAGTCATCTCTGCTTTTGGTTTCCATGGCTTGCTTTCTGGAGTTGATGAAAACACAAGTCTTGTTAGTGGTTTGTGCTGCCAACCAGCAGAGAAGCTGCTGCAGACCCTCTCTTGCCTTATCCATTACTTGCTTTTACGCTGCACCTTTGGTGTCTTTCATGTCCATAGAAGGAGAACTAAAGCTGTTACTGCCTAATTTACTAAGTTTCTGTGATAGAGCTATGTAACATAAAGATTTGCTTTTCAGAGTGAACAGTGATCTCTGCTTTTGGTTTCTATAGTTTGCTTTCTGGAGTTGATCAAAACACAAGTCTTGTTAGTTGCTTGTGTTGCCAACCACCAGAGAAGCTGCTGCAGACACTTTCATGACTTATGCTTTCCTTGCTTACACTCTGTACCAGTTAGTGTTTCCCATGTCTATAGAGCAAGACCAAAGCTGGTATTGCCTAATTTGGTAGAGTTCCATGTAAGAGCTATGTAACATAAAGATTTGCTTTACAGAGTGAACAGTGATCTCTGCTTTTGGTTTCCATGGCTTGCTTTCTGGAGTTGATGAAAACACAAGTCATGTTAGTTGCTTGTGCTGCCAACCAGCAGAGAAGCTGCTGCAGACACTCCCTTGCTTTATCCATTACTTGCTTTTACGCTGCACCGGTTGGTGTCTTTCATGTCCATAGAAGGAGAACTAAAGCTGTTCCTGCCTAATTTACTAAGTTTCTGTGATAGAGCTATGTAACATAAAGATTTGCTTTACAGAGTGAACTGTGATCTCTGCTTTTGGTTTCTATAGTTTGCTTTCTGGAGTTGATCAAAACACAAGTCTTGTCTGTTGTTTGTGTTCCCAAGAAATAGAGAAGCTGCTGAAGGTGCTTTCCTGCCTTTTGCAGTACCAGTTTACACTTTGCACATGTATGTGTTTTGCTTGTCACCAGACCACGAATAAAGGTGGGTACTTCCTAATTTGCTTGATTTCCATGAAAGAGCCATGTAACAGAAACCTTTCCTTTGACACTCCACCGGTTGATGTTTCTCATGTCTATAGAGCAAGACCAAAGCTGTCACTGCCTAATTTGCTAAATTTCCATGAAAGAGCACTGTAACATAAAGCTTTGCTTTTCCGAGTGAACAGTGGTTTCTGCTTTTGGTTTCCATGGCTTGCTTTCTGGAGTTGATGAAAACACAAGTCATGTTAGTTGTTTGTGCTGCCAACCAGCAGAGAAGCTGCTGCAGACACTCTCTTGCTTTATCCATTACTGGCTTTTACGCTGCACCGGTTGGTGTCTTTCATGTCCATAGAAGGAGAACTAAAGCTGTTACTGCCTAATTTACTAAGTTTCTGTGATAGAGCTACGTAACATAAAGATTTGCTTTACAGAGTGAACAGTGATCTCTGCTTTTGGTTTCTATAGTTTGCTTTCTGGAGTTGATCAAAACACAAGTCTTGTTAGTTGCTTGTGTTGCCAACCACCAGAGAAGCTGCTGCAGACACTTTCATGCCTTATGCTTTACTTGCTTACACTCTGTACCAGTTAGTGTTTCCCATGTCTATAGAGCAAGACCAAAGCTGGTATTGCCTAATTTGGTAGAGTTCCATGTAAGAGCTATGTAACATAAAGATTTGCTTTACAGAGTGAACAGTGATCTCTGCTTTTGGTTTCTATAGTTTGCTTTCTGGAGTTGATCAAAACACAAGTCTTGTTAGTTGCTTGTGTTGCCAACCACCAGAGAAGCTGCTGCAGACACTTTCATGCCTTATGCTTTCTTTGCTTACACTCTGTACCAGTTAGTGTTTCCCATGTCTATAGAGCAAGACCAAAGCTGGTATTGCCTAATTTGGTAGAGTTCCATGTAAGAGCTATGTAACATAAAAATTAGCTTTACAGAGTGAACAGTGATCTCTGCTTTTGGTTTCTATGGTTTGCTTTCTGGAGTTGATCAAAACACAAGTCTTGTTAGTTGCTTGTGTTGCCAACCACCAGAGAAGCTGCTGCAGACACTTTCATGCCTTATCCATGACTGGCTTTTACGCTGCACCGGTTGGTGTTTTTCATGTCCATAGAAGGAGAACTAAAGCTGTTACTGCCTAATTTACTAAGTTTCTGTGACAGAGCTATGTAACATAAAGATTTGCTTTACAGAGTGAACTGTGATCTCTGCTTTTGGTTTCTATAGTTTGCTTTCTGGAGTTGATCAAAACACAAGTCTTGTCTGTTGTTTGTGTTCCCAAGAAATAGAGAAGCTGCTGAAGGTGCTTTCCTGCCTTTTGCAGTACCAGTTTACACTTTGCACATGTATGTGTTTTGCTTGTCACCAGACCACGAATAAAGGTGGGTACTTCCTAATTTGCTTGATTTCCATGAAAGAGCCATGTAACAGAAACCTTTCCTTTGACACTCCACCGGTTGATGTTTCTCATGTCTATAGAGCAAGACCAAAGCTGTCACTGCCTAATTTGCTAAATTTCCATGAAAGAGCACTGTAACATAAAGCTTTGCTTTTCCGAGTGAACAGTGGTTTCTGCTTTTGGTTTCCATGGCTTGCTTTCTGGAGTTGATGAAAACACAAGTCATGTTAGTTGTTTGTGCTGCCAACCAGCAGAGAAGCTGCTGCAGACACTCCCTTGCCTTATCCATTACTGGCTTTTACGCTGCACCGGTTGGTGTTTTTCATGTCCATAGAAGGAGAACTAAAGCTGTTACTGCCTAATTTACTAAGTTTCTGTGATAGAGCTATGTAACATAAAGATTTGCTTTACAGAGTGAACTGCGATCTCTGCTTTTGGTTTCTATGGTTTGCTTTCTGGAGTTGATCAAAACACAAGTCTTGTTAGTTGCTTGTGTTGCCAACCACCAGAGAAGCTGCTGCAGACACTTTCATGCCTTATGCTTTCTTTGCTTACACTCTGTACCAGTTAGTGTTTCCCATGTCTATAGAGCAAGACCAAAGCTGGTATTGCCTAATTTGATAGAGTTCCATGTAAGAGCTATGTAACATAAAGATTTGCTTTTCAGAGTGAACAGTGATCTCTGCTTTTGGTTTCCATGGCTTGCTTTCTGGAGTTGATGAAAACACAAGTCATGTTAGTTCTTTGTGCTGCCAATCAGCAGAGAAGCTGCTGCAGACCCTCTCTTGCCTTATCCATTACTGGCGTTTAGGCTGCACCGGTTGGTGTCTTTCATGTCCATAGAAGGAGAACTAAAGCTGTTACTGCCTAATTTACTAAGTTTCTGTGATAGAGCTATGTAACATAAAGATTTGCTTTACAGAGTGAACTGTGATCTCTGCTTTTGGTTTCTATAGTTTGCTTTCTGGAGTTGATCAAAACACAAGTCTTGTCTGTTGTTTGTGTTCCCAAGAAATAGAGAAGCTGCTGAAGGTGCTTTCCTGCCTTTTGCAGTACCAGTTTACACTTTGCACATGTATGTGTTTTGCTTGTCACCAGACCACGAATAAAGGTGGGTACTTCCTAATTTGCTTGATTTCCATGAAAGAGCCATGTAACAGAAACCTTTCCTTTGACACTCCACCGGTTGATGTTTCTCATGTCTATAGAGCAAGACCAAAGCTGGTATTGCCTAATTTGGTAGAGTTCCATGTAAGAGCTATGTAACATAAAGATTTGCTTTACAGAGTGAACAGTGATCTCTGCTTTTGGTTTCCATGGCTTGCTTTCTGGAGTTGATGAAAACACAAGTCATGTTAGTTGTTTGTGCTGCCAACCAGCAGAGAAGCTGCTGCAGACACTGCCTTGCCTTTTCCAGTACTGGCTTTTATGCTGCACCGGTTGGTGTTTTTCATGTCCATAGAAGGAGAACTAAAGCTGTTACTGCCTAATTTACTAAGTTTCTGTGATAGAGCTATGTAACATAAAGATTTGCTTTACAGAGTGAACTGTGATCTCTGCTTTTGGTTTCTATAGTTTGCTTTCTGGAGTTGATCAAAACACAAGTCTTGTTAGTTGCTTGTGTTGCCAACCACCAGAGAAGCTGCTGCAGACACTTTCATGCCTTATGCTTTACTTGCTTACACTCTGTACCAGTTAGTGTTTCCCATGTCTATAGAGCAAGACCAAAGCTGGTATTGCCTAATTTGATAGAGTTCCATGTAAGAGCTATGTAACATAAAGATTTGCTTTTCAGAGTGAACAGTGATCTCTGCTTTTGGTTTCCATGGCTTGCTTTCTGGAGTTGATCAAAACACAAGTCTTGTTAGTTGCTTGTGCTGCCAACCAGCAGAGAAGCTGCTGCAGACCCTCTCTTGCCTTATCCATTACTTGCTTTTACGCTGCACCGGTTGGTGTCTTTCATGTCCATAGAAGGAGAACTAAAGCTGTTACTGCCTTATTTACTAAGTTTCTGTGATAGATCTATGTAACATAAAGATTTGCTTTACAGAGTGAACAGTGATCTCTGCTTTTGGTTTCTATAGTTTGCTTTCTGGAGTTGATCAAAACACAAGTCTTGTTAGTTGCTTGTGTTGCCAACCACCAGAGAAGCTTCTGCAGACACTTTCATGCCTTATGCTTTACTTGCTTACACTCTGTACCAGTTAGTGTTTCCCATGTCTATAGAGCAAGACCAAAGCTGGTATTGCCTAATTTGGTAGAGTTCCATGTAAGAGCTATGTAACATAAAGATTTGCTTTACAGAGTGAACAGTGATCTCTGCTTTTGGATTCCATGGCTTGCTTTCTGGAGTTGATGAAAACACAAGTCATGTTAGTTGCTTGTGCTGCCAACCAGCAGAGAAGCTGCTGCAGACACTCCCTTGCTTTATCCAGTACTGGCTTTTATGCTGCACCGGTTGGTGTTTTTCATGTCCATAGAAGGAGAACTAAAGCTGTTACTGCCTAATTTACTAAGTTTCTGTGACAGAGCTATGTAACATAAAGATTTGCTTTACAGAGTGAACTGTGATCTCTGCTTTTGGTTTCTATAGTTTGCTTTCTGGAGCTGATCAAAACACAAGTCTTGTCTGTTGTTTGTGTTCCCAAGAAATAGAGAAGCTGCTGAAGGTGCTTTCCTGCCTTTTGCAGTACCAGTTTACACTTTGCACATGTATGTGTTTTGCTTGTCACCAGACCACGAATAAAGGTGGGTACTTCCTAATTTGCTTGATTTCCATGAAAGAGCCATGTAACAGAAACCTTTCCTTTGACACTCCACCGGTTGATGTTTCTCATGTCTATAGAGCAAGACCAAAGCTGTCACTGCCTAATTTGCTAAATTTCCATGAAAGAGCACTGTAACATAAAGCTTTGCTTTTCCGAGTGAACAGTGGTTTCTGCTTTTGGTTTCCATGGCTTGCTTTCTGGAGTTGATGAAAACACAAGTCATGTTAGTTGTTTGTGCTGCCAACCAGCAGAGAAGCTGCTGCAGACACTCTCTTGCTTTATCCATTACTGGCTTTTACGCTGCACCGGTTGGTGTCTTTCATGTCCATAGAAGGAGAACTAAAGCTGTTACTGCCTAATTTACTAAGTTTCTGTGATAGAGCTATGTAACATAAAGATTTGCTTTACAGAGTGAACTGTGATCTCTGCTTTTGGTTTCTATAGTTTGCTTTCTGGAGTTGATGAAAACACAAGTCTTGTTAGTTGCTTGTGTTGCCAACCACCAGAGAAGCTGCTGCAGACACTTTCATGCCTTATGCTTTACTTGCTTATACTCTGTACCAGTTAGTGTTTCCCATGTCTATAGAGCAAGACCAAAGCTGGTATTGCCTAATTTGATAGAGTTCCATGTAAGAGCTATGTAACATAAAGATTTGCTTTTCAGAGTGAACAGTGATCTCTGCTTTTGGTTTCCATGGCTTGCTTTCTGGAGTTGATGAAAACACAAGTCTTGTTAGTTGCTTGTGCTGCCAACCAGCAGAGAAGCTGCTGCAGACACTCCCTTGCCTTATCCATTACTTGCTTTTACGCTGCACCTTTGGTGTCTTTCATGTCCATAGAAGGAGAACTAAAGCTGTTACTGCCTAATTTACTAAGTTTCTGTGATAGAGCTATGTAACATAAAGATTTGCTTTACAGAGTGAACTGTGATCTCTGCTTTTGGTTTCTATAGTTTGCTTTCTGGAGTTGATCAAAACACAAGTCTTGTTAGTTGCTTGTGTTGCCAACCACCAGAGAAGCTGCTGCAGACACTTTCATGCCTTATGCTTTACTTGCTTACACTCTGTACCAGTTAGTGTTTCCCATGTCTATAGAGCAAGACCAAAGCTGGTATTGCCTAATTTGATAGAGTTCCATGTAAGAGCTATGTAACATAAAGATTTGCTTTTCAGAGTGAACAGTCATCTCTGCTTTTGGTTTCTATAGTTTGCTTTCTGGAGTTGATCAAAACACAAGTCTTGTCTGTTGTTTGTGTTCCCAAGAAATAGAGAAGCTGCTGAAGGTGCTTTCCTGCCTTTTGCAGTACCAGTTTACACTTTGCACATGTATGTGTTTTGCTTGTCACCAGACCACGAATAAAGGTGGGTACTTCCTAATTTGCTTGATTTCCATGAAAGAGCCATGTAACAGAAACCTTTCCTTTGACACTCCACCGGTTGATGTTTCTCATGTCTATAGAGCAAGACCAAAGCTGTCACTGCCTAATTTGCTAAATTTCCATGAAAGAGCACTGTAACATAAAGCTTTGCTTTACCGAGTGAACAGTGGTTTCTGCTTTGGTTTCCATGGCTTGCTTTCTGGAGTTGATGAAAACACAAGTCATGTTAGTTGTTTGTGCTGCCAACCAGCAGAGAAGCTGCTGCAGACACTCTCTTGCTTTATCCATTACTGGCTTTTACGCTGCACCGGTTGGTGTCTTTCATGTCCATAGAAGGAGAACTAAAGCTGTTACTGCCTAATTTACTAAGTTTCTGTGATAGAGCTATGTAACATAAAGATTTGCTTTACAGAGTGAACTGTGATCTCTGCTTTTGGTTTCTATAGTTTGCTTTCTGGAGTTGATGAAAACACAAGTCTTGTTAGTTGCTTGTGTTGCCAACCACCAGAGAAGCTGCTGCAGACACTTTCATGCCTTATGCTTTACTTGCTTACACTCTGTACCAGTTAGTGTTTCCCATGTCTATAGAGCAAGACCAAAGCTGGTATTGCCTAATTTGATAGAGTTCCATGTAAGAGCTATGTAACATAAAGATTTGCTTTTCAGAGTGAACAGTGATCTCTGCTTTTGGTTTCCATGGCTTGCTTTCTGGAGTTGATGAAAACACAAGTCTTGTTAGTTGCTTGTGCTGCCAACCAGCAGAGAAGCTGCTGCCGACACTCCCTTGCCTTATCCATTACTTGCTTTTACGCTGCACCTTTGGTGTCTTTCATGTCCATAGAAGGAGAACTAAAGCTGTTACTGCCTTATTTACTAAGTTTCTGTGATAGAGCTATGTAACATAAAGATTTGCTTTACAGAGTGAACAGTGATCTCTGCTTTTGGTTTCTATAGTTTGCTTTCTGGAGTTGATCAAAACACAAGTCTTGTTAGTTGCTTGTGTTGCCAACCACCAGAGAAGCTGCTGCAGACACTTTCATGCCTTATGCTTTACTTGCTTACACTCTGTACCAGTTAGTGTTTCCCATGTCTATAGAGCAAGACCAAAGCTGGTATTGCCTAATTTGATAGAGTTCCATGTAAGAGCTATGTAACATAAAGATTTGCTTTTCAGACTGAACAGTCATCTCTGCCTTTGGTTTCCATGGCTTGCTTTCTGGAGTTGATGAAAACACAAGTCATGTTAGTTGTTTGTGCTGCCAACCAGCAGAGAAGCTGCTGCAGACCCTCTCTTGCCTTATCCATTACTTGCTTTTACGCTGCACCTTTGGTGTCTTTCATGTCCATAGAAGGAGAACTAAAGCTGTTACTGCCTAATTTACTAAGTTTCTGTGATAGAGCTATGTAACATAAAGATTTGCTTTTCAGAGTGAACTGTGATCTCTGCTTTTGGTTTCTATAGTTTGCTTTCTGGAGTTGATCAAAACACAAGTCTTGTTAGTTGCTTGTGTTGCCAACCACCAGAGAAGCTGCTGCAGACACTTTCATGCCTTATGCTTTACTTGGTTATACTCTGTACCAGTTAGTGTTTCCCATGTCTATAGAGCAAGACCAAAGCTGGTATTGCCTAATTTGATAGAGTTCCATGTAAGAGCTATGTAACATAAAGATTTGCTTTTCAGAGTGAACAGTGATCTCTGCTTTTGGTTTCCATGGCTTGCTTTCTGGAGTTGATCAAAACACAAGTCTTGTTAGTTGCTTGTGCTGCCAACCAGCAGAGAAGCTGCTGCAGACCCTCTCTTGCCTTATCCATTACTTGCTTTTACGCTGCACCTTTGGTGTCTTTCATGTCCATAGAAGGAGAACTAAAGCTGTTACTGCCTTATTTACTATGTTTCTGTGATAGAGCTATGTAACATAAAGATTTGCTTTACAGAGTGAACAGTGATCTCTGCTTTTGGTTTCTATAGTTTGCTTTCTGGAGTTGATCAAAACACAAGTCTTGTTAGTTGCTTGTGTTGCCAACCACCAGAGAAGCTGCTGCAGACACTTTCATGCCTTATGCTTTACTTGCTTACACTCTGTACCAGTTAGTGTTTCCCATTTCTATAGAGCAAGACCAAAGCTGGTATTGCCTAATTTGATAGAGTTCCATGTAAGAGCTATGTAACATAAAGATTTGCTTTTCAGAGTGAACAGTCATCTCTGCTTTTGGTTTCCATGGCTTGCTTTCTGGAGTTGATGAAAACACAAGTCATGTTAGTTGTTTGTGCTGCCAACCAGCAGAGAAGCTGCTGCAGACCCTCTCTTGCCTTATCCATTACTTGCTTTTACGCTGCACCTTTGGTGTCTTTCATGTCCATAGAAGGAGAACTAAAGCTGTTACTGCCTAATTTACTAAGTTTCTGTGATAGAGCTATGTAACATAAAGATTTGCTTTTCAGAGTGAACAGTGATCTCTGCTTTTGGTTTCTATGGTTTGCTTTCTGGAGTTGATCAAAACACAAGTCTTGTTAGTTGCTTGTGTTGCCAACCACCAGAGAAGCTGCTGCAGACACTTTCATGCCTTATGCTTTCCTTGCTTACACTCTGTACCAGTTAGTGTTTCCCATGTCTATAGAGCAAGACCAAAGCTGGTATTGCCTAATTTGGTAGAGTTCCATGTAAGAGCTATGTAACATAAAGATTTGCTTTACAGAGTGAACAGTGATCTCTGCTTTTGGTTTCCATGGCTTGCTTTCTGGAGTTGATGAAAACACAAGTCATGTTAGTTGCTTGTGCTGCCAACCAGCAGAGAAGCTGCTGCAGACACTCCCTTGCTTTATCCATTACTTGCTTTTACGCTGCACCGGTTGGTGTCTTTCATGTCCATAGGAGGAGAACTAAAGCTGTTCCTGCCTAATTTACTAAGTTTCTGTGATAGAGCTATGTAACATAAAGATTTGCTTTACAGAGTGAACAGTGATCTCTGCTTTTGGTTTCTATGGTTTGCTTTCTGGAGTTGATCAAAACACAAGTCTTGTTAGTTGCTTGTGTTTCCAACCACCAGAGAAGCTGCTGCAGACACTTTCATGCCTTATGCTTTCTTTGCTTACACTCTGTACCAGTTAGTGTTTCCCATGTCTATAGAGCAAGACCAAAGCTGGTATTGCCTAATTTGATAGAGTTCCATGTAAGAGCTATGTAACATAAAGATTTGCTTTTCAGAGTGAACAGTGATCTCTGCTTTTGGTTTCTATGGTTTGCTTTCTGGAGTTGATGAAAACACAAGTCATGTTAGTTGTTTGTGCTGCCAATCAGCAGAGAAGCTGCTGCAGACCCTCTCTTGCCTTATCCATGACTGGCTTTTACGCTGCACCGGTTGGTGTCTTTCATGTCCATAGAAGGAGAACTAAAGCTGTTACTGCCTAATTTACTAAGTTTCTGTGATAGAGCTATGTAACATAAAGATTTGCTTTACAGAGTGAACAGTGATCTCTGCTTTTGGTTTCTATAGTTTGCTTTCTGGAGTTGATCAAAACACAAGTCTTGTTAGTTGCTTGTGTTGCCAACCACCAGAGAAGCTGCTGCAGACACTTTCATGCCTTATGCTTTACTTGCTTATACTCTGTACCAGTTAGTGTTTCCCATGTCAGCAGAGCAAAAGCAAAGCTGTTGTCTTACTACATTGCTTTCTTTCCATGCAAGAGCTCTGTAGAACACAAAGCTTTGCTTTTCAAAATGAACAGTGAAGTCCGCTATTTGTTTCTATGTCTTGCTTTCTGGGACTGATCACGAAAGAAGCCTTGTTGATGGTCTGTGCTCCTTGCAAGCAAATAAGTTGCTGCAGACACTTGCCTGCCTTTTCCAGTACTGGCTTAACGCTCTGCTCCTGCAAATGCTTTCCATGTCTGCAGAGAAGAGCAAAGCTGTAACACACCAACATGCTTGATTTCCACGTAAGAGCTATATAGAACACAAAGTTTTGCTTTTCAAAATGAACAGTGTAGTCTGCTTTTGGCTGCTGTGTTTTGCTTTCTGGGGTTGCTCCAAACACAAATCTCCTTGGCTGTCTGTGTTGCCAGCAAGCAAGAAGTTCCTGCAGACAGTCTACATCCTTTCTGATTATTGGCTTACCACATGCAACGCTTGATGTTTTCCATGTCAGCAGAGCGAGGGCGAAGCTCACACTACTTAAGCTGGTTCATTTCTATGTGGGAGCTATGTAGAACAAAAAGCTTTGTTTTTCAACGTGAGCAGTGACGTCTGCTTTTGGTTGCTGCGTCTTGCTTTCTGGGGTTGCTCCAAAGACAAGTCTTGTTGCTTGTCTGTGTGGCAATCAAGCAAAAGAGCTGCTGCAGACACTTCCTTACTTTTCCAGTCCTAACTTGCATTATGCAGTAGTTGTTGTATTCATATCTGCAGAGCAAGAGCAAAACTCTCACTGCCTAATTTGCTAGACGTCTATGAAAGAGCTCTGTAACAAAAAGCTTGTCTTTTCAGAGTGAACATGAAATCTGCTTTTGGTTTCTACGTCTTGCTTCTTAGGGTGGATCAGAACACAAGTCTTGTTGCTTGTCTGTGTTCCTTGGAAGCAAGGAAGCTGCTGCAAGGTCTTTCTTGCCTTTTGCAGTACCGGTTCACTCTCTGCACCAGCAAGTGTTTTTCAGGTGTGCAGAGGAAGAGCAAAGGTGTTACTGCTCAATTAACTTGATTTCCATGTAGCAGCTCTGTACAAGGCAAAGCTTTGCTTTTCCGAGGAAACTGATATGTCTCTTATGTCTCTGTCCAGTGTCTTCGGTTCTGAGTTTGCGCTAAACACCAATCTTGTTGGTTTTCTGTGTTGCCAGCAAGCAGAGAAGCTGCTGAAAACACTTTCCTGCCTTTTCCAACACCCGATTCACTCTGTACCAGTTGGTGTTTCCCATGTCAGCAGAGCAAAAGCAAAGCTGTTGTCTTACTACATTGCTTTCTTTCCATGCAAGAGCTCTGTAGAACACAAAGCTTTGCTTTTCAAAATGAACAGTGAAGTCCGCTATTTGTTTCTATGTCTTGCTTTCTGGGACTGATCACGAAAGAAGCCTTGTTGATGGTCTGTGCTCCTTGCAAGCAAATAAGTTGCTGCAGACACTTGCCTGCCTTTTCCAGTACTGGCTTAACGCTCTGCTCCTGCAAATGCTTTCCATGTCTGCAGAGAAGAGCAAAGCTGTAACACACCAACATGCTTGATTTCCACGTAAGAGCTATATAGAACACAAAGTTTTGCTTTTCAAAATGAACAGTGTAGTCTGCTTTTGGCTGCTGTGTTTTGCTTTCTGGGGTTGCTCCAAACACAAATCTCCTTGGCTGTCTGTGTTGCCAGCAAGCAAGAAGTTCCTGCAGACAGTCTACATCCTTTCTGATTATTGGCTTACCACATGCAACGCTTGATGTTTTCCATGTCAGCAGAGCGAGGGCGAAGCTCACACTACTTAAGCTGGTTCATTTCTATGTGGGAGCTATGTAGAACAAAAAGCTTTGTTTTTCAACGTGAGCAGTGACGTCTGCTTTTGGTTGCTGCGTCTTGCTTTCTGGGGTTGCTCCAAAGACAAGTCTTGTTGCTTGTCTGTGTGGCAATCAAGCAAAAGAGCTGCTGCAGACACTTCCTTACTTTTCCAGTCCTAACTTGCATTATGCAGTAGTTGTTGTATTCATATCTGCAGAGCAAGAGCAAAACTCTCACTGCCTAATTTGCTAGACGTCTATGAAAGAGCTCTGTAACAAAAAGCTTGTCTTTTCAGAGTGAACATGAAATCTGCTTTTGGTTTCTACGTCTTGCTTCTTAGGGTGGATCAGAACACAAGTCTTGTTGCTTGTCTGTGTTCCTTGGAAGCAAGGAAGCTGCTGCAAGGTCTTTCTTGCCTTTTGCAGTACCGGTTCACTCTCTGCACCAGCAAGTGTTTTTCAGGTGTGCAGAGGAAGAGCAAAGGTGTTACTGCTCAATTAACTTGATTTCCATGTAGCAGCTCTGTACAAGGCAAAGCTTTGCTTTTCCGAGGAAACTGATATGTCTCTTATGTCTCTGTCCAGTGTCTTCGGTTCTGAGTTTGCGCTAAACACCAATCTTGTTGGTTTTCTGTGTTGCCAGCAAGCAGAGAAGCTGCTGAAAACACTTTCCTGCCTTTTCCAACACCCGATTCACTCTGTACCAGTTGGTGTTTCCCATGTCAGCAGAGCAAAAGCAAAGCTGTTGTCTTACTACATTGCTTTCTTTCCATGCAAGAGCTCTGTAGAACACAAAGCTTTGCTTTTCAAAATGAACAGTGAAGTCCGCTATTTGTTTCTATGTCTTGCTTTCTGGGACTGATCACGAAAGAAGCCTTGTTGATGGTCTGTGCTCCTTGCAAGCAAATAAGTTGCTGCAGACACTTGCCTGCCTTTTCCAGTACTGGCTTAACGCTCTGCTCCTGCAAATGCTTTCCATGTCTGCAGAGAAGAGCAAAGCTGTAACACACCAACATGCTTGATTTCCACGTAAGAGCTATATAGAACACAAAGTTTTGCTTTTCAAAATGAACAGTGAAGTCTGCTTTTGGCTGCTGTGTTTTGCTTTCTGGGGTTGCTCCAAACACAAATCTCCTTGGCTGTCTGTGTTGCCAGCAAGCAAGAAGTTCCTGCAGACAGTCTACATCCTTTCTGATTATTGGCTTACCACATGCAACGCTTGATGTTTTCCATGTCAGCAGAGCGAGGGCGAAGCTCACACTACTTAAGCTGGTTCATTTCTATGTGGGAGCTATGTAGAACAAAAAGCTTTGTTTTTCAACGTGAGAAGTGACGTCTGCTTCTGGTTGCTGCGTCTTGCTTTCTGGGGTTGCTCCAAAGACAGGTCTTGTTGCTTGTCTGTGTGGCAATCAAGCAAAAGAGCTGCTGCAGACACTTCCTTACTTTTCCAGTCCTAACTTCCATTATGCAGTAGTTGTTGTATTCCTATCTGCAGAGCAAGAGCAAAACTCTCACTGCCTAATTTGCTAGATGTCTATGAAAGAGCTCTGTAACAAAAAGCTTGTCTTTTCAGAGTGAACATGAAATCTGCTTTTGGTTTCTACGTCTTGCTTCTTAGGGTGGATCAGAACACAAGTCTTGTTGCTTGTCTGTGTTCCTTGGAAGCAAAGAAGCTGCTGCAAGGTCTTTCTTGCCTTTTGCAGTACCGGTTCACTCTCTGCACCAGCAAGTGTTTTTCAGGTGTGCAGAGGAAGAGCAAAGGTGTTACTGCTCAATTAACTTGATTTCCATGTAGCAGCTCTGTACAAGGCAAAGCTTTGCTTTTCCGAGGAAACTGATATGTCTCTTATGTCTCTGTCCAGTGTCTTCGGTTCTGAGTTTGCGCTAAACACCAATCTTGTTGGTTTTCTGTGTTGCCAGCAAGCAGAGAAGCTGCTGAAAACACTTTCCTGCCTTTTCCAACACCCGATTCACTCTGTACCAGTTGGTGTTTCCCATGTCAGCAGAGCAAAAGCAAAGCTGTTGTCTTACTACATTGCTTTCTTTCCATGCAAGAGCTCTGTAGAACACAAAGCTTTGCTTTTCAAAATGAACAGTGAAGTCCGCTATTTGTTTCTATGTCTTGCTTTCTGGGACTGATCACGAAAGAAGCCTTGTTGATGGTCTGTGCTCCTTGCAAGCAAATAAGTTGCTGCAGACACTTGCCTGCCTTTTCCAGTACTGGCTTAACGCTCTGCTCCTGCAAATGCTTTCCATGTCTGCAGAGAAGAGCAAAGCTGTAACACACCAACATGCTTGATTTCCACGTAAGAGCTATATAGAACACAAAGTTTTGCTTTTCAAAATGAACAGTGAAGTCTGCTTTTGGCTGCTGTGTTTTGCTTTCTGGGGTTGCTCCAAACACAAATCTCCTTGGCTGTCTGTGTTGCCAGCAAGCAAGAAGTTCCTGCAGACAGTCTACATCCTTTCTGATTATTGGCTTACCACATGCAACGCTTGATGTTTTCCATGTCAGCAGAGCGAGGGCGAAGCTCACACTACTTAAGCTGGTTCATTTCTATGTGGGAGCTATGTAGAACAAAAAGCTTTGTTTTTCAACGTGAGAAGTGACGTCTGCTTTTGGTTGCTGCGTCTTGCTTTCTGGGGTTGCTCCAAAGACAGGTCTTGTTGCTTGTCTGTGTGGCAATCAAGCAAAAGAGCTGCTGCAGACACTTCCTTACTTTTCCAGTCCTAACTTGCATTATGCAGTAGTTGTTGTATTCATATCTGCAGAGCAAGAGCAAAACTCTCACTGCCTAATTTGCTAGACGTCTATGAAAGAGCTCTGTAACAAAAAGCTTGTCTTTTCAGAGTGAACATGAAATCTGCTTTTGGTTTCTACGTCTTGCTTCTTAGGGTGGATCAGAACACAAGTCTTGTTGCTTGTCTGTGTTCCTTGGAAGCAAGGAAGCTGCTGCAAGGTCTTTCTTGCCTTTTGCAGTACCGGTTCACTCTCTGCACCAGCAAGTGTTTTTCAGGTGTGCAGAGGAAGAGCAAAGGTGTTACTGCTCAATTAACTTGATTTCCATGTAGCAGCTCTGTACAAGGCAAAGCTTTGCTTTTCCGAGGAAACTGATATGTCTCTTATGTCTCTGTCCAGTGTCTTCGGTTCTGAGTTTGCGCTAAACACCAATCTTGTTGGTTTTCTGTGTTGCCAGCAAGCAGAGAAGCTGCTGAAAACACTTTCCTGCCTTTTCCAACACCCGATTCACTCTGTACCAGTTGGTGTTTCCCATGTCAGCAGAGCAAAAGCAAAGCTGTTGTCTTACTACATTGCTTTCTTTCCATGCAAGAGCTCTGTAGAACACAAAGCTTTGCTTTTCAAAATGAACAGTGAAGTCCGCTATTTGTTTCTATGTCTTGCTTTCTGGGACTGATCACGAAAGAAGCCTTGTTGATGGTCTGTGCTCCTTGCAAGCAAATAAGTTGCTGCAGACACTTGCCTGCCTTTTCCAGTACTGGCTTAACGCTCTGCTCCTGCAAATGCTTTCCATGTCTGCAGAGAAGAGCAAAGCTGTAACACACCAACATGCTTGATTTCCACGTAAGAGCTATATAGAACACAAAGTTTTGCTTTTCAAAATGAACAGTGAAGTCTGCTTTTGGCTGCTGTGTTTTGCTTTCTGGGGTTGCTCCAAACACAAATCTCCTTGGTTGTCTGTGTTGCCAGCAAGCAAGAAGTTCCTGCAGACAGTCTACATCCTTTCTGATTATTGGCTTACCACATGCAACGCTTGATGTTTTCCATGTCAGCAGAGCGAGGGCGAAGCTCACACTACTTAAACTGGTTCATTTCTATGTGGGAGCTATGTAGAACAAAAAGCTTTGTTTTTCAACGTGAGAAGTGACGTCTGCTTTTGGTTGCTGCGTCTTGCTTTCTGGGGTTGCTCCAAAGACAGGTCTTGTTGCTTGTCTGTGTGGCAATCAAGCAAAAGAGCTGCTGCAGACACTTCCTTACTTTTCCAGTCCTAACTGCCATTATGCAGTAGTTGTTGTATTCATATCTGCAGAGCAAGAGCAAAACTCTCACTGCCTAATTTGCTAGACGTCTATGAAAGAGCTCTGTAACAAAAAGCTTGTCTTTTCAGAGTGAACATGAAATCTGCTTTTGGTTTCTACGTCTTGCTTCTTAGGGTGGATCAGAACACAAGTCTTGTTGCTTGTCTGTGTTCCTTGGAAGCAAGGAAGCTGCTGCAAGGTCTTTCTTGCCTTTTGCAGTACCGGTTCACTCTCTGCACCAGCAAGTGTTTTTCAGGTGTGCAGAGGAAGAGCAAAGGTGTTACTGCTCAATTAACTTGATTTCCATGTAGCAGCTCTGTACAAGGCAAAGCTTTGCTTTTCCGAGGAAACTGATATGTCTCTTATGTCTCTGTGCAGTGTCTTCGGTTCTGAGTTTGCGCTAAACACCAATCTTGTTGGTTTTCTGTGTTGCCAGCAAGCAGAGAAGCTGCTGAAAACACTTTCCTGCCTTTTCCAACACCCGATTCACTCTGTACCAGTTGGTGTTTCCCATGTCAGCAGAGCAAAAGCAAAGCTGTTGTCTTACTACATTGCTTTCTTTCCATGCAAGAGCTCTGTAGAACACAAAGCTTTGCTTTTCAAAATGAACAGTGAAGTCCGCTATTTGTTTCTATGTCTTGCTTTCTGGGACTGATCACGAAAGAAGCCTTGTTGATGGTCTGTGCTCCTTGCAAGCAAATAAGTTGCTGCAGACACTTGCCTGCCTTTTCCAGTACTGGCTTAACGCTCTGCTCCTGCAAATGCTTTCCATGTCTGCAGAGAAGAGCAAAGCTGTAACACACCAACATGCTTGATTTCCACGTAAGAGCTATATAGAACACAAAGTTTTGCTTTTCAAAATGAACAGTGAAGTCTGCTTTTGGCTGCTGTGTTTTGCTTTCTGGGGTTGATCCAAACACAAATCTCCTTGGTTGTCTGTGTTGCCAGCAAGCAAGAAGTTCCTGCAGACAGTCTACATCCTTTCTGATTATTGGCTTACCACATGCAACGCTTGATGTTTTCCATGTCAGCAGAGCGAGGGCGAAGCTCACACTACTTAAGCTGGTTCATTTCTATGTGGGAGCTATGTAGAACAAAAAGCTTTGTTTTTCAACGTGAGCAGTGACGTCTGCTTCTGGTTGCTGCGTCTTGCTTTCTGGGGTTGCTCCAAAGACAGGTCTTGTTGCTTGTCTGTGTGGCAATCAAGCAAAAGAGCTGCTGCAGACACTTCCTTACTTTTCCAGTCCTAACTTGCATTATGCAGTAGTTGTTGTATTCCTATCTGCAGAGCAAGAGCAAAACTCTCACTGCCTAATTTGCTAGATGTCTATGAAAGAGCTCTGTAACAAAAAGCTTGTCTTTTCAGAGTGAACATGAAATCTGCTTTTGGTTTCTACGTCTTGCTTCTTAGGGTGGATCAGAACACAAGTCTTGTTGCTTGTCTGTGTTCCTTGGAAGCAAGGAAGCTGCTGCAAGGTCTTTCTTGCCTTTTGCAGTACCGGTTCACTCTCTGCACCAGCAAGTGTTTTTCATGTGTGCAGAGGAAGAGCAAAGGTGTTACTGCTCAATTAACTTGATTTCCATGTAGCAGCTCTGTACAAGGCAAAGCTTTGCTTTTCCGAGGAAACTGATATGTCTCTTATGTCTCTGTCCAGTGTCTTCGGTTCTGAGTTTGCGCTAAACACCAATCTTGTTGGTTTTCTGTGTTGCCAGCAAGCAGAGAAGCTGCTGAAAACACTTTCCTGCCTTTTCCAACACCCGATTCACTCTGTACCAGTTGGTGTTTCCCATGTCAGCAGAGCAAAAGCAAAGCTGTTGTCTTACTACATTGCTTTCTTTCCATGCAAGAGCTCTGTAGAACACAAAGCTTTGCTTTTCAAAATGAACAGTGAAGTCCGCTATTTGTTTCTATGTCTTGCTTTCTGGGACTGATCACGAAAGAAGCCTTGTTGATGGTCTGTGCTCCTTGCAAGCAAATAAGTTGCTGCAGACACTTGCCTGCCTTTTCCAGTACTGGCTTACGCTCTGCTCCTGCAAATGCTTTCCATGTCTGCAGAGAAGAGCAAAGCTGTAACACACCAACATGCTTGATTTCCGTGTAAGAGCTATATAGAACACAAAGCTTTGCTTTTCAAAATGAACAGTGAAGTCTGCTTTTGGTTACTGTGTCTGGTTTTCTGGGGTTGATCCAAAAAACAAAGCATGGTGGCTGTTTGTCGTGCCAGCAAGCAATGAAGCTGCTGCAGACACTTTCAACATATTCTAAAACTGGCTTACGATCTTCTCCTGCAAAATGTTTTCCACATTGGAAGAGCAAGAGCAATGCTGTTACGCACTAATCTGCTTGATTTCCTTTTAAGAGCAATGTGTTCCATGTAGAACACAAAGCTTTGTTTTCAACGTGAGCAGTGAAATCTGCTTTTGGTTGCTGTGCTTTGCTTTTTGGGGTTGCTCCAAACACAAGACTTTTTGGTTGTCTGTGTTGCCAGCAAGCAAGAAGTTTTTGCAGACAGTCTACGTCCTTTCTGATTATTGGCTTACCACATGCAACGCTTGATGTTTTCCATGACAGCAGAGCGAGGGCGAAGCTCACACTACTTAAACTGATTCATTTCTATGTGGGAGCTATGTAGAACAAAAAGCTTTGCTTTTCAAAGTGAACCGTGACGTCTGCTTTTGGTTGCTGCGTCTTGCTTTCTGGGGTTGCTCCAAAGACAGCTCTTGTTGCTTGTCTGTGTTGCCAGCAAGCAAAAGAGCTTTCTTTCCATGTAAGAGCTATATAGAAAACAAAGCTTTAGGTTACTGTGTCCGGCTTTCTGTGGTTGGCCAAAAATTCAAGCCGTGTTTGTTCTCTGCGTTGCCAGGAAGCAGAGAAGCTGCTGAAAACACTTTCCTGCCTTTTCCAACACCCGATTCACTCTGTACCAGTTGGTGTTTCCCATGTCAGCAGAGCAAAAGCAAAGCTGTTGTCTTACTACATTGCTTTCTTTCCATGCAAGAGCTCTGTAGAACACAAAGCTTTGCTTTTCAAAATGAACAGTGAAGTCTGCTATTTGTTTCTATGTCTTGCTTTCTGGGACTGATCAAGAAAGAAGCCTCGTTGATGGTCTGTGCTCCTGGCAAGCAAATAAGTTGCTGCAGACACTTGCCTGCCTTTTCCAGTACTGGCTTACGCTCTGCTCCTGCAAATGCTTTCCATGTCTACAGAGAAGAGCAAAGCTGTAACACACCAACATGCTTGATTTCCACGTAAGAGCTGTGTAGAACACAAAGTTTTGTTTTTCAAAATGAACAGTGAAGTCTGCTTTTGGTTGCTGTGCTTTGCTTTCTGGGGTTGCTCCAAACACAAATCTCCTTGGTTGTCTGTGTTGCCAGCAAGCAAGAAGTTCCTGCAGACAGTCTACATCTTTTCTGATTATTGGCTTACCACATGCAACGCTTGATGTTTTCCATGTCAGCAGAGCGAGGGCGAAGCTCACACTACTTAAGCTGATTCATTTCTATGTGGGAGCTATGTAGAACAAAAAGCTTTGTTTTTCAACGTGAGCAGTGACGTCTGCTTCTGGTTGCTGCGTCTTGCTTTCTGGGGTTGCTCCAAAGACAGGTCTTGTTGCTTGTCTGTGTGGCAATCAAGCAAAAGAGCTGCTGCAGACACTTCCTTACTTTTCCAGTCCTAACTTGCATTATGCAGTAGTTGTTGTATTCATATCTGCAGAGCAAGAGCAAAACTCTCACTGCCTAATTTGCTAGACGTCTATGAAAGAGCTCTGTAACAAAAAGCTTGTCTTTTCAGAGTGAACATGAAATCTGCTTTTGGTTTCTACGTCTTGCTTCTTAGGGTGGATCAGAACACAAGTCTTGTTGCTTGTCTGTGTTCCTCGGAAGCAAAGAAGCTGCTGCAAGGTCTTTCTTGCCTTTTGCAGTACCGGTTCACTCTCTGCACCAGCAAGTGTTTTTCATGTGTGCAGAGGAAGAGCAAAGGTGTTACTGCTTAATTAACTTGATTTCCATGTAGCAGCTCTGTACAAGGCAAAGCTTTGCTTTTCCGAGGAAACTGATATGTCTCTTATGTCTCTGTCCAGTATCTTCGGTTCTGAGTTTGCGCTAAACACCAATCTTGTTGGTTTTCTGTGTTGCCAGCAAGCAGAGAAGCTGCTGCAGACACTTTCCCACCTCTTCCATTCCTGGTTTTTTCGGTACTTGGTGTTTCCCTATCTGCAGAGCAAGAGCAACGCTTTTACTGCCCAGTTTGCTTGATTTCCATGAAGGAGCTGTGCAGAACACAAAGCTTTGCTTTTCTAATTTAACAGTGAAGTCTTCTTTCGGTTGCCATGTCTTGCTTTCTGGGCTTGCTCCAAAGACAACTGTTGTTGGATTTCTGTGTTGCCAGCAAGCAGAGACGCTGCTGAGAACACTTTCCTGCCTTTTCCAATACTGGTTTACATTCTGGTCTAATTGATGTTTTCTATTACAGCAGAACTAGAGTAGAGCTGGTTACTTCGTAAATTGCTTTCTTTCCTCATAAGAGCTCTGTAGTACACAAAGCTTTGCTTTTCAAAGTGAACTGTCAAGTCTGCTTTTGGTTACTGTGTCCGGCTTTCTGTGGTTAATCAAAAATTCAAGCCGTGTTGGATTTCTGTGTTGCCAGCAAGCAGGGAAGCTGCTGAGAACACTTTGTTTACTTTTCATATACTGGCTTACATTTCCAGTAGGTGGTGTTTTCTCTGTCGGCAGAGATAGAGCAATTGTGTTACTGCCTGATATGCTTGATTTCCACGTAAGAGTAGTGTAGAACACAAAGCTTTGCTTTTCAAATTGAACAGTGAAGTCTTCTTTCAGTTGCCGTGTCTTGCTTTCTGGGGTTGCTCCAAAGAAAACTCTACTTGGATTTCTGTGTTGCCAGCAAGCAGAGAAGCTGCTGTCGACAGTCTCCTGCCTTTTCCAGTCCTGGCTTACAATCTGCACCACTTCTTGTTGTTCACAAGACGGCAGCTCTGGATAGGAACATGGGAGAGCTGTAGTATTGCTCTCTGTAAACATGTTTGCTGCATTGGGAGTTACACGGGGGAGAGCTGCAGTACCGCACTCTGTCCAGAAGGCGGCAGTAT
Source organism: Prinia subflava (assembly GCF_021018805.1). Taxonomy (NCBI): domain Eukaryota; kingdom Metazoa; phylum Chordata; class Aves; order Passeriformes; family Cisticolidae; genus Prinia; species Prinia subflava. Next base: position 98,108,036 of record NC_086247.1, read on the forward strand.
TGGGATGGACATGAAGGAGTGTACCTCATGTCAGTTTGTGGGAGTTCTTTGGCACTCCAAGTGCAGCCAGGCTTCCCTCATGCTGCAGCTTGGACCTTGGAGAAATCTTTATTTGTATGAAGTTTGAGCACGCTGTAGCCCAGCATCCAGACCCAGGCCAAGCACATTAATTTGGACAAGAACGGTGGCCCTTTTCCATGGGAAACTCACCTCACCTCCCCATGTTCCTGATGTCAGTTTGTGGGAGTTCTTTGGCATTCTAAGCGCAGCCAGGCTTCCAATGTGGCTTGGACCTGGGAGAAATTTTCATTTTTATGCACTTGGAGGAGGCCACAGCCCAGTTTCCAGGTGTGGGCCAGGCACATGCAGTTGGACACAAATGGGGGCTCTTTTACTTGGGAAACTCAGCTGAGCTCTCCTGTTCCTGACATCTGTTTGTAGGAGATCTTTGGCACTCCAAGTGCAGCCAGGCTTTCATAATGCTGCAGCTTGGACCTTGAAGAAATCTTCATTTGTGTGGAGTTTTAGCAGGCCGAAACCCAACATCCAGACCTGGGACAGGCATGTGGAGGTGGACACAAACAGTGGCCTTTTTCCATGGGAAACTAAACTCGCCTCCCCAAGTTGTTAACGTCACTTTGTAGGAGACCTTTGGCACTCCAAGCGCAGCCAGGTTTCCAACATGTGGCAGCTTGCATGTGGGAGAAATCTTCATTTGTGTGGAGTCTGAGTAGGCAGAAGCCCAGGATGTAAGTCCAGGACTGGTCCGTTGATGTGGACTTGAACTGTGGTCCTTTTCCATGGGAAACTCAACTCACTTAGCCATATTCTTGATTTCAGTTTTTGGGAGACCTTTGGTACACCAAGCACAGCCAAGCTTCCAAGATGAGTTAGCTTGCATCTGGGAGAAATCTTCATGTGTATGGACTTGGAGCAGGCCAAAGCCCAGCATCCAGGCCTGGGCCAAGCACATTTTGGTGGGCTCAAACGGTGTCCCTTTTCCATGGGAAACTCAACTCACCTCCCCATGTTTCTAATGTCAGTTTATAGGTGACCTTTGGAACTATAGGAGGCATAGCTTTACAAGTTTTGAAAAATAACGTGTGCTTTTCATTGGCTCTTGTCAAACTTTTGAAAATATTATACAGTACTACACACATCTTTTACAGTTGTGTGTGGTCAGTACTGGTCATCATTTTCCTCATTCTCACTCTTCAGGAAACAGGGGCTGCTCGGCCTGTACTCCTGCTGCTAGTCTTGGTGGCGTTTCTTTGCCACAATGCATGGGATTGTTTTTCAGTCGAAACAGAGGAATACATCAGCCTGCTCCTGCCTACATGTGTCCATTGTATTAATGGTTGTTAACATTGGTTCTGAAAAAGATACAGGAAAAAAGAACAAAACCCCCTCCAAAAAATAAATCCTTTTTCTATTTGAATCCTTTTTTGATTTGTAGCCTTAAAAGAGTTTTTAGAACTGAAAAACACCTGGTATTTCAGGCAAATAATGGTCTCATTTTACTCAATGTCACTGAGTTCTGAGGTGAGAAGAAAGGGAAGCTGTTTTGGAATAAACCTACATCACTTGCCTAGTCCCGCTGCTGAGCAACACTGGAGCTCTGCACTTCCTCTACTACCAAAGCCTCAACTGCAGCTCACCCTTGAAAGACCAGCTCCAGGAATGACCAGGACTTAAACATGTTGCTAGCTGTCATGTTTGAAGATCCAGATGCTCCCTAGCAGCCCGTTCAGAGCCCTCACATCACAGGAACTTTGAACTTGCTCTACTACCTAAACCCTATGCCACTGTGATTCGAATCTCTCAAATTTACAGGACAACCTACTCTAAGATTTAAGTTTAACTTCACAAAGTCATTAAGAAATAGCACAAAAAGCAAATGACAATGACGGGCACAATCCTTTTCTCCATACCACTCTAGCATGTCAATTTACCTATTCACCACTCAAATCATGCTGATTCATAACTTATAACAAGTCGATTTATTAAAATATTAATATCGAGCTAATATCGATATACAACTGTGAGGGACAAAAACGCTCTAACAGTTAAAGTTAGAAAGTGTATATTTATTACCACGCATGGCAGCAAGCTCATGGGGAGAGCTGCAGTACCGCACTGTGACCACCAGGCGGTTGCACTGCAGACACTTTGCGGCCTTTTCTCTTACTGGCTTACATTTTCCAGTATTTTGTGTTTTCCATATCTGAAGAGCATAAGCAATGCTCTTACTGGCTAATATGCTTGATTTCCATGTAAGAGCTATGTAGAACACAAAGCTTTGCTTTTTAGAGTGAACAGTAAATTCTCCTTTTGGTTTCTATGTCTTGCTTTCTGGGGTTGATTAAAACACAAGTATTTTCATTTGTCTCTGTTGCCAGCAAGCAAAGAAGGTGCTGCAGACACTTTCTCACCTTTTCAGTACCGGAATATACTCTGCACCAGTTGGTGTTTTCCATGTCTGCAGAGCAAGAGCAACGCTCTTACTGCCTAATTTGCTTGATTTCCATGAAAGAGCTTTGTAGAACACAAAGCTTTGCTTTTCAAAGTCTGCTTTTGGTTGCTGCGTCTTGCTTTCTGGGGTTGCTCCAAAGACGGGTCTTGTTGGTTGTCTCTGTTGCAATCAAGCAAAAGAGCTGCTGCAGACACTTCTTTACTTTTCCAGTACCGCTCTCTGTCGACAAGGCGGCAGCACTGGTACGGGCATGGGGGAGAGCTGCAGTACTGCACAATGTCCACAAGGCGGCAGCACAGGCCGCCGAGCTCAATAAATCTCCTTTAGGAGGTGAAGGTGGAGCGCTTCAGTACCGCTCTCTCTCCACAAGGTGGCAGCACTGGGATGGGCATGGGGGAGAGCTGCAGTACAGCACTGTGTCCACAAGGAAGCAGCACTGAGACAGAAATGGGAGAGAGCTGTAGTAACGCACTGTGTTTACAAGGAGGCAACATTGGGACGGGCATGGGGGAGAGATGTCTACAAGGCGGCAATGCTGGGATGGACACAGCGGAGAGCTGCAGTACCATTCTCTGTCAACAAGGCGGCAGCTCTGGGGGTCCAATTCACTAATGCTGCTTTAGAAGGGGAACGGGAGAGAGCTGCAGTACCACACTGTGTCCAGAAGGTGGCAGCACTGGGAGGGACACGGAGGAGAGCTGCTGTACCGCGCTTTGACCACAAGGCGGCAGCACTGCAGACATGTTGCCGCCTTTTTTCTTAATGACTTACATTATCCAGTATTTCGTGCTTTCCATATCTGCAGAGCATGAGCAAGGCTCTTACTTTGTCAAGGTAAAAGAGCATGTAAGTAAACAACTATACTGAAATAGGAGCAATATGGATTTACTGTAGGGATTAAAGTAGCTTTTTAATATTGTTTGTACAATAGATTTGTGTTTGGCTTAATAAAAGTAATGGGATATAAATATTGAAGGTTAAACAAATAAAAATTTGGTTATATAATAGTATTATGAGTTTTATGTAAGTTATTTGGTTAGGTTAGTGAGTCTATAAGATTAATATTTGCATATAAACTGTTACAAAGTTAGGGGTTTAGATTATTTTAAAGAGTAAGTTACTGTTTAATGTATTTGAGGTTCATTAATGTACCTAGACTGTTTTGATATTGTCTAATTTTAATTTAAACATGGCAAGAAAAAATAATTACACTTCAATCACTAAATAGTAGTACTGAGAGATTCACAACAAAATTGCTTTGTTAAAATTGTGGAGTAAAACACAAAGAACTGGTAAAGCTGATAGTGAAGTTTCATGCACTAATAATAGCTAAGTTTTAAACAACTATTGTAGATAAAGTTCAAAGTTTGTTTTTAGTGGGAGTAAATGAATGTTAAATTTATGACTTCACCAGTTACTTCCAATAAATCATGTTATCTTGTTATACTTTCGATATATAGGAAGCCACCATATTTATGCAAATGGTTTTAAATTTTTCTAGTAACAATTGTGTTAAAAATTACAAATCACAAATTAGTGAAACTAGAATTAAAATTTTAATAGAGTTTCAGTTAGTACAGAGTGTTAGGTGATGTTAGGATGTGCTATAGTTTCAGCATGCTCTGCAGGCTGCAAGCCCGCTGGCTGAGGCTAAGCAGTGGGGTTGCACCCCTCGCAGCAGTAGAGTAGCAGCTACTGTTACCCATACAGCCCCTGCTTCTGGTAGGCATCATGTGGAGAGGTAAATGTCTGGTTCTTTTCTAAAGCACTCAAATGCAGTGAGGGCATGTTTGGCAGGGAAATAGCCCTTGTACTGTCATGTACGGATTTCTGGAAGTCTACCTGAAGGTGCCTCCTGAGCCTGTAGGTTTTCTGGGTAACGCTCCTTCAGCACCTCCTCACTGGGCTTGTTGTCCACATCCTTCCCCAGCTCCCTTGTCCTTCTCTACACACACTTCAGTTCCTCAATGACTTTGTGCTTCTGAGAGGCGAACAGTGTCTAGTACAAATCCTTCATCATGGAGAAATCCTGATCCATTCATAATGCTTGGAGGCAGAATGTAACTCCCAGCCAAAGGCCCTGGGTAACAAATGGTGGCCCTTTTCATGGGAATCAAAACTTGTGCCCCCATGTCCCTTATGTCATTTTGGAGGCATTCAGCATTTCAAGGGAAGCCAGAGTCCTAGGTTTTGGCAGATTTGGTCTGGAAGAAATCCAGTGCCGTTCGGAATTTTAGGAGTCAGAATCCCATTCCCAGTCACAGGCCCCTGGACACGAACTCTGGCCCTTTACCATTGGAAGCAAAACTCACTCCCTCAGGTTTGTGATTTCAAATTGGAGGAGGGGTTACATACTCCAAGGTCTGCAAGAATCCTAAGTTTTGGCAGCTTTGGTCTGGGAGAAATCTTATGTTGTTCATAACTTTAGGAATTGGAAGCCCATTCCGCCCGTCTGGACCCTGAATACGAACTATGGCCATTTTCCATCAGAAAAAAACCTCACCCCCCCGGTTCCTGAAGTCAGTTTGGAGGAGGCATCTGGCATTCAAATGGCAGCCAGAGTGCTACATTTTGGAAGATTTTGGAAGATTTGGTCTGGGAGAAATCCTGTATGTTTTGTAATATTAAGAGGAGGAAGTCGACTCCTGGAATCAGGCCCCTGGACACGAATGGTGGCCCTTTTCTGTGGGAAAAAAAAACCCAGGTTCACAATGTCAGTTTGGAGGAGGTGTTACGCACTCCAAGGAAGCCAGAGTCCTAGATTTTGGCAGCTTTCTTTGTGGAGAATTCCTGCACCATTTGCAATTTTAGGAGGCAGAAGCCCACTCCTGGAATCAGGCTCCTGGACATATACGGTGGGTCTTTTCCATGAGAAACAAAACTCAATCCGCCAAGTTCCTGATGTCAGTTTGGAGGAGGTGTTGTGCACTTAAAAGAAGCCAGAGTCCTAGGTTTTGGCAGCTTTTGTCTGGGAGAAATCCTGCGATGTTTGTAATTTCAGGAGGCACAAACCCACTCCTAGCATCAGGCCCCTTGACATGAATGGTGAAGAATTTCCACAGGAAACAAATCTCAAACCCCAGGTTCCTGATGTCATTTTAGAGGAGACAATTGGCACTCCATAGGCACCATGAATGCCAGGTTTTTGCAGATTTGATCTGGGAGAAATCCTGCACCCTTTTAACTTCAGGAGGCAGAAGGCCACTCCCAGACACAGGCCCCTGGACACAAACGGTGGCACTTTCTTATGGGCAACAAAATTTCCCACTCCAGGTTCCTGAAGTCAGGTTGGAGGAGGCAATTGGCACTCAAAGGGCCCCCGGAATCCTAGGTTTTGACAGCTTTGGTTTGGGAGAAATCCTTCTCTGTCTGTCTTTTTTTAGGAGGCAGAAGCTTGTTCCCAGCTATAGGCACCTGGATAGTAACGGTGGCCCTTTTCCATGGGAAAAAACCTCATCCCCCTAGGTTCCTGATGTCAGTTTGGAGAAAACAGTGGTATTCCAAGGGAAGTCAGAGTTCTAGTAGAGATTTTTGGAGATTTTGTCTGGGAGAAATCCTGCACGGGTTTTAATTTTAAGAGGAAGAGACCCACTCCTGGCCAGAGGTCCCTAGACACGAACAGTGGCCCTTTCCCATGGGAAACAAAAATCACACCTCCAGGTTCCTGATGTCAGTTTGGAATAGGTGTTTGGCACTCCAAAGACAGCCAGAGTCTTAGGTTTTGGTAAGTTTGGTCTGGGAGAAATCCTGCAATGTTCATAATTTCAGGAGGCACAAGCCCACTCCTAGCCACAGACCCCTGAACATGAACGGTGGCCCTTTTCTGTGCAAACTAAATCTCACCCCCAAGGTTCCTGATGTCAATTTGGACAAGGCATTAGGCATTCTAAGGGCAGCCAGGGTCCTAGGTTTTGGCAGCTTTGGTTTGGGAGAAATCCTGCGCTATTCCCAATTTCAGGAGGCAGAAACTCACTTTTGGTCACAGGCTCCTGGACACAAACAGTGGCCCTATTCCATGGAAAAAAACCCTCATCCCCCCAGGTTCTCGGTGTCAGTTTGGAGGAGGAATTCTGCATATTAAGCGCAGATAGAGTCCTATGTTTATGCAGCTTTTGTCTGTAAGCCATCCTATGCCGTTTGTAATTTTAGGAGGCAGAAGCCCACTATTGGCAACAGGCCCCTGGACAGGATCGGTGACCATTTTCTGCGGGAAACAAAACTCACCCCCCAGGTTTCTGATGTCAGTTTGGAGGAGGCGTTTGGCACTGCAAGGGAAACCAGAGTCCTAGGTTATTGCATATTTTGTCTGGGAGAAATCCTTCAATGTTCGTAATTTAAGGAGTCAGAAGCTCACTCCCATCCAGAGGCCCCTGGACATGAACAGTGGCCCTTTTTCCATGGGAAACAAAACTCACCCCCTGTTAGATATTAAATATTTACAAATAATGGGATGGGATTGTTGGGAGACATTTTCCTGAGCTTCATTTTGACATCATTCTTGGTACAGGGTGAGACAATTGAATGATGGCAACAGCTTACATCTTGCCAACAGCAGCCAAAATTTTCTATGTTACAAGGTCTTTTTAAAGTTTTGTAATCAATAGCACATTGTTAAGAGCTTACAGACATTTACATACACCAATCATTACACATATTCCTTGTATCTTACAATAGATGCTTGTTTCATAACGTTTACTATCACCGTGGAGGCCCAACCAGGAAAACAGACTGGGGACCAGATCTGGGTGCAACAGAGCAGCAGGGCAGAAGACCCTGCCCTTAGTTTATTTTTCCATTATATATCTGTGGCAAGGTGACCATGGATTGGAGAAGGGTATCGCCACCTCTCCTGTCACATTGGTCCAGGAGGCTGTCATTCAACCTCCCCTTGTCTTGGAGAAAGTATTCATAACATTGCCAATATTTACAAAACATGGTCCTGTGTTTACAATTCACCAGCGTGAGAAACTGCACGTTTCTCCTTTAATATGAACACTCAGCAAACCAGGAAAATTCATGGCAACATCTCACCCTTTTAAGTATATTAAAAAAGAAAACAGAAAAAGAAAAATGAACAATTCTATGACAGGAAAAAAGAAAGAAAAAAAAACCTGTATAAAGTTCACCGACCTTCATTTAGGTGACGGTGTGAGGGCTACATGTTGGTCTGATTCTGCCTTTGCTACCCAGGGTTTCACCCTGAACCCCTTGCAATAACCTGCTCAAAATATCTCGAGCATAGTCTAACATAATTCAACCAACACCCTCATATTTTTAAATTTTTATAAGATACAAGGGAATATACGGTGCAAAAGGCAGGAGCATTCCAAGAAAAATCTTACCACTCAGTTGAAAATTCTGAACCCCAAAAGTTCTGTCCCAAAACCACAACCCCCAAACAACATGCACTTTCCCCACAGAGGTCACAATGGCTACCATACATAAAACTGAGCCATAGCAAACAATTCCTCTGAGTCCATGATTAACAGTCCGTTGGCTCTCAGCATCACACTGCTTCAATCAGTCCTTGTCCAGCAGCTCCACAGGATCCAAAGTCTCTATGGAGGCCATATAGGAAAAGAGAGGATGCCAGTCCGTGTCCATGTTAATCAGATCTCGAAGAGGCTTCTGTGATGGGTGGCACTAGGGTGGCACAGGGTGCACAAGGTTTCAGGATCAAACAGGATGAGTCCAATGCACTTGAGGCAGCTCAGCAGACTTTCAGCGGCCGCCTTCTTAGCATGGATCGCAGAACCTGAGGATAGAGAACTTAGAAAACACAAATTGAGCAATTGACTTTTTCTCAAAGAATGCATGCAACATAGGATGTGGACGTAAAAACCCACTGCAAGGTCTAAGGAAAACTGACCATAGCTATGTGGCAACATCAACACTTCCTACACTTGAGATGATGGCTGTACACCAGCCAGAGAATTTTGCTCTTGTTCTAGAGCTTGGGAAACTGTTTCGTCCCCCTGACGTCTTCGTCTTTTTCTTCGCCTCCGAGTTTTCGGGCTTGGCGTGGGCTCGGCATGACCCACTGCTTTGCAAGTTTCTGCAGTATGGTCTGGACCCACACCTTGTGCGCAGAAAAACAAGGGAGTCACTTTCTGTGCCTCCTTTTCCTGTTCTCCACTAGGCTGAATATCTGCCTGTGTCTCATGTCCATCATTCTGCCTCTGTTCTGCCGGCTGTGAAGCAGCCGTTGGGGTCATCACCATAGAATCACAGGTGTTTAGAACTGCACAGGTCTGGACCATCTCCAGGACAGTAGAAGTCTCTGGAATGGTTTCCAGGAGCCTCTGGCAAGCAGAATTAGCATGGCTTCTTGCTAATTGCTCCAAAATTATCATTGTCAAAGTTATATCCTTGACTCTCGTCTTTAAAAAATGCATCAGACGCGATATAAATTCATTAAAAGCTTCCTCTGGCTTCTGTGCTATGTCTAAGAAGTCTTCCTTTGGGGAGAAGGATAACTTGGTTTTTATCAATGCAGATATCCCTATGTATCTGCACGAATCTAAAACAATGAAAGAAAGGCCAGCTTGCACATCAGGGCAATCATATTGACTCCTCCCCATAAGTAGGTCAACTCCGACCCCAAACAAGGGATCATCTCGAGGCAGGTGGCTATTTTCGACAGCCATTTGTCCAGCTAGGAATTTCCAATTTCTTTCAAAGGTAAAAACCTGTTGAGGTTCAAGCATCATTGTTGCAAGACCTCTTATTACATAAGGAAAGATCAGATTCTCAAATTCTGCACTGATCCATTGAATTGCCTCAGTGAAGCTTATATTATCTTCTGCCACGTCCCTTGATAAGGGAAGCGGGACTGCCCATGATGGGTCATCATGGCTATGATGCTGTGGAACCACGTCCACAGGTCCCTGAACTGGCTCGGGCAAAGTTGCATCTTCAGGCAGCAGCTCTCTTGGGTCAGCAGCCTGGTTCACCTGGGATGCCGGACTAAAAGCCTCATCCGATTTCACGACAGGGAAAGCGTGCACATCAGACAACGCTTTTGCCCCGTTATCATCTTCCACAGCCGACCCGGCCCCGTAGGGGGGTTGGGCGGGGGACAGTGACTCGCTCAGACTCCTCTCTGAGCGGGGGGGGCGATTGTCGCGCTGGGCAGGGAGGCGTGGCCGATCGGCCACAGCCTTCAGCTCCTGCCCCATCAGCCGATGGGTCGGTGGCCGGGGCCAGAGCCGGCAGCAGCTCTGCGGCTCCAGCGCTCGGCCCCGTCCCCTCTGAACGGAGGGGGCATGCGGCGGGGCCGCGCGGCGGCGCGGGGGGGCTGTCCATCGCGGGTGGCCCCGCAGCAGCGGGCAGCGTTGCGCCCAGCCCTCCCCCCGCGGCGCCGGACCGGCACCGGACGTGTGGGGCGGGGCGCGGCGCGGTGGGCGGCGGCGGCGGCTCCGCTGCGGGCACCGCACAGACCGCCGGCGGCGGCGACCCCGCGCACAGCATTTGGCGCGGCGGGGGGACGGGGCAAGGAGGGGCCGTCCCCGCCGGGCTCGCCTGCCGAATCCATCGCGGAGCAGGTCGCGGCGGGGCGGGCCGGGGAGGCGGCGCACGGCGGCCCCCCCGGCTCCCCGCAGGGGGCCCGAGGCGGCGCGGCTCCGCGCGGCAGCTGCAGGGCGGACCCCGCAGCGGTGGCGGGCAGCGGGGGGGTCGCCGCGGCACGGCGGCCCGGGGCGGCGCGGGCGATCCCCCATGCTCGGCGTGGGACCCGATGCCGAGCGCTCCGCCCCCTCGGCACCCCAGCTCCCCGCCCGGCCAACCGCGCGGGGAGCGGACCGAAAAAAGCTTCCCCGCCCTTCCAAAAACCCCGCTGGGCGCGCCCAACCCCCGACATGGGGGTGGGGGTCTCCTGCATCGGCTCTAACCCTGCATCAGAGCAATCCTCGTCAGAAGCGACGGAGCTCACAGGGGAGCCAGTCCTGCTTCCTGTCGAAAGCCCAGAATCAACTTCAAAGTCCTCTCCAGCCTCTTTTAGAAGTGGGAAGACTGTTCCCCAGATCCCTAGGAGAGCGCTAGCTCTCATATTTCCGTTCAGAACGGATAAAAAAAGTTTTTCCCCCAGGGTTTTCCATGGGTCGATTGAGAGTGCTTTTTCAGCACTATAAAAAATTCCAAGTTTCTTTCCCCAGCTAAATAGTTCTCTCACGTGTTTCCTGGTCAAGTCAGCGTCACAGGACAACAAAAAGGAGTGGAGCAGTTCCATCATCAATCGTTCCTCTGAGAACATCGTGGGTTTCTTCTTTTTGCAGCTGTAGAAGGCAGATTTTTTTTTCTTTCTTCTTTTTTCTTTCCTCACTAGCTTGCAACTTGACCACGTATAGGCGCCAGTTATCACCGTGGAGGCCCAACCAGGAACACAGACTGGGGACACAGATCTGGGTGCAACAGAGCAGCAGGGCAGAAGACCCTGCCCTTAGTTTATTTTTCCATTATATATCTGTGGCAAGGTGACCATGGATTGGAGAAGGGTATCGCCACCTCTCCTGTCACATTGGTCCAGGAGGCTGTCATTCAACCTCCCCTTGTCTTGGAGAAAGTATTCATAACATTGCCAATATTTACAAAACATGGTCCTGTGTTTACAATTCACCAGCGTGAGAAACTGCACGTTTCTCCTTTAATATGAACACTCAGCAAACCAGGAAAATTCATGGCAACAGTTTACTACGCAGAAACTTTTTATACTCTTCTATAAACAAATCACAGAGCCTCATTATTAAACTTTTCTGTTATCTTACCTACACATATTTTTCTATTTGCTAAGGTTTAACTCTACACAGCACAAAGACACAATCTTACTGTTCTATGTCCCTAATCTGGTATATTTTTAACTGTAGGCCTTACATCCATACTGCTATGCCAAGTTTCTGCTTTTTCTTATTTTCTCACAGACAGCGACTGATTTAATGGATTATTCAAGAATTGGAACTTTTCTAGCTAGACTTTCTCTTTAATCAAAATAGGTTTACAAATTTTTATAGTTATTATGTTTGTTACACTGTTTTTTAAATTGTATGTTAAAAGTTTTTAAAAAATCTGTACTGAAGGCCTTTGCAATACTCAGATAAGAGGCAGATGTGGAAACCTGAAACCTTTGCAGGTGGGATGTTAAGATCTAAAATTAAACTTCAAGACTTTAGGTGAAGCCCCTGCCCATAACCATGATTGGACGTTGGCCTCAGGTAAAACCTGAGGTAAACCTAAATGATAGGTTAACCACTCCCCCATGTCTTTGGATGCTGCCTACAGTCTGATGCATTCAATCATATGTCTGGGCAATCCATCATACCCATCTTGTTTATTAGCCATGTGCAACCCAGCTGAACTGGGATTGGGGTTGCAGGGATCACCCCCCTCCTTGTGACATTTCCTTTTAAGTGTGGTGCAAAGAAGAGTATGCACTTGGAAGGGAAAGATCAGTGAAATCTTTTTGTCCCGACACAGCTAATTTGGCAGCAGAGACGTTTCTGACTTGGCTCTGTCCTAGGGGTGGTTTCCAGCTGGTTTTGGTGCTTTTCCTTCTTTTGCCAATCGACAGTGCCATCGTGTGGTTGTTTCGATGAGTGCTGACAGTGCCCACGAAAAAGCCAAGAGCTTTTCTAGAATGGCCCCCCATTCGTGTGAGAGCAGTTCGTGGAAGAGTTCCGCCGTATCTCCTGGCCCTTGGAGATTGACAGAATGTGATTCTGTACGTAGCAGGGAAGGAGGAATAATTTCATGGCTGTGCAGTTTATAGGCTGCAAAAGAAAAGGAAATTACAGCATGGCTTATTTCTTTTAGAACCTTTTCTGTGTGATCAGCTGCTCAATATGTAATTTGCACCCACTGAACAGCATCCAGTTCCCTGGATATATGCTTTTTCCTTCAAGTTCCATGTACCATCCTACCTTCTCACTCTTGCAGATCCCACACTGGGATCCAGCAGCTGCCTGCAAAGAAAAAGTCCTTCAACAAAAAGCCAGTGCTGGCTTTTAAACTCGAAAAACTTTAAACAGAAACTTCTAAATTTTCTCTACAAAGCCTTGTCTGTGTCTTATGCCCTTCATCCTCTTCCCCTGTTACGTACATTTTCTGCAACATACAGGAAGCTTGTGGGCCGACCTTTGGTGCTCTGGAGAGAATTGTGCCTGCTTAACAGACAAGTGGCAGCATGTGGTTTGGCCAGATCTTGCAGGTGAAGCCAGTGAAGGGAGCAATGCTGGCACATCGCAGATCAGTTGCCACGAGCTGGGTCTGGGTCTGCATGCTATTAGGGCCTCAGCCTCCCCATCTCTGAGATGCAAGAACTGGCTACACACCAGGCAGAGTCTAAGGAGGAGAGTTATGGCTAATGTGTGAACAGAGAAAACAGATTAGTTTATTTTGTGTGGGTGAGGCTGAGCATTTAAAAGGTATTTGGACACATCCTAGGAATAATTTGGGCTTCCTGAATAAACCCCAAGTGATCCTGAGAAGGAATAAGGGGTCAGCAGAGCTGACCTATCCTCTGCAAGACTGACCAAAGCCAGATGATTCCTTATCTGGCTTCAGACAACAACAATGTACGCCCCCATAACCCCCAGCTGTAAATTAATTAGTAAGCTCCAGTTTGATCTGTCTGAATTCCTTTCTTAGAGCTAGCAAAGGTATTTCAGTGTGTGGAAATTAAACAGCTGGAAAGAGAATGGTAAAACTTGAATGCAGCCTTTTGCTAATGGTCCTCCAGTGTTAAACAGGAATTTTTTGCTTAAACTGTGACTGGTCCCTTGTGAGTATCTTTAGCCTATTGAGTATAATTCGTATGTAGATGTTATTTCCTGGTTTTATTTAGTTTTAAGTAAGACAGAGAGAGGGAGAAGTTAGATGGGATACTTCCTATTATGTTCTCAATTTTCCCCAAATGTTGGGGTTTTCTATGCTCTTCAGAGAACATTGAACTTAAAAAATAGTAAGGACAGAGTAAGGGAATTTTCTTTGAAACCTGTTTTGCCAGAGATTAGGAGAGAAAGGAAAAAATTATTTTCTTTGTCTATAAATACCTTTAAAAAATTTACATTAGCTGCTGGGATCTTGGATTGAATTCCAAATACACATAGCATCCCTCTTCACTAGGAAAGAATTGCTATCTCCATTGTATAGGTAAAGGCTAGATGTCAGAATAGACTCTCAAAGTCTCTGCTGCCCAGGCTTGAATTTTTGCTCTTGTGAGTGTGTTGGGGGTTAGATCTGTTCTTTTCCTTCCCACAGAATTTTTTCCCATAAGTTTCCAAGAGGCCTTGATGACTACTTAGTCAGAACAAAAGGGAGTACTTGAGGGACATGGCAGCACAAGGCTACACCTATTGGTTTTTAGTCCCTGGGAGTGTCCCTCAGAGGGGAGAGATGATGAGCTTTGGGAAAGGCAAAAAGACAGATCTGGGGGAGAACTCACTCTTGCTCTCAGCGCTGAGGAGGATGGTCAGGCTGCCCCTCCGCTACAGGAAGAGTTTACGGCCCTCACTCTGCCTCTGTCTTGTCCTGGGAAATCTATCGTCATCTGCTCCTGTACTCGGGAATCCTGAGCTCACTTTCTCCAGCCCTCCCCCCACCGCCTCTGCTTCTTTGGAGCTTTGAGGTTCCCCTGCTACTCTGTAGCCCTGCACTGCCCAGCCCTGCCGGGACACCCCAGCCACTTCAGGTGCCAGCACAGAGCTCCTCATCTCATCCACCAGCCTGGGACTTCCCACCCTTCCAGCTCAGCCTCTCAGAGTCCTGCAGGGGCACCGAGATCAAACTGCCCCAGTCTTTCTGTGAAAGCCCTCAAGGTTCTTGGTTCTGTTTATTATTGATGCTGTAGTTGTTGTTTGTTTGTCATTTTGTCATATATACTAGTAAAGAACTGTTATTCCTATCCCCATACCTCTGTCTGAAAGCTCCTTCAATTTTTTTTAAAATTAGAATAGTTTGGAGGGAGGGGATTTGAATTCTCCACCTCTAGAGAGGTCCTGCCCCCTTCCTAGCAGATACCTGTCTGTCAAACCAAGACAGAGTGCTACAGAGCACTTTCACTTGTGCTGCTTCATTGGGAATGCTTTCAAGCAGAACTGTAACCCTTTCAGAAAGTCAATTACATAGTTCAAGGCAGAGTATAATTGGACTCAAAAAGCTTGTGTGGTCAACTCAGTCATTATTTAAAGTGACGAAGAAAAGAGGCTGGACAGTGGATATTCTTCATTTGGCTGCAAGCATGGAGTGTGGTCAGCAGATTTGCTATGTTGACGTGACAAATGTGATGAAATCCTAATCTGACTCTGCTTTTAGAATGTGTGTCCAGCTCAACTGAGGAGAAAACTCAGAGGCCTGAACACTACATCTTTTTATCCTAATACTCCACCCTAGATAGGAAGCAAGGCCTATTGCCTGTGAAGGGTGGATTGACTGTTCATAGTGGAAAATTCAGTAGGTGACATACTTGAGCTTCATTCCTGGTAGTGCCCCGAACTCCTCCAGCTCTTTAGTCATCGTCTTTTGTGCCAGTGAGAGCCCTTGGGCAAGAGGGAGGCTATATCTCTCTGGAAGAGAAGATGACATTAGCCCTGGGTTCAAAGAAATGGGGAGTGTGAGTAATGTAGAATCTAACCTGGTTGCTCTTCTGCAGAGTGGTCTAAGAGCTTCCGGTTATAGTTCTCTACTACTGTGAGAGTTTTTTCCTTCCTGCATTTCCATGGTTACACTGTAATTCTGTTTAGTACCCACCCCCCCCCCCCCCCATCCCCATTACACTTGATCTCCTATATTGGTAACAATGGATCATATTTTTCAGTTGTAAGGGATAAGTGTCAAACAATCTGAAGACAAGACTGTTGGAGAGAGGTTCTGTTTCACATTACAATCTGCAGATAAAATGCAATGAATCTTTTAATTTATAAAATTTGTTGGTAAACTCAGTAGTCCTTTAACATACTGTGAATCTGAAGACTGTAAATTTACTCTGCAGAATCCAGCCAGTGTGTGTTCCTATTAATGCTGTGTGCTTTTATGTGGGTCATGGGGCAATAACTTATATGGTTAACTTAGTTTATTTACATCATATGGTGTTGGACCCCATAAAGCTGATTTTATGCATTAGATAAACAGTCATGTATTAAAGTTTTTAATGAGGTAAAAGTCTTCTGTAAATTAAGAAGCAAACACTTTATGCTTTTTTCTGTTACAAAACTTACTAAAAAAGTATCATATTTATCTTACTTTCATTGTTACAGCACAGCTGGACTTTAACTGGCAGATAAATTTGGACATAAATAAGAAACCAAATTTGGCTAGCCTAGTTTGATAAACAAGTCCCTGGGTGAGCAGTGATAGGATAGAATTTGAACTCAAACAGGGACCTCAGCCAACTCTGATCAATCCTGAATGGAGATACATCATTAGCCAGAGATCTGGGCAGTGCAGAGATCTCAACCAATTGGCTGTCTAAGCCCAGGAAATCCAAACTCCCTATAAAAAGAAGTTCTGAACAATAAAACAAGCTCTTTGTTGATGACCCTGGATGAACTGCATCATCTGCCTCTCTCTGACCAATGACATGTAACATTTCATAATGATAATTCTTGCTTGGAGTCTGTTCTTGAAAGGTATTGAATGCTCTGCCTGTAATCCAGAAAGATTTAGGCATGCAATTGAACTCTGAAGTCATAAGTTGTCATACTTCATTGAATTTTCATACTTAAAGAGCACAGGTGCATTAAGTTTTTTTCTGGATTGAGGCCAGAATGTAAGGAGTCTTCCAAGTTCAAATCCTTAATTAAGAAATTGATTCAAAGCAGTTCTTGTATCCAAGGCAACAATAGCAATGATATGGTTGAGCACTGAACTCTCTCAGGGCATGTAAGGACAATGTGTTTTGTTAAATTATCGTTAAATATGGCATGCTGAAATCTGTCTTCTCAAACAGGCAAAATCTGTCTTGATAATTGTGTGTTGATGAATACAAATGAAAGAAATGTGTCACAAAATGGGTGATAGATATAAACATTTATGGAGTTTTACTGTTTGTTTACTAGCTTAAAATAAGTATTTACATTACTACTTCTGCAATGGTTAGGGAATTTTTCTATTTGATTAGAAGGTCCATTAGAAAGATGTTGCTGAACCTCTATGATTTGACATACTTTTAAATACATATTTCTTTTGTGTCTCCTTCCTGGATTTTGTTTAAATGGAGAATACTTTCTCATTCTTATTCTCCAAGATTTAATTTACCTCTATTATGCTAAACTATTAGGTAATCCAAAACTGTTTAAATATTGGACAAAAAGTGAAAGTCCCTACTTTTATCTGTGACTTTACACCTGAACAGTGATCAACCCTGGCAAACAGATGCATCCCCGGACAGAAAGGTGCCTTGCCAACTGCAGTGAAAATCAGCAGTTTCTCACTCTGTACTTGGGCATGGCCACAGTGCCAATTGGGACACAATTCAGCACTCTCAGAGGACTGTATTTGAGGCAGGAATCCAAACTGCATTTGAGGATACTATAGCTGAGACAGGGTCTCTAACTACAGCAACTACAATAATTACTCTAGTTGTAAAAAAGAAAAATAGACAAGGCAATCTATACATCTATATCATCCTCCTCTCTTTATGTTTAAAGACATTCTTGATTTTAGAGATGTTCTCATGACTTTTTGGAGGCTGGGTTTTTGTTTTGTTTTTCATATAACTAACATCACAGTTTGTAAGAAACAGAAAACTGAACCAGTTCTTCAGTGATTTCCTCCAAATGCTCAACTGCTTTACAATAGCTAAAACATAGTTCATCTCAAAGGCCTAGGGTCCAGCAGACTTGACTGATAAAACTCAGATGTCTGTCAGCGTAGGGTCTTCCACAGTTATATATTATGTAATGGAAAACAGCATGTAATCTTTATCTACTGCTTCCCAAGCTAGCCATTTTAGGATTGTTTTGTAGCTGTATGTCTTGCACCACAGATCTGTCTGATTTGCTGTTGATGTTGCTCATCATCAGGATTGTCTCGTGGAGCACTGCACAGCGGCCATGCTGCTGGTTCCTGCTGGTTCCTGCTGCTACCACTTAACATCATCTTTAGCTAGTCAACAGCTAGAAAACAGTACCCAAAAAACCAAGTCTGGTTTCGAGATAATTCAAACCCCAGTGGCTCCTCTTGTCTAACATGTATTTTAGCTTTTGGAGTTTATTTTTCAAGCTTTTTTCCACACTGGCTGTTGCCGACGGAATTTAAGGCCCAGTATAAGACACTCAGACAGTAGACCTGTTTCCATTCTGCACCACTCAAATCTCCAAAACTGTCTCCCCATGCAGATAGAACATCCCTCCCCTACAGGTTAAGTGGTGCTGCAGTGAGGTAAGATCATATGGTGGCTGTTTGTCCTTCAGGATTTTTTACCATAAACAGGTATGCTGTGAAAATTGCTCTGTGTTGTTGGTCTGAGGCCAGCAACAGCGGATCCCACAGGCTCAGTGGGCCTTGATGGAAGCAGGTGGGGACAGAGATGATGGTGACATTTGCCCCTGTTTCAATCAAGCCACTGACCTTTTCCAGTGAAACCTTTGCTTGAGACATCGTAACACTACAAACCATACTAGGTCTTTGCTCACCTATGACAGCACACCTGGGGTTGTCCTGTCGATCTGAAGCCCTAGAATCTGTTTTGGGGACAGAGGACTTTAAAGGAATGAGTTGTGCTGATATAAAACCTATATCCCTCAAAGGGTCTCAGCTAGCTCAGCCCTTCTCAGGCCTAGTAGGATTATATCAAGAAAGACAGGATAAGGATTCAAAAGAGGCTCTCTTACCCTTTTAGCTGCAAGTCCTTTATTCCAGGTTGATGTCCCAGGAGAGAGAGCGCTCCCGGGGGACAGGGGTCCCTTTTTCTCAGGGTCTCTGAGGGAGGGGCTAGCTGGCACACAGCCAATGGGGTCAGAAGGGGAAGGAAGGGTCAAACTACATGACAGGAGTTCCAGGGGTCCCTGAGGGAGAAGAAACCATTTCCCCAGGGGGATGTAACATCTCGTCCTTTTTTTGTTTAAAAAGATACAGAGAGAAGTTCTCACATTCTGTTTAACACGGAGTGTGGGTTTCCCACCACTTATGGTTGGTAGGGAGACCGGACCGCTTTAGATTTGCCAACTCTATATGGTTGACTTCTGAGGTAGAAGATATGAGGCCATTAATAGCCTTGAAAATCAAACAGCGTAGGATTCCGAATGCTATGGTTACAAGGAAAAGGATAACAAAAAGTAACAAAATTGTTTTGACTACAGAAGTCCACCACCCAGTGAATCCCCAGCCCTTGAACAGTTCCTTGATCCAATCTTCTGATTCTTGCTTCACTTGTCCAATCATGTTGTTCATGCTTCGGAGGGCAGCATGGATGTTTGGAGCCTTTGAGGACAAATTCATGCAACAGAGTCCTTCAAATTCCTGGCATTCATGTCCATGCAATAGCAAGAGATAATCGATCGCAGCACGGTTCTGGATGGTAGCCTGTCTGGTAATCTCCTCGTCTTCTAGGAGGGAGCTGATGGCGATAGATGTTAAATTAGCCTGCTTGACCACCCAGCACTCTAGGTGGCCCAATTCACCTAGAGCTTTGGCTGCTGCTACCCACGGAAGAAACAGGGATACAGCAACTCTTTTTGACTTTGCCCAATGAAAAATGTCTGAATTACAATTTGGGTCCAAATTGTCAGCACTCCTTTTTTGAATTTTGTCAGCCGATTTGTTTTTGTGTGTCCATTCACGAATTAAAGTTTGGTTGGGTGTCAACACGGACAATCGCCCTATGGTACATGGCCCTCCGAAAAGCCGGGATGGAATTCCTGCCCATGCCCGATCCCCACAAACCAAGAACAATCCTCTAGGGAGGCTTCTGGGTTTGGAGTGGGATGGGTTGTCTGGTGCAATGTGGCTTATATTATGACACCACCTCTTTGCAGTAAATTCTCCCCGGAACTGCTTTATAAGGTGGTACTCGTCAGTGTTACGGGGTATTGGGATGATAGAGAACTGGATGCAGTATGTGGCAGGGGAGGAACCCAATAGTTCTAACTCCTGGGGTTCATGAGCTACCCTGGGCAAACCCTGCACCCATTCTGCTAAGGGGTTCATGGCGAACACACCTTGCTTTTTATGATCCTGGTGTGGTTGTGGGGTGTGTGCCTCTGGAATTTCGTTGGACTTGTATTTGTCCAAGCCTGCTGGAAATTCTCCAGCCTGCAAAGGAATTCCTACCAGACAGGTAGACATAGGATTCTTAGCTGCTGCAGTGGACAAACATATGTTTTCTTGCTGAAGTGTCTGTGCCAGGGTTACCCAGACGTTCTGACGTGGTTGAGGGATGATCCATGCAGCTGCCAGACTGTTCAGCATTAGCAGGATGACAACTTGGATGGGGTTCATCATAGGGTTGAGTGGGAGGTAGGTTTTCTCTGGAAGGGAAAAATAAACATTTTTTAAAACATGTTAAAAGTTCCTGTTTCTGCCAGAAGGAATCCACCTCTAAGGAGGATCTTTCTCTTCCATCCGGCGGCGTCTTCTCTTCGAAGCATCGGTCACTTGCTTCTCGTCCCCTTCTGCTGGAGCTGGATTTTTGGGGACAAAAGGTTTCACCCACTTCTGGGGAATCCACCGAGGGCCTGAGGGTGTAGCCACACATGCATAGCCACGACCCCAGGTCACAAGCTCATAGGGACCTCTGGTTTCCCAAGTTTCAGGTTCCCTAATCAAAACCGGTGGACGCTGAGACAATTTAAACTGATCACCACTATTAAAATGACGTACCACAGGTGGACTCATGTTTTCAAATGAACAGTTTAGAAAATTGATGGTGAACATGGCTTTGCAGTGTTGCCATGAATTTTCCTGGTTTGCTAAGCGTTCATATTAAAGGAGAAACGTGCAGTTTCTCACGCTGGTGAATTGTAAACACAGGACCATGTTTTGTAAATATTGGCAATGTTATGAATACTTTCTCCAAGACAAGGGGAGGTTGAATGACAGCCTCCTGGACCAATGTGACAGGAGAGGTGGCGATACCCTTCTCCAATCCATGGTCACCTTGCCACAGGTATATAATGGAAAAATAAACTAAGGGCAGGGTCTTCTGCCCTGCTGCTCTGATGCACCCAGATCTGTGTCCCCAGTCTGTTTTCCTGGTTGGGCCTCCACGGTGATATTGCAGAGCTTCTGCTGTGGTGTCATCCACGAAGCCGAGGAGTTCTGCCTAGCCAGAACCTGTTTGAGCGTTTGGTGTGCACGCTCGATCACAGCTTGACCTGTGGGGGAGTGAGGGATGCCAGTTTTATGCTCCACTCCCCACTGCTGGACAAATTCTAGGAACTCCTTGGACACATACCCTGGGCCGTTATCAGTTTTGATTGTTTTTGGAATTCCCAACACTGCAAAGGCTTGCACTAGGTGTTGCTTGGCATGTATGGATTTTTCTCCTGCGTGGGCAGAGGCATACACTGCACCTGAATATGTGTCAATGCTCACATGAACATATTTGAGGCGACCAAAACTAGGAATGTGTGTGATGTCTGTTTGCCATACCTCACAGCTGCCCAGGCCTCTGGGGTTAACCCCCATGCCCATCGATGGCATGACCTGGAGCTGGCAGTTCGGACAGGTACCTACAATGGCTCGAGCCTGGCTCCGTGTTAGCTGGAATTGTCGGATCAGGGCTGGCACATTTTGATGGTAATGTTGGTGACTCAGTTTTGCCTGCTGGAAGACATCAGGGAGATGTGCCTTTTCAACTGGTGCAGCAAGGGAGTCTGCCTGGCGATTCCCCTCTGCGATCTCACCTGGCAAATCAGTGTGTGACCTCACATGCATCACGTAAAACGGGTGCTGTCGATGAGAAACCAAATAGATTAGCTTTGAAAGCAACCTGAAGAGATGTTCATTCTCTATTTCTTTGAGCACAGCCTGCTCCGCTCTGGACACTACTCCCGCCACATAGGCAGAGTCAGTTACCAAATTGATTGGTTCTGAGAACTTCTCAAAAGCTCTTACCACTGCGGCCAGTTCAGCCACTTGGGGGGATCCCTCCACAAACTCAACATCAGCTTCCCAATGCTGAGTCTGTGGGTTCCTCCAAGTCATCACCGACTTGTTGGAAGCCCCCGATGCGTCTGTGAAGACTGTGAGAGCTTTGAGTGGTCTCCGACTCCTTTTCTCATGAGGAATGAGGTGGAATTCCTCATTGAACAACTTGTGGGACGGGGCATGGACTGATATTTGTCCTCTGTAGCTGTCCAGAGATAGTTGGAGACTGGCATTGCTCTGCAGCAAATGCTCAAACATCTCTTTGGTCAATCTCTCAGGAGAGTTCTTTCCCTCCTCTGAAAGTCTGACCGGGAGGTGAATGCATGCAAAGTCACAACCTGCCAATTCACACAATCTTACCCTGGCCTTCCGAATCAGCTGCGCTATCAGCTCCTGTGGCTCTGTGATGGTCTTGGATCTTTGGTGGGAGAGGAAAACCCACTCTATTATCAACAGTGAATCTCTCTCTTCCTCGATCCATTGAAAGATCAAGCCATGCAGGTGTGGCAGTTTTCCTAGAACAATGAACTGGAAAGGCACCTTTGGCTCACACCGGTGAGCCTGTCTCTCTGACAAGGCTTTTTGTACCTTTTCGATTGCTGTCTTCGCCTCTGGGGTCAGCTCCCTGGGAGACGTCAGCTCCTTCTCCCCCTTCAATAAATTGAAGAGGGGTTCTAGATCTTGATTTGTGAGGCCTAGCCAGGGTCTTACCCAATTCAAAGACCCACACAGGGAGTGGAGATCTGCTAGAGTTTTTGGATTGCAACCAATTTCTAAGCTCTGTGGAACAACAGTCCTTGCACTGATTTGCAAGCCCAGGTATTTCCAAGGTGGCATCCTTTGAACCTTGTCCTCCTGTAATTGAAATCCAGCAGAGGTTAAAACTTTAACCACTAGGTCAAGCGTGTGTTGGAGTATAGAGTCATTGGGGCCACACACTAGCACATCATCCATGTAGTGAAGGATGATGGCTTCTTTCCTCTGTGCGCGTATTGGAGACAGTAATGAGGCTACATATTGTTGGCATATGAAAGGACTCGATTTGAGACCCTGGGGAAGGACCCTCCAGTGATAACGCTTCATTGGGGCCTGTCTATTGACAGTGGGAACTGAGAAGGCAAACCTAGGGGCATCTTCAGGGTGCAATGGAATTTGGAAAAAACAGTCCTTGATGTCTAAGACAGCCAATTTCCAATCTCGGGGGAGCATTGTTGGAGTGGGCATCCCTGGTTGGAGGGGTCCCATGTCTTCTACTATTTTGTTAATTTCTCTTAGATCATGGAGCAACCTCCACTTGTCCTTTCCCGGTTTCTTTATCACAAAGATCGGGAAATTCCAGGGGCTTGTTGTCTCCACAATATGTCCCTGAGCCAATTGCTCTTCCACGAGTTTTTCCAGCGCCTTGAGCTTTTCTTTACTCAAAGGCCACTGTGCTACCCATCTGGGGGTGTTTTCCAACCACTTTAACTTCTGGGTAGGGCGCTCCACAGTGGCTACTTGCAAAAATCCTGGGGTGTTTTAGGAATGACCAATCGGACTCCCCACTGAGACATGGTGTCCCTCCCCCACAGTGGGGCGTTATAATCTGCTACGAAAGGACGGACATTCGCCACCTTTCCATCAGGTCCCTCAATTTGCACCACGTTTTTCGAAATCCTTGCCATTGAGATTCCTCCTATGCCCTGAAGTTTGCCTGCCACCGGCTCTAATTCCCAGTTTGAAGGCCACATGCTTTGTGGCAATACGGTGACCTGAGCTCCCGTGTCAAGCACTCCCGCCACTTGGAGGCGCTCTGATCCACAAGTAATGTTGCACATCATAGAGGGTTTAGGTTCCCCCACCACCTCTGTCCAGTAGACCTCTGGTGATTTACCGTCTGCTGTGATCTCTGCTGGAACTGGTATAGCTTGGGCAAGAATTTGTCCCGCTACCAGATAAAAGGGTGGGTGTGTGCAACGAGCCAACAACATGAGGCCTATTATTTTTCCTTTTATGGTCATGGGAGCTATCTCAATTTCCAAGGGTGTGTGTGCCGTGTCCCCAATAACAAAATACTCACTGTCCAATCCCATGTGGTAAACCGTCAGGTCCTGTGAGATGTTAGACAGGTCAACTGTTATAACCATCCACTCAGTAGATCTGAAATGGAAACCTTTGGTAGTTACAAGTCTAAAACGGCCAAGTGGCTGCCAAACCTTGTTAGTTGAGCATTTAACATTTACATTTTTCTGCACCCCCACACCCCGTGACCTGCCCTCCCCCCCCTTTTTCTTTAAGAGAGAAGCTTTTGCCAATGTGAGTCCCGCTACATTTATATCTTTGCGCGTTGTAGTATCAACCGCGGGCACGCGCTGTAAATTCAGTTTTTTTGTTTGTTGAATTTCTTCTGCTTCTGGGTCTGAGGGCAGGATCTGGCGAAGTGTCCTGGTTTCTTGCAGCGGAGGCAGATGATGCGCTGCAGCTGGTCTGGTGGCATCTGTTGCCTGCTGGGGTGTGGTCCAGCAGGGGCTGTATGCTGTGGGTGTGTTGGTCCAGGATGTCTTTCAGATGTGCAGAACAGTTCTGCCCGTCTGGAACAAGCTTCTATCATCTGGGACAGAGTAGGTGGTGGGTCCAAGGGGAGAGTGAGGATAATTCTACGACAGGTCTCATTAGCATTTCTTTGAGCCATCTCTTTGATCAGCTCTGCCTGCACCACGGGATCTGGTATTTGGTGTTCCACCTGTGTCCTCAGACGATCAACAAACTGTAAGAAATTCTCCGTAGGAAATTGTTTAACATTGACATAACTTCCTTTCCCTTCCCTTGATGGTAGCTGATAAAACATTTTCTCTGCAACATTGCTAATCCTAAGTAAAATTTGTTTGGATAATACTCGGGTTTGTTTTTCGGGGCAAGCCCATGCACCTTCACCACAAAGATGTTCAAATGTAATATCATTATTTTCAGTGTCCTTAGCCATATTAGGGTTTTGCTGAATCTCCTGTAAAAGTGTTCTTAAAGCTCTTTTCCACATATTGTCCCACAGATCATACTCTGAGGGAGATAACAGACATCTGAATAAGTCCTTAATATCATTAGGGACCATTTCATTAGAATCAAATGTGGCTCTAAACATCCCTTTAAAGATGGGGGTGTCCCTGCCAAACTCACGTTGTACTTTACATAGTTCTTTCTTGTCTTGGTAGGAGAGTGGCTGGTATTGCCTAGAACCCTGCCTCCTGCCTACATATGTCACTGGAGCTACAGAGAAAATGTGTCCATCTGCATTTGCCAAGGGTCTGGAAGCTGCTGCCGGTCCCCCCGTGTCTGGGGATACCGGGGTTACAGCGTTAGCAGTCCCTTGTGTGTTGGGAAGGAAAGGCGTGCTCTGTCCGTGCTGGCTGGGCAGCCCAGGCTGTCCCCCTCCCCCCGCCGTGTGTCAATCATACCCCCCGCCGTGGCCGTGCAGGGTGGGGGGGGCGGCCCTCTCCCTGCTGCCGGGGAGGCAGGGAGAGGAGGGGCCGGCCCCCCCTGAGCCGCCGCAGCAGCCGGGAGGGAGGCAGGGGGAGGAGGGGTGGGGTGGGGCTGTCGGAGGCCAGCAGGGGTTGGCACAGGGGTATGGGGTGGGGGCGGGGGCAGGGGGAGGGGGTTGGGGGGGGAAGGGGTCGTGGGGGGAGGGTCGGGGCACATGGCAGCCGCCATTATTATCAGCCACGTGGAGGGGGTCTCCCAGGGGCTCTGCCGCCTGGCAGAAGTCCCGGGCCGCCCCTGCCCCCCCGCCGAGATCATGGGGAGAGAAACTGGCTTTGTTAAAAGGATCCCGGGACAAAGGTAAACCCGGGTATAAAGGTGGATCAGAGGGAGGATTACATGGGGTAAGTTTTTGCTCCTGGCTGGGTTTGTTTAACTCTAAAAGATGTTTACGAGCTTGCAAAAATATTGGGATAAATACAGAAGCGGCGTGATCATTATTTTGGACTTTATCTGTGATCACAGTACCCACGTAGTCCCAAAAGGAAACAGTATCTATCTGCAACAATTCAGCTTCAGTAAATTCATGTTCTAACCAACGAACAAAACGTTTTTGCAGCCTTTTGGAAATTTTAACGTTAATTAAAAGGTCCTGGAGTTGTTTTAATATACTCTTTTGAGGAGCTGATAGCTGTATGCCCATGATTCGATATTATTGAAAGCTATTAGCTCAAAATCCAGCCTCCAGCTGCTACAGTCAGCTGTATGTAACTCCTGTGTCTCCTATAACCAGAGAGAACAGGCGGGGAAAACTCGGGGGCTGCGGTCGCTTATTCGCGCCGTTTCTCCAGCCCCGGTGGCACCGGGGGGGTCCCCGCAGCCTTGCTTGGCCGATGGGATACGTGCCCGGGCCGGGGTTTCCCCGAAAAGCAGGGCTCCTTGTGCGGAGCCGCCCCACGGGTCCGCGGGCTGCGGCAATCAGAAACGAAAGAAAAAGAAAAAGAAAAAAAATTGCCGCCGCAGGGTCCTAAAATCCACCCGCTGCTACTAGCAAAGGTAAAATTACGCCCTCCCAGTTTGCGGGTACCGATCAAACGGAGGACTTTACCTGGTCCGTGGTATCATATGCTGAGTCAGAAGCAACTGAAGGTCCTGTCTTTAGCTCACTTGTGGCTGGGCAACCACAAGCTACGAGCTTATCCCTACTCACCTATAGCTACAACATGTGGCCAAAGTGCCTAGGGTAATTGAACTTCCCAAAGAGCTTTTAAGACCATGAAAGGTCTCCAGCTCCGCATGGGTTTCTATATACCCACTTGGGCATCAATTGATATAAAACCTATATCCCTCAAAGGGTCTCAGCTAGCTCAGCCCTTCTCAGGCCTAGTAGGATTATATCAAGAAAGACAGGATAAGGATTCAAAAGAGGCTCTCTTACCCTTTTAGCTGCAAGTCCTTTATTCCAGGTTGATGTCCCAGGAGAGAGAGCGCTCCCGGGGGACAGGGGTCCCTTTTTCTCAGGGTCTCTGAGGGAGGGGCTAGCTGGCACACAGCCAATGGGGTCAGAAGGGGAAGGAAGGGTCAAACTACATGACAGGAGTTCCAGGGGTCCCTGAGGGAGAAGAAACCATTTCCCCAGGGGGATGTAACATTGTGCAATTCTGGTTTTAGCGGGTTTAAAACCCAATTCTGGTTTTAACATGAGATTTAGACCTGCATACTTCGGTTGCATGTCTGAATCTCCCACATTGGTTGCAGTTTGTATGCATACCCCTCGGCTCTTGAAGTGACCCCTGTGGTATACGCTGGTATGGGCAGTTTGCCTTTATGTGGCCTTGTTGTCTGCATTTGTAGCAATGGGGTATTTGTTTAACAGCAGCTGTAACAGTTTTAGCTAACATATTTGTGTTGTGAGATCCAGTTCCAACCTTAGCACATGCATTTATAATATCCTCTAGGGATGGATTTTCTTTAGGTAATACATGTATAATTTTTCTACAATCCTCATTTGCATTATGTCATGCTGACTGTAGTATTAACTGGCTCTTTCCTTCACTGTTTGCTATCTGTTTTTCCATAGCATCTTGCAAATGTTCTACTAATTGCATATATAATTAATTGGGGTTTTGTTGAAACTTGAATAAGTATAAAATGTTTGGTAGGCACAGACATATTAATACTTTTTGTTACAGCTCGGATTACTAAGTCCTTTGCCTGGGATAGAATTGGGGGGTTCAGCTGGGCTTGTGTTCGTGGGTCTTCCATGAAGAACAGTCCCATAAGCTGGGAAATCCCTGCCGCAAAGCATGGATCCTGTTGCTGAACCCTGAATTTTGCAGTCCCTGGTTCTCTGCATAGGATTTCCACATTGATTCAAACATCATATATTGCACTGTAGTGCAGAGTAAATTTGCAATTTGTTTCATATCATAGGGGGTTAGTTCACTAGCAGTTATAAACTGAGGCATATTTGCAACAGCGGGTAATCCTAGCCCATGTTTACAGGCAGTTGGCATAGCTCTGAAAGGGTTTGCCATTGAAAGGGTACATACTTGTCAGGCATATTGCCATTACCTTGTATAACTAGGTGTCGGAGTCCATGTTTCCATGGATCCTCCACAGAGAGTGAGAAGTACAGAGATTGAACTAAAACCTTTAGAAAAATTAGAATATATAAAAGCTTTAGATACATAAAGTAGAAATCTAACCCTTAGCTTTAAGCTGTACATGCCCTAAGTCCTAGTTCAGTGTAGAAGGACACAGCTTTAGGCCTAGTGATAGAGTACAGCCATAACAAAAATAGAGTAGGGTACTGTTTATAATTTTTAGTATGAATTTTATGTACAACAAGGTAGAACCTTATGCTAATAAGATAGAGTTTTACGTTAATAGATATGCTATGTGCGTAGGTTTTGACGCTGATTTTCGTAGTTTTATGAACTTTAGAATTGTACCTACATTGGTTAGCGTGTAGATAAAAAATATGAATATGCATTTTGCAATTTGGGATAAAAAGCCCCTGTGTCAGTCAGTCAGGGGATTGGAGGGATTGGAGGGATTGGAGGTATCGATTGATTGATCAATTCGATCCATCGATCCAACCTCCATTTTCTGCAACCTGAGGAACGATCCTTGACAGGGAGCCGAGACGGGATTTTAAGGTATTATACATCGTGGTCCCCGTTCCAAGGGACCTGGGCCCCGGGGTTCCCCCTTTTCCCCTGCAGCACTTGGCACCGGAGCGCTGGTCAGGACAGGCGGGGACTCTGCGTGGGGAGGAAACCCGGGGCCCCCACTGTTCTCGCGATCCCCCAGACGGGAACCCTGCGCGGCTCGGGCCCTCCATCTGCCCTCGCGATCCCCGCGGATGGGAGCTCTGTGCGGTTCGGGATTTCCCATTGTACCCGCGTCCCTGCGGTCGAGGGCTCTGAGTGGGTTCGGAATTTCGGGGCCCCTTTTGTTGCCATGATCCCTGCGGCTGAGATCCCTATCTGAAAATTGTGATCAATTCCTCTCTGCTAGTGTGATCCCAGCGGCTGAAAATGCTGACAGTAATAAGAGGTTGCTTTACCCTGAGGCTGTAAATGATATGCTTTGCTTATGGTCTTACTAGTTTTGCTTGTTAGGAATTCTGTGCTTTGTTTGCTGTTTCATTAGAACTCTGTGTGTTAAGATTTCTATGCTTTGGTTATTGTCTTGTTTAGACTTTGTTTGCCTAGGTTTATAATTGATTGTAGAATAAGGCCACTCTCAGAACTCTTATACCTTCAGATATGTGCTTTTGTATAAATAAATTACTCTATTTAGATACTAAGATGTTGTAAGACCTTTAGAGACTTTATACCCGTACAACGACCTAGGCAACTGGGTACCCTGCTCTCTCTTCCAACCCTGCTGCTAGCCTTCTGATGATGGTGAACACATGGGTACAGAAATTAGTTCTGCCTACTCTATATAGTCACTTCTAATGGCTTGCTGTTTTACCTCCATCCAAAAGATCACCGGTTTGCATGTGTAGATGGCTTCTGCCCGGAACATCAGTGGGGCTGGAGTTAGTGCAGTGGCTTGTTCTCCGAAGCTGGTGGCAGGCTGGAGACTTGGATTTCCTTTGTGGGGGTCTCGTGCATTCATCAATGATGTGGTTCCCTCAGGTTGTGCAAATGCTGGCTGTGGATGCGATGGTGCCATGGCAGGAGCAGGAATGGGACTGGGATGGGGAGTGGGAGTATGGTGTGGCACTGTGGCATTGGCACTTCCTGGTTTTGGTGTATTTCCGAGTATGACGTAGTAACAACATCTGGGCATCTGTGGCAACATCATCTCAGCCCCACCCTCGTGTTGCAGTGCAGGGCATGGCCAGCAGAAAAGGGACTGTGGGCGTGGTCTGCGGGCTGAGTCAATTGGCTCTGGGCAGGGACGGTCTGCATGTTTCCATGCTGATGAGAGATGTGGGAGGCTCCAGGGTTAGGGAGTGGTCTCAGAAACTGCATGGGGCTGACTCAAGGTCACAAGTTGCTCCGCCATAATGGCAGTGTGGCCTGACCTGGGACAGCAGATCCGCGCAGCCAGGGGATGACCCAATCTGGTGTGGCAGCCTTGTGCTGTGGACACTGGGCTTTCTGGCACTGTACTGTACTTCCGAGGGGCAGGAAAGGGGCTTCTTTGCAGCACCAGGATGGGGCTTGTTGGCACTGCATGACACCTTGGGGGGCAGACCCGAGGTATTCTGGCTCTGCGCAACATGTGAGCACAGGAACCTCCACCTCTTGCTGTGGCTCCACTTGGGGCCGGGGTCCAGCCACCTCCCCCTGTCCCAGTGCATGGGGGCCCAGCCACATGGGTCAATTGCATAATCTGGCTCATTGTCCACCCACAGGGCCTCAGCCACGTGTGAGGGTGTGAAAAACGACTCTCCAGTGAAAGGATTTGGCATGGAGGGTGCACTTAGGGCAGCATGGCCATGTGGGGCAGCCGTTTTGTGTGGCCACCTCCTCTGCGGGCTCGGAAGGGTTCCCAACTCCCCTTGCTATCCCCAGCTGCTTCCAGTTTTCACCATGCTCCCCAGTTTTTAACAGTCTCATCAAGTCTAGAATAAGTTTCCAGGGCTTAATAATTTTAATTGCTTTTTGGTCGCATCTAGAGGCTGCTTTAATTATGAATTGCCCAATTCACACGCAAGTATTAAAATCCAGGTCAGCATCTCTAGCTCTATCTAATCTGCGGTCCTCAGCCCACTTTACTAATGATAGCAATGTCTCTGGATTATGAACCACCTCCCGTTCTTCAAAAAGAGAGCACCATACCATCAAAGTTGGATGTTCCTGTACAAAGATCGATCCTCTCATGGCTCTGCCAGTTATTTTCTTCTATTTTCAGGGGTAGGTACAGAAGAATTCTGAATTTGAGTGGTTTTCCACTGCAAAATATCTCTGATGCTGTTTTTTGTATTTTTTGGCCTTTCCAGCTCCCACACTGCTTTTTCATCTCCCCTGTTATCACGCAGAGATGGCTGTTTTCCTCATGTGGGGTCACCACACGTTACGTGATGGTCATGGGTTGGAGATAGATGCACAACACAGTAAACCTTGAGAGTCCTCAGCAAACAGCATGATTTATTGTTCCAAGCTTCCTTTTATAGTGAGTTTGAATTTCCCAGGCTTTGAAAGCCGATTGGTAGGGAATCTCTGCACCGCCCAGATCTCTGGTCAGTGATGTGTCCACATCCAGGGCTTAGATGAGATCGACTGACATCTTTATTCCCCTAGGGACTTCTAGAACAAGCCAAGTCAGCCAAATTGGATCTCTTCTTTTCAGACTCATTTTGTCCAGCTGCAGACCAGCTGTATATTGCTACATATCTACTGACTTTGGGCAGCAGGTTTGTTATCAGGCCCAGACAGTTTCATTCCTGAAAGAGACAAGGGTCTGCACAAGCCTGAACTTCTGAACTTTGGGATAAAATAATAAGTTCAAGGGGGGATATGGAGTAGATAGTTCAAGAAAGCTGTACCTTCCTAGTACCTCAGCCAATGAGGAAAAGAAGAAGGCAACATGAGGCCGAGGGTTGGGATAAAAGGGAGGCTGCACCCTCTGAAACCCCAAATGAGAGAGAGAAAACCTCGTATGCGTGTGCCCCAATGAACTCTCTCCCTTTATCTGAATAAAGTTAAAGGACTCCTCTGTCTCATTTTTGGACATAAACTTCTTGTGGTTTTGGATTTTCCTAACAGATTGGTATTTGGTTTAATTTGAGATGATCATTGGTTAAAATAGACTTCCTGAAAACATGCAAACTCTTCCACACATAGGAAAGTAAAGGCAAAATATCAAAGTAACTGCTGTTTTATGGGCTGCCAGATCAAAAGTCATCATGTAGACCTTTTACAGCAATAATTATGAATATTTATTATTCCCAATGTGTTTTTTACTCCAAAGGATGTTCAGGTAGTTTACAAATGACACTTCTATTGCCCTACACGGCAGTGAACTGTACCACAAGAAGTGCCTGGTAATCTATATTGGTACTTCCTGGCAGTGAAAGGTAAACCCCATATACCTTGAATGAATCTGTAGGAATTGTTTGGGAAAGCAGAATGCACACGTAGACTTGAAATCTAGCCAAGAGATGAACAGAACAATGTAAAGAATCAGATAGGATCGGATATCAAGTTTCTGATACACTTGGTAAACCTAGTAATTCTTTGATCAGCTCACTTAAGTTTTAACTAGATCTGCGAAGAGACTGTCTTCTTCTTGGAAAACTT
Source organism: Prinia subflava (assembly GCF_021018805.1). Taxonomy (NCBI): domain Eukaryota; kingdom Metazoa; phylum Chordata; class Aves; order Passeriformes; family Cisticolidae; genus Prinia; species Prinia subflava. The sequence goes on from NC_086247.1 coordinate 98,139,803, forward strand.
GCAGGCCAAAACCTTTCTCTTTTCTCCCCAATGTGATAACTTCTGCAGTTTAGAATGAAGAGAGCATCCCTCTGCAACCAGTCAGTTAAGAGCCCTCTCCAACGGTATGGATAATCTGGCTTCTAAACTTATTTGATCACTTTATCTTCCTGAGTGACTGTCTTTATTCTTTGTGCAAATTTTCGCTTTGACCTAAATGAGCTTATTAAACGACTACAAATGTTTGAACTACCTTGAACAAGTATTGTAAGGTAGCTCCAGAGTGCTCAGCCACTGAATGGCCAGGTCATTCTCTCTCTGGCAATCTGTACAACGTGGCCAAAATACCAGTGAAGGAACTCAGAAATGAACATCACAGCAGTAGCTTGGTGATGTGGATACTCTCCTGAGAAGAGAAATGCAAATATAATTCTCCTGTTTCCTGTGTGAGTACATGATCCAAAGCCAAGGAGGAAGCAGGACTGTCTCTACCTGACTTTTTTTTCAGAAGAACATTTTTCCTCCAACTTAGAAACCTGACTGAAATTTCATCAAATCATCACTGATATCTTCCCACAATTTTTCTTTATGAATAAATGTTTTATGGCTTAAGGAAGAAAATGATGCCAGCAATTAATTAAATTTTTTAAAAAAGCAAACCACCAAACTCAATAGTTCCAGAATATTGAAACTGTTTGGTTTCTTTACCTTTCATTTAGGTAACATTTAACTTTCTGCTTTCTAAATATAGCATGAATCATTCTCTGTGCTTTTATTATCTTAGGGAAAGCATTGGTGCTTATATGATCTATATGACTAGTGACAGAAAAAATAATTCCTTAAAAATATTTTATACTTGGATTATTTTCCTACCTTCTTTTGCAGAGGCAGCTGTGTGATGGATTTCAGTAAACTGCATGAGCAGTGTTCATTGTAGTGACCATAAATTATCTATAAAGAGGAGCAAATCCTTTTAATTCCAGAACTATTGCCTACAATTTTCATGTCAAAGGTGCAAGTGTTGCAAATATTATATGTAAATAGTTTTTTTGTTTCAGAACAACGGCTTATTAAAAAAGCCCAACAAACCCTCACTGCTAGAAGCTGTTTTCTTAATGAACTTTTCTTATATTGTTGAATATCTAAATAAATAATAGAAAATAGTTAACAAAGAAAAAGCTTTATTCGGCTGAGGGTCTCCACTATGGTAGAACTAAATGGAATTTAAATTAACTGCTGAATCAGTAGCGATTCTCTTCCATCCTTTGAAGAGAGGGAATTTAAAATGTGCAGCATTCCTATCTGACTTAAGCTTTTGTTGAGAAAACAAGGTAGGGCTTGGTTTATACATGAAACATGACCACATTTGCTTATATCACAAGACAGGTGTGCTTTGAACAAGCTTTTACTAAACTGTGTCCTGGCTATTATTTTGATGGTAGTCTTCTTGAACCTTAGTGTTTCCAAGTAGTTGTGATCCAGACCAATGCAAAACTTGATACATTTATGTGGCACTTACATTTTTTCTTGGGAACATAAAAATTGGAACATTTCAATAGCACATTTATAGTTTTAACATATGTTACAAGAAAAAGAAAGAATTGCACAGATTTATGTGTACTGGAATCATTAAATATTGACAGTGTTTTGTTAGATGTCAACTCATAGAACTTTGGCTTGCAGCTGCCTTCTTGTGAAAACTTTGCTAGTGTTGACTCTAATTTTTGTCTGTTCTTAGGATTTCCCTGCCTTTTTCAGTGGATTGCTTGTACGTGCTCTGAGTCAACGTTTCTAAATATAACTAGGTTAAAAAATTACAGAAATGAGTTTATAAACCATGATAAACAACAAGTGGAAGGAAGAGTTTGGAAGACTTTTTTTTGTATGTGCATGCATGAACATTTTGCTAAGCTTATCAACATTATTGCTAAATTACATGTTGTTTTCCCATGTTCCTCTTTACTGATAATTTCTAGTTCTGTGCTCTCAGTTGGGTTTCTAGAGACTTGCTGTTTACATAAGCAGCAGATGATTGATGGTATCATGTATTTGGGTTGATTAATTGTATCTTGAATTATTAAAACACACTGCTTCTGTCTGTAGAGCTGAAATCTGAGCACAATTTGCTGCAAGTTAGAAATCCCTATGAGTAAAAGGAGCCACAGAAACTGGTTGCAGCACAGAAGGGAATACAGGGACTGTCAGTGGGTAGATAACAAAATCTAACCCTTTATTGGTTTTTTGTGTGCTACCTCCTACCCAGAGATTTGTCAGCTACAGCGGGCTTATTGACTTGTCTCGCACTAATTGACTGCCACCTATGATAGGGGAGCCTCTAGCCAGTGGAACTCTGAGCAGGCATGTAGATAACTTGCCAATGAGAGTGTTTGGGGGAGGAGAAAATTCTTGGGTGCACACCTCTCAGATCTGGCTCCCTGTAAGAAGATGTGAGGCTTGGTGTGTATGCTGTTACAGGCTGATACTCGAGGGCAGCTAAGAGTGAGCCCAAGTGCTCTGCTTCCAGGACGGAGAGAAAGGCAGCTGCTGAAAGCACAAGCTGGCAGGATCATGACAGACCCAAGCAGCAGAAAGGAAGGATTTAAAAAACGCCGGAGTGCTACATTCAATATTGATGGCTATAACTTTACAATTGGTGAGCCTGATTTAATTTGTCTTCTTTATTTTCTTTCTTTTCTTTCTTTCCTATCTTTCTTAGTAAGTTCCAGTAAGTACAGCTAAAAGACAATTGTTGTTAACTGCTGTTTGTCAATATGTGCCTCTAAAATGTACAGATGTCCTGCAATTTTTGCCTGCATTGGTTTTGCGTTCTGTTTTCTGTATTTTCTTTTGCCCAAGAAACTTGCCTTTGATATGCAGCAGCTCTATGTCATTTTACTGGATTTTGGCACAAATTCACCAAGGTGTCTGCACTACTTTTGTTTTAGAACCTTACCTCAGGAAAGCCTCGGCTCCAGGATTGCAGGTTTCCAGCTTGCTAGCTGTATTTCCTTCCTATGACCCAGATAGTCATCCTTGGGAGTCTCGGCTTTCTTTGCAATATTTTATTGTTTACTTAGCCAGTGTTTTCAAATTCTGTAATCTTTAGTCATTTCTCAGTTTGCACAAAGATATATATGTGTCTGTTTGCAAACACAAGAAGTAAAATTGTGGAGGCAATGAGAAATACTGAGGAAATATTAGGAATTTTAGGATGGATTGCTGTAGTTATTTGGAGAATGTTGTTTCATGTTTATGTTTGCTGTCTTGTGGAAAAGTGAGGCCTCTCAAAGTGAAAATCTTTTTCCAATAGACTTGGTACACAAAATTTGAGGAATCTCTGAGCAGACTGCTTTGCTACAAATGCTTATCTTTCTAGGGTATGTGTATATATATATGTACCCCTATACATGTCCATATCAATTTTAGAAGCAAAGCAAGCTTGCATCCCATTTGAATTTTTCGATTAAATCCAAGTTAAAGTATTTAGATAACTTAATCGTAATAATCAATAGAAATTCCTGTTGAATACCTTTAAGAAGACAGAGATTCCAGTTCCTTGCCATTGTGAAATCAGAAAAGTTTTTCCTGGGTGATACTAACATAATTGGGCCAGAATTTTATCTAATAATGATGGATATGAGCTTTTATTGCTGTGGAAGGAAATATCTGTTTAGTCCTCTGTTGCATGGAGGACTTGTTTTGCAATCATTAACATGCAAACATTAGGCTTGTTGAAAAAAAAAATGGAGATATATGTTTCATTAAAATATCTTTACATAGTTAAGATATCTTAACTATCTGTTAATATTCATATAGCACTTTAAAGGTGAAACTGCCAGGCCAATGCTGCATTTGAAATTTCTTTCTGTAATGGGAAGGCCCTCCACAGGTTGTTACAATATGCTCACTTTTGCACCCCTATCTTAATCTCTTCCACTCTCAGCATCATTATTAGTAATGTAATTAATTAATTAGTAATTAATTAGTAATAATTTTGTGTCAGTCTGGTGAATGAACCTTTTTTTTTCTTTGAGTGGTTTGTTTTGTTTTCTGTTTTTTAAAGTCAGGAACAAACCAACAGGATTGCTGGGTTTGTTGCTCTGCTGTCTTTATTGCTACTCATGCTCACAATACAATGCACCAGTTTTAGGATCAAATGACTCAGGGCTGAGACCTGAAGGTTGTCTTGAGTAATCAAAAATGTATTTCGGATCTCTCTGCACCCAAAAATTGTTACTGTCTCTTTAAGGTTACAGTCTCGTTAAGGTGGCACGTCTGGAACTGGCAGGCAGGTGTGGTACACTTAAAAAGGTTGGAGCAGAGTCCTCTTTTTCACCTTTTGTCTTGCTTTCTCATCTCTTTCTCCCTTCTTAGCTTTCACCTTGAAGCTGAGGTAGTTTGGGCAGAGGCTTCCCTTTTGTGTTCTCTTTTATGTGGTGGCATTTTGCTGAAGGCAGAGGTTGTTTCGCTGGGGAGGGGGAAGGAGTTCTTGGCTAGCCACCCAGAAAAACTGTATTTCTGCAATCAAAAACTGTTTCAGAGTGAACTTTGCAAACCTTTATTAACAGTGCAAAGCTTGAGCTGGTCCCTCACCAGGGACCTGTGTGGATTCTGGGAGACTGTTTCTCTCTACACTCAAAATACCAGTGGTTCAGAGGACAGCAGCACCAACACTGGTGGAGCGTACTGGGAGGCAGAAGGAAGGCAGGCAGTGGAGCTGACCCACACGTGCTGGCTGTTCCCATATGCCACTAGAAGTGCTTTGTAAGCTCCTATCTTCCCTGGGGGGTTTACTGACATGCTTTCCCCTTTGTCTCCTGAATCTCATGGTTGCCAGTGAATGCTGCCATCTTGGTCAGATGCCATTTTTGCTTTGTCTCCCTACATGTAGTTGCCTGTGATGGATGCCATCTTGAAAGGTGTACTTTGCCATTTTGGATTTCTCTTTGCTCTCAGGGAGTTAATGAGATTTATCAGTTTTGTAACTAGTGATTATTTACTGTTATTTTTTGTCTGTTGTAGTTTTGCTTGTTAGAAAACTGATTTTTTTCCTCTTACATCTACTCATATTTCATTTGTCCTTATTGGTGGAAAGGGATTGATTAAAACAGTGAGAGAGAACTCATGTTAGAGCGATCCCCTTTAAATTGTCTTAAAGCAAAACTCATTTTTTTTCTGCTTCTTAGGACAGTTGCATTGCAGCTCCTGTGCTACTTTCTTTGGTGTGCGTCTGTATTTGATGCACACAGTGTATTGATTCTATGATCTGTGTATTATATAACCTTTATTTTTATATCTGGGCAAGTGTGCATTGTATTGAATCACATAATTGTAAAAACTTTGTAAACATGCTGTGTAGTATTACCAGCACTGTGTGGGAGATAGACCTAAATGATTCATGTATTTGTTAATCATTATACTGAAGAAAATAAATCTATTCAAGAAACCCCACAGCAACAATAATGTGACAGAGATGGGCTTAAATGTCTTTTTTTTTCCATCAGATGACAATTTTGGTTTTTGTGTCCTGATGATTTTTAAGAAGTTCTTGGCAAATATTGAGCTGCTACATCTGCTACTGTAGAGAGAGAAGGCTGATACACTTGAGGAACAGACAAATATTCGTTTGAGAGAAAGTAACTTCCCTTGGGGTGTAAAATGAATCGTAGTAGTTGTCATGTAACATTTACAAATTGTTGTCCAACTCCGTTCCAGACAGAGTGGGAACAACACACTAGGAGTTTGGGTAGGTTGTTGATGAATTAACTGTAGTATTAGAAGGGAAGCATGGTAATAGTTGTAACTTATATCTTCACTATCATCACCTTCAATGGCATGGTTGAGAGCACTGGCAAAGGATGTTTGGTCATTCCATTGCTTCTTTTGGTGAGCTTGGCAGTGTACAGTTTGCAATTTGTCTCAATGGTCTTAAGCGTCTTCTCCAACCTAAATGACACTCTGAAGAGAATATATTTTGCATTGATTCACATTTATACTAACTTCTAAGAAATCATGATCTTTACAGTGTTTTGAAAACTGATTACTATGAGACTTAATAAAAAATTTAATGAAAATTCATGAAAGACCTGGGCCTAACATCAAACATGAATGTATGAGGGCAAAGAAGAAGCCTGGTGCAAGAAGAGCTGCTTGCTGAAGGCTTGTGTCCCTGGGGCTGGCCAGCATCTGCTTACAGAGCAGAGCAAACTAGAGCAGCTTCTCAACTGTTCTAATTTTCACCTTAGCTGCTTATCACATTGGTGTTGGGACACGTGAGCTGTGGGAACTGCACACTTCCCAAGGACTTTACATATCCCTGCGGAAGACAGGGATGTGCCATATCAAAAGGCAAATGTGTGACAATCCTATGTAGCTTCTTTCTGGATGAAGAAACAATGTAGTTACAAATCCTTTTCCGCTAGATACAACTGCTTTGACAGAGACTCTGAGGAGGATTTAGGTGGACTGGCCCAGTGAGGATTTTGAATATTGCACTTTTACGGACTTCTTGCACTGCTAGTTGGTGGAAAGATTGGAGCCACAGTGTGAACCTTTTAGTGGGACTATTCAAGAACTGGAATCATGCAATTTAATTTGCTCTGGAAAGCTCAATCTGTCTCAGATGAAGACTTCAAGATTTTTATTTGCCATGGTTTATGTCACTTAATTTCAGAGTACATGAAGTTTTATATATACAAGATACTGTATTTGAGCTCTTGTTTGACTTTGGCTGTTTTCCTCCACTAAAACATAACAGAGAGGGAGTTAAGGCCTTTTTTTTCCCTTCTGTGGATTGTCTTATCACTGCTGTGTAAATGAGAGACTATTAACTCAGAATGCCAATTAAGTGTTACTTGCTGTTGTAATTGACGTTTTAGAGGTTGGTCTACTGTCTTTAAATCTGGGAAAATTATAAACACAAATATTAACAAGAAGATATTTTCCTTCAGCATTAATTACATTTCTGTGACTGAGACCTTAGCTTCAGTAAAACTCCAATTTTCTGGTTTTTATATCCAGAAGCATCTGGCAACACTGTTTGTCCTATCTAATGTATAAAATAAATTTTTAAAACTTACACTTACACTTTTTGCATGTAAAAGCTTTTCCTCCGGTTACTATTGTGTTGATTTTTGATTCAAACACAAGGTACAAATAGGCCAGAAGGCAGAGACACTTGGCTGGAGACAAGATACCTATTCTCTTTGTGCTGCATCCTAGACCAAGAATTTGTCCCCCTATCTATCTTCTGTGAAGGAAAAAAATGCAGTCAGGCCTTTTACAGACAACAAATGATGGTTACTACCTACAAGGAGGAGCCCGATCTTACCATATGAAAAATAACTTTGCCTGTGCTTTTTTTCCTCTCTGGACTTTGGCCAACTATTCCTGTTCCCAGTGCTTTCTGAATTGATACAAAGGTATAAATTTAAAAATTCAGATTTTCTAGAATCCCTAAATTTCAAAATAAATAAAAAGGCATGAAGTCTTCTGTGCCTTTTGAGCTCAGTTTTAGGCAGGAAGGCAGCCAGGCCTGTTCCTGAGCAGGCGGGCTCTGACAGAGAGAACTTTCTGTCATGACTGTTCCTTCTCCCATGTTGAAATCCAGAGGTCTGCCTCCTCCTCCTCCTCCTCCTCCTCCTGCTGAGGATCAAAGTCTAGGAGTTTTCAAACTAACTCTCTTTGTGGATTTGTGTTTTTGCTGCAAATTTTCTATTTTAAACTCTTGTGCTCTACTAATTGGTCTATTGTTTTGATGCAGTGTAAATACAAGCTCATTTTTCCTAGATCTGTAGCTTTGGATGACTAAGAAAGCAAAAGGCTCCGGGACATATAATCCACTTATTTGTGTACTAGTGCAAATCAAATCAAGGGGCAGAATCCCGACCAGCAATAAATATTCATCGCTCCACTGCAGTCAGGAGAACTGCAATGATTTATATAAGCACAGGATCTGTCCTGGTCTTTTCCAGTTAAAGTTGCTATATGTTGGAGAAGGAACTGCCCTACATACAAGACAGGCAAATAATGCAACTTTTTCATGCATTGCTTGCAAGACTTCATCAAGGTTATGTTAATGTGATTTTGCTCCCTATTTCTCCTTGCCAGGTAACAGAGCTTGTATCTAACAAACCGGCTGAAACTTGATTTTAAATTTCTAATAGCTACAGGCTTGAAATTTTAAGGACTGAGAGAAGAACCCTCATGATTACGTCCAACAGCTTTGTACTATGACTGCATGGTAAGTAAGAGTTGTCGTGCAGGGAAGGATGCAGTAATTATCGAATAGATGCACTTAATGAAGTCCCTACTGGCTTCCCAGCTGGTGAGTACAGTGGTTCACTAGAACAACATGAAACAGTCACTTGGGTCATTATATCACATCCTCCCTCTTGTTGTCATAGCAGCTGCAATCAGTCCCCTGAAAATTTTTCTTAGGTGCAAACATCATCTCTATTAAATGGCAGTGCATGGTTGGTCTCTTGCTGCTACTGCTGCATGATGATACATTTCATGTCTGTAGATTTAGTATTGATGTTGCATATTCTTTCTCTTTTAGTATTGATAGTCAATCATTATTAGGAGTCAAAGCATTCCAAAATCAAATTTTACTTGTTTCTTCCTCATATACATGGGTAGCGGAGGTCCTTCTAGTTCTCCTACATGCTGATTGCTTTTTATGGACTAAACTTTTCACATTCTTTTTTTTTCTTTCCATTGTTGGGTCTTGCATTCTTGAACTGTGGTAACAGATCTGGTCCCCAGATTTTGTGCTAGTGTTTTCCTTTTTATATTTTATAATTTTTCTCTCTTTTATTTTGTACTTTGCGAATACCATTGTGATATAGTTTGAATGGAGTCAAATGAAAACTAAGCTTTCTTGCTCTGATCCCCATACACAGCTAATCACATACAGAGAATTTCCAGGGAATTTTTTTATTGCTTAAGTTGAGCAAGTAATTTAACACCTTTGGAAGCAGATTTGAAATAGAGATATCCCTCTGGCCGCCCTGGAGGGTTTGGAGACTGTACAGGAGGGTTTGGAGACTGGACAGAGGGGTCTGGGATCTGTACAGGGGGGTCAATTAGACCCACACAGATCCCAGGAGGACACTGACTCTGATTCCTGTCCATGGGAGTGAATACTCACATGCAGGAAGAATCACAAACCCTAAGAATTTAAAATAAGTAGTAGCTGGTTTGTTATAGAATATAAATGTAGAAATTAGGATTCTTAGTATATGGGGCTGAAGAGACAAGATGGAGGAATTGGGCAGTGGCCCCAGTGCTCCTTGTTCTTGCTCTTGTCCCCCATCTTTTCCTGAGTTGGATTTTAGAGATTGGTTGAGAGTGGAAATGACATGTTAGCATAGGTAGTAGGCATTGGTAAAATTTTGTAAATAAAAAATACGTCTTGGACAGTGGTTGGGTCAAGAGTACCGTACATAAGGTGCGGGGCTCTCTGATCCGCCCCAGTCCAGCCGCATGTCTTGCTTTGCTGGGGATGCCTTGCAAAGCTGGACAAGAACTGATAGATAATTAAGAATAAACAACCTTGATAACATGAACTGCTGGACTCAACTTGTCGTCTCTGGCTTCGTTGTGAAACACCTAGGGCAAAGAGAAGACTGAAAACCTTATTACCTCGGGGAACAGCAACCCCGAGGAAACTCCCAGGGAACAGCAACCCTGGGGGAACCCTTATTACCTTGGGGAACAGCAACCCCTAGGAGAATCTCAGGGAATCATAACCCTGAGACCCCATGATTAAACTAGAGTAATTGCTATTTTCCTCAAATGTCAAGTTATTGTAATTGTAACCCTCTAGGAAGTGAGCAAAGAATGGAAAGCCAAGGAGAAAATGGATTCTCTAAAACTCATAGAGTTTTAGAGAATGTAGGTGCCAATATATACGTGCTCAAAGTGCAAAGCGTGTTTTCCTCTCATATTAAAATGGACATTTTGCAGGATAGCAGGTTTATGCTTGATGTGATATGAGCAGCAGAATATTAAGCTCCTTTAGTTCATACTGATTTACTCCCCAACTCCTGAATCTATAATGACTACCAAATAAATATACTGGTAATAATCACTATTGCCATGGAATGTACTCTGAAAAAGGCATCTTCAGAATGTATAGGCCTTATTTTGTGGCACTATACCACATTATATTAGCCTAGAGGAAGGACATGGTCTCTTCTTCCAACTGCTGACCATTGATTAAAAGACAATCCATTTTTTTTCATCTTGAACATTACCAGAATTTCAGAATTACAGATCTGTCAGGCTGCATTATGTTCTGACTCTGACCCTGGTAAGTCAAGTAAGTCAAAATATAATTTGGTCTGAAGTGGGGTTTTGTTCTTTTGTTTGTTTTTGTTTTGTTTTTTTAACTATCATATAAGCAAATCTAAGAAATCTCCGTCAAAGCTGAGGGAAAAAACCCATTTTCTTTCTTCACCATAATCTGAAATTTTAAAATAAAAAGTGATAATCAAAGCTGATTTCAATCTGAGTCATAGGTCTGATGATCTATATAAGAGAGTAGTCATCTCTGAACTACTCAGTTCAGTATGAATATACTCCGTCTTCTGCAAAGAGCTATTGCTGTTAAGACCTTTTAAGGGAGCACGGATATAACTGTCCCTGTGTTGCATCGGCTGCACCACTAGTATTGAGGCTGAAGGCCTTACACCATTGTCACAGAGATCCTTGAAGGTACATATACCTTCTGCTATGCACCTGTGGGCTGGCAGATAGCTCCTGCTCCACCAAGAAGCCAAAACTGGTTTGTCCTCATGTTTCCTCTGTTGTACAGACTTAGCATTCACTGTGGCCTGCTTGCCTTTGAAACTACTGAAATAACACTGTCTCTAGAAAGACTTAAGAGATTTTTCCATCCAGAATCAGTGATATGCCTTAAAAACCAAGATGTCTGTTTGAAAATATTTTAAAATGCAGAGTGTATTTATGTGAGTAAATGCTTTTGCATCAGAACTGGAGACCAGTTGCTAGAAAGGTGTCTGAAAAGAGCTGTCTGCTCGTACTCACCAGCAGATTGCCAGTGAGGGAACTGTGAAGCAGCACTTGGTTTCTATAAAAACCAGAAGTTTCTATATACACTTTAGTCATCAATCTGAAAATCAATTGCTTGAAAAAATTATATCAGATGGCATCATGTTATCAGGTCACCTCTGTTACAAGCTTTAGAAAGCACACAACCTGAAAAGAAAAAAGACTAGGTCATAGTCCTAACATCTGCACCAGCAGCTTATGAAATGGTTTAGTGTTACTATATCGTATGGTTGACTTGCTGTATTGAATATTATGAGAGGTTTATCTACCTCTCATTATTATCTTTTCCAGATTTTTGCACATGTTGTTCATTGTGAGAAACCCTTCCTATTTGTTCCACCTGGCAGGTGAGCCAAAGAAGCATTAAGTTTTGTTAGATCAGATTTGATTTCATGAGTTAAATGTGGCAAATCCTGCCCTGTTCTTGGCGTGCTCTCTGAAGCGCAGGCAAAATGTACAGTCTGTTCATATCGTGGTTATGCAGTGCTGCAGGGCAGGATTTATTACTCAGACATTTGGACTCCTGAACAGAATCCTAAAAAACTCTTAAAGTCCATTATATTTGATCCCATGCTGCTTAAAAACTACACGAAGAGTGCATGCACGGGTGCCAAAGTGTTCACGTGGAAATCCTCATCAACACCCGTGGAGTGACAGTGATTGAAAGGAGCTGGAAACCCAGTTCACTTCCATTAACTGAACCACTTTGGCAACATTTCTAGAGCCACAGAGCTGTTCATATTCAATCTCCTGTTCTTGAGACAGTACACAGAAGAGTGAGAAGGGAGAATTCTCTGATGATTAAAACTGAGTTGCTGAACACTTAAGGAGAGGAATTATGAAGCCTCTTCAAATAAGAGATTGTAATGCTCCTTTTCTACTGCCCATGCAAATGTTGGTGGATGAAAAAGCAGTAAACTTAAGAGCATTTTCAGTTAGAGCTGCCACTGATGTACTTGAGCTGTGAATCCACTCTGCTGTGTGGCATGTGAAATAATTACCTATACAGGATTCCTGTGATTAAAAAGGAGCTAGTAAGTCTCCCTCTTCTTGTCTTTCTGTTAGCATGAAGATGAAGTGTTGAGGTTATTGGCAAAGAAAGGAGTTTCTTAGGCCTCATTTTAAATATTCATGTGTGCATTTGTTTGACTTTATGGAAACAGAAAGGTAAAGCAACTATGCAGCAATTGTACAAAAATATAGGAGAATTACAAATGACAAAGCGTAAAAGTCAGAGAAGACTTGGGAATTAAAGATCCAAACAGAGGAGTTGTAAAGGCATCATTCACACTTAATTGCCCTCCTTGTTTAACTCTTTTGTCCTCTTGGCTTTTTGGATTTTCTGGGAAAACATTAGAAGTGATATGTAGGAAAAGAGGAATGGGAAAAATGAATTACATGTTCAGAAATAGATATGGGTGTCCTCCAAGGGAAACACAAAACAAACTATGGGCTTCCTGGCATATGTTTCCTCAAGTATTAGCTAGATGTGTTCTGGATCACCCCTGGGCTTGGATGATGCTGGAGGCCCCTTCCTGTCCTGGATGGGAGGGAGGAGAGGCATCACAGAAATTTCCTGAGAAGTGCCATTCACAGATGTAGGGCTAAATCTGGATGTTCTGGGATTGCAGAATGAACTAGAAGGGCAAAGGAAATGGTGTATACTTAGTCCCCATTGAAAACAATGGGATTATTGCCTTGTAAACACAAACATTTTGTAAATAAAACTTCCAGAGACTGCATGTTTTGAAGTTCCTTTAAAGTGAACTCTCCTAGGAACTGAGAGACAGAGCCCACAGCATGCTACTGTTTTGCTGAGTAGGATCTGTTCATATGTAGGAAAATATCTGATGAAATATCACCATATTTGATGAAAACCTTAGTGGGCAAAGTGATGATCCCAGGGGTGCATACAGATTAAAAATTAAAATAGGATGCTGGAAAAAAATAAATGCAAATCATATGCAAATTACACAAATATGAAAATAGTGTGTTCATCTCTTGAGGGAGAAAATGCAGTCATCTCTTTGTCTGATACAAACAACAGAAAATAGAGGCAGTGGATCTTCTTTTCTTTTTGGCTTTTGGAATAGACCCAGTGAGAGAAAATGTAGATAGAGCCTGCTGCAAGAAATGTGGATCTGACATATAGTTACTATCTCAGCCATACTTCCTAATACCTTAAAGTCTATTATGTGTATTCTGAGCTCACTTTTTTACAGGAAAAATAGCAACAGTTAATAGGAATAGTAGTTTAGCATCTATACAATCTGTTCATTGTAGACATCCAATGAAAGGGAAAAAATAAGTCAGGTTAGACATGTTTCTTTTTTAGTAAATCAACTAGCCTGAAATGCTTGTCTTTATGAACTGCCACAGGAATCAGTCCAGGCTGTTGAGTATTGCAGTCTTTGCACAGGGAGAGGATGAAAGGTTATGTGTGTCCTAAAACTATGTCCTATTCACCTAATGTTCATAAATGAGACAATGTAGAGCAAGGTCACAAGAGCTGACAGGTTTTTTAGAGCCTCTGAATTCTCAAGGAGGTCTGTCTGCTCAGTCCAACTTGTAGCTGTGGCAAAAGGTGAAAGCATACAGGATCACAGAGTGTTTAAGGGTAGAAAAGACTTCTGGAGGCCATCCTGTTCAATCCCCTTGCTCAAGCATACTACCTATACCAGAATTGTCTAAGACCATGTTCAGATGGCTTTTTAATATCTTCAAGTATGGAGGCTCTGAAACCTTCTAAGAAACTTAGTGCCAGTACTTGGACAAATTTGCAGTAAGAAAAAAGAGGTGTTTTTCTTGAGAGGTGTTTTTTGTGTTCAGAGGGAACCTTCTGTTCTTCAGTGTGTGCATATTGCCTTTGGTCCTATCACTGGGCACCACTGTAAAGAGCCTGTGACTGTCCTTTCTGCACCCTTACAGGTCTATCTACACGCTTAAAAGATCCCCCTAAGCTTTCTCTTCTCCAGGTTGAAGAGTCTTAGCTCTTTGACTTTGTTTATCCATAAGGTCTTTTAATTATCTTTGCCCACTTTTGGTGGACTCTCTTCAGTGTCTCCATCTCTCTCTTGCTCAGAGAAGTTCAGACCTAGACTCAGCACTCCAAGTGTGATCTGATCAGTATGCAGAGTAGGGAAGTATCATCTCCATTGGCCTGCTGGCAACACTTAATGAAGCCTAGGACACTGTTAACTGCCTTTACTGCTAAGGCAAGTTGCAGGCTCATGTTCAGGCCCAGTTAAATATCTTACCTATCAGTGAAGCCAGGCTTTGCAGTTTGGCATGACTCTGCTGTGACATCTTCTCTCCTTTATGAACCTCTGGGCCAGGGAAGAGAGAAGTTATGCACCACACAGTGTACTAGTTCCCTTCAGGAGTGCCAGCTGGAAAATTTCAGGCTGCACTCCTGTAGCTCCTCTCCAGCCTTGAAATGCTTCCTCCCATGGCACTGGGTTATGCAATGGAAATAGGGCTGCTGGTCAGAAGGTGTGCACTTCTGTGCTGTAACTGCTGTTGAGGGAATCAGTCTAATACTGCATGATCTCTTATGTTCTGTTTTGTGGCACGTATTGGGCAGAATCAGGGCCGTTGAAAATAATCCAGGGCGATCAGGAGTAAAAGGCAAATGCAAAGTACTGTGGTTAGGTTTTTTATTCTTTGAGTGTTTTTGTCACTGCAAACATAGTTTAAGATACCTTTACTATGGATACGAAGGCTCTAGGTTTCTTAATTTTTCAGGAACAACTTGTTTACACCTGGCTGCACTAAAATCTTGAAGAGGCATGCTTTTATTTATAGTTATCAGAACCTTTCTGTCTTCATAGTGGATGACATTCACAAAAGCTCCTAATCCAGAGGCAGTTGAGGCTCTGCTGTCAGGTGAGAATACAAGTACTTATGTCTCTGTGATTCTTAAAATTAAGACTTGCCCTCCCAAAACATCACCTACTTTTGTATCTTAGTATCTTAGTACTGACTTAATGTATCTATCAGTCTTGTATTTCCAGATAACAGAGGTGTGTGTTTGGCTGAGTGAGAATGCAATTGTACTACTGTTAATTTAAGTATCTATTAATAAAGTGCTCTGGAGTTACCGCATTTTCCCCACGCTAGAGAATAATTTGATTTGATGTTGTATTAGAGCTGGCAGGTACCTGAGGTTAAGAAGGTTTGATGCTCTGTGATGGTTACTGGATCTTTTATTTTGAAAGCCAGTTCCTTTGATGAACAGGAAACCTCAAACCTCACACACATCAGAGGCTGAACTTCTGGTTTAGCATTCTTTTAGCTGTGCACAAGTCAGTGAGTTTCTTTTTTTTTCTTTTTCTTTTTTTTTTCTTTTTTTTTTTTTTTTTTTTTTTTAGGATCACTGTTTTATTCCTGTGGCTCACATTGTTTCCTTTTTTGTGTATGTGCAGCAAGAGGATAAATGTGCCTGTGAGAAATTAGCTGCTATTACAAAGCTCAGATCCCAAGGGTCACAGCCACAGGAGCTTATTGTCAAACCGCAGTCTACCAATGGAAAAAGAAAGAGTTTCCGTGGCAACTTTCTATTGAATCTACTTGATAACCTTTCCAAAAAGAACTTTCCCCCATCATATTAGACATTTGTGAGGCTGAGCTCCTATGCTGTAGCTATGACTGCACACGGTATTACTGGTTGTTTCTACACAGACCAACTATTTTCAAGGAGAGCATCTCAAGCATGATCTCTACAAGCAGCATACATAACTAGGTCAGGGCAGGATTTAATTTAATTTAAGGCATCATCAACTGAGGTAATCATGTTGGCTTCCTTTATAATCAATGAAGAGAAATAGATTGATTTAAGGTGTTTTTCATCTGACATTTAAGACATCAATCTTAGGCTGAGCTGAATCATGCCCTAGAAGTGACATTCTCTTTCTATTTTCTATAAGGAAAACTGGATAACTGTATCATACTTGTCAATAACTGTATCTGGAGAAATACCTGTATCTGCCCCTCTCACTCCTAATATACTTCTGTAATCTAGAGGTCTAGAAAATATGCTTTTAGAAAAAAAGGACAGAGTGAGTAATTAGTCTGTCAAAGATAAAGTGAGGGATATGCATGCAACAGTTTTCAAATACATAATTCTTCTGAGAAGAAGGGAAAAGTGATCAAATTGGACAAAAGTAGTGAGTAGAACTCTTCTAATAAGAATAGTGAGACACTGATGTTTCTCTGAGAATTGTTGAGTATTTACTTTTTTATTCTGAAACATTCCACAGTTTGTTTAATTTTTTTAACTCTGCAAATTCTGGCCTTCTGCATTAACAGAAAGTTACTCACTGATATTTTTCCTTGTTGTCATGACCACACATGCTTGTATGCTCTCACTTAGTTTCTCAAGAATGTAAAAAAACCCCAAGCAGTTTTCTCTTGTTCTTTTATCTTCTTTTATTTTTTTCTCCTTCCTTGTAAAGGGATTTTTTAAGCAAGAACTTTTTTGTTGGGGTTTTCTGAGGAAGTGGTTGCCAAAGATTTTTGTCCACCTAGAATGCAATAAGTGTAATACAGTGTTTGAATGGAAATAAATTCTGAAGAAGATGTTTAAAATACCAGAAAAACAATGTTAAAAAGTGTATTTAGTATCTACAAACTAAAGTGCCTTCACTGGACATAAGGGGGAATGTCACAAGAAAAGGGGATGTTTCCTTGACCTTTAATGGGGAGATGCACTTGACCCTTAGTATTTAATTTGGCAGTGTCCCAGGAAATTTGAGAACCTTGTGCCAGACCAGTCTGTCAACATCCTGTTGGGGGGACCCTTTAGTGAGCAGTCCTGCTGGATTGGAGGGGGATTTAATCCACTTAGTCAGAGAAATACACCAAAACATCATATGGGACACTCCTCAGTGGGTTTTCCTCTTTGTGTGATTACGTTATTCACTGTTGGTGAATGCTAGTGCCCATGCAGGAGTCACACTATCGGTTTAGGGAATAACACTCCTTATTAATATAAAATTGTGACAGGTCTGTGATAGTATCTGACTGCAAAAAACATTCAAAATAATACACAGATGAGCTCTAATCCCCAGCAAAAGTATTCAGCATGCATAGAGTAAGATTCTTACTCGATAGAAGACAGGTTCAGCCCATCAACTGATCCTAGTAGTTATGATGGAGTCTTCCTTAAATTTGCCCCCATTCCCGACCTGGTTTTATACTGTTTTTTGTATTTTTCCCTCATTCGTCATTTACTTTTATACTATTTCTTTGTATTTAGGTGGAGCTTGAGTGACTCTAGTCAGGCATACCTTTGTTACAAATAGCTATAAATTATCTTGTTTTGCTTTTAAAGATACATTCAAAAAGAATTTAGAGCATGTGCCCGGTGAGGTGTAGTTGTACCTTGGAGGTGGGTAACTTTGGGATTGTTAACATTACAATTATGCTTTTGTAGTGGTTTTAATTAGCTTATTTTTGTTTCCTGGCCAATGCACTAGTTAGTGTAGTGGTTTGAGTGCTCACTAGAATTATTTACTCTTTTTCTGCTGTGAGGTAGGATTAGGAAAAAAGCAAAGCACGCTTAAACTTTAAAGGGTATAAAGAAAACTTTATTAAAAAAACTGCAAGAGAGAAAAAAATAGTAAGAATTAGAATAAAACCTTCAAAACTTCTCTTCTCCACATGCTCTTTTTCTTTCTTACTGACAACATGCAGAGACAAAACATAAACTTTAGGGTCAGTTTACCGCTTCTAAAAATAGTCTTTTATAAATTGTTTTGGAGCGAGAAGTCTCTTTTGACATGTCATGGTAACTTTTCTAGAAGAATAGTTTTCTTATGGCTTCAATTCTCACAAATAACAGCCACCCGGGAATCTGCATTTGTGAAGTCCCTCCTACATCACTCAACCTTCTCACAGCTGCATAATAGGCCATGTAAACTCATTTTAAAGAGGAGCTGTTCAAAAGCAAAGTTTCTCTTCATCTATTTTTAAAATCATCCTCATCTTTAAGAACAGAGATGTTCTTCTTTTCCTGGGGGTAGATCTTTATTTTATCTCTCTCTGTTCAAGATTCTCATAAGATCATAGCTACTTCAATATTTACTTAGTTCACCACAAATTCTTTTGCTTATATCTGCAATCTAAAAACTCTCATCTCCCCATTACATGCTTTTTATGACTTAAAGGAATATTCCAGTATATTACAGTCCGTTACTATGGCTTTACAAAAGAATTTCAGCCTAAAACCAAGGCATCTCTTCATTGTTTTCTTATCTAAGATGTGACTCTTTTTTCACTGACTTTCATGTCTTCATATTATCTCTTTACATGTCTTCACTCTGTCTTTTTCTCTCACTTAAGAGAGGATTAGTGCTTTGTAAGTTTCATCTGTGCAAGGAGAGAGTTAATATTTTCACCCAAGCCTGAAGAAGCCATGATGGTCTTTCCCCGTAGTGCAGAGCCACTCCTGGTCTTAAGCTGCATGACTTTTTGCATGGCTGGGGCCACTCCTTTGGCAAGGGATCTTGGTAATGGTGGCTGGAGCTGTTTATAGTAGAGGATTCTTCAAAAGCCGTGCTGGGAGGGGAAAGCGGCTCGGATTTTACCAGTAGCATCCCCATGGTGGGGGTTTCCCTCCCTTTCTCTGCTTGGCAGCCACTGGGAGCTCAGTCTGGCTGGGACAGAGCCTTCCCTCCTCCCCTCTCCTGCCCGGCAGCCTCCGGGCCCAGCCCTGCCAGGGCTGCAGCAGTGGCAGGGCCCAGCCAGGCCGTGCCAGGCCTGGGGGTCATGAGGCAGAGCAGGGCCCATCCCGCCGGCACCCAGTTACCTCTCCCCAGGCTGGAAGAAAAGAGCTTCCCGGGATTTTTTTCCTGATTTTCAACTTGTGTATTCCCAGACGCATGTCACCTTTCTAGATGCTTCACCAGATGTCAGTATTCAAACCTAATCACTGATTGGTTTCATTACAACTATTCTTAGAAACATCACTTCCATGGGTAGCCTCTTTTTCCTCACCAAATGTCAATAAATGCAAAACCAGCACAGCTTTAATGAACCATGTTCATCTGAGGAGAGTGATTTCTCCACAGCTGTTGGCTCAGCAGCAGGACATCTTCCCCTATATCCCCTGGTTGATAGGTGGTATGTGGTTTATTAGCTGAGGAGTGCCATTGAGTTCCCTTCCCTGCAAGAATTTTAACACTGACTGACCTCAGTGTCTCCACTCCACTCCACTCTACTCCACTCCACTCCACTCCACTCCACTCCACTCCACTCCACTCCACTCCACTCCACTCCACTCCACTCCACTCCACTCCACTCCACTCCACTCCACTCCACTCCACTCCACTCCACTCCACTCCACTCCACTCCACTCCACTCCACTCCACTCCACTCCACTCCACTCCACTCCACTCCACTCCACTCCACTCCACTCCACTCCACTCCACTTCACCTACCATTCCTTTCCTCTTAGCAGGAGCTTAGAGTTGCAGATCATATGCACAGGGAATCATCATGGAATAGGTTTTGAATATGCCAACCATATTCCATCCTGGGACTAGCAACTATATTTTACCCTATAATTTCCATAACTTTATAACTTCTGTTAGTATGTAAATATAACTTCTCAATTTCCTCTAATTTTACCTCCAGCCAGCTTTCCACAGGGAAGTTTTCACATGGTTCAAAGCAATCAGCAATAGTGCTATTAAAACTAAGCTTAAAACCTCTTTCTCATTTTTCTGGTTTACTGGTTGTATTGATAGGAATGTTAATCAGTGAGATAATTAGAAATGTGATGTTCTTACTCTGTGTATTGCTTTTTATTTTGTCTGTTTTTACCAGTAGAAGTGAGTGAGTCAGACAAAAACTTTTTGAGTTTCAAAGGTGTTGCAAACCACTGGTACCACTGAAAGAAGTAGTTCTGCAATTTCCTCTCAATATGTTTCTACTTTCTCATCACCTTCAGCCACTGCAGATGGTACTGTGTCTGGGAAATGCATCAAAATGAGGAACTGATCCTGGATAAAATCAGTGTCTGCTTTTCTTTCAGTGTCATCTCTGTGCAGATTAGCAAATAAATGCAAGATGAAAGGACAGGACTGCCTCTTTTGATACCTAATGTCAAATATTGGTGAAAGCGGCAATCCAGTTAAATGATACTTGTTTGACTACTTTGTAGTCAGTAGTTGCTGCCTTGGTCAGTAGTTGACATATTTTATTAACATTGCCAAGGGTGCATTTTAAATATCATTCTTCTAATTACAAAATATAATTTAGGGAGCAAATTATACTATAACAAGAACGTACATTTTGAGCTTCTTCTGTTTTCATCAAGGCATCATCTGAAAATCAAGGACACTTGACATTTTAAAAATTATTTTAGAGTTGTGGTGACAGTTTAGATCTGCTCCTGTGAAATTGCTAAATTAATCTAACTAATACACATGGGCATGCTGTCTCTCATCTTCCATGTGCTTACAGATGAAACAGTGTTTAGATTAATTGAAGTGACCTCCTGTTATTTGGAGAGCAAACCATTTGCTAGTTGAATCCCGCAAAGGAAATTTAGAAACTGAGATGAAAAACATGGATGCTATTACACTTTTGTGCACAGAGCTACTTCAGACTGTAGTTTTTAGCATTACAAATACCCCTGAATTTCTTCTTGAAAGAAAAGAAAAAAATATTACCCTGCTAACAAAAATGTAGGTCATAAATATGTTTTTGACAGCCAAGTTCTGACATTGTGTCTCTTAAGCTTTATTTTCCGGTGTACTTTTTCAAAACAAAGCAGATATGTTCAAAACAGTGAAAATGTTATTTCAAATTTGGTCATTGTCGTCTATTATTTTTCTGTTTGACCCAGAGACCAGTTTTCATAACTTGATCATGATAAGGACATGCTAATTTCTGCAACACCTGAATTTCCCCAGAGATTAACCTCTGATTTCTGCATTGCTAGCCCAAAATTTACTGAGTTGGTGTATGGATGCTGAAAATCTGATCAGAGGGAGAAATCAGGCAGCAACAGCAGAGTCTGAGTCTATGAAAAATTGAGGCACATAACTTTCTCACACTGGCCTGGGAAATTGTTAACAGTCCTTGGAAGTGAAAAACAGTTTCCATAGGTGTTGTTATTTGTCCTTGCAGCTGTGTTTGCCCAACTTGCTATTTACTCGCAAGTGTGTTCAAGGGGTGTTGTTCTGAATGTCCAATCATCTCTCTTTCTCACAAATGTGTATAAAAGAATGGAGAAACAATAAAGATTGTTTCTCTTTGCCTTCTGAGAATGGAGAGTCTGTGTCATTGTCTACTGCCATCCCTAATCATATGATGACATTGGTGCAAGCTTTAGTCAAGGTGACATAATTTTACTTTCTTAAAATGTTTAAGTTTTCAAACTCCTTTTTCAGTTCAGAGCCTGAGTCTGAGAGCAGGAGGTGAGTACAAAATCCAACAGCATATATTCTGAAATACTTTGAAAGTTATACTATGTAATTTGAGACTTTCTGACTGTTACCCTTTCTCAGTACTTTTCTTGCCTCAAGTGTCTAAAATTCTCAGCTATTATGCATCAGCATTTAGAACATCAGATGGAGCAGAGGTTTACAATCTAGATCCTCCTTGCAGAGGAGACAAAATGGGAGGGAGGGAAGCCACTGAAATTTCTCCTACATTTTAAAACCTTAGAAAGACATCCATGGGAAGTTCAAAATCTTTTCTTAAACTGGAGACCACAAACTTCTTGTTCATTACCAGTGAATGAGGAGATGATAGTGAAACTTGGAGAAAAACAGATTTATGTAGGGGACTTGCTTCTGGGATAGTAGTACTTCTTTGTACATTGCAATCAGGCACACTTTATGTGTCGAAGGCTATTAAATATGATATGTGCTGGAATGTTGACTATGGATGTTGCAGATTAGTGTCAGACTGGAAGTTTTGGAAAGGACTAATGAAGTTCTACAGGTGCTCTCTAATGAGTGGCTGGTGGACTGTGTTGGTTTTGCGTTGTCTGGTTTTTGGGGGGGCCACAGACTTGGCTTCTGTGAGAAGCTGCTGGAAGCTTCCACCATGTCCAGCAGAGCCAATCCCTGATGGCTCTGAAGGTGGACAAGCCACTGGCCAAGTCTGGGCCAATTAGAAATTATGGTAATGCCTCTGTGATAACATATTTAAGAAGAAAATCAAAATTAAGTGGGGGGGCATTTGAATTCCAGCTAGAGAAGAGGAGGAGGTGAGAACATGTGAGGGAAACAACATGGACATACCTAAGTCAGTGAAGGAAGAAGGGGAGGAGGTGGCTCCAGGCACTGAAGCCAAGATTCCTCGGCAGGCTGTGGTGATGACCATGGTGAGGCAGCTGTCCCCCTGCAGCCCATCGGGGTCCATGGGGGATGCATAGATCCATTCACACCCCATGGGGAAGGTACTTAGGCTGGAGCAGGTGGATGCCTGGAGGGGGCTGTGATCCAGTGGAAGACCCAGTGGAAAGGGGGCTCCTGCTTCTAAGCTGAAAGACTGTCCCCTGTGGAAGAGTGAGCCACTCTGCAGCTGTTTTGTCAGGACTGTTCCACATGGGTGGGACTCACATTGCAGCAATTTTGGGAGGATTGTTGCTTGTGAGATTGGAACCACGCTGGAGAAGTTCACAGAGAAATGTCAGCCATGTGAAGGGACCCCATGGTGTAGCAGGGGAAGAACTCCCCCTGAGCAGTTGAAGAAAACCTTGGAAGACAAACTGACCAAAACCCCCATGCCCTGTCTCCCTGTGCTGTCAGTGAGAAAGAGGGAGGGGTTGGGGGAGAAAAAGGTGTTTTAAGAGCTTGTTTTACTTCTTATTATCTACTTCTGATTTTGTTACTAATAAACTCACTTTGTTACTCTAAGATGAGCCTGCTTTGCCCTTGGAAATTTTTTCTCCTGTCTATCTCAACTCATGACCCCTTTGTTAATTTTTTCTCTCCCTTGCTCAACTATAGTAGGGGAGGGTGAATGAGCAGCTTTCGTGGATACCTGGCATTTGGCCAGTGTCAAACCATGACATGGACTTATCTCAGTGAATGTCTATCAGGTTGCATACAGAACTTAATCAAGCTAGCTGTGAAGTGGATGGACCCCAGCTGACTTCAGCTAGGAAGTTATCTTCTTACTATATTACCACCCTGTTGTACTCAAATAAATAACACTTTCTGAAAGCTTACTAATTTTACGAATATATTTCTTACAATAGGACTTCCTAAACTTTTATTAAATTGTGTTTTGAAAGAGAGAAAAGCACTGTAAAGACTATTAGATGTTGAGCTGTTTTCATTGTATGCTAAACCCGTTCAGTGTATGGATTAGTGTTTATAAACATGCACAGACCAATCTAAATCCAGGTTGCAGTATACTTCACTGAAATTCATGATTTCTAATGACTTTGCTTTTACAAACCTCACCATTGGAAACTAGCTCATGTAACTCTTCATATTGAATGAACAGGCTGATTATATTTAAGAATATGAGACTATATATTTTGTGATGCCACATTATGCCATCATATCAAAATTAAATAATGAGGATTTAGATTTCCATCGGGGGAAAAAAATCTACAAAGTACTGATTGATTAACCAATAAGGTTGTATCCCTTGTTTCTTTCATAAGAAATCTAAAGTAATAAAAAACCTATTTGCTTCAGTTGTATGTATTTATTTTTTCAGCTTTTCTTATTCAGCTCTTGATGAAATTCCTGCATCTTAAAGGTGCATTTCAAAAATCTATATATTAAAGTTGAGTACAACAAAACCTTCTTATTTGACACTGAAAGGACACTGCATGTATTCAGGTAATAATCAGTTGTATCTGCAGTTCTGCTCTGAGAGACTAATTCTTGCTGCGGCTGATTGAATCTGCAACTGATACTGATGATAGTTTGAGAAATCTGGATATGGATATTTTGGAATTGTTCTTTGAAATTTTATAATTGTGTCAAGTTTTAGGATTTTTGTTTTCCTTCTGAATATATTGTGCTTACATTCTGGCCTGAATCCAGGCTGCTTGTTCAAGAAATAGTATTCTTTAAATAAGTCTCAAGAGACTGAAAGCCTTCTTTTACAGACTTGAAAATTATGATTATTATTAATAATAATAATATCAGTAGTAGTAGTAGTAGCAGCAGTAGTAGTAGTAGTAGTAGTAATGGCAGTAGTAGTAGTACTATCCTCCCTCTAATTGTTTTCTTCTGAAGAATGTGACCTTAGAAAATACAAAGAGTTAGGTGGGTGGCTGTTGTGGTTTAAGAGTGGTAATGTCCAGTTCAGTGCACCCACCGAAATAGCAGATACTGCTTGCTTGCTCCCCCTCTTCCCCTCCCCTTCCTGCTCTGGGGATGGAGTTGAGAATTGGGAGAACAAAAGGTGAAAATCACGGGTTGAGGGAAGAGTAATTTACTGGAAACAGCAACAATACTAATAACAAAAGTGCACAAAGAGAAGGTGATTTACATGGAAAATGGTCAAGCCTGGGACAATGAAATCATGTCAAGCCATCCTGCCATTTGCAATGCTTGTTTCCCTGGAAAGGAATGACCTTCGTTTAGAAGAGAGAGGGGCAGAGGTGGGGGGGGGGGGGGGGGGGGACGGGGTTGCGGGAGGAGAGAGAGAGAGAGGGAGAGAGAGAGTGAGGGTCCCTTTCTCCCTGCCCCCTCCCCCTGCCCAGTTGTTCTCAAATGTTGTGAGATGGTATTGATTAACATCAGGGTCTTGGCCATGACCACACCACCCCAGGCTCTGTGCCTTCACAGCTACCACAAAGAATTAATCCTGTCCTTGGCTGATTTCTGGGGATTTTTGGATGATGTCAAGCACACTCTTTCAGGACAAACCAGCACAGTGGGAAAAGCCTGACATTTCCTCAGCTGTGGTGTGGATACAGTGAAACTGTTTCTGCATGTAATAAACACGGTATATTAATTCGTGTTTCACTGTATGTAACCTGTAAATATACTCTGTAAAATGAAACACTGGCTGACGTCAGGAACGAAACTGACTAATCTCAAGACAGGTAACACCCAGGAACGGCCATTCAGAGGAGGACAGTGCAATGCTCAAAATTGGCATCAGAATAGAAGACACATCAACATGGAAATCAGTCCTCCTCCTGGAACAGTGGAGCTGTGAACCCCCTGCCATCATCATAGATATCATCAGAGGAGGACGCCCGTTCATTCAGAACTTTGTTTTCCATTCACTCACTGGAGGAGAGAAATGAACACTCCTCCCTCCAAGAGGAAGCCCTATTCTGCAGACCGACGACCAAGATGCATTTGAATAACCACCCCAAAAAACAAGGAACTGTGTGGAAATCCTCTGCTGTGGGCTAAATAAACTGTATAAAACATGAACTCCAAAAGGGGCCAATTCACGAACGAAGGGGTTACAGCACACTAGGGGCTGTGACTGGTTCACCTAGTGTCAATCCCAGGTAATTGGCACTGTACTTTTGATTGCTTGTTTGCCCAAAATTTTTGATCTATTATTCTTTAATTAATAAAAATTATTTTATTAATTAAGATTGGCTCATATTTATAACATGCAAGCATTGTGATTTACGTTTTTTTTCAGCCCAGGCTGGATCATCTCATTCAATATTTTGTGGGAAAAGGAGCCTAGACAGGATTATCTAGCACCTTATGCTGTTGTATCCTCAAAACTTCTAGTGATAGGGGCTCTACAGTGTCCATGGGAAGGTTATTGTTTGATTGTGCTGACTGTAAAAATTTTCTTATACCAAGATAAAACATCTCCTGTCCAACCTGTACTTGTTGCCCCTCTTCTTCATGAGGCTGCTCATGAGGAGACCCTGCATCCTCTTCAGAGCTGCCATTTAAGTACTGGAATACTGTGATGAGGCCCTGAGCCTTGTCCAAGGAGAAAAGGTCTAACTTCTCATCTTTCCTCATACAGCAGTCTCACCAGCCTTTTGATCATCTTCATGGGCCTCCTTTGGAATCTCTCCAGTATGTCTGCATTTTTGAATTGTGGAGATATAACTGGACACAGTACTTCAGGGGCAGTACTGAATAGGATGATTGTGTCCCTGACTCTGATAGCAATGTCTCTACAGATGCAGTCCAGGATCAGATGTGCTTTTATTGCTGCACTGGCACACTGCTGACTTATGTTCAGCATGTCTACAAAGGCCCCCAAGTCCATTTTAGCAAGACTACTCAGCCACACAGATCCTAGCCCATACTGGGCTCCGGTTATGATGTCCCAGATGAACAATTTTTCACTTGCCTTTGTTAAACTTGGTCTTGCTAGCCCACATTGCTGGCCAGTCCACATCTCTCTGTAAGATGGCTCTTCATTTTAACATGTCCACATCATTATCCAGTTTAGTGTCATCAGCAAATTTGGTGAGTGTGCTTTCAGTCTTATACAGAATGTGTATTATAATGCAAAACAGTGGGGGTCTTGGTATTGATACCTGGAGGACCTCCCTGATGACAGCTGCCAGCCTGAGTAAAAACCATTAATCACCACCAGCTGAGTATGGCCTTCAAGCAAATTTCTTATCCAACTCACAGACCACACATGTAGTCTGTATCTTGTCAGTTCTACCAGGAGAAGGCTGTAGGATGGAAAACAGCACTGAACATTTTGCTGAAGTCCAGGTAAACGACACCCACTGCTTCCACCATGTAGTGCCATGGTGAAATCCATTATTTCATTGTAGCATGTGATCAGGTTAGGTTAATCTTGTATGATTTCCCTTCACCCAGAGTGTGCCGACTTTTCCCCAATCATCTGCATAATTTGTTTTGTAATAGTTTCTAGCAGGACTTGTTCTGTTACCTTCCCAGGAGCAAATTAGGACTAATGGGCCTGTAGTTTCCTCTTTGGGACCTTTTTTAAAGAAGGGTATGTCATTTGCTTTCTTCCATGCTTCAGGGATATGCCCTGATCTCCATGATTTTTCAAATATTCTAGATGGCAGCAAGGTTGGCCACTCCTCCTACCACCCTGCCAGGCCCAGAGATTTATGTGTGTTGAGCCTGTTACTCATCCCTGAAAGCAAGGTAACTGGGGTTCCTATTAATAGATCCCTTGGGGCAGATTAAGAGTGAAATGACACTGAATGACCATTATTTGTATCTGAATCTGTATCTGTATCTGTATCTGTATCTGTATCTGTATCTGTATCTGTATCTGTATCTGTATCTGTGTCTGTATCTGTGTCTGTATCTGTATCTACATCTCTATCTCTATCTCTATCTCTATCTCTATCTCTATCTCTATCTCTATCTCTATCTCTATCTCTATCTCTATCTCTATCTCTATCTCTATCTCTATCTCTATCTCTATCTCTATCATCATCTCTATCTCTATCCATAGGGTTTATTTTATAAAAATGCAGTGGCAAGGAAGGATTTCATTCCTTCTGGTTATTATCTGTAGACATATAGCAGTATAAAATCATAAAAATAACCCTTAAGGAAATGTATGTTTGGGGGGTGGCTCATGGCAATGGGGTATCCCATGATCATTTGTGCTGGGAATTATCACTGTTCCTCCCTGACTCTTGCCATTTGGGGAATATTACAATATGAGTAAACTCAGCTGGGGACCCTGCAGGGATGGGGCTGAGACCGGCTTCCTTCCATTTGGGATCGGGGGAGTGGTTGTATATGTTGCGGAGGGTGTGTGCATGGCCTGGGATATTGCTACATTGTAACTTGACACTGCGATCGGATCTGCCTGCTTTCACTACTTCTACCAGCTGCTGGTGATCTCAAGATGACTGCTGCCCTTAAGTTTACAAAAGGAGCAATTTCTCCTCTTCCCCTTTGCCCGAGCCACCACCCCCTAGGGAGGTTGCAGAGCTCACATCAGAGTCGCTCTTGCTGGCCTCGGGAGAGTCAGTAAGGCTGTCTGCCTTCCCAGAGCCAACAGCTCTCTCTGCCAGCCGTGGTCATAATTACACCAATGGTGAAACTGCTCAGCAAGTGGAGGAACTTCTGTTCTTGTGTTGTTGTTTGTTCTGTTCTGGTACATATATGTGTATAAAAAATAAAGAACAGTTATTTATTTTTCCTACATTTTTGCCTGGAAGCTCCATAATTTCAAAGTTACAATAACTTAGAGGGAGAGATTGTCCTTCCATTCCAGAAAGGTTTGCACCTTCCTTGGCTGACATTTGGCCTTGAAACCAGAACAAAGGAAAGAAAGAAAAAGAAAAGCTAAGAGTAGAAAGATATCATCACCTGTGGATCCAGTGATGAGACTTGATTTTTGGAATTTTGATGTCCATCCAACACTGCTGGTTGCAGTCTTGATTTATTGGGGTTGGGGAAAGCCCCCAAAGCACAAAGTTCAATGAGTTAATATACACTCAGGTTAAGGTGAGAATGCCCAGGTATCTCCCCTGGATGGGAAGTTTTACACTGTCTGAGGTAAAACTGTGGATCATGTGCAGTCCTCTGGCAGAAGGCCTTAGAAATGAGTCAGGGGGCACTTTGAGGGTCTTTGATGGTTTAGGACACCTTCTAAGACATGACAGCTGCCTTTCACATCAGGATACTTGAGCCAGTCATGCTCCATTGGAAAGGATGGATATCTTCAGGCCTCTGTGTAAATGTGAGTGTCCTGATACCTCCCTGGGGACAGGGGGGAAGTTTTACACCTGAACAAGTTGAGTAAGGGAGGAAATTAGCATGATATAAAGCATCACCCCACTCTGCAGGGTCTGCTTCTTATTCTCCTTCTTCCTTATCTATCTCAGAATGCAGCTTGTAGCATCAGATGGTGGGTTTGCACCCCCTCTGCATCTGAGCAGTTACCTTGCGTGTCAACAGTAAGGCATCCCAGTGCTCTTGATACCGGTGCTTACAATGTCAATTACTGCATGTAAGTGGTGGTATAATTTAACTATGGTTGCTCAGCCATCACAGCAGGTCATTTTTATCAAAGGAATTGGTGCTGATTTGGAGTCGGTAAGACTTATGAAAGCTTATTTCATGAAGCTTAAGGTCATGAGTAAAGCAAGTGTTGTAAAGGTTGTGATGGGATTCAAACTGAGCCTTACATGCATGTTTAGATTTCATAAATCAGATAATCAAGTGAACATGTTCCTTGTGAACTGGTGTCCTTTGGGAACAAATCTAAATGTTTAAGGTCTAAAAATGACTGACCTTTCCACCTCACCAGTGTTATCTCCTCTCACTTGTTTTCCAAAGCTGTGCAAAATCCATGGTGGTCCGTTGGCACCATACATCCACACCTATGGCTTTAGTTAGACTTTGGCTTTCCACCAAACTGCAATTGCCAAAATCAGTCCCCTTGTACTCCAGGAAAAGAGATTGTGTCCAGACAGACGGAGTCCTTTGTTGCATGGTCTCAGGGAGTTAGCTCTGATGCAGAGAGAGAGGAGCTCTCTCTGCTATTATAGTAGGTCTCTGGGCTGCAGGGTTGGGTTCTACTGTGGCCTGAGAGATGAGTAAAAACATTGGTTGGTCCTTGAGAGCCAAGTGGCAGAGGATGCATCAGGGCTGCCCAGCAGCTGTGCCCAGTGCATGACAACCAAGGGCAGGGACAGCATCCTGGGCCTTCTTGAATCTCCCCAAAGGCTCTAAAGGACACTGGCTAGAGAGCAAGTTGGTAGGGCTGCTGCAGGTAGGGCTGGGCATGGGGGGCCCCATCACCCCCATATCTAAGTACCACCACCTACAGCAGTCACTGGACTGCCTGGGGCAGGACAAAAGGGAGCATCCTCCCATGTCCAACTGTCAAAGCTGAGCTGGGGTGAGCCTGTAGATGTCTGGAAGGAAGTCCTTGGGGAGCTGGTGGAATTACCTGGACGGGGCTGAGGAAGGAAGAGAAGAAGAAGAGAAGGCTGGATGAGACTGCTGGAGATGAGAAGAATCACCTATCCCTGGAGGTGTCCAAAGCTTTCTCATCTGGAGAGCACTGGTGAAACCAAAGGAATGCCTTCTTGAAAGCTGGGATCAGATAAAGATTGGGGACTAGAGAAAACGAGGGTCCAAACCAATATGGTTATATCGCAGGTTCTCCCCTTTATTCCTTGAGATGGCGGGTTAAATACAGACAGAATAGTTTACAAGAACAGGTGCATTCTGATAGGCAGTGAGAGTAAAGAAGTATGTAAGCTATTGCAGTTTAAGGCAGCCACCGTGTTTTCTCAGTAACTGTTCTATGCTATTAGCACTCCTACCTTAACACATTCCCAATACCAGATAACCTTATCTGGTACTACGTATGTTGGACGTACTAGGCCTACTAGGCCCAGGCCTGAGGCCTGGTCTTAGGCCCAGTTGTGGATAGCTCTACTTTATGATATAAGCCATCCTGCTACACCTTCTCAAGGAACATTACGGAATTCTCCATCCTCATCCCCTCTGGAATCTGGTGCAGCAGTCATAAGAAATGAGATGCAGAGATGTTGTAAGAGTTCCCAATGGTTTGGAGCACACTGTCTAGAGAGGAAAGGGTCCTTGCTCTCAAAGATGATCAGGCTGAGGGCATTTGGCCACTCTCAGAAGTCCCTGGGATGGCTCTAGGTTGACACAGAATGGGGATTGGGCAGGTCCAGAGAGGTGTGACCAGCCTGTTGGATGATGATGAAGCAGGTCTTGCCCACATGCTGAGGGAACACCTGGCCACTAGTGCTGGGATTAGAAAGGAATTTTCCCTCCAGGCAGATTGGCACTGGTCCTCAGGGGTTTTTGCCTTCCTTTCCAGCATGCAACATGACCACTGCTCCAGCCTTCTCTAATCCCTTTTGGCTAGATTGCTGCCTGGTGCTCATGCACCTGGAAGGTGGTCTGTTGTGACATGGAGCTGTGGAGAAGAACATTTTTTATCCCCTCAAGAAGAGCTAGCAAGTGTTCCCAGGTTCTTTTGCCTTCCTCTGTAGCACTGAATACAGCCACTTGCCAGAGCTCCTTTGTGCCATTTTGACCAGGTGCCAGCAATTCATGCTTGATGAAGGTGGCCCTCATACCTCTGCAAAAGGGGGCTAGTTTGGAGTGATATGACTTCATGTCTACATCATGTCTATATACATATGACAACATCATAATTCATGACTATATATAAGAGCTATATGTGATAGACAAGCCAGTATTTAAAAAAACAGATGAGTTGCTGATCTTAACCAGGCTAAAGCAGTTCAGTGGTCTGTCTTGGTGTCCAGAGGTACAATATGATGGGCTTATTTTTGGAGGAAGGTGCGGGAAGGTGCGGGAAGGTGCGGGAAGGTGCGGGAAGGTGCGGGAAGGGAAGGTGCGGGAAGGTGCGGGAAGGTGCGGGAAGGTGCGGGAAGGGAAGGTGCGGGAAGGTGCGGGAAGGTGCGGGAAGGTGCGGGAAGGTGCGGGAAGGTGCGGTGCGGGAAGGTGCGGGAAGGTGCGGTGCGGGAAGGTGCGGTGCGGTGCGGGAAGGGAAGGGAAGGTGCGGGAAGGGAAGGTGCAGGAAGGGAAGGTGCGGGAAGGGAAGGGAAGGTGCGGGAAGGGAAGGGAAGGTGCGGGAAGGGAAGGGAAGGGAAGGTGCGGGAAGGGAAGGTGCGGGAAGGGAAGGGAAGGTGCGGGAAGGGAAGGTGTGGGAAGGGAAGGTGCGGGAAGGGAAGGTGCGGGAAGGGAAGGTGCGGGAAGGGAAGGTGCGGGAAGGGAAGGGAAGGGAAGGGAAGGGAAGGGAAGGAAAGGGAAGGGAAGGGAAGGGAAGGGAAGGTGCGGGAAGGGAAGGTGCGGGAAGGTGCGGGAAGGTGCGGGAAGGTGCGGGAAGGGAAGGTGCGGGAAGGGAAGGTGCGGGAAGGGAAGGTGCGGGAAGGGAAGGGAAGGTGCGGGAAGGGAAGGGAAGGTGCGGGAAGGGAAGGGAAGGGAAGGTGCGGGAAGGTGCGGGAAGGTGCGGGAAGGTGCGGGAAGGTGCGGGAAGGTGCGGGAAGGGAAGGGAAGGGAAGGGAAGGGAAGGGAAGGGAAGGGAAGGGAAGGGAAGGGAAGGGAAGGGAAGGGAAGGGAAGGGAAGGGAAGGGAAGGGAAGGGAAGGGAAGGGAAGGGAAGGGAAGGGAAGGGAAGGGAAGGGAAGGGAAGGGAAGGGAAGGAAGGGAAGGGAAGGGAAGGGAAGGGAAGGGAAGGGAAGGGAGGGAAGGGAAGGGAAGGGAAGGGAAGGGAAGGGAAGGGAAGGGAAGGGAAGGGAAGGGAAGGGAAGGGAAGGGAAGGGAAGGGAAGGGAAGGGAAGGTGCGGGAAGGGAAGGGAAGGTGCGGGAAGGGAAGGGAAGGGAAGGTGCGGGAAGGGAAGGGAAGGTGCGGGAAGGGAAGGGAAGGGAAGGTGCGGGAAGGGAAGGGAAGGTGCGGGAAGGTGCGGGAAGGTGCGGGAAGGTGCGGGAAGGGAAGGGAAGGGAAGGGAAGGGAAGGGAAGGGAAGGGAAGGTGCGGGAAGGTGCGGGAAGGTGCGGGAAGGGAAGGGAAGGGAAGGGAAGGGAAGGGAAGGGAAGGGAAGGGAAGGGAAGGGAAGGGAAGGGAAGGGAAGGGAAGGGAAGGGAAGGGAAGGGAAGGGAAGGGAAGGGAAGGGAAGGGAAGGGAAGGGAAGGGAAGGGAAGGGAAGGGAAGGGAAGGGAAGGGAAGGGAAGGGAAGGGAAGGGAAGGGAAGGGAAGGGAAGGGAAGGGAAGGGAAGGGAAGGGAAGGGAAGGGAAGGGAAGGGAAGGGAAGGGAAGGTGCGGGAAGGGAAGGGAAGGGAAGGGAAGGGAAGGTGCGGGAAGGGAAGGGAAGGTGCGGGAAGGGAAGGGAAGGGAAGGTGCGGGAAGGTGCGGGAAGGGAAGGGAAGGTGCGGGAAGGTGCGGGAAGGGAAGGGAAGGTGCGGGAAGGTGCGGGAAGGTGCGGGAAGGTGCGGGAAGGGAAGGGAAGGGAAGGGAAGGGAAGGGAAGGGAAGGTGCGGGAAGGTGCGGGAAGGTGCGGGAAGGTGCGGGAAGGGAAGGGAAGGGAAGGGAAGGGAAGGGAAGGGAAGGGAAGGGAAGGGAAGGGAAGGGAAGGGAAGGGAAGGGAAGGGAAGGGAAGGGAAGGGAAGGGAAGGGAAGGGAAGGGAAGGGAAGGGAAGGGAAGGGAAGGGAAGGTGCGGGAAGGTGCGGGAAGGGAAGGGAAGGGAAGGGAAGGGAAGGGAAGGGAAGGTGCGGGAAGGTGCGGGAAGGTGCGGGAAGGGAAGGTGCGGGAAGGGAAGGGAAGGTGCGGGAAGGGAAGGTGCGGGAAGGGAAGGTGCGGGAAGGGAAGGTGCGGGAAGGGAAGGTGCGGGAAGGGAAGGGAAGGTGCGGGAAGGGAAGGGAAGGGAAGGGAAGGTGCGGGAAGGGAAGGGAAGGGAAGGGAAGGGAAGGGAAGGGAAGGGAAGGGAAGGGAAGGGAAGGGAAGGGAAGGGAAGGGAAGGGAAGGGAAGGGAAGGGAAGGGAAGGGAAGGGAAGGGAAGGGAAGGTGCGGGAAGGTGCGGGAAGGTGCGGGAAGGGAAGGGAAGGGAAGGGAAGGGAAGGGAAGGGAAGGTGCGGGAAGGGAAGGGAAGGGAAGGGAAGGGAAGGGAAGGGAAGGGAAGGGAAGGGAAGGGAAGGGAAGGGAAGGGAAGGGAAGGGAAGGGAAGGGAAGGGAAGGGAAGGGAAGGGAAGGGAAGGGAAGGGAAGGGAAGGGAAGGGAAGGGAAGGGAAGGGAAGGGAAGGGAAGGGAAGGGAAGGGAAGGGAAGGGAAGGGAAGGGAAGGGAAGGGAAGGGAAGGGAAGGGAAGGGAAGGGAAGGGAAGGGAAGGGAAGGGAAGGGAAGGGAAGGGAAGGGAAGGGAAGGGAAGGGAAGGGAAGGGAAGGGAAGGGAAGGGAAGGGAAGGGAAGGGAAGGGAAGGGAAGGGAAGGGAAGGTGCGGGAAGGGAAGGTGCGGGAAGGGAAGGGAAGGGAAGGGAAGGGAAGGGAAGGGAAGGGAAGGGAAGGGAAGGGAAGGGAAGGGAAGGGAAGGGAAGGGAAGGGAAGGGAAGGGAAGGGAAGGGAAGGGAAGGGAAGGGAAGGGAAGGGAAGGGAAGGGAAGGGAAGGGAAGGGAAGGGAAGGGAAGGGAAGGGAAGGGAAGGGAAGGGAAGGGAAGGGAAGGGAAGGGAAGGGAAGGGAAGGGAAGGGAAGGGAAGGGAAGGGAAGGGAAGGGAAGGGAAGGGAAGGGAAGGGAAGGGAAGGTGCGGGAAGGTGCGGGAAGGTGCGGGAAGGTGCGGGAAGGTGCGGGAAGGTGCGGGAAGGTGCGGGAAGGTGCGGGAAGGGAAGGTGCGGGAAGGTGCGGGAAGGTGCGGGAAGGGAAGGGAAGGGAAGGGAAGGGAAGGGAAGGGAAGGGAAGGGAAGGGAAGGGAAGGGAAGGGAAGGGAAGGGAAGGGAAGGGAAGGGAAGGGAAGGGAAGGGAAGGGAAGGGAAGGGAAGGGAAGGGAAGGGAAGGGAAGGGAAGGGAAGGGAAGGGAAGGGAAGGGAAGGGAAGGGAAGGGAAGGGAAGGGAAGGGAAGGGAAGGGAAGGGAAGGGAAGGGAAGGGAAGGGAAGGGAAGGGAAGGGAAGGGAAGGGAAGGGAAGGGAAGGGAAGGGAAGGGAAGGGAAGGGAAGGGAAGGGAAGGGAAGGGAAGGGAAGGGAAGGGAAGGGAAGGGAAGGGAAGGGAAGGGAAGGGAAGGGAAGGGAAGGAAAGGGAAGGGAAGGGAAGGGAAGGTGCGGGAAGGTGCGGGAAGGGAAGGGAAGGGAAGGGAAGGGAAGGGAAGGTGCGGGAAGGTGCGGGAAGGTGCGGGAAGGGAAGGGAAGGGAAGGGAAGGGAAGGGAAGGGAAGGGAAGGGAAGGGAAGGGAAGGGAAGGGAAGGGAAGGGAAGGGAAGGGAAGGGAAGGGAAGGGAAGGGAAGGGAAGGGAAGGGAAGGGAAGGGAAGGGAAGGGAAGGGAAGGGAAGGGAAGGGAAGGGAAGGGAAGGGAAGGGAAGGGAAGGGAAGGGAAGGGAAGGGAAGGGAAGGGAAGGGAAGGGAAGGGAAGGGAAGGGAAGGGAAGGGAAGGGAAGGGAAGGGAAGGGAAGGGAAGGGAAGGGAAGGGAAGGGAAGGGAAGGGAAGGGAAGGGAAGGGAAGGGAAGGGAAGGGAAGGGAAGGGAAGGGAAGGGAAGGGAAGGGAAGGGAAGGGAAGGGAAGGGATGTACTGGAGAAAGGTGCTTCTGTGGATTTTCACTCAGATTTCCTCATGTACTTTATTCAAGTCTCTGTCAATCAGACTGCATCTTATGACAGCAATTGCTTACGGAGCAGTGTAGGAAATGGCACAAACACTTGATTTTTGTTCTGCATCCTTTCTTCTAGATGAGCAAATAGTCTCTCTGTTGAGAACTATACCCAGTGCAGGTAGCTCAAAGTGCAGCTGCGATGGAAGATTCAGGTTGTGCACTGGGAACAAGAAAAAGGTGGGCACCCCAGGTAACAAGCTGTGAACTGGCGCTAACCCTTTGCCTAACATCCTGTGGCACTGGCTGTGGAGAGGGGTGCCCAGTCATCCAGGGACTCCACAAGAGCCAGTGAAGATGAGAAGTCTGCAGAACAAATATGAATATTGAAATGGGCTCACAGACTATATAGGGTATATGTTACATCCTAGTCACTCAAACCTGAGGCTAAATCAAGATTCTTTTGCTCTGGGTAGATGCAAAGGAGAAAATTCCAACCAAATAACCTCAAGAGGTAAAAGTTTATGGGCAAACTATAAAAAATTAAAGAACATTGGCAAAAGAGTGAATACTACATACCACTTATCACAGCATAGACAGCTTATTGAACATAGAAAACCTTGTAACCCATTTGATGTTACACTCTGTGAGAAGAGAGAAGGGTAGAAAAACAGAAAGACAGGAAAGATATAGAAAAACAGACTGAGCTACCAGCTCCTGGGTTCCAGTGATGATGATGAAGGTAGGGTTAAAAGACAACATGCCTTGTGGACAGGCTTCTAAAAGCTTTTGCTCATCCTGGACCTTCTTCCCAAGTGGAACTTAGGGTCTCTTGGCCACTCAGGGGTGGGGTTAGGGAAAACTGGGATGACCTCCAGTGACACTGTGGGGGTGAGGGGTATGAGAGGCAGGGTACTACCTCACCAGGGTAAAGTGTCACCCACCCTCACCTGTGATACATGAAGAGACAAGACCCACCAGCAAAGAGAGAGTGAATCTGAGTGAATCTGAGGTTTATTCATGAGCATCAGTATATATATCTTCACTCCTAAAAGCTTTTTTTTGGTTACAGCTTACAGATGTGATTACAGTCCTACAATAAATCTGTCCTTTTGACATTTTCTGTTGTTCTCTCCAAAGCCATGGTAAAGCTTTGTGTGTGTGTGAAAAATGTGCATCTGTGTTGATGTAGAAATAGAAACTTGGTCATTCAGTTCTGTCTCAGGTTCACGCTATGTCAGAGAGACCTGCTGCTGGTGCTGCTGGCACTGCTGCTGTTGTTCTTTAACTCTTTCCTTACACCAATACCTGTTAACCCAACATGCAACCACATATTCCAAGTTCCCACGATGTCTTGAAACAATTACCTTTTCCAGTTTCCAACAGTATAAAAGATCAAGGATTTCTTTGTTCAGGATCCCTTCCTGGAGACGCCTACTTTAGGCTTTTATTGTGTTGCTGCACCATGATTAAATTACTTATTTTACTAAATTAGTAGACATGTGGGACTTTGCTATGGGAAACCTAGGGTTGAACAGGTAAGGAAAATTTGTCTGACAGTGAGTG
Organism: Prinia subflava; assembly: GCF_021018805.1. NCBI lineage: Eukaryota > Metazoa > Chordata > Aves > Passeriformes > Cisticolidae > Prinia > Prinia subflava. The sequence goes on from NC_086247.1 coordinate 98,176,586, forward strand.
TGATGTAGGTAGGGAGTCGAGTCAGTCCACTGGAACTGTCTGCTGCAAAGGGGCTTCAGTCCCTGTAGTGTCGATCTGGGATGGTGGAACTGTGACTGGGTGGTCAGACAGGAAAGCTTCCTTAACATCTCAGGTATGCAGGCATGTACCTGGGTCTTTGTACTGGGGAAGTATAACTAAAAAAAGGCAAGGGGTGCAATGTGAGAGAGAGATAAACACACTTGATGACTGTACTTCAAGTCAAATGCTACAAGTTGAGGAGAACATGATGAGAAATGGAGGTGTGGGTGAAGAAGCTCATAAAGGTGGTTTTCAAGTGTATGCCAGTCAGAAGGTATGCAGGCTACGACAGTCTGATAAAACTTTCATGTGTCTAATCACAATACTATTATTTATAAGATGTGTTTTCTAATAGAAGTAAGCTGGAAGCCATGGTAGATTCAGCGGGTTGACTGCTGTCCAAATGCCAGTAACCTCTTGAAAATTATCTACTCATCTTCCTCTACTATAATTGGAGCAGAGGAGGGAAAACTAAACTAAGGATCATGGGGTTAAGATAAGGATTACAAGAAAATTCTTTAGGGGCTAAACAGGCTCAAAACTTTAAAGGATGTAAAGAAAACTTTATTAAGAGGACTAAAAGAAGAATTATAAGAACTAAATAAACCTTTCCTCCCCCTAGCCCCTCTTTCCTTCCCATCAACAATGTAAAGAGACAAAACCTGTGATTATCAGTCAGTTTACCACTTCTAAGAAGAATCTTCATTTAGGTATAGGAGATTCTTTTGCCATGCCACAGGAAATGGTTTCCTCATGGTTTTAAGTTCACAGCTGTCAGCCTGGAAAAAATCTGAGCATGAAAATACCTCCCATTGATTTACAGTTTTTCCCCACAATTGCTCTCGAGGGCCATTTGGGCTAATGGGGTATAATTTAAGGATGAGTGTCTTGGGTCATGTAACAAAAAAAAAGTGTATTCTATTTTATCTGTTGAAACAAAATGGGGAGATTTTTTTTTCCTTTATCTCTTGTAACTCCATGGGCAAGGAAGGCAGATGCCTTCTGATAATAGGCCAGAAGGAAGGCAGATGCCTTCTGATAATAGGCCAGCTGTTAAAACCAGGTGAGGCGGTGTTTCTTATCTCTTCCACAACTGTACACCCTCTGGGGAGAATATCTTCTGTTATGGGCCATTAAGGCTCACCAATAATATGACACATTACATCATCCCATTGTGAGATCCCCTATCCAGTGGAGGGGGGAGCCAGCTATTCTTACCAAGATAAAAACTGAGATCTAGGAACACCAAGGATCCTCTTTTCCACTGGCTTCTCAGAGGAAGACTGGACTCATCTCACCGCCACTACAGGGTCATCTCTACTCCAACAGCACCTCATCTGTCACTCCAGGAGGACTTATTTGGACTGCTTCCAACACCCTAGCTAACAAAGTGTCAGGTCATATTCCTGACTCCCTCAGGGTTTTCTAGGACTTTTGAATGTTTGCTTGGTTGTTTGTTTGTTTGTTTTTTTTTTAAATTGCATTTGTATTTTTAATATTCCTAGTAAAGAACTCTTATTCCTATTCCCATCTTTTTGCCGGAAAGCTCCTAATTGCAAAATTGTAATAATTTGGAGGGAGGGGGGGGTTACATTCTCCATTCCAAGGGACACTCCAGTTTTCCCTGACAGATACTTGACTTTCTGAACCAAGACAATGAGCCATTCTAGTATAGAAGCAAAAGTTCTCTTCTTCTATCTCTGAAACCAAAGGTTGTCTTCTGTCTCTAAGAGCAAAGGTTCCCTTCTGTCTCTGTTCAAATCACATCACATCACAGCTTCTTTCAACCTCTGTATGCTCCAGTTCTTTTCTGAGCCACAGATGAATGCTGCATCCCCCATGTGCTTTATGAATTGGTGTATTATATTATCACCTTGACTTGCAAAAGGTTTTCAGCTCTGGAACTAGAGCGTCTCATCTTTCTTCTGGGCTTTGGCCCCTCCTTCTTCACTGACCTTGGTGTTGCCCTGTTGTTTTCTCCATGTGCCTTCACCTTTCCTTTTCTCTGACACAGGAGAAGATTGACATTCACAGATTTATTTCTCCTCAGATTGAATTCTGCAGCACTCAAAAAAAGTTGATCTTGCCTTGTCCCCATATCAGGGAGTTGCATGCTCTGCTGGTCATGTGATCCCTGCTGGGCAATGGTGGCTGCATAGTTATTTGCAACAGTGCTAACAGAGTTAATCTTCTCTGGGCCCTGCATTGGGGAAAATCACTCACTGTGCTTCTCACTGCTGCTCATGTGGTCTCTACTGGCACTGTGCAAGCTGCATCAGCTGCTGGCTCTACCCTGGAGCTGCCCCATGTGTGAGTCGTAGAGTGACACTACACAGTGTCTCCTGACACCGGGGTGATTTCCCGGCAGCAGAAATTTTGGTGGCTTTGCCATGGCCCAGCCTGGCCCTGCCCAGTGATGGGGCAGGGCTTGGTCCAGCCCTTTGGCTGAGGGTGGGGCTCAGTGGTGGCAAGGTCTCAGCAGCTGCGCCACAGGGGAGGCTCAGCCCATGGCCACGCCGAGGCCCAGTGGGTTCCTCTCCCGCAGCCCAGCAGCCTGCTGGGTGGGCATAGCTCAGCCTTACCGGGAAGGGGAGGTGAGGGGAGAGTGGGCCTCCACTCTTTTGCAGAAAGCAGGAAGTAAGAGAGAACATTTCACAGTGTGAAATGTTCCTTAAATATGGTATTCATAGAGGCAGTTCTAGCTTCTCTAATTGGCTGATTGGTGCATCAGTTCTCAAAGCCAGCCAGTGAATCATTTTGCCAGGCATAGAGCAAAGCTGTAATGCTCTTTACAGAGAGAATTACACCATGTGCCTGGTGGTTGTTTTTCCTTAACTAAAAACGAAGCCCTTTCAACCCACCACAGTAGCCTACATGGGAAGATTCCTGTTCTAAAAATCTCACTCTTTATTATTTCCATCTCTATAGCTTAGATTTACTGCACAGAAATATGACCTAGACCTGGTTTTCCAGATGTATATTTATTCTCAGGAGAAATATGTGAATGAGTTTGCTTTTGTCATTGTTAAGGAATGTTAGCCCCCATTTTAGTGCCCCCACTGAGATTCTCTAAACCATGTGCCCCTCACTTGCTCCCCCTTTTCCTCCCTCTCGCTCCCTCTTCCCTCCCTCCCTCCTCCCCTCCTTCCCCCCCTCTCTCCCCCTCTCTTCCTTCCTCCCTCTTCCTCCCTCTTTCTCCATCTTCCTCCCTGTGGTGGCTGGAGATGGCAATTAGAGGCCCAAAAGGCAAAGTTCATGGGTTGAGACAAGAACAATTTGCTGGTAACAGCATGACATAAGAAAATGAACCGTAACAACAATATTAATTAATAAAAGGGTACAAAAAAGAGAGTGTTTCACATGCAAAAATGCTCACCATGGAGCTTGTGATCTGAGCACAGCCACACCACATCACCCTGACCACTCCCTTCAGCTCAGAACTGGCATCTAAACTAGTCTCTCCTGCTAAGAACCAGCATTATCCCACTGCTCCAAGGAGGTTTTTCTCCTAGAAGGAAGTCCCTTTCCCCCACCCCTTGCAATGATGTGAGGTGGTATAGAATAACCTTCATGTCCTAGCCATGTCCCCTCCCACTGACTGCAAAATTTACTCTGTCCTGGCTGCAACCAGGACAGCCATAAGTGTAGAAAATCAGCCACTACACTTTGAAGTTAAAAAAAGTAGAAAGAAAAGAAGTCATATTGAGATGCAGTTAGAGAATCACTTCTGTAGTTCTTGTTACAGAAGCACTCCGACAGTTTGCTGGCTCCAATGATTTTGTGGCTACCACATCTTCCCCTATGCCTGCTGTCCACAATATTGCAGAAGCCAAAAGAACTTTTCCACTTCTCTTGCTGTGGAGAATGTCTGTCTATTTATATAGTTATTCATCTGTTCTCTTCTTATTCACAACTTTTCTGCTGGCCATTCTCAGAATTTTAGGAAGCAATTAATTACATGCTGCTGGCAGCTGGGTGTTCCAAGAGGTTTTTTTGTGTGTATGTGTGCATGTTTCTGTATGTGTGTATGTTTGTGTGTGTGTGTATAGCCAAAGAAGCAACAGAGTTGTCCTGTTTGCACTCTAAAGACTGGTATGGCAGAGTTTGGAAATAAGAGCAGCTTAAAACTTGTGTGACCAGAGCCATTTGTTCTGTGAACTTGGAGACTTGGGGCATATTCTGTCAATGGAATATATGGAGTGAAAGATCAGGTAGATAAGGACTTGCTATATGTGAGAGACCATTATTTATAGGAGGGACATGTCACAGCCATCCACTAATATGTGACCAGGCAAGAACAAGTTACCTTGGATACTTGCATATGGTATCTGTGAGAAAATGAACAGACAGTAAAGAGGTTCAATAAGGATGAAAAGGGGATATGAGGATACCTATTCTCTGAGGCAAGACTGAATCGTCATGGTGTGCTCAGTCTGCAAAAAGATGGTGGAAGAGGAAAATGCAGTCTTTCCATGACCAAATTAGAGGAGAATTAATCAACAGAAAAATACATGCAAGAATTTTCAGTTTAAAGAGATTGCTTGTGCAAGAACAGATTTATAGAAAGTGAAACAAATTAAATGATAGGCCATAACTGACAGTGCTATCTGCTTTTGCAAGATGTCATAATGTAAGATGGGTAAACATGAAAAGAAATCTGCTTTTATGATTGTGTTCGGTAAATTTATAAACATCTAATGTCATATTATTTTAGAGAAAAAGCTGCTGGAGTTTTCAGAGATGATATTACTGAAGAGTTTATCCAGATTGTGTATTCAATGTGACTTCATCTATGTATCTGTTCTCGCCTTATGTCATGTATTTTTCCTCTTCCTAACACTGACCAATTTACTAAAAGCCTGAAATTTATAGTTAATTTTGTCTGTCTTTTGACAGATTACAAAAAAAGAAATCTTGAAATAAGGTCTTTACTCATGTGAAAGACACCTGACATTCTTGTTACAGACTGTCAGCTGCTTAATGACAAAATATAGATGATTTGTTATTGTCTGCCAGTGAATCAATGATGAATCAATGCTATGAAGTGGTATATTTTTCTTTGCATTTTACTAGGAGTTAGGCTAAGGATATTTGAAAGCTTAATTGACTGAGGTGGCATACTGGTGAAATGGATATCTTCTGCAGAAAATTGTGGCAAACTGTAGGAAATAGTTTAATAAGGCAATCATTAAAAGAAGGAACCTGCCTATAAGGTGGGCATATAGTGAACTTGAATATGAGTGGTCTATGTTAATCAAAGGACTCATGATGATACTTTAATAATTGCAGTTTAGGGCTTTTGAACTTTCCAGGCAGTTTCCATACAACATAATACTTTTGAAATGGAAGAAATTTGACTAAGCCTGGTATTTTACTGTCTACTTGGACAAGAATGTACAGAGAGCATGTGAATATTTTCCTGTAGTGGATTGATTACAGGATGATGTATCCTGCCTGTAAAAGCTGTCTTTCTGAATGAATAGCAGTTACTTACAAACTACTTGCACTTTGCTATACCATTGACTGAGATTTATTTGCTTCCAAGTTGGAATGGAAAATAACTTCAAAATGTGCATGGTATTTAAAAAAAATAGAAAATGGTCTGATGGAAGTTGGAAGGTGTCACCCATTTAGGAGAACAAAGTAAATATTCACAGTTTTCATGCTGATAGTCTCATCTAATCAGATGAAAATCAGCCAAGACTTCAGTCTGCAAGGGTAGAGTGTGGCTGGAGAAAAAGCATATCTAAAGGGACAGTTGTACAAAAAATCTCTAAAAATACCGGAAATCATCTTTGGTGTGGGTTGTGACTTCTTTGTCAGAAATTAATCTTCTTTCCCTAGCTTTATTAATTCATACCTGGTTTCCCCCAAAAGCTTATTATTATTAATAAACTTGAATAAACAAAGTGTTGAGAAGATTTCAGACCATCTGGAGAAAAATTCTTACTTCCATATATGTAGGATAAATATGCAGAATTTTCACAGTAAAAACTGCATCAAGTAAAATCTTCTAAGATTTTCCCAGTGAGCAAAAGCAGAAATGCTCTTTGCTTCTGAATCCTTTCCCTCGCTTACACAGCATTGGGTCCGAACAATTCCCAGGCAGAGGCTATCTCAGTTGTACCAGAAATATTTCTAGTAATGCAGGTTTAGCATCCCCTGTGTTTCTGTCCTGATTGTTGCTTTGCTCTTCTCATTGCACCTTTGCTCTGCATGGCTGTATTCTAGATGGGAGAGCTTTATTTGATATATGACACCGTCTGATGCCATTGGAAAGCACTGTCAACTGAAAACAAACCTATGCATCCTGGGGGGGCAGTTAATGACAACTATTGAGATCTGGGTGCTGTGCATCTGGGTGCTGAGCTGCCAAACACAGATCCTAGTTGAAGCTGTCTTGTTGCAACAACCTGGAGGGTGGCACAAAGTTAAGACCTGTGCACCTGAAGGCCCTAGTGACCAGGGAGTGCAATCTGCCACCAAAGTGGAGGAACTACTCTAAAGCAAATAATAGCACAGTTAAAAGGCCCTTAGCAGACCCATCTAATAGTTCACTTGATGCTCTAATTAAGACATCAATGCATATTATTAATTTGCCCAGTCTCTGCTGTGATAAAGCTACCTAGTACCCCACCCCAGAAGACACTGGTCTGGCTGGTGATCTCACAGCCTACCCCCGGCAAACTGTCATCTCTGAGTTAAAGACAGAGACCAGCCACTTGAGCTTTACATATTTGCTATAGTAGTATTTTCTGGCATGGTTCCTGATGTCACTGGATCCAACTGTTTTGATACCAGCCCTATGGAGGATGCTGCTGTCTCTCTTTCATCATGCCATCACCTGAAACAGGGCTGGTTTTGACTCTGGGCCAGCATAACTCTGTACAATCACTCCAATGCCTGCATATAATGTCCCAGAAGAGCTTATTTAGTATGGGTTTGAGCTTCAGGTCACAGTGATGGACTCAGTCCAAAGAAGGGTTTCTTGTAGGACTTGAGAGACTTCAGGGCCCTTGCTCTGGCCAGCCTGGCAAGTTCCCTAGGCTGAGTCATCTAGTGTCTTAAGGCTACCATCTGCTGGCTAATGGGAGCAAAATGAGCCAGTGATTTATTAGAGGTCCCTCTGTTCACTAAAGTGAGTGCTAAAGCCATCTTAATCAGCAGGTAGAGATTGAAGAGCAAGTAAGAAAGCTGCAGTGACAATGGATATGGGTTTTAAATAATGCCAAATCAAAACTGACCACTTTAAGCCTTGACAGAAGAATTAAATTTTATCAAGCTATTTTCTGACTTCAAAAGATCCATTACAGTTTACTTGAGATTATCTTGCCAGGAACCTTTGAGTCTCAGTTATGATCTTTTGCATCCTTTTATGGATTTCCTAGCTAGGCTGGTCTAGAAAACAGCACTTTCAAAGAAAGCAAAGAATTTGCAAAGTTTTAGTGTTCATTTATGCTCTCTTCCCTGTGTGCCTATCAGTGTTGTTTCTCATGATTATTTTAGCTACAAAAAAAAGGTCATGGATAGTAACTACTCTCCTTGAAAACTTCTCACTTTTTCAGTTGTATTTTAATATTGGGAGAATTCCACAGATTTGTTTATGCTCATAACTAACTATGTACCAGCGGGGTCCCAGTGATGTTGAGCTATGCTAATATGAATCTGAAGCAGAAAAAACCCAAGATTTGTACAGAATTGTTTTTATCCTAGGTGATATCTATATGAAGTTCCAAAGGTTGGAGGATCCCTTTGCACAGGAATTTAATTTGCTATTAAATCAACCTCCGGGCTTCCAAAATTACTGTAACACTCAATTTATATAATTTATATAATATTTAATTTGGTAACCCAAAATGTTACTGTATTCCATATCTATCTGTGGCCAAAATTTGTTACTGTCTCCTGAAGAGCCTGAAGCCAGAAAATGGACCCAAGATGGCCATGGGGGTGTTGGTATGGCCCCTTTTCATGTCTGAGGCTGGAAGCAGAGCTGTCTCTCTCTCCTGGCAGTGTTTGCTGAAGGCTCTGCTTTGGAACTGGTTGCTTTGGGCTGGCAACAGCCACCCAGAAAAACTGCACTGCACAATCAAAACTGTTTCAGAGTGAAGTTTGAAAAATCTATGAGCAAGCGTGAAGCTAGAGCTGGTCCCTAGGGCTGGGCCTACCCACATCAGAGCCTGCAGGCCAGTTCTTCCCTGACACACCCACAGCATGGAAGACAACACCAGTGGAGTCCAGTGGGTGACAGCAGGAAGTGGTGGACAGCAGGGCTGACTCCATACATGCTGGCAATTCCCATCTGGTGTGGAATTGCATTTTATTGAAATGGTATGCTCTGGCTCACCCCTGGAAAGTGTATGGTTTATCCCAAGTCTGTAACCTCCCTGCAGTATCATGTCTCTGTAACCCCATTGGCTGAAGAATCTTACCGCGCCCACTTCGAAACTCCGTGTTAAGACATGCAGGGGAAAGTGGGCTCCTCCTCTTTGCCCTGGAGGCCTCTGGAGGCTCCTTTGCTCTCCCCTTCCTTCTCCCTTCCCCCTCTCCCCCTCCTTCCCCCTCTCCCTCAGTGACCATGCTGCCTTCCTGGGGTAAGACTCCAAACAAATCCTCATCTCATCAGCACCTCACCAGCCGTCTAGTCTCCTTGCCTGCCTGCATGTGAACACCCACGACCCTAGGACCCGGGACAATCTGCCACTAGAACTGTTTCATAAACTCTGCCTTCATGGGAGGGTTCTTTTTGCCCATCATCTTTTTTCCCCTTTGTCTCCCAGACTGCACAGTCAATTTGGGTGCCATTTTCCCATTGTCTTTCAAGCCGCACAGGAGCCTGTGGGGGTTGCCATCTTGGAAGGAAGGCTTACCCCACCATTTATTTCTGTGAGTTTGTGAGTTTTACCGATTTTGTATCTAGTGATTATTTACTGTTATTTATTGCCTGTTGCTGTTTTACTTGTTATTAAACTTATTTTTTCACTTATATCTACTCATATTAATTTCGTAATGGTGGAAACTGATTGGTTGAAATTAAAGGGATTAATTTTAGAGTGTTTACCTCTTTAAATTGTCTTAAACCAAGAAATCTGTATATTCATAAAAATTAATATTATCATTAATCTTAATGTAACATTGATTTAATGCATTTTTTCTCTGTATTTTCTTCTTTCAGTTGCAAATGAGACACGTGACAACCATCCACAACCACCATTACAATTTGCCCGTAAGTGTTTCATTTTGACTGATTGATTTCTATACCCACTGTAAAAATAAAAATATTAAGAATTTTTTTTAATCTCATATTGTGTCTGCTTTATATTATATGTCATTTGCAGTACTAAACTGAGGAACCATAATATTTGATTGGAAAAGTCACCTACAGGAATTCAGTCTTACTGAACAGAGTTGATGCATATTTAAATGAATAGAAGGCTTTTTTGTCTTACTGTTATTTCAAATATAAATGTTATAAATGTCTGTAAGCCACTGAAGTTCACTACAGTGCTTACAAAGAGCTTTATGTCAAATCTTAGAAATAATATATGAAAAAATGTTATTAAACATTACTGGTATCTCCTTTATCACTTTGCTTCATGCAAAAAGATTGAAACCTAAAACTATGGCTTGGGATTTGGAATAACTGACTCAAATTTGAATAAAAAGGAGGGGTATGTTTGGTAATGTAACACTAACTGACCATGACTGTGACCATACGAATTACTAGAAAGATAGGATAGGATACGTAGAAATGAGGATAAAGATAGAGCATCCCAGTCATAATATATACAGTTTTGTAGTGATTTGTGATCACTTAGCAGGGAAAAACCCTCTCTACATTATTTAACGGAGGGGAGTGTTGTACTTTAGATTTAGGGGGGTCCCCGGGGAGGGTTCCCCGGGAGCCCCCTGGTCTCTAGGTTTGTTGGTATTTGCATGCTGGTAGGCAAGGAGACCCTAGATGGCTGGTGAGGTGCTGATGAGATGAGGATTTATTTCGAATTTGACCCCAGGAAGGCAGCATGGTCACTGAGGGAGAGGGGGAAGGAGGGGGAGAGGGAAGGAGAGAGGGAAGGGGAGAGGAGCAGAGCCTCCGGAGGCCTTCAGGGCAAAGAGAGCAAGCCCTCTCCGTTTGCACCCTTAACAGGGAGCTTCGAAATGGGCGCGGTAAGATTCTTCAGCCAATAGAGTTACAGAGACACGATACTGCAGGGAGGTTACAGACTTGGGATATACCATACACTTTCCAGGGGTGAGCCAGAGCATACCATTTCAATAAAATGCAGTTCCACAGGGGAGCATTTGTCATCATTATGGGCAGTGCAGCTCAAAACATTAAAATCATTTACATCTATGGTGCAGATGCCTTGAGTTTTAGCTTTCATGTTTTCAGATTCTGTGCTGGTTAGGTGTAGTTCTGAGACTCATATTAAGTAGTAGTAAGCTCTCTTCACAGAGCAGGTAGACAAAACAAATCCTTTCCTGCTGAGAACCAAGGACAACTTTCAGACCCAAAAGCATAAACAACGGTGGACTGAAGGAAAGAACAAGAAGGTTGACACCTCACAACCTGAAGTTGTAATTAGACAATTGCAGCCCAATGTGCAAATAGACCAAAATGTATAAAAATGTAAGATCTTGTGACCCGGGGGCCATTTTGTGACCATTCACTTTTTGTGACCCTGGGTGCAGCCTTGGTCAGGCTCCTGTCTTGCCCAAGGTAGACCCTGGAAGACTTTTAATAAATACCTGCTTTATTCCAGTCTCTGTTTCAGGTCAGCCTGCTGAGATATCAGTGCAGTATTTAGCTCAGTCACAGGATGGCATCCTGAGCCTCCAGCTCAGTTGTAATCATCCTTCGCAGGGTACAATAAAATGGGGGGGGAAACATTTTTGCAAATGTTTAAACTTACTCACAAGGATTTGAAATTAAAACTGTTGAGGCCTACACCTAGTGCAAGTAGTGTAGTGAGGAGCTGCAGTGCAAGCTGCAGGTTGTGCAGGATGGCAGGGAAATAGCAGGAGCCCCGGGCAATAAGTCATGACCTGGCACAGAACACTTGCACAACAAAGGGCATGGGAACGTGGCTCTAGCCAGGTGACTGGCCACAAAGAGACATGTGGGAGCATGGCTCAGCAGAAAGACCCCAGATGATTGACTGCATGGACTGTAAAGGTATAAAAGCCCAGGGATTGCTTGGCTCAGGATCCCTCCTCCTCAGCACCAACCTCAAGCTGGCTTTTTCTGTCTGTACCAGACCAAACTATTTTAAGGATCCAGATGTCTGACACTGCTATGGGAAACCTGCATCCAAGCAGGTAAGGAGATCTTGTCTGACTGACAGAGTTGTGTGGCGGGAGTCAAGCAGGGCAGCTGTCAACATCTTGGAGCTGGCTGCTGAGAAGGGGCTTCAGTCCCAGCAATGAAAATCTCAGGTGGTGGGAGTGTGGCTGCCAAAGTGGATCCTGGATGATGAGACAGGAAAGTTTCCTTGCAAACACTGCAGAATGTTTTGTGAGTTTGGCTGAACTTGGTTCAGAGAGAAAAGGATGAGTTGTTTATACTTAAGAAAAACTGGCAAAACCAAACACCATCAATAAAACAACCCAACCACTTACAGGAATTATTTATGCCAGTAAAAACTCACAAGCATTTTACAAGATTATGTGCAAAACTTTTCAAAATAGTGACCTGTAGACCTGTGTTTTAATATACAGTGATTCCTTCAAGAGTCTAGCCTAAGGGTCTATTTGACTTTTTTGTGGGCTTCTGAAAAGATTTTCTTCTTTCACAACTAACAAATAAGCAATTGGTATGCAGATGAAACATTTCTGGAGAGCCCACAAAACACTAGCTGAAGTGTTTTTTCACTTCGGTCTGTTGCTACTTTGTGCACATGGAGACTCTTCAAAAAGGAATCAGAGAAACCTGCTTGTAGAGGCACACTCATCTTCAAAATGAGGGGTATTTGTGTCTTAACTTTTTATGTGAATTTAGATTTAGATATAATTATCTGTGAATTTATTGTTGGGATGTAAACTCAAAGCACCATGCCAAGACTGAGTTTGTCAGAAGGTGCACATCAGCTGAAACAACATATTTTTTGTATGAGATTTTCTGTGAACTAGTACTTGTTCATAATAATATCTTATGTATACTTTTTGAAAATATTTTTAAAATCACATTTTTCTACATGTACATTTATATTAGGTAAGAGAATAATAAACATACAAAAAATATTTGAAGATTCTCTCCAGAAAAAAAGAGAATTGTTGTAGTTTCTTTCAAGGAGATTTGATTAGTTCTATTCCTAAATGGAGGGCATCATTTGTGACCCAGTTTAGTAGCATGGTCACAGCAGCAGAAAACATTTTCCCTTTTCAAAATTGTATTATTTATTTTAACTCGGGAGACATAGGTTATTTTCTTCTAGGGGAGGAGGATAATTTGCAAAGAATACTGCCATGAAACTTTGGTTCTATTGACTAATATTCTGTATTGCTCCTTCAGGATAAAGGAAAGGAAAATACTCTTGCTATTCTAAGAATTTTAAAAAAGGATAAAAATTAGATAAGAAAATGCTTTAAATTTCTATTGTAGTTTTCAAGAGGCGAAGCTAGTGATCTGCAGAGAATTTTGTCACTTACTGCACTGCAATTAAGGTATAACATTATTGGTTGTTGGACAATATGCAGATGACTTCTTATTAGCAAATAGGGGCGAGGATATTTGTATGCTAGACGCTATACATTGTTTTGCCCTAACAAAGAAGGGACAACCTGCACCTCTATCTAAACTTTGGCTGTCTCAAAATAAAGTTACAATATTTCATGTTTACTTTGTAAAAGGACAGTGAATGACAGACTGTTGTGTTCCACTGTGGGAAACTGTGAGGATTTCTTTTAAAAACAGATGGTCAGGAATGAAATTACAAGACAAACATTGTATCTGAGAACTGTTTTTTGGTAATGAAAAACAAAAGGAAAAAGGATTTTCCCGAACGAAAAAGGGCTGGAAAAGACAGAAGAGAAGGAAGGAAATGGAAAAGGAGTCAGGGAGAGGGGAGAGAGAGAGAAGGGGAGAGGAGACAGAGAGGAAAAGAGGGCATTGCTGCATGTGTACACTCCCTCTACCCACATGCCTCTGACAACCACAACCAGGGTTGAGACAAACTAAATTGACTAAATCAAAATTAAATCAGTTCTTCACACAGACCCAGAAAGAATAGAGGCCATAATTAAAGTCCCATGTCTAGTTGTGAAAAAGCAGGCATGAGAATTTCTTGCAGCTGTGGGATTTTGTTGGCTGTGCATTCCTGCATTACGAGAATTGATTAAGTCTCTGAGACAACCAACAATGAAGAGTTAGAGCCTACTGCATGGGGCCCAGTGAGAGCTTTTAAAGCAATCAAAGCAGCTTTGGAGTTTTGGCATCTCTCAGGGTTGCTACTCCCTGAGATTCTCCTCGGGGTTGCTGTTCTCCAAGGTAATAAGGTTTTCCCACAGGGTTGCTGTTCCCTGGGAGTTTCCTTGGGGTTGCTGTTCCCCGAGGTAATAAGATTTTCAGTCTTCTCTTCGCCCTAGGTGTTTCACACCAAAGCCAGAGACGACAAGTTGAGTCCAGCAGTTGGTGTTATCAAGGCTGTTTATTCTTAATTATCTATCAGTTCTTGTCCAGCTTTGCAAGGCATCCCCAGCAAAGCAAGACATGTGGCTGGACTGGGTGGATCAGAGAGCCCCGCACTTTATGTATGGTATCTTTGACCCAACCACTGTCCAAGACGTATTTTTTATTTACAAAATTTTACCAATGCCTACTACCTATACTAACATGTCATTTCTACTCTCAACCAATCTCTAAAATCCAACTCAGGAAAAGATGGGGGATGAGAGCAAGAACAAGGAGCCCTGGGGCCACTGCCCAATTCCTCCATCTTGTCTCTTCAGCCCCATATACTAAGAATCCTAATTTCTACATTTATATTCTATAACAAACCAGCTACTACTTATTTTAAATTCTTAGGGTTTGTGATTCTTCCTGCATGTGAGTATTCACTCCCATGGACAGGAATCAGAGTCAGTGTCCTCCTGGGCTCTGTGTGAGTCTGGCTGACCCCCCTGTACAGATCCCAGACCCCCCTGTCCAGTCTCCAAACCCTCCAGGGCGGCCAGAGGGATATCCTGGACTCTAACAGGCATGTGCTTCAGCTCTCAGACTCCCATATTGTATCAAACCCCGTTAATCTGTAAGTACATGAACATGAAGTGTAGTCAGTGGACCTCACCATAAACAAGTTGTATATTACTCAGTCCAACTAGATCCAGTTGCAATGGGATCATCAGTCTATACCAAATCAGTGGCAGAAGATCAACAATATTGGAGAAGAGCTTCCTCCTTACAAAAATCATTTGGTAATAGTCCATATCTCAGGTAAGCTGGAAATAATGTTGAAACAATATGCAACACAAGCTTTATGAACCCAATGGGCACACAGATGAGTCTGATCTGAATATAGGATACTAGAGTAAATTGAATTAATGAGACAGAGGTGCTCATTTTACAGCAAATATGATCAACAAACTGTAAATCTTTGGAGACTGAGAGGAAATTACATATGCCATATCACAGTGTTCATGAAATGCAGAGGAGAAAAATACAATGTTAAAAGAAAAATTAGTAAAAATATGTGCATCTACTTACCTGAAATGGCCAGAAACTTGGTTCTGTGGGATGTACAAAATGCTCTATGGTGACCAGTAGGACTCCCAATGTAGAATCTCTTGGGAGGCACTTCCTATGCCAGGAACTTGTATCCCAGATAAGACCAACTTCTTGGGTAGAGATGATCCCTTGATACAATATATTTTATATATAGGAACAAAAGGGTTTGAAGATCAGAGAAACTATGCACAATGATGTCACAGAATTTCATGGTTGGAAAGGACCCATTAGGATCATCAAAGTTCAACTCCTGCACAAGACAGTCCCGAGAATGAGTCTGAGAGCATTCTTGAACTCTGGCAGGCTTGGTGCTGTGACCACTTCCCTGGGGATCTTGTTCCAGTGCCCAACCACCCTCTGGGTGAAAAACTTTTTCCTGACAGCTAACCTAAACTGCCAACTCATACCACTCCCTCAGGTCCTGTCACTGGTAACCAGAGAGATGAAATCTATGCTTGCCCCTCTGCTTTGTCTTGTGAGGAAGTTGTAGACAGCTATGAGATCTCCCCTTCTTCTTCTAGGCTGAACAAGCCAAGTTACCTCAGCCATTTGTCATATGGCTTCCCCTCCTGACTCTTCACCATCTTAGTAGTGATGTGGTATCAACCTACGCCACCTAAAACAAAGGTACATAAATGTACAGCCCAGAAAGGAAGTCATAAATAAGGTGTTGTCTAGAAAATCCAAATTAGAACCCAAATAAGAGGACAAAAAGGGTAGTTGTAATAGAAGACTCCTTTCTAAGGGGATCAGAGGGCCTAATATGCAGGCTGGACCCAAATCACAGGGATGTCTTCTGTCTCCCTGCAGGCAAGGATAAGGGACATTACTGGAAAACTCTCCAGGCTAGTGAGATCCTCTGATTACTATCTGTTATTGGTTGTTCAAGCCAGCAGCAATAAAATAACAAAGAAAAGTCTGAGGGCAGTTGAAAGAGACTTCAGGACCTTGGGATGATTAGATGAGAATCAAGAGCGTAGGTAGTGATTTCCTTGGTCCTTTTGGTAACAAAGAATATAATATTGGTAAGAATGCATCAGGTCAATGTTTGGTTCCAAGCCTAGCGTAATAGGAAAAATTCTGGTTTTTTTGACCATGGGATGATTGATTCACCACCTGCTGGGGTGCATCTTTCTCAGAAAGGAAGAAGAGTTCTAGCACAGGAGCTAGTAGGTCTTGTTGACAGAGCTTTAAACAAGCTTGGAAGGGAGAAAGGGAAAATACCAGGCTTGCCAGTGATGAGCAATGGGATGGTGTACCAAAAGCGTGAAACAACTGTGCACTAATAAGATCCTTCAATTTGCTTCATGAGGTGTTGGCTACAATGTACCATGCCTGAAATGTTTCCACTAATGCATACAACATGAGGAATAAACAAGAGGAGGCTCTGGCCTAGAGATTTGATGTCACTGGCATAACTGAAACCTGCTGGGATGTGTCCTGTAATAGAAGGGTCAGAATGTATGGAGCTCACAGTTGGCAATGGCACAGTTGGGGGTGTCTGTATAAGAATCAAGAGATAAACAAATAATGCCATTGTGTGAATATACTATAGACCTCCTGGCCCAGACAATGATACTGATGAATTACTCTTTGATGAACCAGGGGACACTTTCAAGTCAACTGCTCTTGTTCTATAGTGGACTTCTATTTGGCCTAAATCAACTGGGAGCTTCACACAGCCGGTCCAGCCCAGGCCAGAAGATTGTTAAAAGCCTGGATGACAGTTTTATGCAACAGGTCCTAAGGGAGCCAACACAGAAAGATACCCTCTTTGATCTGATGCTTGTCAATAGAAAGGATCTCATGAGCAACGTGATGATTGGAATCCGTCTTGGCCACAGAGACCACAAAGTGATTGAAATCTCTGTTGACAGGAGGAAAAGTGCCAGCAAAACTTCACCTTGACATCAGGAGAGCAGACTTTGGACTGCTCAGGGAATTAGTATGTAAAGTCCACTGGGAAAATGTTTTTGCAGGTGCTGAGGTCCATCAGTGGTCATTACTTTTAAAACATCCTGTCCTAAGGGTGCAGGAGTAGGCAATTCCCAAATTGGGAAGACAAGCAAGCAAAGGCAGAAGGCTGGCTTGGCTGAACAGGGATATTGTCTTGGAAATAAGGCAAAGAAAGGAAGGTGTATGTCCAGCGGAGGCAAGGTCA
Organism: Prinia subflava; assembly: GCF_021018805.1. Taxonomy (NCBI): domain Eukaryota; kingdom Metazoa; phylum Chordata; class Aves; order Passeriformes; family Cisticolidae; genus Prinia; species Prinia subflava. The sequence continues at coordinate 98,193,529 of NC_086247.1, forward strand.
GGTGACATGGGAAGAATACAGAGATACTGCTTTCCATCTAGGGACAAAATTTGTGTGACTCAAAGCTTAAAGTCCTGTGTGCAGTTTTGGGGACCGCAATATAAAAAAGACATTAAGCTATCAGTGAGGGCCACAAGAATGGTGAAAAGTCTGGAGAGAAAGCCTTAGGAGAGGCGACTGAGATCACTCAGTTTGTTCATCCTAGAAAGAGGAAACAGGGGAGACCTTATTGCAGTCTTCAACATCCTCATGAACGAAGAGGAGGGGCAGGTACTGATCTCTTCACTCTTGTGACTAGTGACAGGACTTGAGGAAATGGCATGAATCTAAGTCCGGGGAGATTTAGGTTAGATATCAGGAAAAGGTTTTTTACCCAGAGGAAAAAGTGCCAGATTGGGCACTGGAATAGGCTCCCTAGGAAAGTAGTCACAGCATCAAACCTTTCTGAGTTCAAGAAGCATTTGAACAATGCTCTGAGGCATATGGGGTAATCTTTGGGACTGTCCTGTACAGGGCCATGAGTTAGACTCAATTATCCTGATGGGTCCCTGCCAACTAAGGATTTTTTATGATTCTAAATAGCCCTACTGTTTTAGGGTGTTCCTATTTTGCTGTTAAAATTTTAGGTTAGGAAAATTGGATACACCATTCTTACATCAAACAAATAGTGAATAACCAGCCAGCTGGGCAATAACTAACTTCTGAGAATCCTTTTCTACACTGGTAATTATTTAAGCACTTGTGCACAAGAATCAGTAATCTTGTACTCTGGCCTATGACAATCAGCCTTAATTTTGCTATGTTTGTTACTTGTCATAATGTAGTATGTAAAGGTAGTGGTTAAATTTCTTGAAAGGTTTTTCTTTTCCCTTTTAATGTATTAGCAGGTATGCTTAATAAAAGAAAGTGAAGACCACTGAGGACTTTACCCAGTGCAGGTAGCCTGGCATGCAAGTTACAGCTTGTGCCATGGGTGTGGGGAAATAGAGAGCCCCAGGCAACAAGACATGACCTGCTACAGACTATTTGCATAAAAAAGGGCACAGGGACCTGGGCCAGAGTCCAGTGAGGGGAGGATGGTCAGAGTGGTCAGTCACCCAGAGACTCTGGCAGGAGCCATGATGAGAAGACCTTAGAATAAATATCAGCATTGAAATGGGTGCATAAACTGTAAGGGTAAAAACCCCAGGGACTTCTTTTTTGGGATATCTCCCTGGAGGCACCCAGCTTCAGCTGTCATAATGTTGAGCACCATGGGAGCCAAGTGTGCTGGGGACAAGCTGGTGAGGGATATCTTCTCTGACTGTATGATTGTGATGTATGTAATGAGTCAAATGGGGTGTTTTTAATACAGCAGAGCTGTTTTCTGCAAAGGGGCTTCAGTACCAACAATGAAAGTCTTGGATGGTTGGAGTGTGAATGGCTCCTTGATGGTTAGACAGAAAAGTTTAAACACTTGGTTTTACAGTGTTTAAACACAATGGTTAAACAGTTGTCTAAAGAGCAGTCATAACATTACAAGCCCTTGAATAATAATACTATATTGATGTTACATTTATTTCTGCTGTTATTGTGTAGTCATTACTTGGCTTTGGACTACCTGGTGTGAGATGTTATATTTCTAGCTATTGTAGCACAAGGCTTGGCACAGAATCTCAAGGCTACTTCTAACTCTGGGTAAATATAGTTCTTGCACATTAGGTAGCTGCTCACATTTAAGAGCAAAGAAGAGGATGGAGTTTTCCTGATTACCTGGGAAATTGTCTGAATATAATTACGGAATGGAGAAAGTAGATGAGAATTATTGCTGATCTTCTGTATTTGTAACATTTAGACTGTGTGAAAATAAGATATTTAAGACAATAAATAAAAAAAAGAAAGCTCCTGGCTCCTGTCCATAGCAGCAGATATTACTGCTTCTGAAAAGATAGGTTTTTTGAGATTTATTCTCTTGAGGCATGGGATAACAACTCTTCTGGTTGGCTTTGTCTTGTGTATTTAGTGTGTACTGCATCAAAAAGTAACCCTTAATCCATGTATTAGGTTCAATAAATAATTGATCTGAAAGCTGGGAAAATATTAGAAAATTTTACCTGTATAGTCCCTAATTAAAATAATTTGCTGACTTCAGAGATGGCCCATTTTCCAGATTTTTAAAAAGTTTTGCATATTGCTACAAAGTCCTTGGAGAATGACTACTAGCAGGGTTGATTTGTATTACTGTTTTGGAATGTGGTAAAATTAATGTTTGCTGCACCTTTGTTGTGGGAAATCTGAAATAATAATCACCATTTCAGTACCTAGCTGTTCTTATTTGGTTTGCTAGTTCAGTCATGTATCATTCTATAATATTTGAAAATTAGAATATAGAGATGTTAATTATGGGAGTATTGCTGGGATTTTCAGAAGTGCCTGATTTATTCAGATAATCTTTGGAAATATTTGAAAATGTGAAAGAGACACCTAATAAAATTTAGGTCATGCATTCTCTTCTCCTGTGGCAGGGTGGACATCTGACTGAAGGATGCTACTTGTACCATGTGAGTGGAATTAGACTTACAAATAAGGATGGATTCTCTGAATAACAAGCAAGAGTCACTCGATGGCACTTCTAAATATTTTTTTTTAAAAATCCATAGAAATGTTTTGGCATTTGAATATCTACTGTGAAAAGCTGAAGTTTTGACAGAAAAGTAATATATTTTCTGGTACTAATCCTGCAATGAGCTCTTTTATCTATAATTTAAGCACAACTAGCTAGTCTAAAGAATGTCAATGATGAGTATTGTATTGATTTGGTACTTTGTTTTTAAGCCAGTTCTTTGGGTAAAGACCCACATCAACACATGTTAAGTTACAACCTTAGTGTAATGTGGAGAGGATGTTTTTTATGGAGGTTTGAAAGCTTCATGTTCTGTAATAAAATATTTTTATGGGACATTACAGTTTTGCATTTGGAATGACACTTATGTTTGTGCTTATTTCCCCTTTGGGCTTTTTTTCAGGTTTTCAGGCTTATTCCCAAACTGTGGTCATGTAAAGGTAAAATGATTGCAGTCCACTGTCGTAGTTGAGGGGGAGGTGAATTTTCTAGGAAGTTGTGGGCAAACTAATCAGTGGTCAAGTTTTATGCTGGCACTTGGGGTAGCCACTGGGAGGTTTGGACATGCCTCTGAGAACACAAGAAGTTAAAAGCAAAGACTCCCAGAGAGTCTGTCTCTTTAAGTTCTGGTTTCAGCAAAGAAATATCTCCTCCTCCCCTGCCCAGTTTTACTAGGCTAGGTGGGGGAGAGGAACCATGCGGCTGGGCTGAGGTAAGCTAGAGCCTCGGGGCGGGGGAAGAGTGTGAACGAGACTAGAGCTGAGCTAGCCCTATCCAGGATGGAGGGGTGGAAAACTGTGAAGGTGCTCCCTTTCCCTGCCCCCCCACCACCAAAGAGAGAGACTGCTGCTTTAGAGTTTTAAACATTAGCAGCAGCCAGCAGCAAAGAAAGAGCGAGAAAAAAAAGAGAAAAAAAGTTCCAAATCTAAGACCCTGCTAGAAGCCAAAAACTGTTAACCTTTTCTTAGCAGAAAAAACTTTTTCCCAGGCATTGATTCTCATAGCTAGTAGTTTCAAAAGAAAAACAACCTGAGACTAAAATGATAAAAAAAGATGAAAAAAAACCCAGATAAGCAAAGATTGAAGAAAAATAGCTTTTGAGCTAGACTTTTCTTGCATAATGTTAGCTATAGACTAAACTTGAATCTCTTTTAAACATAAACTCCATTTGAGTAGATGCAGCTGCCTCTACTTTTGCTACAGTGACTAGCACTTTAAGAGTAGAGCAAACAGAAAAGAAAAGAAGAAAGTGTAGTAGCACCCTCTGCCCTCAAGAAAGATCTGTTCTTAGAACCCTCAGCCCCAAGCGAAAGACAGAGAAAGCTCAGCATGCAAGCATCCTTAAAAGAGCCCTGTATGCAGCTTTAGCCCATAGACAGTAGTAAGAGCACTAGACATAGAAAAGAGAGTGTCACCCTAGCAAACTTCTCCAGGCAGTGCCACAAGTGACATAGAAACACATAAAGAGTAGACCTATATTTTCTGAAGAGCAGTCTGTGGTGTGAGAGAGACTCCTCTCTCCCTTGCTGAATTGAAGATTAGTTTTTTAAAGTAGTGATTGTTTGGTTTAAAACCCAAGGTTGTAGTCTATAGAAAGTAATGTGTAGGGGGTAGAAATTAGAAGAGAAGAAATGTTCTGAGAAGTTTTCATTTCTGGTTTTGTGCGTGTTTAGAGTTTTCCTTTCTATTTCTGTTCTTATGTAATGTAATAAAGTTTTGTTCTCTGTTTTCAAGTTTTAAGCCTGCTCTGCTCTGTTCTTGACCCCATTTCACAGTAGCTCATTAAGAAAAACGTACACTCATAAGTGCATTAACATCTATCCAGTGTTAACCCATGACAACCACCTTTGTTTTTCAGGATTCTGACACACTGGGCAATAAGCCTATGAATTTATTTTCCTTCTCACTCTGTTTTTTTAGGGTCTAAATCACAAAACTGCTTGTGGAACACCATTATCGGTAGGCTGACCAGCAACCTCAAGGAAAGGCCAAAGCTGACCATTATCAGTGACCCTAGACCTCCTGAACAAATTTTAGCAGATGAACTACTGCCAGTGGACAGTCCTGACGCATTGGTGAAAACATCTTTCAGGTCTGATTGATATGAGTTTACTTCATTTATCTTTGAGAGGATATCTTTTTAAGATTAAATCTGCAGTGCAGGTTTGGTGACAGAAATAGATATCAAAAGATTCTGTAATGCTGCATATCTTTGTACTGAAAAAGAGTGTAAAAAGAAATCCATAAATAATATTGACTGGATTTGCCTTTAATTTCTTACACTTCATTAGCCTCCCTAAAAGATTATTTACTAGGCAGAAAGTCTGTCACTAGTCAAAATAATCAGCAAAACCAGCTCACTATATGAAGATGTCATTGATAGTGTTTCATTTGAAAGTGATTTAATGATGAATAATTGAACTTTAGGTCAGATGATGTGCTAATTGATGCAAGGGTGGGTTAGAGTTTTTCCTATTGATGTAATGTCTTGAGAACTGTCTAGCCTTAATATATGAAGGGGAAGATCTCTGATCAGGGGCTTGCAAAACAGTGATTTCTGCTATTGTAGAGTGCTATATTTAGGAGTTTGAAGTGTGATATTTATATTGCTGTGTTTTCCACTCTTTTGTTTAATACTGTTGATATACAGTTGCCATATGTTTCTTGGAAACATATTTTCTGAAAAAAATTTCTCAAAGTGAGGTAAAATAAAGAAGCCATTGGGAATACAATGGATTTTTGACTGAAATGTGAAAATTGGTGTACCCAGAAAAAATGAAGTGAGTGGCAGAACTGATTTTTTTGATCTTAGTGTTTGGTTGTTGAAAATTTTTGCTCCACTTTTATTTTGTATTAGACATACCTGTGTTTAAAATAATGTTCCTTGATTTGGATAAATTTCTCTGACTACAGTGATTTTGACTACCCCTGAGTCTGTTGTTATGGACAAGATGTGGTGATTAGCGCATGCAAATGAGAAGGAGTTGTTGAGTATAGTGGGGAGGAGTTCTGTTGGGGTTTGCAGTTTTTTTGATATGTACTTTTGTTGTTCCAGTATAGTTTCGAACCCTTTTCTGTTCTCCCTTCAATCCTCCCCTCCCCTTTTGTGATTACTGCCTGTGACACGTGGGGGAGGTTGTATACTTGCCCCTTGTGAGAGCCAGCAGGGAGTGGGAGACACTTGTTGCTGGGAGGCCTGCTGAGCTAACATGGCACCGAAAACTGGGATACAAGAAGGGCTCCACCAATGAAAGGCATGGAAAGGATAGACCATGGGAGGAGCCAAGTATACATATATGGGCAAAGCTATGGACTGTGGGAGGTGCTGGAAGGACACATAAGGACTGCTCATGAATATTAATGATGCCAATGCACTCTCAGTGTATAAAAGCTGCAGATGTCATTTTGTGATCCAGAGCCTCTGGTGGGCAGGAATCCCATTGACGTCGTGGAACTGTACCTCCAATTTGCTTTGAAATTTTAAAGGGTTCCAGTTGAATTTTATTTACTCATTCCTGCACAGGGTTTGAGTTGTTTATAACACTGTGTGGTGGTTTAGCACGAACGTGAGGTTTTTTCCTAAAGAAGTTATAGCAAATGTTGACAGCTTGGTTGACAAACAGTTAGATACACCTCAGAGGGTCCCAGGTAGCTCACTCCCTCCTTCTTCTGGCTAGCCACTAAGTAATATCAAAGGCAGCAAGAGGCCCGGTCCAGGCCCCGCTGCCCCTTGAGTGGCCAGGGCCAGGCCCAGCCAAGCCTCTGAGAGTGCTGCCCACAGGGGAGCAGCCTGGGCTGGCTAGGCCTCTTTTCCTCCCAGCTGCTGGCAGAGGGAGAAAAAGTTGCAGCTCAGCCGTGCTGGCCACACGCCCAGGGCCACAGCGGCAGGCAAGGAGGAGCCGGCCCTGGCTGGGCCATGCCCCAGCCCAGCCCTAGCTGGCAGCCCGAAGGAGAAGAAATCTGAACAGAGACATTAACCCCTTCCCTCCTCAGCAGAAGACAGAGTAATTTAAAACATAAAGAGTCTCTTTATGTTTTAAATATGTTATAAATATGTTTTATGTTTTAAATATGTTTTAAGAACTAATAAGGACTATTAAAGAAGGGATTAAAGAAGTAGACATTTTTTTAATTAGACTTCTCTGGGGTAAACCATGGAGAAATAGACTATTTCTTGTAATAAATATATTAATGCTATTTAGGGGAATACTAGTTCTAGTCAAAAGTTGTAGACTAATATAATTGAGATTTAATTGGGAATTTTGAATAGAGTAAACCCTTTGCTGCTAGAGTAAAAAGAAGTCTCAGCTTTTGAGACAGAAATAATTTTAGAGAGGAAGTGATTTGAAGCTCTTTACTCCTAGAGTAAAAAGGAAGTCTATTTCTTTTGAGATAGAGATGATTTTAGCAATAAAGGAAGAAAAGTGATATAAAGTCCTTTGTTCCTGAGGAAAAAAAAAGATCCCTAGTGTTTGGATAAAGATGATTTTAGAGATAGAGGAAGAGAATCTTTGTCTTATACTAGAAGTAGCATTCTTAAATGGTACCCCAAATACACTAAGAAGCCCATGAGTAGCCAGGAGAAAGGCTACTGATGGGTAGGACTACACAATCTGCAGAAATTCCAAGCGATTGCAAATTTGTGACATTGAGAACCACCAAACTGTTTTTCTTGTGGCAAATATCTCCATAGGACTCTAAAGAAACTCCTCTTCCAAAGTAATGGAAAATTATGTTTAAATAGTGAAACTGACTAAAAATCACAAGTTGTATCACTCTATATTGTTTATGAGAAAGTGAACAGTTTGTAGGAGGAAGGAGAATCTTTTAAAAGCTTCATTTTTTTCTTTTTTTTTTTTCCCCTTTTGGAGTGTGTTAATAAAATCTATCTATTTACCTTAAGTTAGGCCTGTTTTGCCTTTTTTTCCTAATCCTACCTCACAGCAAATAAACACTAAAACAATCACAAAATTAGTGTGCTAACCGAGAAACAGTCAAAATTAGTGAACGTGAAACTACTACACACTGTGAAACTTATTTCACTCTTCATAAAATTTTTATTTTGAACATACTTGATTGAGTCATTATATTAGGTAGTAACTTCAGGTATTTGTTCATACTGTGTGATGTTTAAAAGCAAAATACCATAAAGTGAGTTTATGCTTGTCTATGTAAATAATACTGTAATTTCATAGTGGATTTTCATTCTTTACTATTCACATTTAAATGATTCAGGAGAAGGGTTTCAGAACCTGGATCCTCCTTTTATGATGGCCTATGATATTTAATGACCTCTAAACTTTGTATCTCTGATATTTAAAGTCTATAATTTCAAGAGATCTAAGTATCTGTCAGCTTTTATTTCTGATAACAATATATGGGTAGCAGCATTCTTTACATTGCCATTGTGAAGATAATTTTAAACATTCAATGCAGCAAAATAGTGTCACAGCATTTCAAATGGTATAGCATGATAAGGACTGATGAGTTGGAAAATGTAATTTAACAGAACGGTTTTGCTAATACAGTTTAAAAGGCTTTATAAACAGAACTTTTGTATCATATCAATATAGATATTACTCTATAATGTGGCATTCTAGGGGGCTTTATAGATGGAAATCCAAACAAATTGTTGTTAAAAAATAAATAGTAAATGCTTAGTTTTCCAAAGAAACGGTCCTGTGTGTGTTAAATAGCTTTGCAGAGGAGTGGAAGATAAGAGAGTTGTCTTGCTTTGTAAAAAAGGTGTCAGCCAAGGAAGGAGGAAGCCTCCCTTGGAATGGAAAATATGACCCTTTTCCATCTGAATTATTATAACTTTGAAATTTAGGGTGCTTTCAGGCAAAGATATGGGAAAAAGAATAACAGTTCTTTACCAATATGTACATATGTATAACAAGGCAAACAAGCAATAACAGTGACAGCAACAACTAACAAAAACAGAAACCCAAATAACAGCCTTCTCTCAGCTGTCAAACTGTCAAGCACTTTCCCTTTTGCTGTGTCCTGGGGTGACAGGACATTTTCATGCTTTGTATCCCAAATCGTGGGGTTTTTTTTCCTGTTCCCATGTTCCCAGTTTGTTTTGTCTATAGCTGAGCCCCTCCCCCGGCTGCTGGCTTTTGGCTCGCTTGCTGCTAGCTTTAGGCTGCTTGCTGGCTTTGCTCTCTTGCTTTCTGCTTTTTGCTTGCTTTTTGCCATTTTTCTGCTTTTGTGTTTCCCCTTCTTTCCTTCCTCCCTTCCCTGAAGACATCGGACCTGCTTCGGGCCCTGATTCGGGAACATCAAGGGAAAATCCCCCGGAGTTTGCACCTGAAAGAAGCTTTGGCACCCTCCCCAGCAGAGACTGCTCACCCTCTCTTGGACTGGTGAAAACATTTGTTGTCATCTCAGACTGTTTTTTTTGTGTTGGGGAGTGTATTTTCATTGTTTCTCAATAAACAAAGTTTTTCCACTTTTCCTCTGAGGAAATTCCTCCCGAACCTGGTGGTGGGGGAGGGAGTTGTGGGAATTTTCCCCTAAATTTGTCCTAAACTAGGACAGCTGAGAGCAGTTTAAACTGAGAAATACAAAGAAAATTGAGTCTCTGTGTATAAACCAGAAAGAAATTGAAAGGTTCAAAATGTACCCAAAAATGAGATTAAAACCAAACAAGGTTAGATATTGGTGCCAAAATTTGATATATTTTATTTAATAGTTAAAGAGGCAAAGAGAAAGAAAAAGAAAGAGAAAGAAGTATGAGTGGGGGCTAGGAGAGAGGGAGAGAGTGATAGGGGTTAGGGAGAAGCATATCACCCATCTGAGGGTCCCAATGATGTCTCGTTGCTCTGCTCCATCTGGTCTTCTTGGTGGTGAGGGTTCCCCACTGTGGCTGTGCCACACCACCTGCGCCACATGCTGCCACATACCGAAGAGTATAGAATTCAGTGGAATAATATACACTTTGGGCCAGCTGGGAAAGCCCACTTGCCTCCCTTGCAAGAGGGCCAGTTTGACACTGTCCCTAGCAACACTGAGGGTGTATTGCATCATGTGGCACTGCTCTGGTGCAGGGTCTGGGGACCCCATGGGGTGGGCCATGACATCGTCTTCTGGTGTGGATAAGCTTCCCCGGGTGAAGAGCCCCACAGATGAGCTCCTCTGCACACTGGAGGATGGATGTTCACTGCCTCTGGCCAGATTCCTTTCCAACACACACGCAAAGTCACTCTCCCCTCACCCTTTGGTGCAAGAGTCTGAAGCCTGGCAGCTGATAGCCTTGGGGCTGTGGTCTCCCCCGCGAAGGTGCTAAGCTTCTGCTTTGTGAATGTACCCAGTCCTGAGCTGTTACTTTATCTTCATCAGCGAACAGTCCAGGGCCTCAGTCAGGGCCTGTTCAGGGTGTGGTGGTATTCTTTGCAGCTTGTGTAATATATTTTTAAAAGTCCTTCATGAAAATGTTTAACTCATAAACTATAATATTTCAGTCTCTGACACCCTTTGATGTAGTTATGGTCACAGCTGGCAGGGGTGTTGTTGGCTCCTGGCCAGGCAGGGCAGGTGCCGTGATTTCCTCGTGGCTGCAGAGGGTGCTGCAGCATGAGCCCAGCTGCCTCTCTCCCCATGGGTTAATAGTGGGTGTGCTGGTGGAAGAGATAGAAAAGGACCTTCCTTTACAAACTCACAAGGGCAGCCAATCCTGCTGCCCCTCCAGATGATGAAATGGGTTGCAGCAGGAACCTCTGAGCAGCAGCAGAAATGGCAGAGATGGGCAGACTGGGGTAGCAAACAAAATGTTGCAGAAACTCCTCAGCTGTAGCAGAAGACAGGGTGTCCTGGCAGGCAGGAGGTGTGGGGTTACAGTGTAGTGAAAAACCTGGAGCAGTGGCGGAGGAGTTGCAGGTCTTGGCAGTGGCAGCTGGGTTCCTGAACACAGCTGAGAGAGGCTCCCTCACAAGGGGGCTCAGGGGCTCAGGGTCCCTAAGGCACCTGAGCAGATGGCGACTGTCCTTTCCAGCGAGATAGGGTGTTAATAAGGTCCCAGTCCAATGGTCCCAGTCCCAGTCTTATGAGCAGAACTTCTCTCATCGTTGTGTGAAAAATGGAGTTCACTCTTTGGAATTTTTAAAAGTTTAATAATAGGATAAAAGAAGGACAATATTTCCAGTGCTGGGATGCATTTGACAAAAGGCCGAAGAGCACAAAAAACCTTAAAATCATGTTCTCTATATACGGTTACATTGCTGGGGTTACATGCATTTTCATTAGCTTATACATTATTTAAACATTCTTGAGAGCTTTTGATGTTGCAGGGCCTCTTCATGTTTAGGTTTCCCATCTTGACTTATCTGTATGACATCTTGAGATCAAGTCAATAAATTTCATTCTTTCTTGTTATTTTGCAGTTTTCTGATAAGAGGAGTTAATGAGCTCTTCTCCAGTCTCCTCCAATGCTCTGTCTTGTGTCACTTTTATCACAGGTCAGTCAGTGGATGACCTTACACAGTTCTTCTTAGTTACACAAAAGCCTTTTCACAGCTTATGTTTTGCTAAAGTTTATAATACAATATGTTCATCACACTATTATTTCTATAAGTGATACATAGATACTATATTTTGTTAGGTTTTTGGTTTTTGGTTTTTGTTTTTGGTTGGTCCAGGGAGGCAGCAGGGAGCTATACCGAACTCTAGACCTCGGAGAAGCTGAACCAATACCAGAAAGGACACCAAAACCCACCAGGTTCACTGGTTTTGAGGAGGAGACTAACACCAAAAATGTTCCTATCTATTCTGCCTGAATGGCTGCATGAACTCCTGTTCCTTCTCTTCCCTTAGACAAAGGGGGCAGCTGCCATTTTTGCGTCCTGGCCACATGGTCTGGTAGGGAGTGGGGTTAAGGTTTTGCAATTTCAATATCTAGCATTTATTCAGTCCTTTTCTGTGCCTTGTGGGCACTTTATTTGGGGGGGGCGGGGGGGAAGGGGGGGCGGGGCTAATAACCAGTCCAATTTTTTTCTGCTTTCTCCCACTGGTATTTATTTCTCTCATTGGCAAATGGAATTATCGAAGCCCTTCTCCTTAGGGGGAACACTCATTCCAGTGCGTTTTGTCCTAAAATTTGTCTCTAAACTGAGACACACAGTTAAAAATAAGTCTCTCCAAAGTTAAAACGGGTCACTCTCCCTTGTGATTTCCTGTCTTTTAAATAACCACATATAAGCAGCTTGAAATCCCAGTTGCCACATCTTCTATTAGATCTTGTTTCCTACTGTGCAATTATCTTCTGTAGCCTGGAAAATTAAGTAGAGATCAATATTTGATTCTGTCAGCATCTAGATATAACCTGGAAATTCATTTAAACATGAAAGAAGGCATGTTGTTATTTCAATGCTTTCAAGTATACCTTTCCTCCAGTAATAATCCATTGTAATCCAGATGTAAAGCAAAAAATATCAAATTAAATCAGCCCTCTCTTTACATCCCAAATACATGTGATGCATGATCTTTTAATAATTTAGAAGTGTTCTGATGGTCTTGATTTTTTTTGTATAATTATTTTACTATTTCTTTTCTGAAAGAGGGTGTAGTATATACTTGTTTGCAGTAATGCACTGAGTTAGCAGTTACAAGTAATTTTGTGTCGTGACTGGTTATATTACAGCAGTGCTTAAAATACAGATTTTAAAATCCCTTCTCACTGGCATTTAGTCTATTTGTCTATTAAAGACAGCAGAGGTCCAATTTTAAATGACATTTGAAAATACAGTGGAATTGTGGGGGTTTATCCCTTTTTGACAAGGGAAAAATGTAATTGGAGACATAAAAGTGATTACCTTTTTGGTCCACTCTTAATGCAGCCAATCTGACACATCATTATGTTTGCACAAAGTTACGCAAATTCACTACTACAGGAACTATGATCATTCTATATTTTAACAGCTATGCAAGGCTGTGGATTGATGCCCAGGAATATTCATACGGACTTCTCAGGGCTGTGTGATCTGGATGTTGGCTAGACATGTCAGTGGTTATCAACACTGAAGTCTGTAACTCTCCCCCTAAATGTCCTTTTTGGTCTCCTAGATCCCTGTGATGAGCAGTGGTGCAGTATCAATAAGAATTAACAGTGGTCGTTATTGAACTGTTAAAGAGGCTGTATAACAACTTTATAGGCTGCTTTAACTTCTGTGTGCTAGTCCTTGCAAGCACTACCCAAGCAGGCATTTTGACAATGCTGGGCTGGCACCCACCAGGGAAAGTGTAGAAACAAAAAATGTTTTGAGTAGTGTTCTGCAAATACCACCTAGAAGTTTGTGCAAACTCTTTATGTTAGACAGTATAAGATAAACTACTGCTTTTGTTGCCAGACTACTGCCTGGATGATTCAAGCATTCACAAGTGGGTGGCACAGCTGAAAATTTCATGTGCCCAAGATATAATGATTTCTCCTAGGCTTGTTAAAAAACATATAGGAGAGATTCAATGTTATTTTGAGTCTGGAGATCTGGAATGCTGCATTGAGATGCATATAACTGTGGTGGTGCTTATGGGATATGACTGTGCTGGATCTTGTGACAGGAGATACCATAGCACAAGCTGACTGAGACAACCAGGGCAGAATGAATATGCTGATCTGTAAAAAACCCAAACAGTGTTCAGGGAAGCCTTCCTGTCCTTGGTCCAGGGCTTGCATTGACAGGTAAAATTGGTCCAGAATCTTGGAGCGGTTCAGTTGGCTTTGTCTAGCACTTGGGGCCTGGAGGTAGCAATGTTAATGACAAATCACAGTAACAGGCAGCAGGTGAGGCAAAGACCTTCTGTCTCATACCAGATAGGCCTTATTGGATACCTGTGCAGCTATGCCATACCGGGAAGTGATGGATGTTTTCTGTTACCAAGGCCATAAGACCAGAGAACCAGAAAGGCAGATTCAGTTACTTCAAGGTCAGACTGTTTTTCATCTCAAGGCTTGCATGTGTTCTTAATTTCTGTTACCTTTCAAAATACTTCCAGTTTTTAACTTGAGGCTTGTAACACCCCTGCTTACCTTAATGGTTGCTTTTCTTATGTCAGCTGCACAGTTTATCTTTCCAAGGAGAGTTTGTTTTGCTTTTCTTAACAGCTTCTGTTCTGCTTTATGGTTTTAAATCTCATTGGTAGCTAATCTTTCCATATTTCTGATTTGGTTGTGGATGATGTAAAGTCTTGCTCCTGCCAGCTTCTGGCCACTTGGTCTACAGCATAGAGATGATACTGCAGTGCTCCAAATGTGATAATAATTCAGTCATAACACCATGTGCCAGGAGTCAGCATGTGGTTAAACCAAAGTATGCAGCATGAGCAAAAACCAGGGAGCTTGAAGCCACCATGCTGCTAGAAAGCATGAGCTTATTGTCATTACTGAAATTTGGTGGGATGAATCCTGTGACTGGAGCATGGCTGCAGGATGTTCAGAAGGGACTGGAGAGGAAGAAGTGATAAAGGGGTTACCATCTATATCAAGAGATGGATCAAATGTAAAGAGTTCTCTCTGAGGAACAGCCATGAGCTGGTCTAAAGCATATGGGTAAAAATCAGAGACTGAGTCAACAAAGGGAACATTGTGGTTGGTGTCCACGGCATCCCACCTGATCATGGGGAATGCATGAAGGATAACTTCAATCAGGTAATAAACAGTCCTACCACACAGACCTGATGGCCTGCAATGCAAGTAAGTTATTGGGGGTGTCAAGATTGGAGTCACTGGGCTACAGTGATCGTGTACTGGTGGAGTTTGCAGTCTTGATATTGCCTTTTTCCCAACCTGGAAAAGAAACTTGAGTTAATTTTACTACGGAGATAATATAAGAGTGGATCTTTATTTGAAGGCCTTCAGGGGCAGTTATAGAAAGATGTCCACAAAAGCCCACCACCCCCAGGGATTAATTAATTTTTGTGGGTTTTAGGGAATTAGAATAATTGATAAAAAGCACCAAGTAGGAGGACAAGTGGTGATACAATTTTCCCCCTGGTCAAGCCCCTTCTGTGGAGTTCCGCTGTTGGCGCTAACTGTGCTCTGTCTATGAAATGTATCTCAAAGAATTTTCTCAACCTTGGTTTCCAGGAAGAACCAAGATAGCACTGGGGCCCTGCACGTCCCAGGGCTTAGAGCTCTGGAATTTGTTTTGTCTTTTTGCTTAAGGAAAGGCTATGGAAAAGTATTGGGAAAACAGCAACTAATACAATGGGGTACAGAGCTACAAATATATGTATGTAGAATACAGAGAACATATAAAAGAAAAAAAAAAAAAAGGCAATACCCAAAACAGCATCATTGAGGGGTATGGGTCAGGCGAAGAGTTAAGTTAGGACCCTGGAATTTAGGAAAGCAAATTTACAGCTCTTCAAGGAGTTAGTCAATAGGACCACCTGAGAAACTACCTTCAGGCAAAAGGGAGCAGAACAGAGTTGGCAGATCTTTCCAGGATGCCTTTAGGTGCAAGAAATAGGGCAGAGAAGACAAAAGACCAGCATATCTGAGTCAGACCTGCTGGTCAAACTAAACAGCAAGAAATATATGCACCGGCAGGAAAAGCAAGGACAGGTATCCTGGGAAGACTACAGGGATACAGCCCAGTTTTGTAAGGATGAGCTGAGCAAGGCCAAAGGTGAAGCTGGACCTGAACTTGGCCAGGCAAAGAATAACAAGAAGAGCTTCTACAGGTATGACAGCCAGAAAAAAAAGGTTAAAGAAGGCAAGCAAGGTTGGCAAACTGGTAACGGTGGATAAAGTGAAGGCTCAGGCATTCAAAAACTTCACTGTCTCAGTCTTCAATGGCAACCTCTCCTCCCACATCTCTTGTGTTGATGAACTCTTTGCCAGGTCTTTGTCCATCTGCCAGAGCAAGTAGAATCATTGAATATATGAGTAACTTTTCCTTTCTTAAAGAAAAATAAAATGCAGTAAAGAAAAACTATACATTTGCAAAGGAAGTGATGGGGACTTGTTAATTTATTAAAAAAAAAATCCATGTGGTTTCAGGGTTTTTTCTGAACAAACTGATATTGTCTGCAGTTGCCTGAGTTCCTCAAAGGGATTTGGGTTCCTTCATTGCTCTGCGTTTCCCCCACACCACACTCTGTGAGTGAACTGTTTCTTCCTGAACTGTTTCTTCCTCTGATGTAGTATGCCAATACCTGTCAGTGTAACAGTGGAGTTGAGAGTCCTATAGTCCTGATCCTGTAAATACTTAAAATTTTGGAATTAATATACATAGGCATGATTAAAAATAGCAGTGAACTTGGTTATCAGATTTGGAGGCTATATTGGTGTCTTGGGGATGGTTTATGTTCCTATCCCATTTTTTGGGGTCTTTTATCTGTTTTGTTTTGTTTTGTTTTGTTTTGTTTTGTTTTGTTTTGTTTTGTTTTGTTTTGTGCCCAGGGTTGGTTTCTGTCCTCGCCCTACCCCCCATCCTCCCTGGCTCTGGGGCTGTCACACTGAGTGGAAGCTGAGCTGGGGTTTCTGGGGGGAGTTGAGGGCAGAGGGAGAGGCAGTCTTCTCTCTTTCAGTGGGAAGTTGGACTGGACACACATGGCCGGTATCTCTGACCAGGGCTCCTGCTGTTTCTGTGAGTTTTGCCTGCTTCTTTTTGTTTTTGTTTTGCTTTGGCACTGTGATGGAGCTTGCTGGCTGGGCTTCTTTTGCTGCTTTGCTGCCCAAAGCCAGTGCGTGCCCTGCCAGGGGTCTGCCCCCACCCTCTGCACAGCTGGGATCCGAAGAACCGACTTTTCTCAGCTGGGGAGAAAATCCCAAGGAGCCTTTTACTGCGTTCGAGAGCTGGACTACTACTGCCCAACCCCCACCGTACCTCTGCCATTGCTCTGGGCTTGTGCTACACTCTAGTTTTTCACTCTCTGCCTCTCAGGAGATCCTGACCTTCCAGCTTGCTTCTCCGGAGGCTTCCTGCTACAGCATCTTTTGCTATCCAGAAGGAGCGCTGGGATCGGCTGCCCCTGGAAGTTCCTGAAAGAAACCCCTTCTCCATTCTGTCTCACCAACTGCACCCACTATAACTGTGAGGTCCCCGATCTGGTGCCACAGCGCCTCCTGCAGCCGCGGGGGAATTATCGCACCTGCCCTGCCCAGCCAGGAGCCAGCAGCGCCCCTGCCGGCTGTGACTGGAACTGCACCAAAGGGGAAAGTGCCTGCAGCCGAGAGAAGGCTGCCACTGGGTTTGTGGTTCCGTTTGTTGTTGCTGCCGTTGTGGTTGTTTGTTTGCTGTGTTATACATACTAGAAAAGAATAGTTATTCCTTTTCCCATATCTTTGCCTGAAAGCCCCTAATTTCAAAATTACAGCAATTCGAAGGGAAGGGGGTAATATTTTCTATTCCAAGGAAGGCTCCTGCCTTCCTAAGCACACACCTATTTTTCAAAGCAAGGCAACTGGAAATAAATGTATTGATTAATTCTATGAGGCATGATTTCACTCTCAAATCTTGCTGTCATTTAGCATTGTTAATGACAAAATCTTCTCATCTGTAACAGTAATGGATATTAGTGCATAGACACAGTTTTTTTGGCCAGAAATCTTTGCAAGGAGCAGTGTATTTCTCAATGTATGTAGAAGCTCATCTAAATTGTAGTTTTGTACTGCAAAAGTTAGGAAAAAAGCTCATGTCAAAAACTGCTTGATAGACCATGGGTAGCTGTTGTTATTATTGGAAGCTCTAGAGTTAATTCAATTTAAATTAGCCTTTTTATCAGATTCACACCAGTAGCAAACAAGTCACACCTTTAGGGACTGTATAGAACTGTCTCTCAGAAAGGAGTCTGTAGCCCTCTCCCAGCTAGGGTTTTGTAGCCCCTTTTCAAGATACCACAAGGGTGATTGCTAGCTATGCTTCTACACTGGTGGTTTTGCAAGGGGGAGGTTGAAAACATGTTTTGAAGTGCTTTCGAACTAATTTCTTCTTCAGTTAAAGAAAGAAAATTTGTTTTAAAAGAGTTCTAGTCCATATATCCAAGTATTTGCTTCTTGAGCTGAGCTTGCAGCTATTTTTATTTTTCCTTTATTAACAATTTATTAATCCCTTAGTAGTCTGTAGTCTGCACGTATCACTTTTTTGTTATTCCTCCTTGGTAGTGGGGTTTTTTAATTAACACTTGTTCAAAGCATGTATTTGTATTGCAGATGCAACACAGATGCCTGAGGATTTAGTACTTTAACTGTTTATATGCTATACTTTGGACATTGTTATGTCTCTGCCAGCAATCTACACATGTCATTGATTCACAGGTCTTCTTGGATGGGGAGATTACAAGAGTCAGGAAATAGCAATAATTATTTTAGTACTATTGTGACACAGGTGAGTCTTTAAAAATATACCTATTTTATTTGGTTCAGAATAAGAACTTTTTTTTCCCTGTGCCTTTTAAAGCTTCTGGAAAAAAATGGTGTTATACAATTTAATGCTTGAGGGCTCCATACTGTACTTCTAGGGAGAAAATACTCAAGAGAAGCTGGCATCAAGAGAGCAGTACAGTCTAGGCATCCTACTAGACATGCAGTCATGTGACCTGTTCCAGCTGAATCTCAGAGTCTGGTCTTCCTGCCATGATGGGAATTGATTTATTTTTTAGAAGATAAATGCTCCATGCTTTTAAAACAACTCTCCACATCTGACATCACTGGGCTCAAACAGGCAACTGTTCAGGTTAAAACACGATCAGTATTTACACCAATTTACCTAGCCCTGCTGATGCTGAAAATAACTCTAGATCAAGTTCCCACAGGATACTACAAGTGTATTCAGGTAAAAAGGTTAGATAGTGTTTGAGGAGATTTGTCTTTTTGGGTAGTGTGTAGATCTAAATATGTGCTTAGTTGCCTAAAATCAGTAGGAACTTTTCTGTGAACTGTGTGAGCTAATGGCATTTAAAAATGAAATGCACAGAGAGGACACTTACGTAGGTTCATGGTTGAAGGCTAATTCCAGGGTACTTAATGAATAAGTGTTTCCAGAAAATGACTATTCAATATAGTTGGTAAGTGCTGCTGTGTGCCTTTGTATGGAGCAACTAACTTACTCCACTAGCTCCTGACCAATAAATAATTCTGTGTATTCTACTTCAAATAGACTTCAGGGAGCTGGAAGCTTGTTTACAGGTATATGCAGGCAGACTTGCTTTACCTTTGAGCTCCTGGGTATTACTTTCAGGTATTTCATTATATAATTAGAGACTATCATCCTGTTAAAATAAGACTTAGAATCATAGGATTATTTGGATAGAAGGATGATCACGTTCTAACCCCTCCGCCCTGTGCATGAGCACCTTCCACTGGACAAGGTGGGTCAAATGATTTGTAGCCCAGAAAGCCAACTTTATGCTGGGCTGCATCATAAGAAACATGGTCAGCAGGTCAAGGGAGATGATTCTGTCCCTCTACTCTGCTTCCATAAGACCCCACTTGGAGTACTTTGTTGAACCCTGAAGTTCTCAAGCACAGGAAACGCGTGGACCTGTTGGAGCAGGCCCAGAGAAGGGTCACAAAAATGATCAGAGGGATGGAACACCCCTCCCATGAGGAAACACCAAAAGAGTTACAGTTGTTAAGCCTGGAGAGGAGAAAGCTCTGGGGAGACCTCATTGTGGTCTTTTAGTACTTAAAGGGGGCTTATAAGAAAGATAGGGACACATTTTTCAGTGTGTGTTATAAGGAAAATTTTCTGTCATAATATTGATGGAATTAGCCCAGCAGAAGAGCAGGAGCTGTGATTTGAGCAAGTACCTGTGACTTTTCCTGGCCAAATACTGAAGTTTTTCAGTAGATGAATGTCAATAGGCCTTTTGAATTAATGTTTAAATGGGATTGCTTAATTGCACTCCAATACAAATAAGAAGAGTCGTGTTACTCCAAGAGCTCTCTGTGTCCTAAGATGATCAATCTTAGCTGAAAAACAGGACTAAAATGAATATACAAAAAAAAGCAAAGGGCAATTTTGTTTCCTTCTTTTGTATTAACATAATTAAGTAATTAAAATCAGGAGGACTTTACAGCTTTAAATGCTGGACTCGTTGTTACAAATTTGAGCCTTTTGAGTCGATACACAGACAAAACACTTATTTGACCCAACAAGAGGTAACCAGCACAATCCTACCACAAATGCCCGCTTTGACGGCAATTTTATACTGGCATGTGAAAATACATTTGTATATATGTTAGGAAATTAGACATGCAAATTTTGTTGTTTAAAATATAACTGAAATGTAGTACACCAAATTTCTTAAGCTACTCATTACGTTATTTGTGAACAAATAAACAAATGAATTTCATTATCTCATGTTTCAGCAGAAACTGGGAAGTTATTTCTAGGTGAGGTGCAGCATGTCCTACCATTTATTATATCTCTACAATTTACTTGGACACTAAATTGAGGATAAATCAGAACAGCAGACAGTATCCATTCTAATAATTATTTGTATATGCAGCAGAAAAAGTCTTCCCCTTCCTTGTAGCACACTTGCAAGATGAATTGTTGCAGCAAAATGGTTTTTTTTCTAGGCTCTGATTAAAAGCAGAAGTCACAACTTGTCAGATCATTTGAGTTAGAATTGCTTAGGCTCTTCTGCTGCATCCATTTCAGTACACTTCATAAAGTACTATGGAGCCGCTAGAATGAAGGCTGAGCTGGTGAAAAGAGGGAATTTCCTCTTCTTTATGGCCAAACATATAGACAAAAAATTACTTAGAAGAAGAATAGTTATGGATAGTTATAAGTCAATGCCATGAAAGTGTCTGGAGACGGTACCAATTTGAAGTAAGTGACGACTGGTAACCAGCTGCATGTCAGAGCCAATGAATGGGTTTGCAATACATTCACTGGTCTTTGAGATGATTAAGACAATTTAATTGTGAATAAAGTTTTAAATACTGCATGGAATTTTTTTAACACTAGTAACTTAGAGATTTCATGCAGTATGAATTTACACTGAATGCAGTTTCTGCCATGATTCACAAGGAGATTTATTAATATTTGTTGGTTTTGCTGTGGATGCATTACAGACAGGCCAAATCTAAGCACTGTTTTATTGGTGCAACAGGCTTCTTATCATGCATATATACCCAGGGGTGCCAGTGCATATTTATCACTTATCATTAAAATGCAATATTTGCAGAGCCCATGGGTAATATATTTGGCTAAAAAATATCAACACAAAAAATATTTGAACAAAAGAAGGAAGAATAAAAACTACTTCACACTGGTGCTGGATATGGAAAAGCCTCATAGTAGCAGGAGCAATTATTAAAATGGGATACTGCATGAAAAGAAAATGTAATTTCCGACTTTTTTCCTCCCTAATATCAGTTTAACGAGTGTTTGAACGAATGTGTGGAAATGAAACCAAATAATTAATGTCAGACTATTTCCAGGCTTGGTACCAGTATGTGCCTTATCTGCTCTGGTTGATAAGCTGAGTGGTCTAGCATGAAAAGATATTGATATCTCTGAAGAATCCTTATGAAAGACCTTGGTATGCAATATGGTCTATATGATGCAGTGTGAAAATAGGTTTGGTCACATACCTACAAGTTTTCTCAAATTGCTGGCATGTATCAGAGTTGTATAGGGCTGTTTGTGTACTTTTACAGTGTGTCTTTGCAAACTTTTGGTGCTAGCCTTTTTTACCTTAATATTCTTTTGTCCAATTTCATGCTTTTACTGAAAAACGTACACATATTCATGTACACAGATACAATTTTTACTTCTGTGCAGATGGTCACAACTAACCTATAGAAAAATCATAATTTGAGTCTTGATAAACATTTAAAACCATGGGAATCCAAAGGCAATAATAATCCTTTTAGGAAATACTCAGGGCTGAGTTATGATAGTGGTAGACGCTTCATGCATATAAATCAAATATTTACTGACTGGTGAGCCACTTATTGCTGAACATATCTTTTAATAGTCAAGGGAGAATGCAACACATTAAGGCATGAATGAAGATAGTAGATACTTCTTTGGATGGCACAGTTCATGTGGATTTATGACACTGAATTATATTTTTTTGAAGGAAACACATACAATCCACTTCTCTCTCAAAGATAGATCTGTTCCTTAAGGACAATAGTGTAATAGCTTCTTGATTCAGAAGTGATTTAACTGTAGTCTTCTTATTAAAATACCTCTCCAGGCGGATTTTTTTTTAATGCTGTGGCATATACAATAAAATAATTACCTTTTTCTCAGGTGTAACCTAGATGAGTAATTTCACAAGTCACTTATGCAGAGTTCCAAAATCTTTTTATGTCCAAGATGTAGTGATTGTACTTGAGAGCTCTTCAAAACATAGTTTGCCATTTTTGCCCCTTTATATAAGTTTGCCTCTTCCTACTACAGTGCAGATACAATTTTTTTGTCTATATGTGAAAGTACACAAATTTTTATGTGTTGAACACATATGGTGAAACTGAGGCATCTGAAGAGGACATTCATAGTTTCTGTTCTGAATATTCTTGCACAGGATTTGGCTGAGATGTTTCTACATATTTTCTGCTGCTTTGGACATGCAAGTGAACAGTGACACTGAGAATGAAAGTGAGCAAATATGGTGGAGTACAGACCTGTAAGGAAGGAGTCTGGGGAGTTCCCTTTGCCAAATCAACTTTACCAGTAGGCTGTGAGAGGGAGATGAGTGATGGTGATTCCCTTATATTGTATATAGGAAACATTGTGGTAATTTTTTTTTTCCTGACCTCTCCTGCACTCTTCCTGTCTATTGCTTCAATTCTTAAATTCTTAAATACATTCAGTGGTGACCAAAGTTGCACTAACATGCAGTCAAAATGGGAAAATGGGTTAGATGAGAGTGTGAACAAAATGTTGCTGAAGTCTGACATAATGGATCTAATTCAAATGAAAATTTAAATGGAAATTGCAGGAATTAGCTTAAATTAGGGTTTAGGAATATCACTTGTTCTTCTAGTGCAGGATTAATCATGAAGTATGATGTAGCAGATTTTTAGTTTTTGATAACTTTTGGTGTTGCCAGTGAAATGCCACAAGACAGTGGTGAGTATTATGAGTGAAGGTTGTCAATAATTTGTGATCTTCTGGCAGTGCTTTGGAAAGTCAGTTTAAAACCCAGTCCTTATAGATGCAGAATGAAAACTATGATTTTTAGATAATATGCTGCACAATTTATTTTTAACATCCATTGGAAGTATAAAGATTTTATCTTAGTCAATGAGTTTCCTTTCACAATGTGGACCTGTAGTATTGAGAGGGTGATAAACAAAAGGCAAAAAGGAGGCTGTAAATCTCTTGCTATTAAGAAAGATATTTATCTTTTCTGTGGTTGTAAAATGCAGTGTCCAGGACTTCATAGGTATTCATGCTCTTTGCAATATGTTAGTTGGTCTGTTTTAGGATAATTGTCTGTCCAACATGATAATGAAAGGAGGGAGTAGCAGTATGAGGCCCATGTAATCTCTCTGTATTATAGAGGCAATCAAATCCCATAGCATATTATGCCTGAATGGGCACATGCCTGTGAAACATTCCTGTCAGAGGAGACACCATCCACTTTTCCAGAGGACAAGGAGGATTTAGTTTCACAGTAGCAGGATGGAGGGTATAAACTGCCTTTGAATCTTCCATCCCATGCATCCTGAAGTGTGGGTGCCAGTTACTTGCCTACAGAGGAAGATTACTTCAACCCTTCCTCAAACTTTTCTGCCACACTGTTTCCCTGGTGTGACCAGCCGCTTTATTTGGAAAGTGTCTGGGGTCGGCGCAGCTACATCTATATATGTGTTTTCTTGCTATGACATATTTTTGTAATTTTTATATTTATTCTAAATGTTACTGGCTTTAGGCAATATAAAAATCAATAATTGTAGAAAGAGTAGTTGCAGCAAAAGAGGATGGGGAACATGCCTTTACAAAAAAGTGCTTAAACTACCTACAGGCTCACAGAAGTCTTATTTTCATCAAAGGGAAAAGGTAATTCAGGTTTTAAGGGCAGGCCTTTCCTCTTTCTAGCGGAAGACAACTTATGAGAGGGGAGGAAGTTCAAAAGCCCTTAAGCCATTCAAAGGAGCTCAGCCATTGGAGCTAAGAAAAGAGTGGCCTCTGAGGAACACTTTTTAAGACTTTGAAGCAGCACCTTCTGTGAAGTAAAGAGTCATTTGTACTGAATAACTATTTACTAACTTATTTCCTCTCCTTCCAGAGGAGAAACTCCTGTTACCTTTTTTTTCCTACTCTGAAGAGTGTGTTGCTCTAAGCTGATTATCCTCACCTGTGGATATCCATCCAAAACCTCTCTGCCGAGGCTTTAACATATTCAGGGTACAAGTCTTGGCACAAGTTGCTGGGTCTAGCCTGCTGTCTGTATAACCCCATCTCGCTTGGGGTCCTTCATCTCCAAGTAAGCGAGGTGGGAATTTTCTTTTGGGCTGTACCAGTTGGGAGACTTTTCCAGAAACTCGTTGCTGTGGTAGAAATCTTCCATCTTTCAAGATGTACTCAGGGCCTCTTTATTTCCTTTTGCTCTTGTGGCAAATTGTTCCTCTGAAGGTAAAAGTTTGCTGTTGTTTTTTTTTTGTTCCTCTGGCATTTACCTCTGATAACTATCAGAGTATTGCAATCCTTTTTAGTCTTCCTTTTGCTCTGTTGAAGCAGCTGATTCCTTAGGGTTTTCATGAGCAAGCACAGGTAGGGAAGACAGGTCAGCTGTGGCAGTGAAGAGTACTGTGAAAGGTGGTTTACCCTGCATGCTCATTTTAGTTTTAACCATGTCCCTGCTTGCATTGCAGCTCTCTGTTCCAGTGCCTCTTTTTTCCAAAAAAAATGAAATCGAGGCCTCCATGAACTCCAGATATGCAAGATTACCTCATTTGTGTGATCACAGAAAGTGGATTGAGGAAGAAAGAGACTAGGTTAATCAGCCATGATCCAGTGTTATAAATAGATATTGCTTTTTATTGACATTCTCTTATACTTTTTTCTGACCTCTGACACACTACTGGGACCCAGTCTGGCAAACTGCTGAGAGCAGATAATAATCTCTTGTGTATCACTGCAGTAAAAGATCCCTGTACATTGTAGATACCTGCATTTCTCTGATGATCGTGTTCTGGGCTCTCTGGTTTCATAGCAATATGGTCTTGCATTTTGCAGTGTGGTTTTGTATTTTGCTTCTACTTTCTGCTTCCACTTCCACACCTGTCCAATGCATGCCATTCATAGAAAAACAAAGCAAATGTTAATTTAATCTGGGATTTTGGAGTAGAAAGGAATCTACATAAGGTCCTGAAACTAACTTTTGTTATTTGGTCTGCAATCTGCCAGAGAAGGTTATTTAAATAACCCTAACTTGGCTATCTCTGCCAAGAAAGGCAAGTAGAGCAATCACAGGTGGCTACCTATCTCCCCCAGGAGACAGCAGATAAGGAGAAGGGAAAGAATAGCACTTAGGCTCCCTAGTCTCAAAAAGCATTGGTAGTGCAAAATGGCAGCTAGGGAGTCTTCTCTTGGTACAGCAACTTGGCAGATTTTAAAAAGAAAACAACGAGGGGGTGTGGAAATTTGAGGTCTGGTTTATAAATTATCCCATACACTTTAAAGTTGATAAAATTCAGTTTTATATACATATACACACACACAGATATTCCATGATAGATTTGTTTCCTAACTTCACAAAGGATAATATATCATATATAATAATTTCTGTCGTAACTCTAACAAGAGCTAAATTTCTATATGAAATGTAACATTTTCTTAGTACAGGGGGCAGTATTGGCTTGTGTAGTATAATGTGGTTTGTGTATGTGAGACAGACAAGTGAAAACACTCCCACTTCCATCTCTCAAACATGTCAATAGTGATTAAAAAACCCTTTGAGGCAGCTTCATGTTTGTTTTGAATAAAATTTGGTATTTCTTCAATCCGTTTGGAGATGTGAAGGATGACTTGAGGCAGGAAACTCTGAGAAAAATATATAGAGTCTTCATGTCCTTAAAATTTTCTACTTTGATCTCATTGGATGTTGGTAAAAAAGGGATAAACTAGAAAACTAGTCTTGTTTAGTCCTCTAATTAGGTATTTCTTTTGAATAATTAATTGCTTGGGTTACTACTCACATCTAACCTCTTTTGCACAGACTTTTCATAGTGGAGTTTTCAAGCTCCCCTCTTTCTTTTTTTGCAAAGCATTTTAAAAAGCTCTTCTCTTAAATATCATTCCTCATTCACACCTTTTCCTTAAACTGCCATTTATAGTAATTCTAGTGCTATGGAGATCATTAAAGAAAAACAGATTTTCAAAATTACTCTTCAAGAGTGATGGTCTTTTTGTCAAAATTGCAGTACTCTGAGTGAGTAAAATAGGAATTATTTTGTTCCTATCACGATTCCATGGCTTAAGTAATAACTGCAGATGTCGTAAGTGTGGAAATGTTCTCATTTTGGTAAGCTTCCTAAGTTGAAGAAAGTTTCTGAATGTTTTCTTAAGTCTTCCTTCACAGAAAGCAGCAGCTCTGAGTCAAAAGGAACAGACCACAGAAGAGGTATGCTTTTGTCTTGCTGATAATACTTTTTATCGCATTTGACTGGCAAGAAAACTTCTTGCCAGTTAACAGAGCTTTTAGTCAACACTGCCAGATTGATTGACTTGACTCAATAGTAAGTTCAAATGAACAGTACCTTTCCACCAAATAAATCATGTGCCTTTTTTTCTGGTGCTGATTATTTCACTGCAAATTTTGTAATTTTTTGTTTGTTTGGTTGTTTGGTTGGTTGGTTTTTGGGTTTTTTTTTGTTTAATTTCTTAGATAGAAAGCTAAAATTTGTCTTTGTCTAATACTGCTGCTTGGATTTCTCCACAGTATGCCTAGTCCTGGTAGCAGTCTGAGGCTAACACATTATTAGAATGCAGAGAATGCTGCAGTATTCTTAGTGTCTTATCTTCTGGTATATCAATAGTTATATATCTATATATACCTAGTTCACTGTTTTTGAAACTTTTTGAAAGTGTGTCATTCTCTGGGTCAACTGTGTCTGTGCTGCTTCTGGACAGAAAAGCTGAAACTGTCTATAATTACTGAGAGTAACAGAAATCACAATTCCCCAGCCCCGAGGAAACTGGATGAATGCTTATAATTAAAGATAGTAGTCTCTTCAGCTGCTACTCCTTGGCTATCTTTAGCCCTCGCAGCCATTTCTTCCAACTTTCACTTATGGTAGTATTAATGTGTGGCTATGGTGTGAGTCAGTTACCATCAAATCCTAAAGGCTAACCTTGGGCATAAAAAGAGATGAAATTTCACTTGGAAACTACTGTTTAAGAAGTACTAGATCTAATTTAATAAAACTAAAAAGTGCAACTTCTAAATATCTCCCATCACTCCCTTATACCTCAACATGAAGACTAAATAGGGCCAATGCAATTCAGTGACATAGCTGAACATCTCTCCTTCCTCCTAACTCTCTTCCAAACAAAAAACAAAAAATTGTTTTTAACTGAAAAGGAGCAAGAAGGTATTTCCTGCTAGGAAAAGATGGGGCACAATCTGCCTAGTTTATTTTGGCATTAGCAGAATTAGAAGACATATGAGTGTTTTACAACTCTTTAAATATAGAATTAGCAAAACATTTTGGAATATGTTACTGGCTGACTCATCACACTGACATAATTGAAGTTCAGGAATCCAACTCAGATTTACAATAAGGAAAAAAAAGACAAATATGTTCTGGATTATTTATACATGGACAGACATATGAATATATTGTAGTTGTACTAATTGTAGAACTTGTTTCAGTGTGCACACAGGCAGTATGTAGGAATCGCAGTAGACAACCTGTCAATACACTTTCCAGTATCTCATGCTTCCAGCAGCTCATGCTCTTCAGCATGGGGTAGCTTCTCTGGTTTTGTTGCAGCCAGCAAGGACTTTAGATAACTTGCTGTCTTTATTAAGTTGAAATTCTTTAAGCTGAAATTATTGCTTCAGTTTGCTCATGGTCACTGAAGTGCTGTTTCTTTCTGGGAAGCATTTTTGGATGCATTTCAGTGGGCCTTTTGAATGTTACTGCTATACCTGCATAGCTCTGATGAAAGTAAGTAGGTCTCAACTTTCTCACTGTTTTTCTAGTCTTTATTTAAATATTATGAAAAAAAAGGAACTATAGGTGTCTTTAAGGAAGTTTGTTGCTGAGAAGTTTAACACGAGGACAGAGTCTAATTTGCAGCTCTGTGTGTCAGAGGTGGCTCTGATTTCTCCTTGGGCTATACATGACATCCTGAGAAATCGTACTACCATTCTGAGAAAAGCAGACCTACTCCTCCTGCACTCCCTGGTATTTTGACTGTTTCACAGTGATTCCTGCCCTCATGGAGGCACAGTGTGGATTATACTCTTCTCAGCTGCCTTTTACCACCTCTCTGTGGCATGTCAGCATCTTCTTACATCTTCAGTCCTTCAGGACTGAAAGAAATACTTGTAATTAAGACCCTTCTGGCACAGGGCTCAATCTAAAGGCTTTTAACATGGATGCCACTACTGTCCTCAACTGAGGAAGTGGAAGAAAAGAGGGCAAAGCCCCATTTGCCCAAATCTGTGTGGTGTGATAAAGGAGACAGTCAATGTAGTGTATAATTGCCCTGCCTGGCACCTCCATCTCTCCATCCCATTGCTCTTCATCCCTTGCTGTCACTGACAGTGCTGATGTAGTGACCTAGGAAGGGAGTGTCTGAGCTAGCTGAGTGTCCCAGCTCTTCTCCTACAGGCAAGCAGAGGAGGCAAGAAGGCTGCTTCAAGGACTCAGGAAGGAGTCATCCTGTACTGGACCTCATGAGAGGTAACAGAGCAGCAGTGGGAAATCCAGTCTCTAACTCAAGATGGACCTGTTTGAAGGCAACAGTGGTGTCCTGGACCCTCCTGAAACTCCTAAGTGATAGGTTGGGGAAATGCTTGGATACAAAAATTACTAAGATTAGTTCAGTTGGTTAGAGCATGGGACTTCTAATGTCAAAGCTGTGGCTATGATCCCCATATCAGCCATTCGCTTCAGAGTTTGACTCAATGATCCTTGTGGATCCTTTCCGATTCAGAATATTCTGTGATTTTGTGATTCCAGACATGAAGTTTGTGCAGTGTTGCTTCAGCCATAGGGGCTTGCAGGGCTATGTACACAGTGCCATCTGCCCTACCATCTTGGTTATCACCTGTGTGAGGCTGAATAACAGGTGTTTCTGACAGGCAGGTGGACTTCTGCTCATCTGAGCTCCCCTCTGCTTTAAAGACATGGCTAATCCACCAGGAGGTGGTTTACTGCTTGTATCAAATGGCATCATGATGATCAAGCTCTTTAAATGGAGTGAAACCAAATGGTGCCATTTGGTTGCCTACAACTTGTTGCCTCAATGCAGCAGTGAATGTGAGAACTGAAAGAGTGCTGCTTACTTGGCCTGTAAACTTTGTCTTCTTGGAAGTTAGTCTCTCACCATGAGGTGAGCCATAAGTTTAAGGACAAGGCAAGCAATATGAAATATATTCATGTCAGATACTGGTGGCACAAGTTCATAACATTTTACTGTCACTGTCTTGGTGTTTGCTATTTTGATGGCATCTATCACAAAATCAGACCACCAGGACTTAAACAAGAAAGGGAATCCCAGACTTGAGCTTAAACCTCATGCTACCTATATTCGGCATTCCCATTTCCCCAGGTTATTTCCTCTGAACCCTAAAATCAAATGTGTGAAGAAAAAGACAACATATTTTGTAACTACTTTACTCATCACCAAAAGGCAGTGATGTGTGCAACATGCTAACTGTATAGTGGTGGGCATGAGTGTAATGGAAAGTACCACAAGAAGTGAAGAATAGCACTGTGTTCTGTTATCACTACAGCAGGAACGTAAGAAGATAACATGCCCCAAACTTTTGTCTGAAAATGGCTTGCTATGACTGCTTGTGCAGTTCTTTGTATCATTCAAAAGAGGTTCCTACAGAAAACATACTTGCTTGTCCTTTGTAATTCAAAAGGGGAAAGAGGGCCACCTAAAGAATTATTCATGTTTTTACCTCCCGTAAGTTCTCTTTTCTTTTAATGTGTACCAATTTGGCTCAGCTGTTTTCCGGTTATATTTTAGAATCTTACTCAATAGCAGAGATCTAACAATTGCAGCAGCACTCTAACTGGGTATCTCCTTAAGAACTACTCCTAGGAAAGGATTGAAACTGCTTAGAGTGATGGCTCGTACAATTTGGCACCTAGCAATGGGAAGGATAACATTCATTATACAAAGAGCTTTCTGAAAAGCAACATCAAGTACTTCAGAGACCTGCCTTGGACCTAGCACCACAGACATACTATTGAATGTTATTGCAAGGAAAGAGGTGACCTTCTCCAGGTCACAGGCTACCTGACTGTCTGAGGTGCTAATTCTTTTGCTGCAGGCTCTGCTTCTCAAAAGACAGCTTTTGCAATATGCAGCAAAATGTGTGAAGGCTGAAACAATATTTTGACAGTTATTTTCCCTCTGCTCTGATGGCTTTGGCTGAGAGCATCACATCA
The DNA here is from genome assembly GCF_021018805.1 of Prinia subflava. Classification (NCBI taxonomy): domain Eukaryota; kingdom Metazoa; phylum Chordata; class Aves; order Passeriformes; family Cisticolidae; genus Prinia; species Prinia subflava. The sequence goes on from NC_086247.1 coordinate 98,223,681, forward strand.
ATAACATTAAAATAAAGAGAAGCATGCAGACATCTTGGAAGAGTTTGAGAGATGACTGATTTAGATGGTGCAATGAAAGAAATCCCTGTTCTTCCTTGTGCTGAGAGCATGAATCCTGTAGGTGTAGAGAGGCATGTCCCTAGGGGCCAGTATGGGGATGCTCCAGGGGAGCTGGAGGCAGGCATCCTATTACAAAACTGAGTTTTAGCCTCCACTGTGCAAACCTCTTATTCAAAGACACTGATGCATCTGTGACTAATATGTTAGACTTGATCTCTCTTCAGTGTACTGACTTCTCTTCTGAGCATTTTCAAGCACTGGCACTTTACTGATTTGTTTGTTTTAAAAGTGGATTTTGTCCCTATTGAAGTCTTACAGCCCCTGCTCTGCGTGTGTCTCTCAGGAGAGCAGACTGACTACAATGAAGTAGATAGCTGTTTGCCAGAAGTGAGTGGCTCACTTTCTGTTATTTCTCCTTCTGGGTGTTTTTTTTGGTTTTTTTTGGTTTTTTTTTTTAACTCAATGATTTTACTTGGTTGGGTTTTTAATCAAAGCCAGTCTTTCTTCAATAGCCTGTTCTCCCTCGTGTGTCTGTGGATATGCGTGCATATGGGAGGGAAGCAAAGAAGGAGGCAGAGAGTGAAACGGTTCTTCGGCTGTGTTGACCGATGAATTCTTCCTCAGTTGACAGGTTTTAAGCCTGTCGGCAGCGCTGCTGGTAAGTGGGAAAAATACAGCTTGGGGGGGAGGGTGAGGCTGACCTGGTGGGGACTAGAATGAAAGGGGCCTGTGTACTGCCACTTGCACAGCGACAGGCAGCGTAGTAAGGCAGAGCTGCAGCTTTGGGGGTCCCTGCAGCCGTCAGACTCCCCACAGCAGCCTCTGCACACAGAGCTCACTTGTCTGCAAGGGATTTTTGTCCCCTCCTCCCTTGATAAAGATCCCTCAGCTGCTATTATGGGTTGTATCCTTGGCTTATTGTAAAAGCAAAACGAAACAAAAAACAAAGGGAAAAAAAATCTGTGTGGTTTTGCAATCTGGAGATGAGCCTTTGATCCTCTCGCTCAGCCCGAGGATGGTGGCATGCTGGCACAGCTGCCCCTGTGTACACCTGAGCTCTCCAGGGCTGCCCACACAGTTCCGTTTGCTGGGTTGGGGGAGAAGTGTGTGCCAGAAATGTTAACTGCTCCCCACTAGCATTAAAGGTGGAGAGAGTGCATGTGTGGAGGCAACAGCTGTCCTCGCAGAGCTTTAACCTAAGTGGTAACCTGCAGCTATGGAGTCACCAACTAAGGAAATTGAAGAATTTGAGAACAACTCCCTGAAATACCTACAGCCAGAGCAAATAGAGAAAATCTGGCTTCGTCTCCGAGGCTTGTAAGTAGTACTTCACTTTTCATCTCCTCCAATTTTCTCCCACTGTCAAAATTATTGTAGCACTATTTTTTCTTTCTTGCTGTATCTTCAAAATCTCCCAGCAGTTTTCACACCTGTTCTCCATAAATAAAGTGACTTTATCTTAGCAAAAGATCCATTTACTTCCTTAAATTGAACTGCTTCTTACATTGAACATCTTCAAGCGGAAATGTAGAAATGACATTAATGAAGCATTTAAAGTTATAAGCAGTTACTGGAATGCTAGTTACTTCAGGTGTTATACTAGAAAAGTTGTTGTAACCTGAATGATACCTAATTGTTTTCAATAATCTTACCCTTAGCTGCAGCATAGAGATTTTTCCCCCACTGCAATGTACACTATTTTTAGCACTGACATAATGCATAAGGACAAAATAGGGAGAGAAGGCACAACTAGAAAACATTTCCAATAGCATTTGTAATGGCAGCAAATGAATCTTCCTCGGATTTCATTGTATTTATTAATTTATATATTAAGCCTGCCTTGCCATGAGATGATTGTATACTGCCTCCTGAGTAGGAAAAAGTATCTGTGCTTAAAGAACTTGGCACTGCAGAAAAGAAAAAGCTGTAGTGTCTGCCTAGCATATTTAGAAAGAATATCTGGTGTTTTTCATATTCTCCGTATGTAAAATTCTGTCAACCATTTGCCCAACATTTCTTGGCCATGGCAAATAGGAATGGTCCCATGCTAAACTACAACCCTTCTTGTATTCAGAAATGTTTATGTTTGTTTCCTCAGCCTCATGTCAGAGTTATTAAAATTTCAGCCCTCAAGGGAAAGGTAGGGGGGAAAGGGCCAAGGAGGCTAGGAAACAGCAGAAGCAAAAAAATGAAGAAGGGTAAGCCAGTAGTTGAAAACAAATAGATCCAAGTTAAGCTTGAGTTGATTTTTGCATGTTACTTTTTGTGAGCAACTATGATATGTTTTGCAAAGCATAGCCAAAACTTCTGAAGGACTTCAAGCAATATAAGAGATATGCATTACCATTTGTTTCTTTGAAAGCATCATTCCAGGAAGCCTTTTGTGAAGGAACTTAATCAAAGTAGATGACAGCTGTCCTGTGAGCCTTCCTAAAAGAAGACTCACACAAAACAAACCCTCTATTAGGACTTCTTGAATTTCTCTTTAATATAGAGTTTAGGAGCATGCTGATTTGAGTTCCACCTGGAGTTCATAGATAAGCAGCATTTTTGTTCAGGACCTCTCCTGCAGTTAGTACAAGGCAGTGTCTGTATATTATACATCAAGCTTGGGTCTCTTGTACATTTTAGAAAGTTAGAAAAACTGTAAGATTATTCTAGATGTGTAGTAACTAAACCTCACACTGTTTTTCAGTACAACCCACTTTGTAATTTGTTACATTCATACACTTTGTATCAGTGTAACAAATATGTATCTTCTTCCAAGTTTCAAGATTGCCTAAAGAGGAGAGAGATTTTCTGTAGAATTCTCAGTCACTAGATGAAAATGGAAAAGAAGATTTTCTATTCCCAGTTATTTTATGGAGGCTTAGTGCATCCATATACACCAAACTGAGGTTTGGCATAACGTTTCATGATTTTTCTTGTCTGTCTTTATGCATCCCTGTATATGTAAGAAAAACAATCAGATGTGCACAAACCTCTTAGTTGAAGCTTAAATAAGAGGCTTTATCTCTCTCAAATGAAATACCTTTCTCCTCTGCCATTAGTAAACTGACAGCCATATCTCACTGGAATTAGTTACAAGGTAGAATAGTGCTGTCAGCACTGTGTTACATGGAGACTGAGTGCATGCTGCTGCCTGAAGCTATCTGAGGAGTTGTAGGCTGCAGCATGCAGACACCCAGTAGATAATTTGATCCTGGCATCTCTTCTTAAATGGGAAGGGCTGTGATGACTTAAACAATCTGAGGTCTCAGCGTTGTGTTGGACATCTCCTTGGTAGGACTTCACCTGTGGCAGCTTTCCTCTCCCCTTCCTACCCCCAGTGCCAGCTGGTATGCTTATTGACAAAGACTTTGTGGACAAAACAATATTCATCACCTGGCTTTCCCAGATGGCAGGGGAGGGGGTCTTTGAATTTTCACCCCTTCTCAGCCTGCTTGGTTTAAAGGGAATGGAAACCCAAAGGCTGCAAAGTGGTGGTTGATTTGAAGGTCTTTTCAGATGCCCTTTATTTTCTGCTGAAGCAAGGGGGTTTTTGCCAAGTTTGTGGTATTGTTCTGTTTTGCAGGATGGCTGGCCTCGTGGAGTTTGGGCATGTAAGGTAAAGGGAGGTCTTGTGAACAGTGGAGGACAGACTTTAGTGAGGCTGAAGCCAGGTGTCTGTTGCAACATAAGTCATATGTTGCTGTAAAAGGCAGACAAGGTATTGAACTTGTCTTTGGAGTGGAGTGGAAGGGTTTGCTTCTCCTTTCTGTTTTGTGTTGCTCCGAAATGTGGCTTAGTCAGGACAACATAGTTGCTTTATAAGAACAGCAGTGTGAGTTAGTGGTTGTTAAGCCATGTACAAGTTTCTTTTGCTTTTACTGTTTAAGACCCAACTAAAATACTAATACAGTAAGAGTACTGAAATGTTTTTACTTAATATATCCACATTCATGATGTAATAAATCTGTGCTGTACTTAGTAAGATAATCTAGGCAGAGGACTTTATAGTGTTTTCTCAGGTTTAGGAGAGCATGGTAAACTGTCTCAATGGGCAGTAAGTCATCTGTGGAAAAATCGTTGCATATTTCAAAGCAGAGATCTAGAAATAAGTGTTATCTTTTACACGTGACCTATTAGATTAGATCAATTAGGATTTAATCAGATACTAGAAAAAAAATCTTTCATTAATTTACTTTTAATAGACTTTGAGGAAAGATTTGTGAATAAGCTGTTGCTGGGCAAAGGTACCATTAGAATTATATGAAACTATCTGGGGAAAATACTGAAAGTTGAGAACTGACAATTTTGCCCTTTTTTTCCTATGTTGCACTACAATATTAGGGGAAAGTTTAATCCAGATTTCTCCTTGTGGGAGCTCACTCAGCAATAGGTTGTCTAAACCAGAAATGTAGCCATCATTGTCCTTTCTTCCATGGGAAGGAGTGCAGCAGATTTCCTTGCATCAGAGGCCTCCCAGAAACAGACCTGCTTCTGAGTTTTAATGACATCATAAATGAATCAGACTGGAACAGCTTCACATTCCATCAGGATATTGAAGGGCTTTTGCTCTTGCCTGCCAGAAGGCTGCCTGTCCCTCAGAAATGCTGCTGGATGCAAATAGTACTTCACCACCCTGTGCCCTCCTGCACAAGGACACAGGTGCTCTCACACCCTGGCTGCTGATGGGCTGCCAGCTGCCTCTGCACTTTGTTTCATCAGGTGAGGCCTCCCTTTGATCAGTTTCCCCTTTTGCCTAAGCACTGCTTTCCCTGCAAGAAACTATGTTTCTTAGGGATGGGTTGATTGTTTGCTTCATGCTCTCAATAGCTGCTCCTGCTGCTAGAAAAAGATCTTGAGTCTCTTGCTCTGTTCTATCCTCCTAGTTCCATTGATCCTGTCCAGAAGACAGTCTTTTATTCAGACTTACCTTATTCAGCTCTGGACTTGGACGCTATTTGAAGTATAGCCAAAACTTCTGTAGGACTCCAAGCAATTACATCTGAGTCTTCCTTCCACTCTCCAGTTGTTGCTAATAACTCTGCTAAGATCAAGACTTTCTCCTCTGCAAAACATATCAGTTAAGATTAGGTGGGAGTCCTTACAGGTCAGTGTTAGCAGTGGAGCTTGGAGACCTTATTTCAAAATACATGTCATGGGTTAGCACTGGCCAGATGTTAATGCACCCATGAGTGTATGTTTTTCCTAATGAGCCACTGTGAGATGTGGTCAAGAACAGAGCAGAGCAGGCCCAAAACTTGAAAACAGAGAACAAAACTTTATTACATTACATAAGAACAGAAATAAAAAGGAAAACTCTAAACACACACAAAACCAGAAATGAAACCTTCCCAGAACATTTCTTCTCCTACCCCAATTTCTACCCCTTACATGTTACCCTCCATAGACCAAAACCTTGGGTTTTAAATCAAACAATCACCACTCAAAAAAACTAATCTTCATTTCAGCAAGGGAGAGAGGAGCCTCTCTCGCACCACAGACTGCTCCTCAGAAAACACAGGTCCACCCCTTATGTGTTTCCACGTCACCCGTGGCACTGCCCGGAGAAGTCTGCCAGGGTGACACTCTCTTTTCCATGTCCAGTGCTCTCACCACTGTCCATGGGCCAAAGCTGCATATAGGGCTTTTTTAAGGATCTTTGCATGCCGAGCTTTCCCCATCTTTCCCCTGGGGCTGAGGGTTCCAAGAGCAGGTCTTCCCTGAGGGCAGAGGGTGCCACCACACCCTCCCCCTCTCTTCTCTATTTGCTCCACTCTTTGTGGCAAAAGCAGAGGCAGCTGTATCCACCCAAATGCAGTTTATGTTCAAAAGAGACTCAAGTTCAGTCTATGGCTAACATTATGCAAGAAAAGTCCAGCTCAAAAAGCCACTCCTCTTCAATCTTTGCCCATCTGGGGTTCTTTTCATCTTCCTTTATCATCTCAGTCCCAGGCTGTTTCTCTTTCTCTTCTGAAACCACTAGCCATGAGAATCAATGTCTGGGAAAAAGTTTCCTTCTGCCAAGAAAGGGTTAACAGTTCCTGGCTCCCGGCAGGGTCCTGGACTCGGCACCTCTTTACGCAGCCGGGAACTTCTCCTCTCCCCTCCCCCCGCTCTTTTTTCGCTGCTGGCTGCTGCCAATGTTTGAAACTCTGAAGCAGCAGTCTCTCTCCTTGGCGGGGGGTGGAGGGTGGGATGGAGGGTGGGACGGACAGAGGTCACCTCCACAGTTTTCCACCCCTCCATTCTGGATGGGGCCAGCTCAGCTCCAGTCCTGTTCACTCTCTTCCCCCCCCCACCCAGGGCTCCAGCTTACCTCAGCCCAGCCACATGGTTCCCCTCCCCCCCTGCTCTAGGCTGAGCAGGGGAGGAGGCAAAGATGTTTCTCTGCTGAAACCAGAACCCAAAAGAGGCAGACCCTCTGGGAGTCCTTGCTTTTAACCCCTTGTGTTCTCAGAGGCATGTCCAAACCTCCCAGTGGCTACTCCAAGTGCCCAGCATAAAACCTGACCACTGATTGGTTTGCCCACAACTTCCTGGAAAATTCACCTCCCCCTCAGCCACAACAATACATGGTTTCAAAATTGCATGGTTTTCTTTTTCAAGCTGATTTCTTTGTGGAGGTGTGAGCAGTGGTGGCTGTGTTGGGGAATTCTACTTCTAGCACTTGGAACCATAGCTGTGAGACTTAAACATCCATCTTCTACTTACAGTTCTTAAAGCTTCATGAAGTGGCTTCAGTTGCCTTCCAATTTCTTAAGAATGGAGAAAGCACTGAAGCCTTTTTTAGGATTAGATGTTGTATCTGAGGGCAAAGAAGAGTCCAGAGAGCTTTGTGAGTATCAGTAAAGATGTGTTAGTTTGTGGCAACTGATGATGCAGCTTGCAGATATTTTTGGTTTGATTTTAGTTGCTTTTAGGTCAAAAATCCCCACCTTTTCTTTAGTTATTACAGCAGTAGTACATCATCACTAGCATCTGCTGGTTCCCTGCTGTGATTTACACATTGGAGGAGGAAGAGAGGGAAAATGGACTTTAACCTTCTTCCCAGTTGCTGGGGTTGACTTGCTAAATACATTATAAATCCCTTCATTCTCAGTGTAGTCTTTCCTCAAGCTGTTACTCTCATATAACCACCAAGATTGGAACAGACCTTTCGGATCATCAAGTCCAACCATCAACTGAGCGTTACCACTGTAGCCCCAAACCACCAAACTATATCACCCAGTGCTAGATCCAGACACCTCTTAAAGACCTCCAGGGATGGTGACTCCACCACCTCCTGAGCAACATTTTCCAATGCCTAACACCACCTTAACAGTGAAATTTTAAAAAAATATTTGGTCTGAATCTCCAGTGTCTCATCCTAAAGTCCTTTCCTTTGGTCCTCTCACTGTAGGCACAGTAGAAAAGACTGGCTCCCACCTCACTACAACCTCCTTTCATGTAGTTATAGAGAGCGATGAAGTTCCTCCTGACCTCCTTCTGCTCGAGACTAAACAAATCCTGATCACACAGCTGTTCCTCATAAGACATGTTTTGTAGACCTTTCATGAGCTTGCCCTTCACTGGACAGCACCTCAACATCCTTTTTAAAGTGAGGCACCCAGAACTGAATGTAGTACTCAAGAACCAGTGCTGAGTACTGGGGGATGATCACTTTCCTAGTCCTGCTGGCTACATTATTCTTGATAAAGGCCATCTATCATTTACCATTTACCTGCCACTTACATTCTTGGCCACCTGGGCACACTCCTGGCTCATACTGAGCCAGCTGTCAGCCAGAAACCCCACATTCCTTTCTGTTGATTGGCTCTTGAGCTACTTCTCCCCAGGCTTGTAAGGCTGCATGGGATTGCTGTGACCCAAGTGTATGACCCAGAATTTCATCTTATTGTACCTCATGCTGCTGTCCTCAGCCCATTGATTGAGTCCGTCCAGGTCTCTCTGCAGAGCCTTCCTACCCTCAAGCAGATCAACGCTGCCACCCAACTCAGTGTTTTCTGCAAATTTACTAAGGGTGCCCTCAATCTCCAGGTCCAGATCATCAATAAAGAGGTTTAACAAGACCAGCACAAAACTGAGCTCTGGGGATCACAGGTAACAAGCAGTTGCCAACTGGATTTAGCTCCAAGTCTCTGGGTCTGGCCATCCATCCATTTTTTCCTGTCAATCAGTCTACCCATCCAAGTCGAGAACAGCTAGTTTTTCAAGGAGGATGCTCTGGGATAGGGTGTCAAATGCTTCACTGAAGTCTAGAGAGGCTACATCCACAGCCTTTCTTTCATAAGCTAAGTGGATCGCTTTGTTGTAAAAGGAGATCAGATTTGTCAAGTAGGACCTGCCCTTCATAAATCCATGTTGGCTGGTCCTGAACCCCTGGTTGTCCTGCATGTGTCATGTAATGGTACTCAGGATAATCTCTTCCATAACCTTGTCCAGAACCAATGCTAGGCTTTACAGGCCTGTAGTTCCTCAGATCATCCTTCTGACCCTTCTTGTAGATGGACATTACATTTACTAATTCCCAGTCAGCTGGGACTTGTCTGGTAAACCAGGTGTTTTGTTTAACCCCGGTCAGCATTTGATAACCACACAGCAGCTGCCTTACTCCCAGCACCAGAAGGATCAGGGAGAGAATTAGAGGGGTAAAAGCTGGAAAACTCATGAGCTGAGATAAAGACAGTTTAATTGGGGATACAAAAGCTGTGGCACAGAAGCAAAACCAAACAAGAAATTAATTCATTGCTTCTCAAAGGCAGACAGATGTTCAGACATCTCCAGGAGACCCATCACATGTAATAGTTACTAGGGAAAAGAACAGCCATCACTCCATATGTTCCCCATTCCTCCTTTCTCTCACATACTGAACATGATGTCATATGGTATGGAATATCTCTTTGGTCAGTTTGGGTCACCTGTCCCAGCAATGCTCCTCCCAATTTCATTTGCTTACCTCCTCCTCACTGGCGGAGCATAAGACAAGGGGAAAAAACACAACTCCTTGACTTTTGATAAAGATGACTTGGGAAAAACCCAAAATGACAGTGTGTTATCAATTCCATTCTCATTCTGAATCCAAAACAGCACTCTTAAGAGCTACTGAAATTAACACCATCCTAGATAAAGCCAGGACACCAGGACTGCCAGCAGGTGACTGAAAATGGTTTGGCAAGTTCTTTTGCAGTTCTCTCATTATTCCAGGGTGTGTGGACTTGTGTGTGTGTAATTGGCATAGCAGATCACTAACCATCTCCTCCTGGATTATAGGGGTTCTACTCATCTCCCAGTCATCAACTTCCAGCTCAGGGGGCTGGGTATCTTGAGGATAACTGGTCTTGATGTTGAAGACTGAGGTTAAAAAAGACATTAAGTACCTCTGCCTTTCCTCCATCACTACACTACCTTCTGCATTCAACAAATGAAGATACTCCTTGACCCTCCGTTTACTGCAAGTGTTTGTTGTTTTTAATTGTACTGGCCAAAGCTAGGCTTTGGCCTTTCTAGTTTTCTTCCATCATGACCTTGCAACATCCCTATAGTCCTCCCAAAATACCTCACCTTCCTTCCAAAGGTGATATATACTTTTTTCCCCCCTAACTTCAAGCGTAAGTTCTCTGTTTAATTGGTCTTTTTCCCTGACAACTTGTCTTTATACACATGAGGACAGCCTGCTCCTGAATATTTAACAATCCATTTTAAAGCACATACAGGCTTCCTGGACTTGTTTGCCCTTCAGGACTTACAAAATCTCTGTCAATCAATGTCCTAAATAGGTCTTGTGAGACCCCACCTGGTATACAGCATCCATCTCTAGGACCCCCAGTATCAGAAGGATATAGGTTGCTGGAGCACCCAAGGAAGCCATGAAGATGATCAGAGGGATGGAGGATGTCTCCTATGAAGACAGGCTGAGAGAGTTGGGGTTGTTCAGCCAGAAGAAAAGAAGGGTCCAGGGTGACCTTATAGCAGCCTTCCAGTACCTAAAAGGGGTCTACAGGAAAGATGGAGAGGGACTTTTTACAAGGGCATGAAATGATGGGACAAGGGAAAATGACTTTAAACTTTGGAGAGAATGTTTAGTTACAAGGAAGAAATTCTTCACTATGAGAATGGTGAAGCAATGGAACATGTTGCACAGACAAGTTGTGGATACACTATTCCTGGAAGTGCTCAAGGCCAGGATGGACAGGGCTTTGAATACTGGTCTAGTGAAAGGTCTCCCTGCCTACAGCAGGGAGATTTGACTAGATGATCTTTAAGCTCTTTCAATACAAACCATTCTGTGATTACAAACAGCAATCTTTGAACTGTGACATGAATGGGATGCTTGAAATTGAATTCACTAAGAAATTTGATGGGCAGATAAGGTATAGACATACCTAAAGCAGTGCCTTTGAAAACTTCATGGTTTTGCTGAAAATCTGGAAGAATATGCAGCATTTATGGCATATCCTTAGCTTCCCCTGCAAAGCATCCTGCATCCTGTCAACAGTGAAGAGGTCCCAATGATAGATCTCACATAAGACCAACTTTTTCTTGAAGTAAATGGTGAAGAAGCAACTGGTTTCATTGAAAAAAGATGAGCTTTGGCTACTGAAGATGATCTGGCAAGTGTTAGAGTGCCACTGCTGAGTTACCTGTTTCCCTGTCTTGTCTGTATGTGTTTTATGATATTTTTAGAATTCCTTAGTTGAAAATGTCAGGGAACAGCTGGTTCTACCTGTGACAGTATATTGATCTGATTAAATTTTATTTATGGTTAAATTTTATTTATGGTGGCCATCATAAATAGGAAAACAGACAACTCTTCACTTCCAGAAGCACACTCTGCATAGTGGACTTTGTCCCTTAATATTTTAGCTCACAGAAGACATTAGGGTTTAAAAAAGTCCATCAGAAAAGACCGCTTTGTTAGCAAGTGTGTAAATACATCAGTTTTCAAGTGGAAAATAAGAATATGCTAATTAGTTTCCAGAGATGAGACAGTCCCAGAGGCTTTCTTTGGTCTTGGTTTCAGTCCTCCTGATGGTCCTGAGTTTCCAGGTTTAAACTGAAGTCCTGTTTGTCCTGAGAGCAGAACAGACCTACCTTCAATCATATTTAAATGCAGCTGATGCCACTCTTTTTCTCATTTAGCTTTTTGATGGATATAGAGAGGAATTATATGTCAAAGAACCAAGTTAGAAAACTTCTGTAGACATCTTAGGTCCAAGTTTCACTTTTATTATGGTTGTCACAGTTCACAAAAGGATTAGGAAGGTCTAATTTTTCAGCAAGTGGATACTGGGTATGTGCTGGAGGCAGCAGTGCAACCTAGAGATTCCTAGTTTGGTTGAGCTGTGGGTATGGATATCTTCATTAGTTTTAGAGTTTGCCAAAGCCTGGTTGATTCACAGTATTGTTCCTCATGTAGAGTGAAGAAGGGCTCAATTTTACCAGTAGACTAATATGTAAGTTAGTCTTGTTTTATACTGCCTGTGGTATAGTCCATGAAGGAGCAATGGAAACAAGAGAAATGTCGCCAGCTTCTAGTCTCATGCCTGACAAATGGACAGAGGAGAGAATATATTCAAATAAGTAGACGAACAGAACCTTCAGAAAAAGGTAATAAGAAATGATGGAGTTTATAATTGTATTTGTTCAGTAAACTGATACAGTCAGTTTTGCCACAGTCCTTCTGTTACTTTGTTCCACAGACTGACTTTCTTTTGAATCTTAAGTCAATGTATGAGTCCTGTCGGTAATGAAAGAGGGAAGAGTTTGTGTTTAATAGCAAAATGTTGTCCAAGAAATAATACATGCTTTGTTTTCTTCCATAATTATAAAAGAGCTTTTATTCTTCTGAGGTTAGTACAAATGAAATACAACCCAAAAAGTCATAAAACCACCACAATCTGTCATAGAAGAGGGGTCTCCCTTTGTAATATTAAATTCAGTGCTTTTGAAGTATCACTGCTATAAAGCAGCAGTCCTGCAAGAAATGAAAAAAATTATGTTCACAAAGATGAATTTAAACCTTAAGTCAAAGGGAAATTAAGAGTTTATATCTGGAGGGTTTTTTTAAACTGTTGGTGGGATAGGAGTTCATATAGAAAGAAGCAAAATCTGATGGAAGACATCACTGAAAAATCCTCTGTGTGTGTTTTAAAAGCTCTGAGGAAAGATCCTCGGCTAATCTGACAGCTTTTGGTGGATTCGAACACTGTATTAAATCCAATTCAGACTTTGAAAGGATTTTTATTTAATGTATCTCTGTTTCTTCTGCAATTCACACAAAATTTTCCAGTTCCAGTCCTTTTGTCTTGTTTCCTCAAAAATCACTTCAGCCTTTTCAAAATCCTAGAAAAGGTCTGACCAATCTTGACTGGTAGGTGAGGAAAGCTTAAGGTTCACATATTTGGGCTGACCCAGTAAACACTACAGAAACAGTGAAACCTCTACAAATGCCAATTGCTCTCAAAATACTGGGAATTTTGATAAAGCAGAGCTTTCCTAGAAGGGCTTGTTTCATAAGAATTCATAAGGCTGTTTCTGATCTCCTGAACTGTGCTGTACTAGAAAGCATTGATACCAATGTGTTTTCAGGGGTGAAATTCAGTTCCTGATCTCTGGCGTGGTATTGGGTGTTTTTTTGTTGTCATAGTTTTTTTTTTTGGTTTTGGTTTTGGTTTGTTTGTTTATTTGTTTTTAAATATGTTTTCCCTTTGTTTTCATTGATAAAACTAGGTTTTCTAAGTAATTGGTAGCTTAAGAAAAGTTTAGCCCCATGATGGTGCAAAAATTTCCTCTGACAGTTTTTGTACCAGAGTTGTGCTTAAATCTGAATTGTAGATAAGCAATAATCCTTTCTCCTGCAGACCCAAACCTTTGCCAAAATTTGTTTGGAACTACCTTGGGTATTTGAAAAGCAGATTAAATTTGAAATTGATTATAAATACAAAGAAACCAGAATTAAAATTTTGCAATAGACCAAGGATTCAACTCAAACTCCAGTAAAACTCATTGTAATTAACTCAACCAATTGACTTCAGTGAAGTCAGGATTCCTTGAAACAATTGGTAAGATAGATATTGGGGACTTTTGAATTTTCCTGGCCAAGAAGGTGGTGCAGAGTTCTTGAAGAGACATGGATCTGTATGGTTGTTAAGGAGAGGTTTGAAAGGCTGTGTCTCTGCCAAGACTTCCAATTCATGTCACAGCATCCTGACTTGCCTTCTTTGGGAGGACTTTTATGCCTGCCAGTCAGTTATGTGGGATGCAGGAGTTCACGTGAGCTTAGGTATGCAGCAGGAAAAGATTGTCATGATCTTTGTTGTCAAGAGAGATGTAGGAGACATTTAGTTATTAAGATGCATATAGAAATGTATGACAACAGTGTATGAACAAACATCCTGAATGGCTATTTGTGTCATTTGGGTCATATGGCAAAAGCTGTGTCATCACTTTAGGAGTGATTTCTTACACTAATAGAGATGGATACTGTTCATACACAAAACTCCTAGCCAAGACAGCAAGTTTCACAACATCCATCTGTGTCATGAATCCTGGTTTGGTACAAAGCTCTTTTCAACACCAAAATTAGCACAACTGGATGGTCAGATCACTGACTTCCTCCCATGCCTCTTGTGGAGCAGCTGGTTTTCAGGGATTCACTAGAAATAAGCAGTTACTGGTTAAGCAATGAGTCTGAATACACAATTTAGATATACTTCACTACACATATTGATGCAGCAGGGACAGCTGTGGCTGGATGGAAGAACTCTCCTTTTTCAGACTTGCTTGATAAGTAAAAGGAGAGGGAGCTGTGGGAATTGAGACTGGAAAGGGAGAATTGAGAGATCATCTACAAAAGAGCATACTGACTCATAAAAAGTTTGGAGAGGACAACCAGATAGCACTTTAAGAATAGAAATTAAGAAAAAAGGGATGGTGGGAAAAGAGATAGTCCTATGAGTTCTTCAGGTTCCTACATGTAAACACTTGTTAGATTTATTTACTTCCAGATTGAAATAGTTCACAGCACAACATATATGCAAGTCATTTAGGAGTTTGAGTTCTACTGAAAATCACAGGGACAAGGACTGCTTTTAAAGGCATTTGAAAATGTGACCCCTCTGTAGCATTTTTTGCATCTCTCAGATTTTAGTGGAATTAGGTGAGGTTTTTTTTCCCTTAGATTTAAGGAAAACCTGGTTTCTGCAAGAACACCACTGTTTGCAACTGCTGCCCAAAATACTTCTTCTGTGTTACCTTCTAAGCATATCTTTGTTCAGAAGAATGAGGATCTCTTATTTAGGACACTATTGCTTTGTTTCATTGGAGGAAAGGGAAACTTATTTGGTACCTTGGCCACATTTTTGTTGTACTGTCTATCAAAATTCTTCCTTCCATGTGTTCCCATTAATGTTGTTTGGGCAGTTATTTTTTCCTTTCTCTGATTACACTAGTTTTATGTATGCAAAGAGTCAACAGATTTGGATGCAGTTTGACTGGCTGTGTAGATGTAATTCACATTGTACAGAGAGTGTCTTAAAAGTGCTTTTCTGAGAAAGGCTTTTGCATAAATTCTCAGTGATTCTAAAAGTCTTGTTTCTAATTAGCTCTACCACAGTAAATATCTTGCAAATGGAGGAGAATTAAATTCTTGAGTTATGTAAATTTTCTGAATATCTTGAAGTAAATTATCGTAATGGTCCCACTTAGCCTCACATTCTATGAAATGTCAAATTTCAGTTTGAATAACCTATTTACCTTATGAAGACATATTTGCTCCTCTTCTGGGCCGGAGGCAAGGAACTTCTCCCTTGCAGCAGCCAAGCTTTTAAGAGCTAGATTTGCTGCACAAACCATGACACCTTGTATGTGGAAAGCACAGGACTTATTTATTTAAATACATCTTTATATCTGAGGCTTCTGAAGACATATCCCACTCCTTTCTGCATGGTTTCTGTGCCATCTAGACACTTGTGAGACAGCTGGTATCAGGATGGAGTAGGGTATCAAGAATTGAAACTCTTGCACAGCCTCCTTCATTCTCTGTGTACATGCTCAACACCTAATCCCATCTATTCACTGTCCCATCCGAGTTCTCTCTCCCAGAATTTCCTCCTGTGTGGCAAGATGTTCTCATGTTGAGACCACAGGACAGTGTTTTTGAGCTTGCAGATGCCAGTACTGCCACCTCTCTCTCTTCCCTTTCCTCACTTCCTTCCCTTTACCCTCATGTCTAATTCAGCGGAGCCAGCTGTATGCCATCACATGTGTGTCATTCATGCTTAGGGAGGGGAAGAACAAAAGATGGACAACCTTCTTTACTTTCTGCAGAAAATCATGTTGTGAAATGAAAATGGTGTGAACAGAGCAGCAGGCATCCTGCAAAACATGATGAACCCTGCTGCAACCATCAATTTTGAAGATAGGAGCCTCTGTGAAACCACTTCTCTGCAAACACACTTTCACTAGCTATCCCAGAAACCCATCCTCATTCACATTAATTTCCTCTGTAATGTCTCTGCTCCTGAAGACATGAAGAGTTCTAGGAAGCCTAGAAAAAGAGCATTGGCTCTCCATAAGAAGTTTAAAATTTGCATTTTCCTAAGAATGACATTTAATATCTGCCCTGCTAGTGAAGAAGCATTATCAGGACAGCAGCAGTCCTGAGTTGCTGCACAAAGTAATGTTGCTAAAAGGTTTGAATAATTTTCAAAGTCTACCATGATGCTGAAGGAGGGGAAGGTTTGGAGGTGGGGATGGGGAAGTGAACCTTCTTTTGGAAAGGGAACATTGCATCTTTGTGTAGAATTTTTTTTCCCGGTGTTTAGGCTTGTTAAACAGTAATCCAAGTGTTTTAGATTGTAACCCAGGAGTCAGGAAGGGATCTAGCACAAACCCATGAGATTTAAAATTCTGCGTCACACCAGCTGTCTGTTAACAGACAGAAGGGGTGGATTGTGTTGGGGGGAGGAAGATTGGAGGGAGAAACAGTAACAAGCAACATTTAAATCTAAAAATAGCAACAAATAGATTTACTCAAGCTTAGGGTTAAATGCAAATTTGTTTAGTGACTTTATGCACACAGCTTGTCTGGCCTGATATAATTCCAGTCCATGTTTCCTGTGTTCATATTTCACCCAGAGTATGAAGAATGACTCCCCTCTCCCCATTTTCATGCATGCTATAACATCACAGAGCCATCCTGCATGAGAAAAGCTGGACAGCTGACAGCTGGCTCCTACAGAATCTGAATATTTTAGTTTTACATGGTAGCGATGATTAAAGTAAGTTTTTAACCTTTGCATGCTTGTTTCTTTAAGGGTCTAACAGCTTTTTGCCACTGGGAGGGTGGAATTCCTGCTAAACAGTATTATGTACTTCATTGTGGCACATCAGTATTGCATATTTATGTGCTCTGCAAAGTTCTGCTTTGTCTTTTTCCAAAGACTGATTTTTATTTATTTATTCTTAGTGAATGGAGAGCTAAATATAGCTAAAGGCTGCTCAGAAAAGACTGTGTATCTCATTTTTCTGAGACATTGTACTAGCAAGGAAGGGGCATTCCACTTGTTGACATCAGTTGTTGCCATGTAAACACACTGTGAAGCACATTCATGCTCCGAACACCTGCGGGAAGCATTCTTCCCTCTTGACCCCTCTGATCACATTGTGCACTAAGTGCTACATTGTCTTCCAGTGGGAGAGACTACAGAATAAGCACGTTGAAGTACCAATTATCCTGTACTTTGCAGGTCATCAACTTTACTAATTTCAAAACTAAAAGTTCCGTAAGTAATTTGTAGTGGCCAGGTAGATAGTAGAACTCAGGCTTAATATATATCTATTTTTCTAATAATAAATATGTGGAGGTCATATGGTTTGAGGGTTTTTTACTTTTAAAGGATGAATACTGAGAACTACTCTGTATTGTTTTAAGGCCATAGGACTTTATTTTCCTGATATGTACTCTCCTGTAACTGGATTTTTTTTTTGAGCCTGCACTTCTCTTGAGAACGTAATTTGCATGAAGTACAAGAGAATTTGCTTGTTGTGTGCTGTGAAAAAGCAGAATGAGCAGTAGATCACATTCTTTCAAAGGGTTAGATTTTCAGAAGCAGACTAATTTTCCTTTTTACTTCATATTTTTCTTTGGCTGAATCCTCACCAAATAAAATAGCAGGAGCTTTTTGCTGTTGTTATGGTTGGTTTTCTTTATGTATGGCATTGGCTGTTTGGTTTGGTCTTTTGCATGGGAAGTGATGGAAAACGGAGTAAATAGAGAGGAAGAACCTCAAAATCTCAGTAATTGTACTGGCTATGTACAAAATCTACATGAGTGAAATCATACTTTCAGGAGTTTTTAGAAAAGCAATTTGCTGATTTCTTTTGTAGTTAAGATGCCAAAAGCCCAGTCAAGTCTATTTTCCAATGCAAAGCCATTTCACTAGTGAATTTGAATTTACCCTTCTGATTTGGTGGTACTGAAAACTTTGGTGATACAGCTGAAGCACTGTTGTCCCTGCAGTGTTTCCTTTGCTCTCTGCAGATCCTTGTACCTCAGACTGTCTTGCTCAAAACCAACCTAAACATACAGTATTCAATACAGATCATTTAAGTAAACCTTTCCTATGTTATTTTTTCTCTTCTTTCAGTATACATACTGTTCCATGGAAAAATACGCTGAAATTATCTTTCCTCTTCTGATAGCTGATGTTATTTATCAAAGTTTGAGCAAGCCATTATTGTCCTTTGTTGAAATGAAGCTTAACAAAATTATGTCAATTGGTCATAAATCATTTTTATGTCAGTGGAAAATAAGGTACCTTTAACTAATGCAGCTCTCAAACTACTGCTTGAATAAAAGTATTGTAATTGTATATAGTCCTGTCCAAGGTCAGTAGGAGGTTATTTTTACACTAACCTTGGGAGATCAGATCAAGCCATGGGTCAAGTTTGTAGCGCCAAATAGTTCAAGTCAGTGGTATCCTTATTATCTGGAGAAACATATCTCAAGAGCAACCCCCTTCTTACAATTCTTCTTTCCCCCTTCTTCTTTCCCCCTCTCCATTCTTGAATCATGCTTTGCTAGGGAGTTGGTGCCCAGCACTCTGTGTGGAAAATGAAGGAATTTGGACTTGAGTGCGATTAAAGATCATCAGCTCTCAAGACAGCATATAGTATAACATCATTAAACTGAGTCCACTCAGATCATATCCATAACACCCATTTGTAATACCTCTACACTCTGTTCCCTCGTTACTAAATAGTGTGGAGAAGGGATTTCATCTCTCTTGAGCTTGTGCTGCAGAAGAAATTCCTGACTGACTGTGATCACAAAGGCTATTTTATAAGAAGAATTTAAACTCATTGCCTTCCCAGCTGTGATTAACATCTACTCAGTACACATATTAGACATGAAAGTAGGAAACTGGTTTCTAATCTACAGGTAAGAGGCCTACAATGGCAAAAGGTCTCAGCTAAGCAGAGGCAGAACATGAGACATCAATTGATTGTATGTTCTAATGATTGCAATAATTTTTGGAGGTGAAGCTGTTTCTTTTTTGTTGTTCTAGAGAAAACGCAGTAGTTAGACTGGTGAAATCCAGTGGTCAGCCAGATGAACTAAAGTTTATTAAAAGAGTATTTTCCGTGGACAAAACCAGGCTATATTTTCTGGCTTTTAATTACTTACATATGTTATTTACTAATAGTGACCTGTAGTGTTTCTCACCTGTCTTGTTTCCATGTCTACTGAAATCATTCTACCAGTTTCAGGTTGTGAGCATTTATTTTCTTTGTGTATCTTTACCATGCATACCCATACTTCTGAGCACACAGGCTTTTCTAATCTACTTTAAATGAGACAAGTGACTGACTCATCCTCTCATGATTTCAGGATGTCCCCATGTAGTTCAGGGCTCAATTTAAAATTATTTCCCTTGTTTTTTAAAAATTCCACATAAACTCTCCATCAAATTTCAAGTGTCAGCTGAAATTTTGCCTTCTTTCCTCTCCTACTTCTTACTGTTTCTTCTCCTCTGCTGTTAATAGTCTGTGAGATTGTATTGTTTTTAATTTAGCACAGTACTCTGATAAACAGCCCACATGTCAGAAAAAAGAAATCACTTTTTTTGTTGTTGTTATTATTGACTGGAGTATGAGTAAAGCAAGAAAGGGCATAATTCTGTTTAAATTAAAGAATTAAAAACCCGTCAGGAACTGGTAGCATTATACCATCAGTAAAATCTGGTCATCTCAATGTATTTCTGAATTCTGGTCAAGGCTCCCATGGGATCCTGTTCTTTGCCAGATGCTGTTGTCTGTGCTATGAGATTGGGGTTTTGTGAATTGGTTTATACTTGGTTATTAATATAGACTTTGGTAATGTAACATAAATTCATCTCTAATCCTGTGATGATGATGATTACTTGGTAATGCACTGCGTGAATGAGAATATTGAGCTGCTGGGAGAGAAGATTTTCAATTTATTTAAGTGATCCTGTCAGTCAACTTAATCTGAGCTTCCAGCCACTTCTCCTTTGGAGTGATGCACAGAAGGACAACACCTACCCCCAGTACGAACTGCTATGCCCCTGCAATATGACCAGATATGTCACCTGAGCTTGCGAGCTGGGAAAGCTCCTAAATCCTTCTGTCTAGACATGGTCACCAAAGGAAAATCTTGGGAATTCTGAGCTGGAAGGGCCTGGGGGCAAGAGCAGTAAACATGAGTTGTTGTTGGCTCTTACAGAAAAACATAGTGAAGGGGTATCATTCAGAAAAAAGACAGATTCACCAGTGGGTAAAAAAGGAGCAGAAAAAACCTTCCAGATTTGACTTGTACACAGACATTTTATCTTTTACCAAATTTCATTTTTTATTTCACTGTTGGTTTGCTAAAATACAAAAATAGGATTTTAGTAATGTTATCTTAACACCAATATTAATATCAGAAGCCCAGCTCTGGCAGGAAAGAAAGGAAAAGGACCTGAGAGAATGTGTGTGTTATGGTTTGGACATTTCATTCCAGTAAGGTGGCTTTTTTCTCTGTTTCCAAATGAATTGGTCATAGGAGCCCTGCAGGGAAGCAGAGATTATTAGTCCTGTGTGAGCTATGGATGTAGTGGGAGTCCACTATTAAAGGACATTGTTGTCTGCTTATGTTAACAGATGACTAAGCTCCGCCCCCCCCATATCTTACACATGCTAATTTTAAAGCTTTTTAAATATAGGAGGAAAAATCCTTCTTTCTCCTTGACCCTATGAACAACTAATTTTAAGTATTAGCTTGTGGCAACTGTTTTCCTAAACAATTGTCATTCCTCTGAAAAAGTATCTTTTGCAAAATGATCCTCTTCAGGCAGGAGGAATGTTCCCTTTTCTCAAATCATGCTTTACAGTGTCAGTGACAACAGTAAGGGCATGGCAGGCAAGCTCTGATGAGGCTTGCTGCATCAGCTGAAGGAGTTAATGTACTGGTAGTTTTTCTTCTCTGCCTTAATGGGCATTAAGGAGTGTACTTCAGATGTGACAGTACAAAACCTGGCATCCGTGCCAAAAGTCACCATTGTTGGCAGTTTAAGCCAAAAGGTTGAACCTTGCACTGAGGCAAATTTATGCCCAGAGGTGTCCTCATGTCTGCCAGCCGGGCTGTGAGGGTGCAGACCTATGGCAGGGCACCTCATACAAGGCAGCTGGTAGCAATAACTTTTTAAACCACTGTAGCAGATTCATTTTTTGCTAGTCTATTGGCACCCTAAAACGTTGTTGCCCTCTTTTTTTCTAAGAAACACAGATCCAACCTGAAAACACATGCTGTGCTAGATCTAGGCTTATGCACTCTCAGCTGGTGGTACAAAGAGAGCACAGGCCATCGAGTTTTAGGGACTTCAGAAGATCTACCTGGCTTACTAAACTGCTTTTACCATCTGTGTGTACCCTCTAAACCCATTGCAACAGCCAAGCAAAACAAAACACATTAGATGAAGCCACTGTGAGTGCTAATTGTGAGCTTCAGCCTTAAAATTGAGCCATTCCACTGTCTCAGCAGGCTAAGGACATTCTGGCACTTGTCATTCCTGAGCTGGGAAGTATCAAGCCATTGAAAAGTGTCATCTGCATTTAAATGTGTACCTTAGGCCATCAATGCCACATCCACCAGCTGGTGGCCTAAGTCTGATCACTGCAGTGAAGGTACAAGCCTGCAGGGGCTTCTTCCAAGGGCAGATGTTGCCCCTAATCTCTAGCAGAGTATGAGCAGAGTATGAGATTCTTATTAATTTTCAAATTTTAGTATAGATTTTCAAGGATGAAAGTAAGCAAAGATCCTCCTATTACTTCTGCAGCGCCGGCAGGTTTGTCCATAGTCTGAAAAGATGAAATTAATACCAAACCCTGTGGAATGAATGTGGGATAACACCATACTGAACAAACCACTATTATGTGTAAAAAAATTTAAGTGTTTAGGTAATTTTTCAGAGGCCGTGTGGGAGTGAAATAGCAATTCATATAGCTAGTTGATATTACGAGTTTTATGATTATGGGGCAAAACCAGATCAGCTGACAGAGTTACTTAATTCCCCCAACTCCTCTGTCCTCACTTGCCTCTGTACCTACTCAGTTGTATTAACTCATTCAACTCTCTCAGAAAACTAAGGTCTGAGAACATCTCTACCAAATGCAGGCACAGATTTTGTGTGTTTATATTATGTTCTCTTAATTTCCAGGTTCCTAGATGCAGAGGAAGGGCAGGACCATTTTTGCAAAAAAATGCAGGGCTCTACTTGGGCTTAAGTAATGGATTGTTGTGCAAAACCCTATATAGTTAAAATCGCAACCCTGAAGAACTAACAAATTAATAGAAAAGTGCCTGAAGGGGAAATACAGGGAAAAGCAATTTGGCCAAGGGTGCACTGGGATTAAATGGCAAAATTAGAAACCTAACCCTGAGAACAGACAACCTTGAAGAAGTTGATGGGCATCAAAGCACAGGGAATTTTTTTATGTCTATTTCTTTCAATGGGAATTGAGTGGCCATACAGCTGTAGCAAGCTACATCTTATTGATGATGAAATACCTTCAAAAATCTGCCCTAATTTTATTTTGGGCTTGTATGCTGTCTTTATTTCTTTGGTTACAAGAAGGATTCATCCTCAGAAGAGGAGATACTGAAATAGTTGACTGAACGTTCTTGTTAACTTTATGGTTTCCTAGTTAAAACATTTCATCTTACCTACCACTTCAATGACAAAATTTTAAGTGTCTTACTCCCTTTTTTTTTTTTTTTTTTTCATTAGGCTCTAGAAGCCTTCCAGGACTAGGACTGACTCACTTCATACTATACTTGTGCAAGTGTAACTGCATTAAGTTCAGTGAAGTTATTTTTAGTTTACATTGGTTGTGTAGGGCCTACCTAGTATGAGCATGGAAAACCCCCTACTTTGTTCTAATTAATTTTCTTTTAAGTGTAAGCTAAATATAAACCCCTGAATAATACTTTGCACAGCCAGTAACAGAAATTGAATGGATGTGGCAGTCAGAGCATGATGTGTGCAGTGAGAAAAGAAATTGAACTTACACAGATTGGGTAATATCAATAAGCCTCTTTTCAGGCATGAGCACAGGATGGCTCACAGATGTGGGAAGCTGTAACATTACTTCCTTTAAATCTCTCTCCTTTTTTCACTCCTGGGAAAGAGGTATACCTTGGGTTTGTTTGAAAAAATAGGAAGTCCCTTTCAGTCATAGGCTTGATTGACAGTGTGCCTGTTTCCAGGTTTATCCTAGAGCATCTGCTCAAAGCAATTTCATAAATAGTTCCTGTCTTCATTGACTCATCCTGGAGACATAAATCAAGAAAGATCTCTTGTCCCACTTTTTTTTTTTTTTTCTTTTTTTTTTTTTTTTTTTTTTTAATAAACAACAAAACAAAACTCCTCATAACAAAACAACCTCAAAAAACCAAACCAAAAACTGCAAACCCAACCGAACCTAAATCCACCCTGCTCCAGTTTCTTCTTTCCAACACGTGGTTGCTGATTCAAACCAGTCTCTGATGCTGGCTATGGTATTACAGAAGTACTTTCTAATTTCTTTGTAACCATAAAGAAGACAGATGTTGATACTGTGCTTCCAAAAGCAAACTGAATACTATATTTAAAAACAGTTATATGTTATCAACACCATCTTTTTATAATGTGGTGAGTAGCATTGTCAGACTTTGTTTTTTGAAATGCCGGACATTCAAGCCTACAGAATTCTTTTTCCTGGATATCAGAATTTGCTAATGGTGTTCCTTTTAAAGCATGTGCATGCAGTAATGATATTGAATCTATAAACAAGTGTTCCTCTAATTATATTCTCTTCAAGTGTATATTGCAAATTCAGTCAGTGCTTAGAAAAGCAGCCACTAACTTGGTGCATGTAAACCTTAACTGTGATTGGACTGCAGGTGTGAAAAGAACAACAATAAAAAAGTATGTATAATTTTAAGAAAATTTCTATTACTTAGGCAAATTCTTCTTTTCCTAGTGCTGTCATTTGTGATAGTACAACTTTCTAATGTATTAAAAATATTCTTGAATGAAAGGCACATTAAAGGTGTAATTGATCAGAAAAGTCATGTTATTAATCAAATGTAAAGAATACTCTAAGACTGGAGCTAATTAATTTTATCCTTGCTTAAATGTACGAAAAAGAAACAGTTTATAACTTTATATGAAAGTCACTAACCAATGAACGGAAAGTTCTGACAGTACTGGAATGAACCATTAGAGCTTTTAAGGGGAAAGAATTAACTTGTAAATAATTTCATTTTAAAACTTAAACAAATCTGGATCTTTGGGGAAAAAAAAATTTAATTAGTGTGGATTAGATTGGCCAATGAGATGGGCTATTTTTAGCAAGATTTTTTCTGCCAGAAAACATAATGAAGTTCTGTATTTGTCAGAGTATAAACTTCCTAATGTACATTCTTCAAAATAAAAGTTCTACTTTTCATCCTTCTGAAATGAAAACAACAATTCTCATAGAATAAGATTTGTCCAATTGGGGTTTCTGCTTTTATGTGTCAACATTCTAAATGTCAGTAAATTATAAACTTGATACTTTTATGAATATTTTCTCTTTTACTCCTTTGCATAATTTCAAGTTTAACTAAGTAATTCTTCACAATGTAAACTGTAAATTAATTTTTTTTAAGCAGCTATTTAGTATTTTTATGAACCAAACATGGTCAGAATTTAGAAGTGGGTACAACCACAAGTACAATTTGCTAAGGTATTTGTTGGATGAAACATTTTACAATCAGGAGACATTATTCATGGCTCTTATTGACTACAAAATAGCACTACATTCCTCTTTGCCATGTTTCTTATTTGTAAAAAAGGTTACTCCTTGTTTGGGTTTTCTAGGCTCACCCTAGCTACAGTTTTCCACATACAGTAGTATCAGAAATGAAAAATTAAACTTGATGCTAATAGCTGTACACCTATTTTAACAATATTACCTACACATTGAAAATGGTGGGAATGTCTGTTAGTGTATTGCTAAATAACAAGGCACACCTCATCACAGTCCACACTGAAACTTGTTTCAGTCACTACTTGTGAAGTTTAAATATCATTAATTTTACTTTAGAACATACAAGCAGAGCTGTAGTCAAGTAAATTATTGCCCTGTTTTGCCAGCCTCTGTGCAAAGCCTTTGGAAACAGCTACAGCAACAGCAGCTCACAGACAACATACAGTGCTGATACACCCCTGCAGGTAACCATACAGCCACACAGATAGCTATTCAGAAAGGCATGTGTTGCCTTTTTATGTGTTGCCTTACTCTGTGCATTGGCAGCCTATGTCATTGCCTGCTGTTGAAGACAAAATCCACTGTACTAAGATGAGTAAGAGGTTTAGAGCCTTTGCTGAAATTGATGTGGTGTGAGCATTGGAGTAGAGAACAGGTCCTGTACACTTATCTGCTCTTGCTGTTCCTAGGCCTGGGTTAAGGTCTGTAAGGTCTTAAGTGCAACTAAGTGAAGCTTGGGATGTGTTATCTGGAGTTTGTTGGAGTAGAGTACTTGCTAGGGTCTCAACTTCCTGTTTAGAGAGTGACTGCTCTAAAACCACTGGGGTTTTCCACTGAGTGACCACAGACAATATGGTTGGATACATTTCATCCCTTCATCTTAATGGGATCTTCACAGACCTTATCTTACTTATCTGTTGGATGAAAGACATAAACATTACAACTAGTAAGTACAAGTAGGTTTCTGAACTTGGACTTCCTGCTAAGTAATTTAGAAAAATAAATATTTTTTCTGAGATGAAACAACCCTCTCTCACAAGAAAAGGCAGTATGCGCATACAAGCAAACACAATTTTTTCTCCTGAATTTAGTGGCAACCACCACTGAGGTTAGTAGAAGGGAATGGCTGCATTAGGTTTGGGACAATCTTATGGCAGAAATGACTTCGCTGAATTGCTCCTGATTTCTCACCCTTTCCTTTTACCTCCTTGCCTGTGAAGCCTTCTCATCTCAGTTGTATTTTGTTCTTTTCCTGCAGGAGAAAATATAAGAAAACATCACAGAGGTAAGAGTAAATCGCAGAAGACTGGCAGGTATTTGTGCGTCATCTCTCTCTTTTTGTTAGGGGGTTTGAAAAAGGATTTTTCTGTCACCAGGTTGGTGGTTTTTTCTTTTTACCCAGGGAAATGCCATTCTAGTGATTTTTTCCCCCTTTGAAGGACTGTCTTGTGCTGTTGCTGCTTCCAATCTCCTTTGCTGCTAATGTTAGTCCTCTGATATAAGTGCTAGTTCTCTCTGAGTAAAGACAGAAATATTTGTCATTGAAGGTGAAATCCTAATAAATATCACAACATTTCTTCTGCAAGATCTGCTGGTTCTAACTTGTATAGTTTGCTTGTTCTGTAATAACAAAATAAATTGCAGACTTGTAGAGTTACTAATGATCTGTGTCACTGCAGTAGACTGAAGGAAAATGTGAATCCTGTTGATTAAATGTCCATATTACAGCCTCCAGATGTAGTTATCTTACTCCTTCCTCGTAGGAGGTGGGCTCAGTGGGGGTCTTTGATAAATTTTCTTACTTTCGAACCCTTGAGCATGCTGGCAGATAAGCCAATGTGATGCTTTGATCGGCTAAAGTGTTATAGGCATTGCTTCTGTTTGTTATCACCTTTTGCTGGATATTATCACTCTAATGCAGCAGCGACAGGACAGACTATGTGTGCTTGTGTGTCACAGCCACAAGAAACTGTGGTGTGGTGGCTTGAGTCTCAGACAAGGTGGGTTTAAGCTATGAGAGTTTAGTGAAAAATACTGATTTGGAGATTTCTGTGCTGATCTGTGTAAGAGGGCATTGGATAATGTGAGACAGGAGAACAGGGAGAAGGTAAACATGCTCTCAGGTTTTTTTCAAAATATGGGGCTGACACTGTAGTTTTATTTGCAGCTTTACTTTTCTCCCCATTTCTCTTGCTGCTGCCTTGATTGTTAATTAATTACGAACATTTTTCTGGCCACGTGTCTTCAACTGCTGCAAGAAGATTCCAGAATGAATGATTGCCCTGTGTTTGTGTGTATTTGTGAATGCCTCAGACTGCTTGCATTGTCAATGCATTTCATTGAGTATTGTGTCCTATTTAGGTATCTTTTCTGTGTGCATAACTATGACATTAGTGAGGTTTGTATTCAGGAACTCTTTTCTATGGGAGACTTTCTGTAAGCCTCAGAAAAGAGACCTAAGTGTGTTCTCTAAGTCAGATATAGTCTTGCATTGATGACGTACATAGAATACAATATGTCAGTTTGTTTAAACATAGCATTACAGGGCTAAGTTTTGTGCCTGGTGGGATTTTGAACTTTCTGTTTTTTTTCTCTTCCCATTAACATGCCAGCTGCCTGCCTGAGGGTGTGCATCCTTGCAGCAATTTTGCAAATGGGCTTTCATGACCTTCTGATGTCAGCTGAACTGAAATTATCTATTGCTTGCTTTTACATCTTCCTTTTGTTTCTCTTTGGGAAGTGTTATCACATAAGAATGCCTACATGATAGTAGCAGCAGCTACATAGGAGAAACACTGCTGTCCTTTGTACCTTTCAGTGAGTATAAAGAAACAGTTTCCCTGAATGCAGACTGACTGGGAAGAAAAATCAAATACATGTAAGAAAATAAATAATATATGTAAGAAAATGTAATGAGAAAGAGCTGAGGTAAAATCTGAGCCATCCTAAAAGTGTAATTAGAAATGACAGACAGTGACATTTACATTGATCATTCTGTTAATTGAATAGGCTTGAATGCTTTTGTAACAATAATATATTGGTGTGATTTCTCTTATAAACTTGGAAGTTTTACAGCTATCTAGACAACCCTAACTTCATTATTCTCAATCTGAATTGCATCTGAACTACTGAATGTGATGTAGATTAATCACAGCAATACCAGAGAAGTGGGGTACTTAATCTGAACACAAGTAGTTTTATCATTCTGCTAACACAAGTAGTTTTATCATTCTGCTGTCTAGTACCCTTTGGTAAGTAAATAGCAGATAGCTTGCTATGTAGTGACTGGGGAAGTAGTCAGCAAGAGGAAGAACTGGACAGGAAGCCAAAGCTCTGAATTTCCAGATCCTGAGGTGGTGTGTGGGTTTTTTTGTGTGTGTGTGGGGTTTTTTGTGTGTGTGTGTGGGGTTGTTTGTTTGTTTATTTGTTTGTTTGTTTAAGCACATGACGCCTCAGTCATATTTGATTTGATTGTTTAGACTACCATTTGTCCTGAAGACTGCTAGCTGTGGGCTGTCACATATTCCTAGGAGATACTCAGCACCTTCAGCTTCCTGGGACATTAAAAGGGAAAGGAGAATTTCAAGTAGCCCATGGCAATCTCCTCCTAGGTTAGGTTCATCCTCTTGGGTGAGTTCAGCTAGTGTACGCAATTTGGCACTTCTAAAGACTCCCTAAAGTCCAGTTTATCATCACAAAATTTATCAGATAAATAATCTGCATTAAGTTTACATGGCATAAATTTTCCTTCATTAGAGTCCACTGTTATGCATCTTTATTCCATCAGTAACACAGAATTGCATTCTCAGACCCTTCGTGGAGTTACATACACATGCCACTCCAGACTAAAACTGCAAGGCCCAGAGTCCCTTCACAGCAGGCAGCTCCATAGAGCTGCAAGTGCCTCTTTTGATTCCTTGCTCACACACACACTCTCAGGTATGCTTCTTCCTTCTTCAGGCTCAACTATAGGTTTCCTGCAGCAGGTCAACTCAAGCTGGGTGCCTCCTGAGAGGGACCTAGAACATAGAAATCCATGGAAAATTATACCCCTATGACTTCTGCACCTGCCTCTCACATGCTCTTCATGTGCCTTGAATGCACTTCTCAGTCCAATAGTGATTTTTGTTTTGGTGTCTTCTAACATAGTAGTATTTCTCAAGTGTCCATGCAGGCAGGCCATTAACTCTTCATAACTTGTCAAGTTGCATCTTCTCCTGATGGCTCTAGTCTCCTTATCTTCCAACTTGTGATTTTGGCGCACCTGGTTGCTGACAGAGCCTAGGAAACGAAAAAAGCCCTAGACGTAGGATAAACATTTCTTAGCAACAACCAAAACATCATGTGATCTCTATTCTTCTCATACTAAAGGCAAGACATAGCACTATAGCAGCTACTAAAAAAATAACACAGAATATTGACTATCCCTGCCAAAAGCATATCTAAATGTAATTTCACAGCTTGTGGCCTAAACCTTCACCATATCGAGGTACTCAGGCTAAACAAGTGAAGCTAAGACTAAATCCACACAATATTATAACTGTGTGTAACTTCAAATGTAGTTATTCTAAAGAAGTGTATTTCTCAGAAGGAAATGTAACCAAAAGGTCTTTGAAATATGACGTTGGCCTTGAAAAATTATCCTAATGGGCCCTGAAAAATACTGATGTGGTTTCTCAAAAAAAGATTTTGCTCTGATTAAGAAAGGTTGACAAACCACATGGCCAGAATATCAAGACCTCTCTAATCTTCAGAAGGATTTTGTGTTTTCTACTTCAGACATTAGAGCAGGAAACTCAAAAACAGAGATCTTTTCTATCTCTTTCCCCATTTCTTCTTCTTTGTCATCTATGTATGTGATTCTTAGTTCCAGTTTGCTTCAGCATTTACTTAATATGTTCTTGGAGAAATGTACTTGTGCTAGTGGGGGCACAAGAGATGACACCATAAATGTGAGAATAAGCTTTTATCTGAGGATATCTTCAGAGGGCAGGTGATGTAACCAAAGTCCTGTATAAGCTTCCAGCTTTCAATATCTCTCATCTCATATGTTCAGAGAGGATATATAACAATTGTCTGAACATAATGGAAGTACTATGGTTAAAATAATTGTGTGTTTCTGAGGTTATTGCTCTTAATATAAAAAGAAATTTATTTCTGAGCTGCTGTGCAACACATACAGATTTAGTGATGCATGTAATTAAAATTCAAACTTAGGAACCTGACTTGACTAATATTTACATAAACCAAGTTTTCATCTTATTTTAATTCCTGTCTTGTTTAATATAAGCTATTTTTAAAAGAAGAAAAAATATTTCTGTTCTCTTAAGTTTGTTGTCAGAAACAATGCTTCATGCAGTACAGACAGTGCTCTTTGGACTTGCTGATCAATGATACATTCTAGGCCTGTAGACCATCGTCTTATCAGGCTGGTTTTCAGAGTCTGGCATGTTAGTAGTAATGATTGGCTGGGATGAAATTGGTTGTTTCCTGGATTCTTACTTGTTCTTCCTGTGAAATATTGCTGCAGACAACACTTATTTTGATTTTTAATGAAAAACAAAGTAAAATTTTAAGAAGTGAAAGATGCTGACAACATTTCAGTAGTTCTGTACATGAAATGTATCTATTCTGATTTCTTTGTCTGCCAAAGGCTGGTTTAAAATTCTAGGCGTTTTTCCCCCTTACACTATCAAAATGGATACTACTATAACTGAGTTCCACATGAGCTGGTAATTTCTCTGGAGGTTTTTTCAGCTATCTAATAACATTTATACAAATTCCCGTGCTGTACTGACTAAAGACTTCTCCACTTCTGTCTTTTAATGAAGACAGAAATGCTTATCCACTACTAACTGCAAGAATTGTATGATCCACACCCCAGAACAGAGATGATCCTGTAATTTACATCTTGTGTGTTTGTGAAAAAAATAATTGGCATTGTAGCATCTGGTTAAGCCCTGCAAACTGCAACAGCATGTTGATTTTCATGGGCATACTCAAGGAATGTGCAGGTGCACAGACTAAGCTATTTTACAACAGCTGCTGAACCAGATTCATTGTAGGTCATGACTAAGCAGAGTGGTGGAAAAAAAAATTGGACTACAAATGCTTTGTTAGGTATGGATGAAGAAATGAGTTTGATTTCCTGGGCAGCCAGTCCAACACCTTTTGGTAGGAGCTGTTCATGTTCTGAAAAGCGATTAGCTTGTTGCTGCTTTTTTGTCAGTCTGGCCAAGCCACACAAAAGGTTATACTTCAGCTTTCAGATTGCAATTGCAATTCTTTTTTGCTTTCACCTGGCAATAATGTGGATATTTTCAGATTGTGGTGACAGAGTCTCCTTCTGTAAGTTTTTGCAGTAAGGAACAGTCACAGCATCACAGAAACGCAGAATGAAGTTGAAAGGGACCACAGTGGGTCATCTGGCCCAACCTCTCTGCTCAAGCAGGGTCATCCTAGAGTACATAGCAAAGGATTGTGTCCAGATGGCTCTTCGATATCTTCTGCAAGGGAGACTCCATGCTCTCTCTGGTCAATATATTGCAGTGTGTGGTCACCCACACAGTAAAGAAGTTCTTCCTCATATGCTGGTGGAACTTCCTGTGCATCAGTTTCTGCCCACTGCCTCTAGTCTTGCTTCTTGTCACCACTGAGAAGAGCCTGATTCCAGTCTCTTCACACCTTCCCTTCAGATACTTATAGATATTCATAATGTCCCCTCTCAATTGTCTCATCTTGAGGTTGATGAGGCCCATCTCCCTCAGCCTATCCTTGTAAGAGATGCTCCAGTCCCTCAGTGATCTTTGTTGGCTTGGACTTGTGGTTATCAAGTTTGCCTTGGTGTTTTGTAACCCAATCCACTTTGAGCAAGGGAAGGTCTTCCTTCCAACATTTGTTACCCTAATTCTCCTGGGTCAGAGATCTCTGAGGTCTGGTCTTTTCGGTGAGTTTGATCTGCCATTCCCTGTTACCAGGGTTGCTCCCTCCATTTAGTAACAGGCCCACCATTATCCTTTCTTTTCCCTTTGCTGTTGATGTATTTGAAGAAATCTTTCTTCTTGTCCTTGGCATCTTTGGCTAGTTTTAATTCCAGATGAGCCTTGATCTTTCTTGTCTCCTTTCTACTTGTTCTGAAAATCCCTCTATATCCCTTCTAAGTGGTCTGACCTTATTTCCATACCTCCTGTGTATCTCCTGCTTATACTTGAGTAATGACAGGGGTTCTTTATTAATTTATATTGTTCTCTTGCCCCTTTACCTGATTTCTTGCTCATTGGGATGCATCATTGTTGAGCCTAGAGGAAGTGATCCTAGAATATAACCAGCTCTCTTAAACACCTCTTTCCTGCAGCATTTGTTCCCATATAATTCTTTCCAGAAGATCCCTGAAGAGACTAAAGTTTGTTGTCCTCAACTCCAAGGTGACAATCACCTTTGCCTGTTACTGAGCTCCGCAGTCTCATGGTCACTACAGCCAAAGCTGCTCCCCTCTTCACATCTCCAGCAACTCCATATAATGTCAAGCAGCACATCATTCCTTCTTGGGTTCTCCACTACCTGTGTCAGAAAGTTGTCATCAATGTCTCCTGGAACCACTTAGACTGTGTTTTGCTCTGTTGCTTCTCCAGTGGGTAGCTGAGACTTCCACAAGAACCAATTTCTTTAAAGCTGCTTCTAGCTGTCTGTAGAAGGCCTTATCCACTTCATCCTCCTGCTCAGATGACCTGTAGCAAACACCCATGACAATGTAACTGTTACTAGTCTGGTGTTTTAGCCTAATCTGTAAGCTCTCGACTTGCACATCGTCCACCCCAAGACAGAGCTTGATACAGTGCAAGTGTTGCACATAGAGGGCAATTCCACCACTGTGCCTCCCTGGTCAGTCTCTCCTAAACAGTGTGTAGCCCTTCATTTCAACATTTCAATTATGTTGAAGCTATCCCACCACACCTCCATTAATCAAAATAATATTAAAGCTCTGTAACTGCACACAGATCTTTAGCTCCTCCTGTTTGTTCCCATACTGCATGTGTTGGTGTACAGTCACTTTATGGAAGTATTTGATTGTGTCAATATCCCAGTAGGTGTATGAAGGGATGCCCCATAGTCCCATGTTGGGTATGTCTTTGGCTGTTTGTGCTTGATTAAGATATTAATTTTTAAACTTCTTTTTGCTACTAATGTGGTTGTTATAGTTCTCCCCTTCCCACACCTTACCTCTGTTGAGCTTGGCTATGCTCCTGTTCCCCCCTCAACTCTACATTAAAGCACTCTCAACTAGG
Organism: Prinia subflava; assembly: GCF_021018805.1. Taxonomy (NCBI): domain Eukaryota; kingdom Metazoa; phylum Chordata; class Aves; order Passeriformes; family Cisticolidae; genus Prinia; species Prinia subflava. The sequence continues at coordinate 98,256,311 of NC_086247.1, forward strand.
CCTGCTAAGTGCTGAGCTATGATCCTTTATCTCTTTTGAGACAGGTCTATTGCCAGCAGGTTTTTGCACATAAATCAGCTCATGATCAAAACCCCCAGAATTCTGCTGGTAACACCAGTCCTCCAGCCAGATGTTCATCTGTATGACTTTCCTGTTTCTTGTCCCATCATTCTCTGCAATTGTCAGGTCAGAAGGAAACACAACTTGGGTTTCAGATCCCTTGACCAGCTGTTCCAAGGCCCTGAGGTCTCTCTTGATTGTCTGCAAGCCTTTTTGTTGGGACTATGAGGCATCAGTGCTTACCAGGACAACCAGTAAAGGGTAATAATCAGTGGGCAGCACCAGGCTGGGAAGTTTCTTTGCCATGTCCCTTAGCTGGGTCACAAGCAGCTCAACACACCTTCCTGTGAGTTGGGTCTGGTTGGCATATTGGGGCCTTCATTCCTTAAAATGAGTCTGTCCTGTTTTTAAAGCAAGATGCAAATTATCTAAAGGCCCAACAGTTTCCAGTGGAGAGTGTTCATGTGAAGAAAATCCCAAACCCCTGAAGATTTTAGCTCTTTTGGGACCAAACCTAAAAAGAAGTCTGACGATGGCAGAAACAGTCTCTACTAAATCTCTCAGGAATTTTTGAATGACCAACTCCAGTGCATGTTATTTATTTCAATTTCATTTCACCCTATTTCTCAGCTTGATTGTCTGAACACTCAAGTACAGTATGCCAGGTATTCTGTCTGTGGGAGTCTATTGGCAGGCCAACATTATGCTTTTTGTCAATGCCCTTGAGAAGCCATAAGAGGTAAAGTAGTCATCAACATCAGCTCTCACATTTTTATTGCCTAGGATAGACAATCAGCCTTTACTTATCAGCATAGCCTTGATACTTTGCCCTTATCTGAAATCAGAATAGAAATATCTTTGAAGGAAAACATAACTAAAGCTAGATTTTCCTCATAATTTTCCAGTAACTTTCCAGTAAATATGGGGTGAATTTAAAGAATACATTTAAGATATTTCTGAATTGTATCTTTATTGTCCTTTAATGCTCCAATTAAAATATGTTAGTAAGAGTTGCACAGTGGTGAGACATGGACACTGGGCTTCTGTCTCAGGTGGTTTGGAACCTCTTCAGGACAGTTTTTAAAAATAAGACAAAAGGCAGTACAGAATCTTACAAATACTTGAAGCCTGCAGGATTTGTCACATCACTAGCAAAGGCATTTTGCTCTGCTATGTGCAGCTATCAAGTTGTGAATTGCTTCTATTAATCCAGTAGTGGAAACATGGATGGCTCTGAGAAACCCTGCACACTGTGCACAGACCTGCATATAAAGAAGTTGTGACTCCAAAAGGTCTAGGTGAAAAAGATAAAAAATTTCTTCAGTCTCTTCATCTGAAATGAGGTGTTAAAAGTTGAAGAGAAGCAAAAGTAGGAATAATATAATCTTAAATCATATCGAACTGTTTTGTCTTCTAGCATAGCACCTCAATAGAGCTGTGATTATCATATGGATTGACATAGTTTGAGAGTGAATGAACGACTTGCTTGGTGATACAAATGGTAAAATTCTATTTGCCAAAGAAATGAGGCAAATTATGTAAACATGGCTAGCTTTTTCAGATGCAGACTTTGTGACATATATATGTAACTACCCATTCTTAATTTGGAAAATTACTTTGTTATAGTACGAGCAGACCTTACAGCATTCACCTATCTCTTCTTCCAGCTGTTTGCTGAAAGGATGTAATTAAAGGAGCATGTTTCTTCAAACCATCATATGCACACTTATTCATCAGAAGCTTAAAATCTGAATTAGGAATATGCCAGCCAGGCATTGGGTTTTATGTGCATATGACATGTTTGTCTCTGTGGAAGGATTTCAGCTTCAGGAATGAATGTAGGAATATTGAGGAAAGCATGAACTCAGTAAGAAAGACAAAAATATGTAGTATTTCTGCATTGAACTAGAATTTGCTTAGAACTAATATTATTAATGTTTATAAATGAGAAGCATTTTCAGTAGATTAAGAACTGAAACCCATGTTTTGGTCAGGAGTACAAAGAGATGTCTTCCAAATGCTGTTAGATTTGTATCAAGGGTCAAGAAAAAGACACCAAATTACATTTAGTTAACTATATTTCTTGGTATTAGTCTTATGTAAAGATGTCTAACAAACAGGCCCTCTAGGTCTTTCACCATCTTGGTAACCCATCTTTGGACCCTTTTGAATAGCTTTCTTTTTTTCTATATTGCAGTGCCCAAAAATGGACCACTTGTCACTTTGTGTAGCTGAAATATATTTGCAAATTGGGTTTTACTGAACAAGCAAACTTCTTATAGACACAATATAGAGTATCAGGACAAAGATGTTATTTAAATGTTTTCCTGTAATGAGTAGAATATCTGTGTGTGAATACAGGTTTGTAGTCAAAGAAGGGAAGGAAGAAATGAGTGGGCAGTACTGGGGAAACAAAAGTGGACTATAGGGCTGTTCAGCTTTCTTTCACAATATGAAAAACAGTCCAGGCTGCAATTAAGATTGCTGAGGGATTTATCACTTTGATGACTTCAGCAGTTTCCCAATTTATATCACATGAGGAGTACCAAGCTATGAAGCTTTTTCTAGATGAGAAAACAGGTTCAGTGCAACTTACATATTTTCGTATTGTGCTTTTAGAAGTCTTTAAGAGTACTCGCCAATGCAAGGAGAAACAGAACTCTTGTCTGGGCAATCCATAAAGACCTAATGTGCTTTGTCTGCTCCAATTGTTTACAACTTGTTTGCTAATATCTATATATTCTCATTCTGTTATTTGAAAACCATTTTGTTTCAGATTATATCTGTAGCATTACCAGATCTTTTCCATCTGTGTTGGACACGGATTTCTATACCAGATGTTAAGGAGACACTGGCACCACTTTTCCTTGGAAAGGCCAGAAACTTCTATTTCCAAAAATACTTTTGTACAAGTATTACTTTTGTAATGACCACCACCTTCTCACAAAGTGAAAGAATGACAAAGTAAATAAGTGAATGTTGATTTAAAAAATATTATGGCTAAGAGTGATTAATTTCAAAAAACTTGTGTTCTTGAAGTGGAGCTTTTAGAAGCAGAACTTTGCTATAGATATTTGTTCAGGTCCAAATGCAGTTCTGTGACTGTATCAGAGGTCACATGGCAGTTTTCTCTCACAACACATATGCATGGTGAGAAAGCTTCCAGGAAATAATCTTCTCAGAAATGTTTTCATTATACATTTAATCATCAGTGAAACTAATGATTGTGAATGAAGAATCCATGAAGCTGATTTACCTCTTGCCCTTCTAATATATTGTGTTCCTTCACACTGATTGTTTCTAAGCCATGCTAGAGCATACTTTGTAAACAGCACACAGCCAGTTTTGTAGTGTATGAATACAGCTTGGTGGCTACTCAGAACCTCTAATTGATTAAAATTATCTTCAGTGATACCAGTTTAACATGTGTCACAGAACACATGAAGAGTCTTGGAAGGATATGGTAATATTATGCCAGAATCCTGTCCAAATGATACAGGTATAATAAAAGGGGAAAATGACCCAGATAACTGAGTAGATTATGGAATACACTGACTGTATAGGTTTTCAAAGATCAAACAGCTCCTCAACCTAAAGTTAGTGCCCTGTATGGAAATATGTGCTTGTTTTATTGCAGTGGTTCTGTTTTACAAAGAGAAGCATTATATCTGAATCATTGCAGAGAAGAATAAGCTACAGACCCTGCTAAAGGAAGTTATGTTTGCCCTTTCTGAAAAATACATTTGTAAAAAGGTGTTGCAATTTGGATGGCATGACCTTGACTTAAAGTCATATTTCTCCTTTGCTTTGTTTGATAAGTTTAACATTGCAGTTCTCCTATTTGTTACTTTGGGTATAATCAACACCAGTTTTACAGATTTTTGTGTGTAGAAAATCATGCTGTAAAAAGCCGGTGCCCACAAAGAGGACCCAAGAGTCTTGCAATTTTATTTGAGTAAAGGGAGAGAGTCCATTAGGCAATAACTCCATAGGGTCTCTCTTGAGTTTTGGACAATGCAGCCCCTCCTCTTATTGTAGACTCCCAGCTGCATGTTGCTCTCTTCCTTTACCCATTGGCTGAGATACTAAGAAGGTACAGACTTCCCAAACCATCTACTACATGTTCCTGTTTGAGCATGTTTCACACCCTCATTGTACACTTTATGACCATTAAAATTAGCTTTAAGCCCACCCTGGGCAGAGAAGTTAATATTCATAAATCTGTTAAGCCTGTGTATTTTTCCCTAAAGTTCAGAAGTTCAGAGTGTGCTCAGTTCTGCAACAAACTTGAGGGACTTAATGTTCATAAAGAACCCCACACCCATTCTTCCAGAACCTGAGTGGTGCTTTCAGATCTAGTCATTTGAGAAGAGGTTAACACCCATTTCTTTTATCAATTTGTACAACATTTCCCATTTAGGCTTTTGAGCTGATTTTTAAATGCCTAGTTCATGTTAACTGTGTGCAGCCACCTGTTTGACTAACGTTTTTCAGAATGTAGATCACTATAGAGGAACACACCTAGCTCAGTGTGCAAATGGCAGGTTGTGCCCTTGGTAGTGGGAAATGGCACGTGCCCCCAGCAATGAGCTGTGAACTGGTGCTGACCCTTTGCCTAACAAAGGGCCCGGGGACTAGCTGCACCAGGTGGCCACTCTGTAGAACCCAAGGAACAATGAGCAGACCCCAGACCAAATTTCTCCATTGCATGCAACCAAGGTACATGTACAGGGTGAAGAGTGTAAGGGGTGGCTCCATAGACTGTAAGGGTACAAATCCCTGGGATTCTTTTGGTCGTGGTCTGTCCCGGAAGGCACTCAGATTGAGGTGTTACTATATTTCTGCTCCACAGTTAAATTACTTGAAGACACCAAACAAATGAGACTGCTACAGGAAACCTCAAGTCAAGCTGTTCAGGGAAACTTGCCTGACTGCTCAAGAGTGGTGTGTGTAGGGAGTCAAGCAGTGCACCTGTCAGCTCAGTGGAGCCTGTTGTGAAAAGATTTCTGTCACAGCAGTGAAAGTCTCATGTGGTGTGAGAGTGACTCCCAAAGTGGCTCACAAATTATCAGACATGAAAATCTCCTTAACATCTCACCTCTTTCTTTCTGTCCATCCCTCTCCTCCTCCCTCCTATTCAGACTGGACATGTAGACTTCCAGTTCTACAAGCATGTGAGCTCCCATACCATGTACATGACATTTCAAATATGCAACAGAAAAATTGTGTCTTAGGCTCTCACCCTGGCCTCATGCTGGATCTTGGTTGCAAAATAAACCTCGAGATAAAGGGTATTTTTCATCTGAGTAATGTGTGAACAGATATGTAAATGAAGGCTGGCATGCTGAGGTATGGGAATGGAGCCAAGACTGGAATTGAGACTAGGCTAGGATGGTACCCTGAAAGCCTACCTGTCTTAGAAATGTCTTTGATTGTTCTCAACTTTTCTCTACATAGCATGTCAAACACATTAGATGTTTTATCTCTCAGTTTTCAGTTAATCCAGTGTGGGTATAGAGTTAATTATCTCTGAAGACATAATCAGTGAAAGAAGAGTAGCTTTCAGGATGGAATCCTATGCAACTAATATGAGTGCTTGACATTGTCCTAGTTACAGGAGCATTGTACCCAGTTTATGTAATTTCTGATGAACTGTTAATGATGGACCATTTACAGTAGCAGCCTGGTGCACCTCAGGCTACAAGCCTGAGGTGTTAACTGAGATAAGGAAAAAGAGGCAAATCCTTTGAGTCAGAGAAGTGTTTCTTTTTCTTCACACAAATTACTTAGCTGTGATAACTCCCTTCTGGGGAAGCACTGGCACATTCACACCCAACCAGAGGGGTCATCTCTGCTCATGGGTGTTTCTATCCAGCCTAAGCACAGAAGAGCAAAGAAAACTGAGTCCCTGTAAATAAAACAGATCAAATCCAGAAAGGTTCAAAATATACCCCCAAACTTGATTAAAATCAAATGAGGTTAGATGCTGTTACCAAAAATATCAAAAAATCCCAACAACAACAAAAAAGATATTTAATAGTAAGAAAAGCAAAGACAAAGAAAGATATGACAAACAAATAAATAAATAAATTGAAAAAGAGGTGTGGGCGGGGGAAAGGGAGAGTGACAGGGATTAGGTAGAAAATATCATCCTGCTGTCAGTCCCAACAATGTCTCGTTGATCTTCACCATCTGGTCTTTTCGGTGGTGAGGATCCCAAGCCAAAAAGTATAGAATTCAATGGATTAATATGTGTTGGGCAGTTGGGAATGCCCAGGTGCCTCCCCTGGGGAGGGCAAGCTTGACATTGTCCCTTGCAACACTGTGGATCTGTTGCATAGTGTTGCATCACATGCAGTGCTCTGGTTCAGGGTCGGGGGACCCCTTGGTGGGTTCAATGGCCCTTTAATGGGCCATGACACCCCCACTGCTGTCCCTCATGTGGGTATCCCATAGATGCAGTTTTCCTGGGGTGGGGCTCCCCAAGCTGGTCTGCACAGCAAGAGGATGGGTGTCAACTGCCTTTGTCCAGAGGCTGTGCCACACACCCAAAACCTCTCGTCCTCCCTCCTTTGATGTGGGGGGTCTAGTTTAGCAGTAGATAAACGTGGGACTCTGGCCTCCATTCCAAAGGTGCTAGGCTTAATCCTCCTGTGAATGTAGTCTTCTCTCCCAGCCCAGACCTGAGTCACTTTATCTTATCTCTATAAACTTGCAGTCCAGGGCCTCAGTCAGGAGGCCCATTCAATGTGTGTAGGTCTTCATTGTAGCTTTTGTCATACAGTTTTGCTATAATAGGCAAAAGTCCTTCATAAAGATGTTTAAGCTATAAACTATTCAGCTATAACAGTTTAAGCTATCACAGTCAGTCTCCAATAACGGGCCATAAGAGGCTCAATGGCACTGGCATACCTAGGCATCTGGAATGACTTAGACTGTCAAAGACTCCCAAAATGTCCCATGACATACATCATCCATTGTGAAACTTGCTGCCCTTGGGGACATACTGAGCATTTCTATCTGAACCCAAACATATATAATCTTTGGGCTCAGGGACTTCTGGCACCACCTGATGCATCCAGTGAAGGACCAGAACTTCATCAGGACTGCAAGCACCACTTCATAGTACTGTGACCATCACTCTGACAAAGAGGGTGCCAGGTTATATGCTGCCTTTGTAGGTTAAAACCAGTTTTCTCTGTATCATTGTATTTGCTGTAGTCTCTAGTAAATTTGAACTCTGACCTGTAAACTTTCTTTGGTTAGTGGAGTGCAGGTAATTTTCCCCCCAGGTTTACTTTTAAACCAGCACAACATTAGACTGTTCTAGGCTGTATAAGTAATATGAAAATTTTTCAGCCCTTAAGAGTATTGACAACAAAACAGGTTTAAACCAGCAAGTAACAACCAAAACCCCTGAGAAAAAATGAGAGGAATTACAAGAAGTATTTCTTTTCACACACTTGTTATGAGTTCAGTTACAGCCTGTTTGGTATTATTTGGGACGGTTGTTTTCACTGTAGTGTGGGCTTGAAGTGCTTAGTTGATTTTGCCAACAGGTCTTATTAAGGGTGGAATTCATCTTGCTTAATTGTATTTGTCTGCTAAGGAAGATTAAGTGGAAGGTGACTCTTCTGCAATTGACTATAGACTGAACTTAAGGAGAAAACCTTAGAAAAGAGAGTAAACATGTATTTAGGTGGCTAGTATTAGGTGATCACAGAATCACATAAACAATTAAGTTGGAAAAGACACCTGAGATTTAGTGTAGTTGACATGGTGGTATTCGGTCATAGGTTGGACTTGATGATGACTCCACCACTCCCTGGGCAGCACATTCCGATATTCCCTTTCTGTGAAGAAAGTCTTCCTAATTTCCAATCCAAATCTCCTCTGGTGCAGCTTAAGACTGTCTTCTTGCCCAGTTGCTGGTTTCCTGCTAGAAGAGACTGACCTCCAGCTGGCTACAATTTCCTTTCAAGGTACTTGTAGAGAATGCTCACTCCTGAGCCTCTTCTCCAGACTAAACAACCACAGCTCCCTCAGCTGCTCTTCATAGGACTCATGTTCCACACCCTTTACCAGCTTCATTGCTCTTCTCTGGACCCTCTCCAGCACCTAAATATCCTTCCTAAGTTGAGGGGCCTAATACTGGACACAGGATTCAAAGTACAACCTTACCAGTACCAAGTACAGAGGAAGAATCATTTCCCCAATTTTTTTTATCTATTCCTGATACAGGATAGATTGCCATTGGCCCACTTGGTCATCTGGACTTCCTTCTGGCTCATGTTCAGCCTGCTGTTGGCCAGTAACCCCAGGTCTTTTCCCACTGGGCCTCTTTTCAGCCACTCTGCCACCACCTGTCTGGGATTATTGTGGCCAAAATGTAAGAGCTGGCATTTGGTCTTCTTGAACTTTTATGCTGTTGATCTTAGCCCATCTATCCAGCCTGTTCAGGTCCCTCTGCAGAGCCTTCCTACCTTCCAGCAGATTGACATTCTGACCGAGATTGGTGTCATCTGTGGATTTGCTAATGGTAGCCTCAATTCCCTCATCCAGATTACTAATTATTAAGCAGGAGTGGGCCCACCTCTTATTCCTGGGGGACACCACTAGTGGTCAGATGCCAACTGGATGCAGCACCATCCACCACCAGCCAGTTCTTAAACCAGTGAAGGGTGCCCCTTCCCAAGCTGTGGGCTGACAGCTTTCCCAGGATTATTCCATGGGAACAATGGAATAATGGTGTTGAAGGCTTTGCTGAAGTTCAGGTAGACAACATCCACAGCCTTTCCCTCATCTACCACACGGGATACCTGGTCATAAAAGGGGATCAAATTTGTCAGGCAAGACCTGCCTCTCCTAAATCCATGCCGGCTGTGTCTGATCCCCAGGCTGTCCTGTAGGTGCTGTGTGATCATACTCAAGGTGATCAGTTCCGTAACTGTGCCAGGTACTGAGGTCACAATAACAGGCTGTAGTTTCCTGGATCCTCCTTTTGGCTCTTGTTGTGGATGGGTATCACACTTGATAAATCTGAGATCTCTCTGGGTAGCCAGGACTGGTGATAACAATGACAAAGAGCAGCTTAGTTAGCTCTTCTGACAAGTCCCTCATCACCCTAGGATAGATCCCATCTGGTCCCACAGGAAGTGGCTCATCAGTTCACTAACTGTGAGCCTTACCTGCTCCTGGATTCTTGCAAATACTGTTATTAATACCTTGGCCTTTGCAGTAAGTCTGTGGCATGGGTGCATGCGTGTTTGTCATTTTTCAGTACCCTGCCATGACTCAGAACAGTCTTGCTGTAGCTGAAACAAGGCACAGTGTTGTTTCCAAACATTTTCTCCCACTTCAGCTGCAACCTGTTTCTAGTTTATTGCTTCTGACTACATCAAAGTACATGAATAATTCTCTTAATTTAATAATATCGGTTTAAGAGGACCTTCTCTCAAGGGGAAGAAAAATCTTGTTTGGGACAAACCCTGTGAAAGCAATGAGGGAAGATAAATTGGAGGATATTAGCTGGGTATTGTGATATTGGGTGGTTAAGTTACTCAGTTGACATACAAGAAAATCAAGTTCAAATATCTTCAGTAGGTTGCTATTTCACCACTGATATTTTCTAGTTCTGGTACAAAAGTTGTTGCATCAAGTATGTATCAGTCTGAAATACAGACTAGGAATATTCTTCAGGTGTACACACAGTGTAATTTCTTCTAGAGTGCAGTGCCAATAACTGGCATATGAAGGAAGCAATAAGCATAAACCCCACCTAGACAACCATTTGTGCTGACAGAAATAATGGAATCAGTTTTGTGAGGACTTTTACAAATCACTAGCTAGCAAATTCCTTTTTGTTGTTGGCTCTAGGCTTTCTCAGATACCTAGTCACACACAGAATCACATAATAGAATCACAGAATGGCTTGGGTTTGAAGGGACCTTAAAGATCATCTACCCCTTTGCCATAGTTGTGGACACCTTCGACTAGAATGGGTTGTTCCAAGCCCCATTCAACCTGGCCTTGAACACTTCCACGGAGAAGAATCCTCAGCTTCTTTGGGTAGCCTGTTCCAATATCTCACCACTGTCACAGTAAAGAGTTTTCTCCTGAACTCTAATCTCCTTTTAGTTTAAAGTTTAGTTTAGTTTAGTTCTACCTTGTCCTATCACTTTCAAGGAGACACTGAAGCAGTGCCTGGCCAAGCCTTTCCACATACCTATACCAATAAATAGGAAAAAATATTTTTTGATTTGTATTAGAACTATATATATTTTGCAAGAGTATATGTCTTGTTCATAGATTAAAGAACTCTTAATTTTCTGCCTTGCCTTTTTTCCCTTTTTGCATGGGGATGCTCATTGCAAACAGAATTTGGGGAGGGACAAGCTTTGCTTAGTGTGCAAAGATAGTCAGAAAGCAAGTGGATGATGGTACATAATATTTAAAAGATTGAAATAGTGGGCCTCCTGCCCTGTGAATATAGCATTTTGTAGCAACACTGTAAATATAAAGAGTAAAGCAGTTGGAAGAGGATTCTACTGCCTGGTGGTAAAAAAAAACCCCAAAAACCAACTGAACAAAAAACCCCAAACCAAAACAAAATAAAAACCCCCATAACAACAATAACCAAACCCAAAAGCATCGCCCCCCAAATCCGAACAAAAAAGCACCAAAACCAACTCCCCCCCAAAAAAACACAGAAAAATTTATTTCAAGATGAGAGAAATCAGAGTAGATGTTTCTGTGTCTGAAAGTGCTGTAGGAAAGCCAAATTAGTGCAGAAGTGAATGAGAAACAGCAAGATTACATTGAATGATTGTCAATTGTACATTAAAGCATACAGAAACACAGTGTGAGATTGAAGCTATACAGTTAAAACCTTTTAAAGTGATGAGGGAGTATACTCTTTCCTTTTTTCAAAAAAAATCTGTGAGAGCAGGACTAATTTTTTGTATTTTTTTCCCTTTTCAGTATACAGGATTATTAGAGAAAATTACCTCATCTTCAGTAACTGTGCATGTCATAATTTGTTTTCATTCAGATATGAATTTGAGTCAGCTGAGTGATTTTTAGAGAACATGTGAGTGAATTCCAAAGGAAAATATATTTCTCCTGGTTGATCTAAAAATGTGTTGGTTTTTTTTTCAGTTGGAGAAAGGGGAAATAATTGATGAGAAAAAAAGTTAGCACACTGTTGAAAATCACAAATGATCCTACACTATTTTGATTTAATTGTAGAGCCTACAAACCTTTTCATTAAAACCCTTTTGAAAGAAAGAAGCAGTCTCAAGGTTGAAGATCTTATGCATCTCATTATCAAATGCTCATTGGTGGAAGGATGAAATGAAAAGAGAGCAAACTGAGGCCAGGGTAAGAAGAGGTTTTTAGGCAAGATGAAAAGGAAAAGTGATGTTTTTGAATGTTTAACTCATTTTTCTTATGGGTAGTAGATTTCTGGATGTTTTAGATGAATTTAGTCATTTGGGTTTGATGGATTGTTTTACAAAGTACTTGGAAATTTCAAAGCTAGTAACTCCAGAAAAATGACCATGGAAATAATTTTTTATGTTTCTAATATGCTGTGTCTTTGAGCGAGACTGAATTTGTCTCATTCAGGCTTCCCATCACCTTAATACTTGTGTATTCCTATCTCCGCATAAAGGGGCTTCACACAGAGTGGGGCATTTTGCAAACACAGCAGAATGGCAGAACCTGGCTCTTGCCTTTTACATGCTTTGGTTTCTGTTTAGGCTTTTGATGTGTGATTTTGTTAGGTGCCTTTTGCCTCCCATCCAAATTATGTCACAGCATGATCTTTGGGAAGAGAAGGGGAATAGTTATTCAACTTATTTTTGATATGAACTGTCATTAGATGCTTGTAATCAGATTGCATCAACTTTGAAAGGAGGATTATGAAGAAGTGAAACGTTGATAGGTATGCAGATATTCTAGCAATTTTCTGCTTTGGGATGTACAGTGAAATATTTACCTGACTATCAGTCTCAATGTGTTGGAGAGAGGTGACTGCTAAAATAGTCAAGTATTTTAGTGATATTTTGTTGTACTGATCTGGACAAAATACCATACATAACTGCAATATTAATGGCTCATGTAGTAACAAGTAGAGTCTGGACGGAGAGGTAATATATTTTAAAGGACAAAAAGGTGACAGAAAATTAAGAATCCTTTGGAAAAACAAGTCTGCTATCAGGTACATTTCTCTTCACGCATCTATTACAGATGCAAAACCAGTACTTCCACAATCCAGAATAATCAGGTAGTAGAGGGGTAGACCACTTCTTTTTGGCATGAAAATAGTTACTAGGTAGAGCAGCAGGGGTTGGAGCTGCTGATTAATCTCTTCAACTCACATTCTTAATGTTGGGAATGTCACTCTTGTGACCTACTTGAGCCTGTCATGTCCTTTTGTGCTCATGGTTCTGAGATAAGTTAGACATATAGTGTCTGATAACAGATTGACAGCTGAAGGAGTGGTCTTTGAAAACATTTCAGCTTTCTCTGAGAGGCATGGATTCTTTACCTCAGGACACGTTTTTTTCCATGATTACCCACATATTGTAGGTAACCCCACCAAATGAAGCTGTCTAGGGGAAAATCTGTGCATGCTTGAAAGGATTGGATAGAGGGCTAGGATCCAGAAAAAGCTCATCTGTCACCTATGGAACGAAGTCCTTCCACTCTTCTTGTCTTCTCCCCAAAACTGGAGAAGAGTTGTTGTTAGGCAGTCTCAGTATTTGCTTCTGGAGAATGACCTTTTGGGAGCCATGAAGTGTATAGATGTGTATGTGCTATTTTCACTCATCCACTCTATAGAACTTATCAGCTAAGTTTAGGATTTTTTCTCAAATCCTGAAATTTTAAAACTTTTAAATGTTTCAAAAGAAAAAAAAAAGTTTTAAATGTAAGTTTTTGAAGATGTACTAGACAAGATGATTTTTTTAAAAAAAACTTTCATGCATTTTGTGGGCAGAAATTATGAGCATGTTGAGGAGAGAAAGGGAAAACAAATAAGGTTTCTGCTCAAGTCAGTTTTACAAAATTTACATGTGACCCATTTTAGGGTTGCCTGTAACGTCTATGCTCAACATCCAATTTTTGTTCTGTTATGCTAGAGGTGTTTAAAAATGATCTTCAAAAGCCTGTCCATCTTGTCTAGGACTGTCACAGCTGGACAAGGCACTTACATGGCTGGCTCAGGAAAAGGGCAAGGATGGAGAAAGGATAATAGAATTGGCTGCATATAAAGGGTAATAGAAGTGGCAGCATATATAAAGTGTTCAGGCCACTCAGTGAGCCCGTCATGTATACATATGTTGCAGTATCATGTTAATACTCAGTGAGATGAAATTTGGAGACACACTATACCTCATTCTTCTTCAGAGATTTGCAGCTTAATGTCGCAGTTGAGGCAGACATGACACAACACTGTAGTTCATGCGGCAACAGCAAATTTTTATTGAGTGCAGTTCCTTTTCATATGGTTTTTTGAAAACCTGTGTGGATGGTCCTGATTGGCTGAATTTGGTTACCACCCAGCTCACTGGTCAATAGCTCCCTGTGTCCGTGCTTGCCCGGGCTTGGCTGGTGTTGTTTGAATTTAAAGCTCCCTGCTTTCCAATGCCTTTCTATTAGGGATTAGGGACCTCTTTTCCCTAACAGTCTAGGCTGATTGAGTTCAAATTAGGGTTATCTATGACTGTGAGGCCTCCAGGCCAGCTGTTAGCCACCACGCTTCCCCTGTTTTGTTTTTAAATATAAAGGCAACATTTGTCATCTTCTGCAGGGCCATTCACAGACGGGATGATAAACACAGTATAATGTCCAAAATAATTATGATGACACAAGTAATAAACCTAGGTTGAATGAGGTTCTTTATCCAACTTGACAAGTCTAGCTTTACCAGCCGTTGGTCTATCCCACATATCATCTGAAGATTTTAGAAGTATATCCAGGAGCTGTGAGCACAGTTTTGCAGGGTGGTATGCTGTACACTATTTACATCTATGGCCAAACCATTCAAACTTAAGAAAATTACAAACAAGTTAACTCACAAACTATTAAAGGCAACATTCAAAAAACTGTAAGAGTTTTGTCTTGCTGTCTTGACACAATTAAAAAACACACATCCTTCAGTTCAGTCATGTTTCTAAAATATCTGTCTCTCAAGGCCAAATGAAGTTGCAGGTAAATTGTCATTCTACTGGTTCTGTATTTCCATATAAAGAGTGCAAAATGTTGTTCTGGTTATTGCTCTGCTGAGGAGTATTCAGGGGGCTTTTTTTGGTTGTGATCCTAATGCACACATTGACCAGGTACCCACTGAATGCCAATGCCTGTGGATATACAGGCGTTCCTGCACCTCCAAGCGATAAGGTCCCAGGACCTTCCCATTTGTTAGTAATAAGGTCCTGTACCAGTACTTCAGCTTGGTTGATTGGATGTCATTAGAAATTTACAATGATAAAAAATTATATAAAATGACAGGATTTTGGGAATTAGTCAGTATTGTGAAGTGATTAAAAGTGTACAGTGCCTTGGTCACTACTGTGGGAGGTTTCACCACACATTCCCCCTTTTTGTTTTTCAGTCATGTGGTTTAAAGTGCCATGGGTATGCTTGATGATGGCTTGTCCTCTAGGGGAATGAGAAATACCAGTGTGGTGTTGACAGTGATGGAGGAGATGGGACTGATTGCTTGGATGCAAAAAATCAGTTTATTGATCACAAAGCTTTAGTATATATACCTTTTCAGCAGTAACTAAAAATAACTGTTCCCTTAAGCAATAATAACTACAGCAACCATATCTTATGTTCCTTAATAACATTGTTTAACTATAGGCAAGCACAGACCCACACAGACATGTACGGAGTTGCATACCAAAGTACACCCAAGTACACTGTTATCTCTTGCTTCTTTCTTCAGGGTTCTGTGCTAGGCTGCCAGGGCTTATGGCCTACCAATGATAACATGTCCACTTCTTTCATGAGCTGAGAGCTGTCACTTGCAGTTCTGCTCTCTGGCTGCCTTCCTGAATGGTGTGGCACATCCCAAAATTGTAAAAAATGTTGAGTATTTTGTGATGTATAAGCAGGGCTATTATCAATCTTTATAGTATGAGGAATACCTATAGCAGCAAAGGCTAATCGTCAGTGTGTGATGACATCATGGCTTCTTTCCCCTGTGTAGACTTAGAGCCGATGACAAAGTATCCACGGAAACATGCACATATTTTAGGCAGCCAGATTTGGAGATGTGAGTGACATCTGTCTGCCAGATCTGCAAAGCTTGTGGACCACAGGGGATTAGCCCCCATCTGCAGTGGTGCAGCGTGGCCTTGACAATCAGCACAAGTGTTGACAATGTTGTCTGCATTTGTTAGTGAGAATTTCTGCTGTAATGCTCTAACACCTTGATGAAAAGAGGCATGTGATGTTCTTGCATGTCTGGCTGTCCAGGCAGGGCTAGCTAACCAATCAGCTTGAGCATTACTCTCTGCTATTAAGCCATGCAAATCTGTATGACTCCGAATATGTAAGATGTAATAAAGACGTGTTCTGGCTTTGATTGTATACAGTTTCTAACAGTTTGAATAATGTGGCATTATCAATTTCCCTCAGTAATTCTTGGTCCAATCTTTGTGTAATATCTGCAAAACAGGCAGAATCAGTCACAATATTCAAGGGAATGTTAGGAAATTGTTGGAAAGCCATAGCTGCAAAAGTAACTCTATTAATTGAAGTGATCCATTATCGTGACCTTGCAGTGTTTACCACCCATTATCTTTCCAGGTCACAATGGCTTTCCCTGTTTTCCTGAATCCATTGGTAAAAACTGAGACTTTTCAAAGGTGTGCGATGGTTCAGCGGTCTCAGAGACAATGCAGTGGTCCCACCTAAATGCAACAGTTTATGACTGGGTAAATGGTAGGTGATTTGTCCTGTAAAATTTTGTAAAACACTTTGTTGCACTGTGCTATTGGCAAAGCACCATTCAAAATATTCCTGTTGAACAGGTACATTGATTTTTGCAGGATCTTTGGCATTTAACTGTAAACATCTTTGATGACATATGATGATTGATTGTGCAATCAATTCTAAGATAGAAGGTGCTGTCTTTTTAGGCTGATGAGGTAAAAAGACTGATTCTAGAATGTGTAGTGGATCGGACCACTGGGTGTCCCATTGACCAATGATACCTGTGGGTTGTAGATCAACAATAACAACAAACACTGTCACACAAACTTAAAATATATCCAGTAAAGTTGTCTGTTCATTATACCCCTCTCTACTGTTTCCAGTGTGGTTTTTGCCTCTGGTGTCAATTTCCTTGGGGAGGTTAATTCAGGGTCACCTTTAAGGATGTTAAACAAGGGTGCTAATTGTGGAATGGTTAATCCCAAATAAGGCCTTAGCCAATTATTGATACCCAAAATCTTTTGTGCATCATTTAAAGTCTGAATTCTGGTTGAGAATTGAATTGTTTGTGGTTGTATAGTCTGATCTAGTATTTTATCTCCCAGGTATTTCCATGGTGGTTGTTGTTGTACCTTTTCTGGTGCAATTTGTAAGCCAAATTCTTGCAGTGCTCACATCAATCTCAGTCGAATTTGTAAAAGATCTTCTTTCGTTGGGGTTGGCATTAAGATGTCATCCATATAGTGATAACAATATGCCCCTGGAAACTGAATTCTCACTATTGAGAGTGCCTGTACAACTACAACTGGCAAATGGTGGGACACTTTTTCATTTTGTGGCAGTACTTTCCACTGGTATCATATAACTGGTGCTGCATGATTGATGAAAGGCCATCCAAGGCCAGCAACAACAACAGATCCTATGGCTGTGATAGGCTACGATTGAGGCCATGTGTTTGAAGAAATGATGGTAGCAGCTGCTCCAGCATCTATCAATCCACTGATCTTTATGTGAAATGGACTTGCCCAAGGCATTGTGAGTGTACAAACCATGTTTGGTCTCTAATGAGAGATGACCTGAGTCCAGTACACCCGAGGTTCTCCCATTGATCCAAAGCCTCAGTCTCCTCATTTTCTTGGGTCTGTTTTGGGAACACAAGGCTTGAAAGGTATAAGCTGGGTCATACGAGTTTTAGCTGGGGTAGTCACAGGAGGAGTAGGTATTGACACTATGTATGACACATACCTGTCCTGTGTAATCAGAGTCTATAACACCGGGGTGAACAAAAATACCTTGTAATGTTGCACTTGATCTTCCTAACAGCAGAGCACTTAACCCCCTCCCTACAGGTCCATAGACCTTTAGAGGAACTTTATGCACCTGCAATGAACCTATGATTATTGTGATGGCAGTGGAAACACCCATACCTGCTGCGCTGCCTCTCTTGTTCTTCTGGTGAGGTGGTTGCATAGGCTCACACGCTTCCCCGTCATGCTCCCATTTCCCTGCTCATTGAGAAGCTGTCCATTAAGGTGAAACTTGGACTTGCACAGCTTGGCCAGGTGACTTGGCTTCCCACATTGGTTACAGTTTCCCATTACAGTTCCAGTTCTCTGCTTTTGATATGTCCCCAGTGGGTTAAACTTACAGAGACTGTTCGCTATCACGTGAGGTTGTTACCCACAACAATAACACTGGCATGTTAACAGCAGCTGCAAAAGAATCAGCTAACAAAGCCACACTAAATGATTCAGTTCCAACTTTATCACGTGGATCAATTTGTTCATTTAAGGATGGATTTTATTTTGGTAACAAATTTATGGCCCTTTTGCAGTCCTCATTTGCATTATCTTGAGCTAATTGCAATACTAATTGATTTATTGTGTCATTATTGTGTTCACTATTTGTTTTTCCATGGCATCTTGTAATTGTTCTATAAACTGAAGGTACAGCTCCTTGGGGCCCTGTTTGATTGTGGAATCCCTCTGGGTTGGTGTTGCCATGTCTGCCACCTTAAGCAGGGTCTGCATTCCCAAGTCTCTTGCTTGCACTAAAATTAAAGGATGCAAATGCTCCTGCAACTATGGATTGTCAGTGGGAGGCAGTCCCATAAGTTGAGAAACTCCAGCCCCAAAGCATTGATCTTGCTGCGGTTACCTCAAAATTGTGCAGCCCTTGATCCTCTGTGTATCACTGTCAGGTGGACTCAAACATCATATATTGAACTGGAATACAAAATTGCTTTGCTATCTGTTAAATATCAAAGGGTATATTCTCATCGGCAGTTAGAAACTGTAGCATGCTTGCTACTGTTGGAGACCCCAGTCCGTGTCTGGCAGCTGGTTGGTGCAGTTTAGAGAGGACATGCCGTTTGAGAGGACCATATCTATCGAGCACAATCTCACCACTTTGCAGCACCAGGAAAGCTCCGATTGTGCCACACATAGGCTCTAAGCCACCTGATGACAGTGGGAGCATGGGCACAGAGATCTTTTCTGCACCTTCGAGATTTTCATCTGCAATGGCAATCAACTTGACCTGCCTCCAGAAGCTGACTGGAGTGTAGGTAGAGATGATGACCAATACTGGCAGTGCAACAGAAGCATCCTCTTGTGGGTTGGAAAGAGTGCGAGAGCTTGGGTTTCCCCCATTAAGATGTTGTGAGTTTAATAATGAAAAATGTCCCTCAGGTTTCTCAAGCCCTGACTGTACATGTGGCAGGGTACAATGTTCCACAATGTCCTGGGCACCAGCCACCTCCCACCAGCACTTCTGGGTTTGGGTGCTTGCAGCTCTGCGCCAGCGCTTCTGGCGCTGCATGCCGCTTGACTCCTGGGTTCTGCTTTCTTGCTGACGCTGTGAGTGGACATGCTGAGTGGTGGCTAGGCTGTCCAAGCAGCTGCAGGCAGGGGCGTGCCATGCAGATTGACAACAATACAGGGCCTGGAGCACAGTGATGGCTCCTGAAGCCATGGCTCAGGCAGGCTTGGGCACTGCGCAAACGTCTGCTGCCGGTGGCAGAGGATGTCCAGTGGTGCGGCAGGATGATGCTGCAGGGACAGGGGGCTCTGGTAACAGCTGCTCCCCTACCAGTTTCTCACTTGTCCTGTCTGCCCACACACCCAAAGTGGCATCCACTCCTCCTCCAGCTTCCCCTAGCCCTCTATCCTTTTGGGACAATCCACTGGGTGATGCCCATGGTGCCTCAGCCACGGCTTTTGCACTCCCCTTGGCTTTTATTTGTTTTAAGGTGTTCGGCACCAGCCACCAGGTCATTAAAATTTCTCTAGCCAATTTGTCGCCACGTGAGGCTGAGTCAAATATCAGTCCACCAACCCTCTCCCATGTTTGCATGTTAAAAGTGGCTTCTGTTGCGGTGTCTAGTCCATGACTCTTGCACCATGACAGCAAAGCTTGTAGAGCCTTGTTCTACATATTTTATCCCCCGTTTGGATAAAAAGAGGGTCCACACCCATATAACTATTTTTTTCCTCTATTGCGACTTGCATCTCCATTGTTCCTAGTGGCCACTTTTTCTGTTTACAATGGTTTGGACTTTGTGCAGCTCTACTCACTGCTGGCAGCTCACTGGCTGCCCCTCCACTGGGCTCCTTCTCCCTGCTCTCCCACAGAAGGCTGCTGCTGATCACTTTTGGGTCACCACCTGTCACAATTGAGATGGATAAGACATGACACTCTGTATTGAGTGTAGTTCCTTTTCATATGGTTTTTGAAAACCTGTGTGGTTGGTACTGATTGGCTGAACTTGGTTACCGCCCAGCTCACTGGCCAATAGCTGCCTGTGTCCATGCTTGCCTGGGATTGACTGGCGTTATCTGAATTTAAAGCTCCCTGCTTTCCAATGCCTTTCTATTAGGGATGTTTACCTCTTTTTTCTAACAGTCTAGGCTGGTTGAGTTCTAATTAGGGTTATCCACCACAGCTTAACTGTAAATGAAATCTGTAGGCATAATAAGAATGGTTTAATGCATGAATATCTCTTACAAGGGTTTTATATGTGTGGATATCTGCCACTGACTACCTTTGAAGAAAGATTTTGGATTGATTCAGATGTTGACCTATATTAGGACAGAAGTTCTTGTTTTAATTTGTGACAACTAGAGAAAGTAAATTCTGGTGCAATGCAAAAACCAACTCTGTGAGAGAGGACATCTTTTATACCAACAAGCATAGTTTATAATGAGTTGTAAAGTGAAATTTCATGTCTTATGCGACAAAACAGTTCTTACATGCTTAGGAGATAAAAGGTGATGCTTAGAAGAGATATCAAAATAGCTAACATTGCTTTAATTAGAATCCCTGTGAACTAATATCACACAGATCCACATGACTTTTTTTCATATTTATAGGGAATCTCTTAGTGCTGCTATCTTGCATATGGTTTTTCATCTTTTTAGATGCTTGACCAAGCAGCAACTGAACATGGAAACAACTATTTACATTGGAAATAGACTTGCTATACTGCAGAGTTTAACTATTTTAAAATAGGTTTGTTTACTCTTCATGAGGAATTTTATTTGAAACAGAGTAATAAAAAGGCTGAGTCTGCATTTAAAATTATTCTCTTCACATCAATGGGCAGTGTTTAAGCTATTACCTATAGCTGGTATAAAAAAGTGCAAGGATAGATTAAATCTATTGATGACATCATACCCATAATTTTATATCTCATGTTAAGTTTACACAATTTAAGAATTACTTCTAAATTATGTTAAAGGTAATTTATAAACATGTCGTTTAATCCTACAGCTTCTGTTGAGATGTCAGTCTTCTGCATTTAGCATCCTTAGTTATTAACAACAGGGTAAAGGTAGGGCTAGCTAAGTTTTGTGGGTTTATTTACTTTTCAATTTAAAAAATGGAATTTGGGCTAAATGTATTTTAACAAAGAAATGTCTGTTTGCTGTGGAAATTAAGAAACAAACCATCCAAACCAAAGCATAAAACCTCAAAAGAAAAAAATTAAGTCAAATGTTCTTTTGAGTTGATAGCCAAGAAATTCCAGGTTGGAATCCGTTTTCAGTATTACTAGAGTTGCTCTTTGTAGTTTTCAACTTAACAGTGCCTGGGGAGCCCAGTTAAAATCAGGGATGGGCAGTGCCAAAACCGTGACAATGTTTATCCATTCATACTGTTCATTTCCTGATGATTTTACGATGCACACTCTTCCCACAAAAGCTTTCCCCCTCTTTCCTTTTACAGCATTATTAAAAATTCAGGCTTTTAAAAGCCTATATGCAATAAATATTGAACATACTTGTCCTAAGCAGAGCTGAAAAAAACCTGCAAATGAACAAATTTTAAAAGTCCTATGTAGAAAACAACTAATTTCTGGAAATCCTCTTTACCCCATATAAAGGTAGAGACTTCTACAAGTCTTACTTGATAATCAATCCAGCTATGACAAAGTTGCAGTGCCATCAATTCATTGCATTATTAAAAGATCAGTTGTTTAATGTATTTGAATTGAAACTTGGTGCAGATATAGTTAAGATGCAACTAATTCTGTGATGAATGGCAATTATAGTTAAAAATTGAATACACAGTGCTAGAAAGGTATTGGCATTTAATTTTTGCTTTAAGTGCAGAACTGTTTAATGAAAAAAACCCTGAGAGGCTAAAAATAATTGACTTCGCTTTGTAGAGCATTTTCTTATCCTTGCTATAAATCTTTG
Source organism: Prinia subflava (assembly GCF_021018805.1). NCBI lineage: Eukaryota > Metazoa > Chordata > Aves > Passeriformes > Cisticolidae > Prinia > Prinia subflava. The sequence goes on from NC_086247.1 coordinate 98,278,012, forward strand.
CCAGTATCAGATTCCCAGGAGAAAATAATCACAAACTCTCCAAAGCTCATTCTTGAAAATACCAAACTCTGAGATTCTAAAATAAAGGTCTCATGAAATGATGTTAAATAAGCTTCTTAATTTTTCATATCACTGCAAAATACCTTCTTGTCTCTACTCACTCTCTTTAAGGGTCATGTACACAGAAAGCTTAGTTACAAGATGCAGTGTAAAAGAAATCATTTATTTTCAGATTTTTTTTTCACAGATAGATTCAATGCATAATTTTTGGGGGGTGTGTATGTAGAATCAGTTGAATAAGATATAGAGCTAAAAGCCTCATCGTCTGGGTTTCACTGCTGTATCCTAAAAGCTGTTCCTGATTCATGGCAAGACCTTAAAGATAATATTAACAGAACCCTAATACTTGTAACCTAAATATTAGTGCATATAAATGAACTTCCTTTAATTATTAGCTTTTAGTGCTTTTAGCATTAGAGTACATACTGATGTGTGCAGTGCATATTGAAGTGCTACAGCTGAAAAATATTGATGGTACTACCTTTCACCTAGAAGCTTTAAATAACACCACAAACCCCATGTGACTGAGCCCCCGTATTTGTTTTACGGGAATCTGATAGCAGAGTGTCATTCTGAAGTCAGAAAGACTGCTGTATGGAAGAGACACATGCCTTCATCTCATTCATATTATGAGATAAGAGATTCAATGATGCACAAATCCTGGTTGATAGTGGTAGTCAGCTAGTCTAATTATTAAGCATGTTCTGTCAGACCAACTTTGTGGAGTTTATAGGAACCACGATAAAAACAGAGAAGAACTTATTTTTATGAACTGAAAGGCTCACACTGTCCATTTTGTCTGAACTCGCATTGCAACTTTGAAAGCAACTGAATCCTGCATTTCCATGCAAAGGACATTCTGGTGTCATCCTGTCATGGGTTGGCACTGGCCAGATGTTAATGCACCAATGAATATATGTTTTTTCTTTAACAACTACTGTGGGATGTGATCAGGAACAGAGCAGAGCAGGCTTAAATCTTGAAAACAAAAAAAACCCACTAAAACTTTATTACATTACATAAGAACAGAGACAGAAAAACTCTTAAACACACACAGAGACAGAAATAAAAGCTTCTCAGAACATTTCTTCTCTCAGTTTCCACCCCCCACACATTACTCTTCACAGACCAAACCTTTGGGTTTTAGATCAAACAATCACCACTCAAAAACAAACCAATCTTCAATTCAGCAAGGGAGAGAGGAGTCTCTCTCGCACCACAGACTGTTCTTCAGAAAACACGGGTCCACCCCTTATGTGTTTTCATGTCACCCCTGGCACCGCCTGGAGAAGTCTGCCAGGGTGACACTCTCTTTTTCCTATGTCCAGCGCTCTCACCGCTGTCCATAGTCTGAAAGCTGCATACAGGGCTTTTTAAGGATACTTGCATGCCGAGTTCTCTCCCTTTTTACCCAGGGGCCGAGGTTCCGAGAGCAGGTCTCCCCTGAGGGCAGAGGGTGCCACCTCACCCTCCCCCTCTCTTCTCTGCTCGCTCCACTCTTCAAGTGCCAGTCACTGTAGCAAAAGCAAGGGCAGCTGTATCTACCCAAAATGCAGTTTATGTTCAAAAGAGACTTAAGTTCAGTCCATGGCTGACATTATGCAAGAAAAGTCCAGCTCAGAAAGCTACTCCTCTCATTCTTTGCCCATCGGGTTCTTTCCAATCGTGCTTTATCATCTCGGTCCCAGGCCGCTTCCCTCTCTCTTCTAAAACCACCAGTTATGAGAATCAATGTCTAAGAAAAGTTTCTTTCTGCCCAGCAAGGGTTAACAGTTTTTACCTCCCGGCAGGGTGCGGGCTCAGGCATTCCCAGGCTCCTCAACTCCCAGGTGGCTGGGCACCTTCTCCCGGGAGGGGGGCGGGGGGGGGGAAGGGGGGTGAGCACACACGGAAGGCACTTCCACAGTTTTCCACCCCTCCATCCTGGACGGGGCAGCTCAGTTCCAGTCCTGTCCACTCTCTTCTCCCCCCGGGGGCCCCAGCTTACTTTAGTTGTACCACGTGGTTCTCCTGAGCCCGGCCACGTGGCTTCCCCCTCCCCCACTCAGCCCAAAGCTGAGCAGGGCAGAGGAGATGTTTCCACTGCTGAAACCAGAACCCAAAAGAGGCCGAACCCACCTGGAGTCCTGCTTTTAACTCTTTGTGTCCTCAGAGGCGTGTCCAAACCTCTGAGTGACCAATTCAGGTGCCAGCAGAAAAGCTGATTACTGATTGGCCTGCCCACATCCCCCTGGAAAAATTCACCTCCCCCTGCAACCACGACACATCCTTATGGTATTTCCTATGGTGTGCATTTGTCTGGCAGCATGTAAGAATTTGTAGTTCTTCTAGTCTGACTTTCTCCTCAATAGACCCACATAATCTATTCTATTTCTCTACATTCTGCTCTTGACTTTTGGAGCAGGTGCTGTGGTAATCATTAGCAAAATCCAGACCAGCACAAAGGTACTGAAACAGATTGCTAGCAGCATCACCATTCATTTCACTCCTTCAAATGTTACCTGTATATTCAAATGTCACATCCACCACAAGAAAAGCATGTCTTCAGTCATAGAAACATTTCTGTAAATCTTCAGTCACCTACTTTAACTTCATTTATGAATAGTGTTTTATAACGTGTGTGTGTGTGTATATATATGTATATATATGCAAATTTCTCCTTGCTGGTGTTGGTAAATTCTGAAGATTTGTAGTGTAATGTATACCTGCAGCTCAGAGAGCTTCTTATTAATAACTGCCAATGAAGAATTTATGATTTGTTCAGTGACATGGGTTATGTGAAATCATTCCTGAAAATTATAGGTGTTACTCTTTGGAGGTAAATGCTCATAGACAGACTGATAAGTAGATTTGATATAATTGTTGATTATAAACTCACAGGTCTACTGGAACTTGCAAAATAATTGACTTGGTTTGTCTGAAAGCCCCAGAACCTACAGTGGTGTGGTTATGAGAGAAATCTCTGAGAAATACAACGGCTTTAGCACCTACTTGAGGGGAAAAAAAATCAAAAATCTTACAAGCTAAAGCAGAATATTGAAATATAATTTAGAGCTCTAATACTAAAAAGCAGTGGCTGGTGTCATAAAAGACACTCATGGTTGTTGAAGACCTTAAAAGTAGAAAACCTGCCAGACAGTTGGTCTCATTTGAATATTGGCCATGAAAGGGTGATTTTGGATGAAAAGGGCTTCAGGCATAGTTAGCATGGAGGTCCTTGACAGCAGGTTTAAAAAACGATGTGTGTCAAAATGGGACAAAGAGGAGGCCTCTGCTCCCTTGAATGTCACATTTCCATGGTAAAGTGTCTGACTTGCTAGTTGATGTGACTGTCTTCGAGGTGTGCTAGAGGGTCAGCTTTTTCACCAATGCCCCTTTACCTCTCTTGTGTGTCTCGAGATGTCTGGCTGGTGTTTTTGGTCTTCTCTGCACCTGTACAGAGAATTACATCCTCTCTGGAAAAAGAACAGATTTTCTACCCTTCATCAGCATTGGCAGCATATGCAGGGCAATTCCTTAAGGATTCTTTGTGAGCTTAGTGTCTGCTTGTTCCACTGCAAGCTTACAGCAGTGAAGATACCAGGTATAAAAACTACACCTCATTTTTGAGTTTGATACAGGACTGACAAATTAGAATTTCCATCTCCCACACACCCTGGCCAGCAGGTTTGGAAATGCACAGAAAGGAAAGTATAGATAAGAACAGCTACAAATGGTCGTCAGTTTTTCTTTAAGAGCTGTGTTCAGGAGTGCCATAGTAACTTTGGCTGCGATCTTCCTTCTTGCTGCAGACTGTTACACAGACCATTTCTACAATTAATCTGGTGCTCTGACTCAGCAGTGCTGATGTTGCTGCTTTAATCAGTGAAGGAAATTTGCACTCACTTGCAAGCTGGTGTGTAGGTTTTTCCTTTATTCAGTAATGCGTTTGGAAATGTGTCTCTTAGTTCCTTCCCTAACACAAGAAAAAAGGTTGAGAATTTTCCCTGCTAGGACCACTCAGCATACCCTAAATAGAGGAGCTTAAAACTCTTAATTATACCCAGTACTAGTGGCGACATTTAAATTGGGGAATGTGTTCTGCATTTAGTAGTTAAACTGCACTTAACCTGAATATGCATTGCTAGGACTGGGACAGGTGAGCATGGAGGTACACCTGGATTCTCTTAATTTTTGTCCTGAAGGATTAGTGAATATCACTGTGAGCCTAGCCAGAAAGACACACTGGAGCCGGAGTTTTGGGTTGATCAGAGCAGCAGGGCAGAAGAACCTGCTCCTTGTTTATTACTTCCTCTTTTATACTTCTTGCAGAGTGACCATGGATTGGAGAGTGGGCATTCCCACCTCTCACCACACTGGTCAAGGGGACTGTCACACAGTCTTGTTTATCCCAGCATGGAATGTGAAAACAATGGCTATGTTTATAGAACATAGCTGGTGTTTACATGAAAAGAGCGTGAGAAGGTACAAACCTTCTACTTAGTATGAAACACTCAACAAGCTAGGAAAATCTCATGGTGACAAGTGAACAGTTCACTTCAATAAAGACAGTATGCACAAGTGAATATGAATACACAATTCATAGTTTATATATGTAACAATGGCACATTTTCACATCAGCTGGATCTTGACTGCAGAGTGCCTAGAAGCTAAATATGAAATATTTTTTCTTCTGTCTGTTTGGCAGATCTGGTTTACTTGGGCAATAACAAGAGAAAAATGGTATGTCACCTGGCATTCCTATGCAGTCATGATTTTAGATATTTAGTCCTGAGATACAGCATACAGCAGAGATCATATTTTGAAGAAGACTCAGGAATGAAAAAATAAATGGTTATGGTCTAAGTTTTATGAAGGGCTGTTAGAAAACATCACAGCAAGTGTTCTGTGTGAACTTTACCAGAATTAGGTTGGCAGAAACCAACTGACTACTGATAATTTACACAGCTTCCTCACCCATCCACACTTAGAAAAATGTTAATTAAAATATTTGACAGAGCTGAGAGTGACTAGCTTCAGTCAGTCAAAAAAAAAATCAGTGTATTGTTCCAGATCCTTTGCTTGTAGAAATCAACAATATATCTCAGTAAACTTCAGTGGAGTTTAGCTATTTTACAATGGCTGAGAATTCAGTTGCAGATGTTTTGCATTATACGAATCATGCATTAGGCACTGCCTTATTCCAGATTTTTGATGCAAACAGGTTTTAGGCTTTTGGTTTTGAGAGTAAAAAACATTGCAGATAAAACTGCCACCGATTCCTAGGAAAAGAGAATCAGATGCTATCAGGAACAGCTTCATACCACCAGGGCACTTGAAATATTCGAAAGAGTTGTCTCTCCCAGAGGAGTTTTTGTTTGGTGGCTGAACTAGTATGTTGTGGCAAGACACATGATGAACTCTCCTGGCCACATCTCTAACTTGTGAACCAAGCCAGAATCCAGGCATGAGCCTGCCTTTTTTTCACCCAATAAATAATGATCCACATCTACTAGTTTTAATCAAGTAAATTGGAAAATTGCTATTAATCCAGTCAAATGGATACAGTTTGATTGATTTACACAGGCTATGGTGGTCAACTTTTGAATTCATAGTTGCCTGTGTAGTTGCTAGGCTATTTTCTTGTAGTTTCTTGGCTCTACCTTGTGCTATTAATTTCTTATTTTACTGTTGTGCTTTTATTCTAGCCATCCATTTCAGCTGTCAAATATTGAGTCATGGGGAGATGTTTCTGGTTTATTTCATGGATATAAAAAAAGATGCTACTGCAATAATCATCAGATATGATAAATGTTTATCAAAGTCATATCACTGTATGTTTTCAGCTAAGGCAAAAGTCAAGCATGCTGGCTGACAGAAGTATTGTCTTTAAATTTCCCCCTTAAATTATGTGATCATTAAAGTTCAGTGAAAAAAAAAATCTCATGAGAGGCATAAAATAGTACCTACAAATAAAGAAATGTATCAGTTCCACAAATTGATCTGCAGTTTCTTCTGCAAGGAAATGTCTTCAGTCATGGATGTCAAAATTGTTTGCTATGCATGTGCCAATAGGTGGATGGTGTGAAGTATGAATAGACATGGTGTCTTGGTTGAAAAGACAGATGTCTGCCAAGGAAGGTAAGAGCCTCCCTTGGAATGGAAAATGAAAAGCCCCTTCCCTCTGAGTTATTATAATTTTGAAATTAAGGGGCTCTCAGGCAAAGATATGAGAATAGGAATAACAGTTCTTTACTAGTATCTATAATAAACAAACAACAACAAATATGGCATTAACAACAAACAGAACCATAAATCCAGTAACAACTTTTCTCGGCTGCAAGCGCTTTTCCTTTTGGTGCATTTCCAGTCACAGCCGGCAGGGGCACTGGTGGCTCCCAGTGGGCAGGGCAGATGTGATGATTCCCCCACAGCTGCAGGGGTCGCTGTGGCGCGGTCTCGGGGAGCAGGTGGTAATGGTGGCTTGCCAGAGACGGGAAAGGATGAAAGAGAGGCTTTGCTTCTCAAACCCCTGGGGCAGTCGATCCCAGTGCCCCAGCAGGACTCTTGGAAGCAGCAAGCTAGGACAGCAAGACATCTCGGCAGGCAGGGAATCTGGGTCTACAGTACAGCAAAAAACTCAGAGCAGTGCCAGAGAAGCTGAGGGGGTGCGGCAGCAGTGGCCCAGCTCCCAGCAGGGAGAGGTGAGCTCAGGATCCTGGGCACCTGAACAGATGGTGATAGATCCCTTCCTTTAGTGGGGTAGGTATTAATAAGGTCCCAGTTCAGTGGCTGCTCTTATAAGTAGAGGATCACCCCATGGCAGAAAAAACAGCTCTGGGCTGGACTTTGGCGGCAGCAGTGAATTCCCTTTCCCAAGCAGCAGCTCTCTTAAGCTGAGAGAGATAGAGAGGTAGAGAGAGGGAGAGGGAAAAAGGGAGGAAGGGAATCAGCAGCTGCCCCAGCCCTGTCTTTTATTAGCCCAGTTTTTGGGGTATCTCTGCCCCTCAGAGAGAAACTCCTAGATAAGAGAAGTGCAATCAGATGCCCTCCGCCCCTGAGCTTGGCCGCTTCTTTTGTTTTTCTTAAGTACCCAGTCATTAGTGGCAACTCATGGGAAAAAGTTCTGTAAGTAAAAAGGAACAAAAAGTAAGAGACCTAATCTTCAATACATGGCATTGCAGAGCTGACACAGAGCTCAGCTGTGCTGCTGAGCAGATATCACTGGGAACGTTAGGACCACAGTCCACCATTCTCTCCTTGACATTAGCCTTTTGTGCCCAGAATCTTCCCATCACACCTGACCACAGCTCATTCTTCTGAGACATGGGTGTAAACACATACGGCTTGGAAAGCTAGCTGGGCATCAGTCATATTTGTTGAAGAGTAGACCTGCTGAACCGGTTGGTGAAAAGCTGCACTGCTGTGGTGGTCTTTTTGTTGCTTGCTGTTTACCTAAAACGTTGTTGTGTCTGTGTGTCTTCAACCCCTGTGTCCAGTATTCTGCAAAGCACATGTGGTCGTTGCCTTGTTTGGGTGGCTTTACCACAGATAATAGAAGTAGTTACAGGTGGGGAAATAACTACAGCCATGCTTATAATAAACAGTATCACTGCAAATGTTTCAGGTGCTTTTCGGTGTGCATTCTGCCCTAGAGACCCAAGAGGGAAAAGGCCTACCCTGGTTCAGAGTAGTGGCAGGCTCATGTCACCTTAGATACACAATTTACCTTCCTTAATTTGATTCTCTATCTTTCTCAGTTTTGCTTTCAGGCAAGAATGCATGTTCATTAGCCATGCAGTGAGTTAACAATACTGATAAGCAAACAGCTTAATAGATTGTGCTTTCTTGAATGGTGAAAATAATACTCCCTGGGAAAAAAAGATAATCGTTCTGAAGATGGGCTTAGTCCTTCTTTGTTCTGAATCATCACGTGTTATAAACGCCAGGACAATTTATTTCCAAATTCAATAATTTGGTTTATTAAAAATTCAAATCACGAAATTTGGATAGGAATCAAATCACAGAATTTTAGGCAGCAAAACCCCCCACAAATAGCGATACCTACTTGACAGAGTTTTCCCGGGAAAATAGCCAAGGGTGACCCTGAGACACAGAGCCTGGCAGTCTGTTGTCTCTAGCTGGGTACACGAATTTGCCATGTTCGAGGCTTGGTTTTTATACTCTTTATTCTGCCTCTGGCAATATTTCCCCATATTTCCCTTTGTTTCTTGGTTAGCTATTCAAACCCAAATTCGTCTCCAGTCGGATTGAAAAGAGCTCCCCTCCCAAGTCCATGTGTTAATATTCAGTTTCTATGGATCCTTATAGTTGATGAATGTTCGAGATATGGGTGATATTGCTTGATGGTCTGTGAAGGTGGCTCCCGAGGTGTGAGTTGCTGATACCTGCTTATCTCAACAGGTCCCCTCCCAATACTTGAGAAGGCTGCAAAGTCTTTTGTTCCCTTCTGAATGGAGGTGCCTGATTTTCAGGGTTGTCAGTTTCATCATCTGCTGCAGAAACCTCCTAAAACATAATTTTAACCTGATATAAATTTATACAGCTTTATAATTTTCCAATTTACCATAAGAATATGAATTAATCATCTCACGTTTTTCACATCATGCAAAGCAATATATGCTGTTGTTATAAACTTGTTTATATTTTATTGAGGAAAAGAAGGATATTGAAAAGTCTCTGAATAATCTTAGCATATACCCTGCATTACATATTTAAATGTGTATTGTAGTGGGATTTAATCCATGCTTTTCCCTCTTTTCTCAACTTCTGGAATGAGATGTAGCAAAAGAGACAGATTTTTTAACAAATTATTTGTAAATTATACATTACAGTATATCCTGCAAATGACAAGCATTTCCTTTGATGGGATGTTTGAATAATGTTTTGTCAACACTATGATGTATTCTTCCATACTTTATTTAGAGTAGATGATTTTACATTAATCTCTTAGAATATTTTGTTACAGTGAATGTTTCTCAAATTTATTTCTTATTATTTTCTGAGCAACAAATATGCTTTTGAATGATTCACTACAGCTTATAACATCGAAAGATCAAAAATACTTTTACTGAGTAAAATTTGTTATATTTTATGAATCCCCTCTTCTTACATATATAGTGTTATGATTACAGATCTGGTTCTCTACCTTTAAAGGCTGTCTTGCTGTTGCTGACCTCTTTTTAATTGTTCGTACCAAATAATTCATAGAGGCTGTGAAAGATTAAAGAATAACATGAATAAATGTTGTGCAGCTGTGAACATTTTATAATCAGAAGAGTCCTAAGGCTTGCTATTTAGACAAATGGTATTCTGAAAGCAGTCACTTCTTCCCTTTGCCAACACCCGGATCTGGAGGTATCAAATAGCACTCAGATGCTGCTGGGATCAGCCTTTATGGTGCCATATGCCAGCCAATTATCCCAGTGTTATTAGGCAAAGAACTAGTGTTTCCCACATGTTCAGATCACACAATTAGCTTGCTTATGTGAAAAGGAATTGCAACATAGCAAACAAGAGCCAGAGGCTAGGTGTAGTTTGTCCGGCCAACTTTCATTTTGACAAGAAATAGTGGCTATGCTGATGGTGGCTGCCACAACTAGAAGTAGAAGCTCCTCTCACCATGTTGGTCTATGTATCCCAGACTCAGAAAAATTTTGATAGAAAGGGACATTTGTAAGCCATGCATTCTGAACTCATGGCCATATCTCCTACTCCCCCTAATGTGATATCATCCACAAATTCAGAAAGGATGGTTGCATCTAATAATCCAAATCACTGATAATGATCTTGAATAGCATTACCACCAAGACATGCTCTTGGTGTCTTGGGTTTAGCCATGCCTATGCTACATTCAGAATGGACTAATTGCTCCTACCTCTTGAGTGAATTTGGAACCTGTTTTGGGAGAAGTATATCATTGCAGCTGAACTTGCCTAGTACCAGAATTTAAAGGTAGTTCAGGTAGATCTGCTATAGCATGAAAACACACACAGAGGGAGTGTGGGTTTGAAGCACAGGAACTAGAAAAACATAGTACTTTCTTGAGATAGGCGGGTATTTTTCTGAGCAGTACTCACATTTTTTTCTCCTTCTGAATTGCTTTTTTTCTCATCTCCCTTTGAATACCACCTAGCTTTATGGGGAAGGGAGAGATCCTCTAAGAGATCCTCCTGTAATACTGCTGTCAGTATTAGAGAAGAGGATTCCAATTTGTGGATGTTGCATCTGAATGACTGAAGTGCAGAAAGAGGAAAATGGAAACACTAGTGTGGGATGCAATCTCTGAAATACAATCTCTGTCAGTGGATCCTAAGTATTGCCTGAGGGAATGTTCTACACTCAGCCTCACGTTTGTGGAGTTTTCTGCTTAAAGGGATTTCTGGCAGACAAAGCTGCTGAACATGTTTTGATCTTTGCTTGCCTCCATGTTCCAGGTGTGGTTATAGAGAAGTTCTCTGTGAGTCACTTAAAAGTTGCAGCAAAATTTAGCCTGAGATGAAATAGAAGTCTGAAACTAGTGTTTGGTGAACTATGAAGTAAATACAAGCCTTCCAGGTCTCCAACTAAAATCAGCAGTAGGAGAGACAGGAGTTCTTAGAGAGAATGCTTTGAAGAGCTACAGAATCACTGAATGGGTAAGGCTGGAAAGGACCACAGTAGGTCATCTTGTCCAACCTCCCTGCTTGAGCATGGTTATCCTAGAGCACATTAGACAAATTGCATCCAGACAGTTATTGAGTATTTCTAGTGAGGAAGACTCTCAGCCTCTCTGGGCAATATATCCATATCCATATCCATATCCATATCCATATCCATATCCATATCCATATCCATATCCAAGGGGAAGTTCCTGTGCATTGGTTTCTGCCTGTTGCCTTTTGTCCTATTGTTTGGCATCACCAAGAAGACCTTTGTTCTGATGCCTTTGGAGGCTGACCTGGCACAGAGGCTAGACAGAGTTAAAGGAATAATGTAGGTATTTATTAAAAGGCCTTCAAAGGATACACCTTGGGTAGTACAAGAGCCCAGCCATAGATCTACCCAAGATAGACCTAAGATGGATGCAAGATGGACAACCGGTAGTGAGTTTTCACACTTTTATAAGTTTTGGTCCATTTACATGTTGGGGTCAATTGTCCAATTACAGCTTCAGGTTATGAAGTTCCACCCTCCCAGTTTGCTCCCCTCAATTTGCTGTTGTTTATACTTTTTGGGCCTAAAGCTGCAATGGTGTCCTTGGTTCTCAGGCTGGAAAAGGATTGTTTTGTCTAATTAAGCTGTGAAGAGAACTTGCTAACACTTTATATGAAGTTCAGAGTTACACATTAAGGCAGTAGAGAATCTGAAAAATATGAAAGCTAAAACTTAAGGCTTCAGTTCCATTCTCTTGATACCCTCCCTTCAGATGCTTATATACATTTATAAGGTCCCCTCTCAGTCATCTCTTCTCAACTCTAAACAGGCCCAGCTCTCTCACCCTATTGTTTTAAGAGAGATGCTCCTGTTCCTTAATCATCTTTGTTGCCTGCCACTGGACCCACTTCAGGATTCTTATGTCTCTTGTACTGAGGAGCCCAGATTCGGTCACAGCACTTCAGATGTGACCTCACCAGGGCTGAGTTGAGGGGTAAGATCACCTCCCTCAACCTGCTGGCAATGCTCTTCCTAAGGTACCTCAGGATGCCGTTGGCCTTCTTGGCCACAAGGACACGCTGCTGGTTCCTTGACAGATTGCTGTCCATCAAGAGCTACATTAAGTTTCTCCTCCTGCTTCTGTTTGTCCGCAGGAGGAACTTTCTCTTTCCTTCTTGATTATGAATCATTATGCTCATTATGCCAAAGGTAGTTTTTGTGAATCTACCCTCAGCCCTCATGATATACAGTTACCACAGCTCTGTTATTGGACTGTCTGGGTTGCAGCAAGAGAAGGCATGGGCTCCTTGTTCCTTCAGTGGATCCCGTCTTGTCAGGGCATGTTGATTTTTGCTTTTCTCTGAGCTATTAATGTTTATATAATGTTTTCTCTGAGCTACTTTAATGTTTAATAATGGAAAGCTTATGTGTAAAAAAGAGCAGTTGTATCATTATTATTGTGTAAAGCCCCATTTATTTCCATGGTTCTAAAGAACATCTTGATTTCTTGTTACACTTTTGCTTCCATTGCTCATTATAGTGTTTTATAGTCAGTTTTTAGAAACTTGAACCCTGGGCATACCTATCTCTTTTTGCATGGGAAACGTGCACAAACTAAATCCTCTAGGGTTTTGAAGACATAATATGTCAAGTAAGATGTTTCTGTGAGCATTTCTAACAACAAGTAAGTACTGAGCTTTCTGACCATCTGTCCTGGTTTAGGACAAATTAGGGAAAAATCTCCAAAGGAGCCCCTTAAAGGAAACAAATCTCCACAACTCCTCCCCCTCCCCACCACCGGGTTCGTGAGGAATTTCCTCAGAGGAAAAATGGAAAACTCTTGTTTATTAAGAAACAACAAAAAAGACTCTCCAGCACAAGAAAAACAGCCCGAGATGACAACAAACGTTTTCACCAGTCCAAGAGAGGCCGAACAGCTTGGACAGTCTCTGCTGGGGAGGGTGCCAAAGCTTCTCTCAGATGCAGACTCCAGAAGAGTTCCTTGACGTTCCCAGATCAAGGTCCAAAGCAGGTTCCGATGTCTTCAGGGAAGGGGAGGAAGGAAAGAAGGGGAAAAACAAAAGCAGAAAAATGGCAAAAAGCAAGCAAAAAGCAAGAGAGCAAAGCCAGCAGCCAGCGAAGCCTAAAGCTAGCAGCAGCAGCAAGCGAGAGAGCAAACAGCCAGGGAGGTGCACAGCTATAGACAAAACAAAGCAAGAGCACGGGAACAGAAACACACGATTGGGATACAAAGCATCAAAATGTCCTGCCACCCCAGGACACCATCTCTGTCAATGACAGCTGTCAGACACAGCAGCTTTTTAATAGAGCCAATCAAAGTGTTCTGTCTGTGATAAGTAACCTTTCTGAGAGTAGTGATATTTTAGAAGTTGCTTGGAAGAGTTGGGATTTTTAGAGGCTTACTCAAACAAGTAAGCTCAGTGATGTCAATAAATACTGCTGTCTGAGACAGCATTGGGCTATGGAGATACTACTACTAGAACAACTGCAAATCAAAATGGAGCTTTCCTAGAAACTGAAGCTTTTGTGTGTACTCCCATGGGATTTTTAAAAGGTTAGATGTGGCCTTGTAACAATGCAAGAGAGAACAATTTCATGAAAGAGAACCCTATTCCTCACCTTTGCATTCGTTATTGTCTCAATTTATGTATTTCTAGGGAATGTTTGTTATTTTAAGATCTTTCTTTTGGCTCTTCTAATTGCATCTTACTAGGAAAGTAATACTCATTAGTACTTGTTCACTTGTTGTCAGGATTGGACTCAAGATAGTTACGGAATTAGTCCTTTACTTTACAGGGATGTCAAACCAGTATTTCTCTCACCATTACACAGTGCTTTTCCCATCAGTACACAAGCTTTTGAAGACTGGTCTGGTCAAGCTGTGAGAGTGATTTTAAAACTAAAAGGAATGTAATTATATAAACATTTCCTATCTGTCGTGTACATGAGAAAATAGCATGTGTTCATACATGCTGCAGAAACATTTTTGAATTTCTTGTTCCATCACCTAGACACTGTAGTTATTATTTCTTTCTCAGCGTAATAATTTGAGTAATTTAGTCTAAGTAATATTTAAGTGTGAATTACAGGCTTTCATGTCTTTAATAAATTATTTGATCTTTATGTGCTACACAAACTGGAGAGGCCACCAAATTTCACAAACTCCAACTTGATAAGAACAAAGCAGAAGTAAACCATGTTTTGGTAAGGGAATGTGTCGGGCAACTGAAGAGACGGGGTCTCCAGGGTTTGCATCATGAAGCCAGTTTTATTGAACACACTGCTGGTTCATACACCTTTCAAGCGTAACACCAATATCAATGTTTCTTAATAACATTGCTTAACTGTGGGCTGGTACAGACTTGTACAGGCCTGTAGTGTCTTACAGACAAACAAATATACATACACCTTGATCTCTTCCTTCTTCAGGGTCTTGCCTCGCCTTGCCAGGGCTTGTAGCCTTCTGGCACATCTACTTCTGTAATGAGTTCAGGAGTACTTTGAATCTTGCTTCCAAGCTGTATTCCCACATTTTTCCCTTCTCTTTCCACCATTAAGATCTTTTTGTTACCTTTTTCAACAATGGTTCATGATTTTTTTTTTAATAAACCCAAACTTACTTGTTTTTTCAGTGCTTGCCTTGTGCTAATAGGTTACTACAACACAGCATTTTATGCAAGGAGTAAATAGCTCTTCAGAGGATGGAGGTTGGGAAGCTTTTTTTATCTATTAATCAAATGACTTGTAGCTTTCATTTCAAGACAAAGACTGGTCTAGAACAGTTATATTAATTTCTAAGTAATGTTTTATAAGAAAGACTGTACCTTCTTCCCCTTAGTTCATTTTCATTTAACATTGGAATAGTAGGTTAACATTGAAAATAGTGCATCAAAACCAGGTTACCAGCTGTTCAAAAGGGACTCCTTTTTGTTCCTCATTGAAATATAATCATGCCTACTTATATTCCTATCCACTTCTATTAGGCACTACTCACAGGTTATCAATGCATCACTTCTCACTGTGTCAGGGAATTTTAATGATTATCCTTTTGCTGAGCATTCCTGGGGATTTCTCTTTAGTCTGTCCTTCTTGGTTGGTTGTATGCAGTAACAGATCAATTGGAAGAGTATCATGAGGGATAGACCTATAGGACTATAATTAGATTTTTCTTGGTGATTTTGTTTCACTGAATATGTAAATAAAAAAGCATAAACAACTGCTTTGCTATAAGCCAGAAGGCACTGACCAATATGCAATGGTATTGCTGACTATGCAGGAGCAGATTTCTGTTTCATGAAGTGCCAGTCATCATGCTATTGAGCTTTGAAAATTAGCTCAGTTTTATTTCAAGCTGTAATTGAGCAGGGGATGTTCTGAAAATGCTGAAAGCTTTGCTTTTTCAGTTTTACTTTTGCACATCCTGCTTCTATCTCCCTCTCCTTCCCTAGATCCCAGTGGCCCCATAGGAGTGAGGTCTGCTGAGACAAAGAAGTGAGTCACTTCCCCTAGTAAGTGAAATAAGCCTCTCATTTCTCCCAGACTCTAGGAGAATTTGTTTTCTATTTCAGCAGACAAGAGCTGAACTTGAGTCTTTGGTTTCTAAACGATGAGGTCTCTGGAAGGATTCAGCACAGTGTAAGCTCTAGTATGTCAGTGATTTAAAAAGTGATTTGGAAGGAGCCTGCTGAAGTGAACATGATAAAATTTCCTTTATTTTTCAAACACGGCAAACTGCAAATCCAAAACCTGTTTTTGGCTGTGGCTTTAATCTAGTAAATGTCATTCAAAACAGTATTTCCTATTTTGTGTAAGGGGAAGGCTCAAGTGCAGTATTTCTCTTGTCAACTTTCATGCTACCAGAGGAAAGCTTTTCATCAATCTCTGAGGTCTCTGCTAGCTGGGGGATCAGGGCAAGGAGGAGCTGAAGGAGACAACACAGGTCTAAATAGCTGCTGATTGTTCATTCTTCTTCCCCACCAGTTGTGGGAATGACAGTCCTGTGTCCTTGGGACCAGAGACTCCAAAGTTGTGTCCTGATGCTTTCAGGAAAAAAAGAAAAATTAAGCAGAAACTGAAACTGAAAAAAAAACCATAATAACCCTTCTCTGCTCTATTTCACTCTTCAGTGGTGTGTGAGAACTTTGAATTCCTATGAGTAAGGGGTTTTATGTGAAGAGTCAGTTGACTGTGAGGAAGAGAGATTTGGGCAGGGTGGTATGTAGCCAGTGAGTTGCAATGGTATGTGTTATGAATGTGTGAGATTGCTTAAAAAATCACTAGGAAGGGTATAAGTAAAAACTGATTAAATATTAAGTGACAGCATGACAAAGTTTTTGGCGAGATTCAATCTACTACTTACTAGACTAGTGGAATGCCAAGGAAAAAACCCAACAAAACAAAATCCAGCCTGTGTATGTGAAAAAAGGACAGTGAGGGCAAGGATAAAAAGGAATATGGCCTAAAAGTGTTAGCAGTACTCAAACTTAACAGTACTTAACCTTAACTTATACCTTAACAGTTTAACAAAGGAACAACACTTAGCTTAAACCTGACTTAACTTATAACTTGACCGTAACAATTTAACAGAAGAATAACACTTAACAGCATTTAACCTAACTTGTAGGTTAACTTAGCAACTTAGAAAAGAACAACACTTACCAACATTCCACTTAGCTTATAACTTATGACTTATATTTACTTAAGTGTCGTACTTACTTAGATATCTAAGGTACTTAATTTAAGAAACCGGTATTTCTCCCACTTTGCTATAGCATATGTGCATGTGCATGCACACAGACATAAAGTGTTAGTGCAAACAAGGTGCCCATGAAAAATTGCCCTCAAAGGTAAGTGAAATACTCACCTTGGATGCCTTTGTATCTCTCCAGTGGGGGAAAGGTTGAGTATTGAGGAGTGAAAATACTGGCCCAGGATTTGTCATTGTTTGTCAATCCCCTGAGTACAAAAACTTGAGAGTTCACTAGTTCTGGGAGGTATCTCACTCAGAGGGAAATTGCTGATTGCAGCCTGCTGCAGTCCAGGAAAGCCCAAAGGGTCTCATTTTGGCTGCTTTTTCAAAGATTTCAGACAGGTATGTTCCCTTTGCAGTGTCAGGTTGATCAATTAGGTATCATCCTCTGGGGTATCTATCAACATGCCAACTTGTCCATGGACTAGACCACTGATTGACTGAAGCTACAAGGTATTGGAGGAGTTTCAGCTCTCAGTAACTGGCCAGCTTTATTCTGTACAGCTCAAAAAGTTGAGGACAAGGAGCCCTCAGTTTACTAATACCAGTGTTTTATATCTTGTTGCAGTCATGCTTGTGCAATATGTATTTTTCAAACCAGAGTGACAAATGCAGTCAGCAATACAAGAAAACATAGGTTATTTGAGTGCATAGTAAGAGTTAGGTATTATTAGTTGTATAAGTGATGGTTCACATTAAAATTTTCTGCTGCTGTCACAGATTAGGTAATGACTCAACTTTTTCTCAGGCATCTTTTATTTAAAAAATGTAGCCACAAAAACTGAACACAAACCTCAAACATGCCAAGAAATTATTAATGTCACTATGATACAGTTAATTCCTTAGTAATACTCACAAATTTTGGTCTCTGCAGCTGAGGGGATGAGAACCTGGGTCCCCATTCTGTTTTTCTAAGGTAATTAAAAATCATCTTTGTGCTGCATTTTTCTATCATCTTCCATGTTTAGGGAGATGCAGAGGTTTCTTTTAAAATACAGGAATTTCATCATTTTTTCAAAAAGTGAAGAGGTCTTAAGATTTATTTGGAGATCAGTTTTAATTCTGGGACCTGCTCCTTGACTCAAGAAAGTCATTTGCTTACTCTCCTCTCTGTGGAGGATTTACTCACCAGGGCTGTCTCATTGAGATCAGTGCTTCTTCTTGTTTCCATGCTGATGCACCTGGTTCAGGGTCAGCTGGGACCACACAGTCCTGGAAGAAAGGATTTGTGGAAGGATTTGTTTATCAGCTGAGGGAATTGCAATGGGAGGCAACTGGGAGCCAGATAGTGGCAAGTCTGCTCTACTGCATGATCGTAAGTACTAAGTGGTTGGCTTTACACAAAACACAGGCAATAGGAGTGTATATAAAGAAGAATTTTTTCCACCTGCACTTATTTTTTGCTTGTTTTTAAATGAGTTGTTAGTTTTTGTCCAACGCTGCAAAGCTGAATGGAAATATGAAAACAGGTATCTCTAAAGGAGATATTTCTATGGAATTTAGAGAAAGAAAAATGTTAGGTTAAATCTGTGCTTACACTTGCTTTAATCTGGTGATTTCAGTGGTGCCCTTCTGTTCTCTGATGATTTGTGGAATACACAGTGTTTCATGTTGTAGATAATGCCAGCTCAAAGCTGGGACATGTTGGTTTTAATAAAATGCATCTAATCCTTAGAGCCATTTAACATCTGGAAAGCAAGTTGTTAAAAACCTAAAGTACATCTAATCCTGTGAGCTGCTCAGAGACTAGAAGAGGAGCTTTTTCTTTTATGGAATGCTTTAAAGATGTGAACTGCAATATTTAGTCTAGAGTGCTATTCAGGTTGGTAGGATTATCTACCAGGTGCTGGATGAAAATCTTTATATCATTGTCAATCATGTTCTTCATTTAACATATGTATAACTAATATATATTTAGAAACAGAGAATGACAATGACTGTAAGAATAAATAAACATTCTTTTTAAGAGTACATAAATAGGAAATGCAAACATATATGAACAAGTACAATAAAGATTTTTCCCTGCATGTATATTATTTTCCTGGTTAATTAAAAGACTGATCTTCTCAGCAATATTGGTAATCTGTGAATTCAAACCCCTTAGTTGGTCAATATGGTTTTTACTTTAGCTAAAAGCTAAAAAGTGCCCTTTGATTTGTTTTATTAAACAGCAGTATATAATTCTCAAACCCTCACAGACATTCATCACATCAGAAGTCAGACACATAGGTGAAAACAATATAGAATAGTATTTTAATTGACTTTTCATATTGCTAAGATGAGCCCGTCTTCCTTCTCAAAATTTATCTTTTCACTGTTTTATTAATCATAGCAAACAAAATTGCACAACCTTTGACATCTTTCTGGTTTTTGACATCTTTCTTAAATTGATTTCACTGTTATACCCTCTACTCAAGCCTTCTGTTTGCTTTCTTTCAAATTATAGTTTAGAGTAGGGATACAGTGTTGTTAAATATTCCTATAAAATGAAGTTCAGAATTGTGTGATATGTAGTAAATATGCTTTTACTCCATCTATGCTACAGAGTGGTGTATTTAGGAATATATTTTAACAAAAAAGCTGTTTTGTTTGGTTGTGTAGGAAGTTAGGAAGCAAGAAAGATTAAATGTCTAAAAAATTAGAAAATAAACTTTGATGTTTTTAAAAGTTGCAGGAATAGTTATATCAAAATGATTCACAGAGTCACAGAATCAACTACATTGGAAAAGACCTTTGAGTTTATCAATTCCAACCTATGAACTTAACACTACCTTATCAACTAGACAATGGCACTAAGTGGTACATCCAGTCTTTTCTTAAATACCTTCAGGGATGGTGACTCCAGCACCTTCCTCAGCAGCCTATTCTAATGCCCAATCCCTCTTTCTGTGAAGAACTTAATATCCAGCCTACACCTCTGCTGCTGCAGGCTAAGACTGCTCTTGCCCTGTAGCTGGTTGCCTGGGAGAAGAGACCAACCTCCACCTGCCTACTACCTCCTTTGAGAGAGTTGTAGCGAGTGATAAGGTCTCTCCCCTGAGCCTCCTTTTCTCCAGGCTAAACAACCCCAGCTCCCTCAGTCGTTCCTCACAGGGCTTGTGTTGCAGACCCTTCACCAGCCTTGTTGCCCTTCTCTGGACATGCTCCAGCATCTTAACATCCTTCCTAAATTGAGGGGCCCAGAACTCGACACAGTACTCAAGGTGTGGCCTCACCAGTGCTGAATACAGGGGAAGAATCACTTCCCTGCTCCTGCTGGCCACACTATTCCTGATCCAGGCCAGGATGCCATTGGCCTTCTTGCCCTTGTGGGCACACTGCTGGCTCATGTTCAGGCTGCTGCCAGTCAGTACCCCCAGGTCCCTTTTTGCTGGCCACCATCCAGCCACACTGTCCCCAACCTGTAGTCCTGCAGGACCTGGCACTTAGTCTTGTTAAACGTCATATTGTTGGATTCAGCCCATCAATCCAGCCTGTCCAGGCAGCTCTGCAGAGCTCTCCTACCCTCCAGCAGATTGATATTCACAACCAACTTGGAGTCGTCTGCAAATTTGCTCATGGTAGACTTGATCCCCTCATCCAGATCATCAGTAAAGATCTTAAAGATCTTAAAATGGGCCCATACACAGATCCCTGGGGGACACCACTAGTGACTGGCCACCAACTGGATGCAGCACCATCTACCGCCACTCTCTGGGCCCGGTCATCCAGCCAGTTCTTAACCTAACAAAGAGTGCTCCTGTCCAAGCCATGGGCTGTCAGCTTTTCCAGGATTATTCCATGGGAGATGGGTGTCAAAGACTTCACTGAAGTCCAGGCAGACAACATCCACAGCCTTTTCTGCATTCACCAGGCAGGTCACCTGGTCATAAAAGGGGATCTGGTTGACTAGACATGGCTGGCCCCTCCTAAACCCATGCTGGCTGGTCATGGCTGGCCCCTCCTAAACCCATGCTAGCTGGGTCTGATCCCCAAGCCATCCTGTAGGTGCCATGTGATTAAACGGTTGGGCTGATAATGTCGCTGGGTACTGAGGTCAGGTTGACCGGCCTGTAGTTTCCTGCATCCTCCTTTTGGCTCTTCTTATGGATGGTCATCACAGTGACCAGCTTCCATTCATCTGGACGACCCAGTTAGCCAAGACTAATGATAAATGATGGAGAGCAGTTTGGTGAGCCAGCTCCCTCATCATTCAGGATGGATCCCATTGACTTGTGAGCATCAAAGTGGCTCAGTTGGTTGCTCTCAGCTTCCTTCTGGATTATAGGGGATCTGTTCTGCTCCCTGTCCTCATCCACTAACTCAGGAGGCCAGTTGTCCTGAGGAACACCTGTCTTATAGTTGAAAACGGAGAAAAAGGTTTTAAGGACTTCAGCCTTTTCCTTGTCTTTGATAACTATATTCCCTGCCATGTCCATTAGAGGATCAAGGTTCTCTTTGCTCCTCCTTTTGCTATTAATGTGTGTATAAACCCATTTTATATTATCCTTTACTGAAGCGGCTGTGTTAAGTTCTAATTGAACTTTTGCCTCTAATTTTCTTTCAGCATAACTAATGACACACTTAAATATTTCCTGATTTGCCTGCCCCTTTTTCCAGATGTGACATTTCCTATTTTTTCCCCTGACTTCCTTCAAAAGCTCCCTTTCCATCCAGGCTGGTCATTTTCTCTGTCAGCTCATCTTTCAGCACAGTGGTGTCAGATGTCTCTTCACTTGCATTGGTAATCTATTAGTGTATATTATTTATTAGTGTATGCAGTATATGCTTATTATTTTCCTCTTCCATTATTATTTGAAGTATTGATTTGTGTAGATGCATTTTAACAGTTTGGATAGATTCACTCATTTTGAAAGCTCACCTTTTAGTATAATCTTGTGACTGTATGCTTGATTAGTAAGGCTCAAAAGCTTTGTCTGTAGATAGGACAATGGAGAATCTTACTGACAAATTGAATCATTGGTGAATGTCCTTGACAAACATGATAATTTTGTTTCTAAAGCACTTACATTTCTCAAGGGCTTTATGCTTCTCCAATCCTCTTTCATATTCATGGACAATTTGAAAGAAAAGGAAATACTGGCAAACAAGAATCAATCCAGCCCTATCTCTGTCTCAGTTTGAACCTGACCCTTTTTGATTTGTTTTACAAAATTAAGTCCAACTTGGGTCAAGTAGTTAGTCAAAGGTCAAGGACCTATTCAAATTGAAGGCTGGAATCTGGTCACTCTTCATACTAGGAGGAATTCCAAAATTAGATGATGACAAGTAGGATTGGCACTTTTACAACAGGTATAAGGCCCTGGAACTAGAAGGACGGTCAACTGATGAGATGGACAAAGGTCCTTCTGGGATAGAGGGGGCACATAGGCCAACAAAATCCACCCTCCACATCACGACCTCCTCTGTTAAGAGGAAATGAAGAGTAGTTGTCATAGGTGACTCTCTTCTAAGAGGAACAGAGAGTCCAGTATGCAGACCAGACCCAAACCATGGGGAATTGTGCTGCCTCTGAGGGGCTTGGGTAAGAGACATTGCTAGACAACTCTACAGTTTAGTAGGGCCCTCTGATTATTATCTATATTGGTTCTTCAAATCGGCAGTAACACGATAACAAAGAGAAGCCCAAGGGCAATCAAAACGTGTTTCAGGGCTTTGGTTGAAGGATTAGGAGCACAAGTTGTGTTTTCCTGGATCCTCCCACTGGTAAGGAATAAAACCAAAATGAGTAGGCAGATCCCTCAGATCAATACATGGTTTCAAAGCTGGTGTCATTGGAAAAAAAAGTTTTTGGCTATAGGATGATCTATACAACACTTGGTCTACTGACACCTGGTGGGATGCACCTTTCCCAGAGAGGCTTATTGATAGATCTTCAAACTAACTTGGAAGGAACAAAGGGACAAAACCAGGCTTGGCAGTGATGAGCACTGGGATGGTGTGCCAAAACTTGAGGAAGTGAGCTCTAATGGTCTTCCTCAGTCTGCTCCATGAGGTGTCAGCTACAATGAGGCACATCTGAAGTGTTTCTATACCAATGCATATAGTATAAGTAATAAACAAGATCAGCTCAAAGCTTTGGCTCAGTCCCATTTGACATGAATGGCATGACAAGTGAAACCTGGTGGGATGAGTCCTGTGATTAGAATGCCATGTTGGGTTACAAGCTCTTCAGAAGGGATAGGCAGGGCAGGGAGGCAGGTTGGATGGTGTTGTATGTAGTGGGGGACTGGCTTACAATTGGTGATGGCATGGTTGAGAGCTTCCAAGTAAGGATCAAGGGAATAAACAATGCCCATGCCATCATGGGAGTCTACTCTAAACTACCTAGTCAGGACAATAACACCAATGGATTATTTTTTGAGAAACTAAAAAACTCCAAATCAGCTGCCCTTGTCCTTACAGGGGACTTCAATCTGCCAGAAACAGAGAGCATCACACAACTGGAAAAAATAGGTCCAGAAGATTTCTAAAATAGCTAGATAGTAACTTCATGGTAAAAGTACTAAGGGAGCCAACTAGGAAAGATGCCCTCCTTCATTTGCTGTCTATTAATAGAGAGTAGCTCATGAGTGAAGATTGGTGGCCATCCTAGCCACTGCAACCATGAAGTAAACAAGTTTAGTCTCTGTTGGCAGGAGGAAAAGTACCACCAAAACATCAACCCTGGACATAAGGAGAGCAGACTTCAGGTTTCTCAGGGAACTAGTGAGTAGAGTCCACTGGGAAAATATTTTTGAAGGTGCTGGGATCTGTCAGTGCTGGTCATCTTTTAAACATTACCTCCTAGGGTCTTTGGAGCAGGAAATTCCAAAATGTTTGAAGTCAAGCAGATGAGAGAGAAGGTTTGCTTTGGTGAGCTAGGATTGTCTTTTGGAGATAATACAAAAAAGGCAGGTGCAAGCAAAGTCAGGTGACATGGAAAGAATAGAAAGAGACTGCTCACCACCACTGTTCACCATTAGTAGGGAGAAAATTTGTGTAGCCAAAGCTCAGTTGGAGTGACTAGTGCCATTGAGGACAATAAAGAGAAATTTTTAAGTACTTACTGCAGAAATAACCTTGTCCCACTACAGAATGAGGATGGTCACCTCACAAACAGGGACATAGACAGAGATGCTTAATACTTTCTCTGCTTAATACTTTCTCAGCACTGAAGACAGACTAAGGTGATTCCAGTGCCCTGCGCTGGAGAACCATGGCTGTGAGAATGATAACTCCCAGCTGACCAAAATTGTGTGGAATCTGCTGCTCCCGCTGAATCACTATAAATTTATGGGGCCTGTTAGCACTCACCTGAGAATACTCAAAGAGGTGGTTGATTGACAGGACTTGAAGGTATACTGTTGCCATGAATTTTCTTGGTTTGCTGAGCATTCATATTAAAGGAGAAGTCTGTACCTTCTCACGCTCTTTTAATGTAAACATCAACTATGTTCTATAAACATAGCCATTGTTTTTACATTCCCTGCTGGGACAAACAAGACTGTGTGACAGTCCCCTTCACCAGTGTGGTGTAGAGGTGGGAATTCCTTCCTCCAATCCACAGGCCTCATAGAAAAAGTATAAAAGTAGGTTTTTGTAAATAAGCCGGGTCTTCTGCCCTGCATGCTCTGTTGCACCCAGATCTGTGTCCCCAGTCTGTTTTCTGGTTAGGCCTCCTCAGTGATAGTATACTATATAAGTTTGCAGATGATACTAAATTGGAAGAAGCTGTTGTCTCCCTCAAAGACAGAGAGGCCCCACAGAGAGACTTGGACAAATTAGAGGCCTGGACAATCACCATGATTGTTAATGACATTTAACAGAGACAAATGCTGGATTCTGCACCTTAGACCAGGCAACTGTGGATGTACAGACAGATAGGTATGAGATGCTGGAGAGCAGCCCCACGGAAAGGGACACGGGAGTCCTGGTGAACAGCAAGTTGAATGTGAATCAGTAGTGCCATGGCAGCCAGGAGGGCCAACCATGTCCCAGGGTGCATCAGGCACAGCACCATCCCTGGTCAAGGGAGGGTATTGTCCCACTCTGCTCTGCACTGGGGAGGCCTTGACTCGAGTCCTGTGTATAGTTTTGAGTGTCACAATATAGAAAAGATACAAAGGCATTAGTAAAAGTGTCCAAAGGAGGGCTATGAAGATGGTGAAGGGTCTAGAAGGGGAAGACATACAAGGAGTGGCTGAGATAATTTGGTTTGGAGAAGAGGAAACAGAGGGGAGACCTCACAGCTGTTTACAAATTCCTCACAAGGAGAAGCAGACAGGCAAGCACTGATCTGTGGTGATCAGTGCCAGGACCTGAGGGATTGATATGAAACTGTGTCAGGTAAGTTTTAGTTTAGATATCAGGAAAAGATTTTTCACCCAGAGGGTGGTTGGGCACTGGAGCAGGCTCCCCAAGGAAGTGGTCACAGCACAAAGCCTGCCAGAGTTCAAGAAGCATTCGGAAAAATGTTCTCAGGCACATGGTGTGATACTTGGGACTGTCCAATGCAGAGCCAGGAGATGGACTTCGATGATCTTGATAGGTCCCTTCCAGCTCAGGATCTTTTATGAGTCTGTGTTTCTACCTGTGTCAACACTAGTAGCTGAAGTCAGAGAGTAGGGGTCAGGCATATTATGGTTTTTACACTAAGCTGATGGGATGGTCTTTAATATATTATGATTTTCTAAATTAAGGAAAATTCTTTCCCTGGTGGCAGAATTAGACTAGATCTGAGCATGGTAAAAACTTTTTCCCTTTTTGGATAAGTCAGAACTAAAACTCAGGCTGTCACAGTTGCTGCCACTCAGGTTTGCTGAGCAAGAGCCAGAAGCAGAGTGCGTCTGCATCTTTAGCCAAAACAAAAAATTTTCTTTCGCCGTCTTGAAACAAATATTTTTTACTACACAAGGTAATTATCCCTTTCGCTGAAATCTCAAGTGTTTTAGTGAAACATAACACTGTCTAATCTAACTGTATGATTGATTGATTTTTCACATAAATATTCCTATATTGCCCTACTTATAAAATGTTGTTAGCAAGCTTGAAAAATGTTTAGTGAACAAAGCAGGGCTGGGGATTCGCTGAAGACACCTGAAAGGGTTTTGTTATAGTTTGCTGATAGACTGATTTGCCGAGGCTGTAAAATCACAATAGTGAAGGTTCCTTCAGGATGTGCATACTTTAAATATGCATAGCATATTTTAAAACACAGAGGCCACTCCAGGTGTGCATTAGGTTGCGACAGAATAGAACATGCTCCAGAATCATATCACTTATCCAGGATAAATGGTCAAATCCCTTGCTTCTAGCTATCAGACCTGTGTTTTAATTGTCATGGTAGTAAGTCCATATTTATGTACATTTTTAAGGAAATGCTCATCCTGGGACGTAGTAAAAGAGCCTATGCATACTGAAGTCGGTGAAAACTAATGAAGTAGTCCTGTAGGAATCTTCATTATTATCCTTTCCTTCACCTTCAAGACAAGTTCAAATCTACTTTTTATTACTTATCAAATATTACTTTAGAGGAATTCTAGGTCTTAACCATCCAATGCTTCCACTAATTACATTTGCTTTATCATTCCTTAACTGAATTGTTCATTAGTTCTCCTATGCTCTCAATCTGTTTCCAGGAGCTTTCAGTATCCCACTCTCTGCTCATAAACTCTACCTGACAAAATAGTTATGGTTCCTTCATTTCCTCTTTCACAACCCCAAGGAAGACAGAATGCGGTAGTAATGAGTATAAATATTTCAGAAAAATATAACTCTGTTGTTATCTCAGAGATTATAGCGAGAAGGAGCGTGAGCTATTGGTGAGATTACTATTTACTAACTCAAAGATAAAAGAAGTTGAGTGAAATGTAGACAAAATTAAAGCTACCAGGGGTTGTTAATTCTTAGAACTAAATCAGAGAGAGTGAAAGTTTAACGACACTGCATTTTTGAGATAAAATTTCTCATTGTCTAGGGTGACCCCATGATTTGTGAAAACAATCTCTCTTATCTGAAGGAACTATAAACTACATTTATGTAATGTTAATCATTTTAGCCTAATGAAGCACATCCACACCAAAGCTTTCTTGGTTTTGTTGGTGGCTATTAGACTGTATTACATGTCCATGAGAAGCAACTGGAAAGATTTTTGTATATACAGAGAAATGCTAATGCTTTCAACTGTGTATAAATATAGCCTTTAGTCTTTCTCTAGTCTGTTGACTCCAGTATTACCTGAACAATTTAATTTTTAAAAGAGTTTTTTTTCCAAAATGATGTAGTTATATAGTATTCACTCACTTCTTTAAGATCTGCTGCCAACAAATACATTTCTGTTTAAAAACCTCATTTCCTTAAAATAATTTTGTTAAATCGTACACTTTTGAGTATGAAATGGGACAGGAAGCTGTCTTTTTCAGTTCTGTTGTGTCTTTGATCTATACAAAAGAGGTTTGTCAGACTGCTGATAGGTTTAATTACTTATATTGCAGAAAATTGTAACTGGAGAGCTTAAAAGCCATAAAAATTGCTTGGTCAAGTATTGTCAGTGTAGTAAATTGTTCCATTCACTATTTCATGCAGTTCAAACTCAACAGTGTGGAACCCAAGTTCTTATGTTTCAAGTATGTAAAAGATTAAAAAAGTAACTTCTTAGAAATGGATTAATGTATGGGAATTTAAACTACAAAGCTGAGAAAGAAGGAACAGTATCCCACAGTGAAATAACTAATACAGATGGGTTCACATTTATAAAGTTTTGATAAGCATTTCCCAGGAATCTTTTTTTCTCTTTTAAGACTTTCTTCTCCAAAGTTTTAAGTTACAAAGGAAGAATTAACTGTATCATTCATGGAAAAAAAAACCCAGAACCTAAAACTGCATACTTCTGTGACTTTTATTTACTCACTGGAAAGAAGAGATGGTAATTTTATTGACGCTTCTCTTAATTACCAACCCTAAAAGGGCTTGAGTTATTGGACTATGATACAATGGTATTTTTAGGTGTTGACAAGTTATTTTAAGGAATCTTTATAACTCCTTCATCTCTGAAA
Source organism: Prinia subflava (assembly GCF_021018805.1). Classification (NCBI taxonomy): domain Eukaryota; kingdom Metazoa; phylum Chordata; class Aves; order Passeriformes; family Cisticolidae; genus Prinia; species Prinia subflava. The sequence continues at coordinate 98,305,513 of NC_086247.1, forward strand.
AATTAATCTCAAGGCATTTTTTGCAGAATATTTATTAGAAATCATCTTATTATTAGAAACAAATTAGTTTAAAATTCTATAGCTGAGGCAACTCTTCTGTTCTCTTATGTGCAGCAAACAAATTTCACCACACAGTGTATTTATGAAGGCTGTAGAAACCAGCAAGTCAGGCACCACCATGCCTAGCTGCTGGAAGCATGGCTCCTAGCTGGAGACCAGCACAAGGAGATAATTTATGGTGTGTCATTACTCCTGGGGCTTTTTAGAGGGTAAAGTGCTATAACATCCAAAGAACTCAGTGCTCTACTTTTAAAATAATAATTAAACTTCTTACTATTTATTTTGTGGCCTACTATTTAGGGCACTGTCATTGACAATGCCAAGAATTTGGCTCAAGGCCCTCCATCTCAAAAGACAATTTTCATCAAGAGGCACAGCTGGGAGATCTCCAGCCCAAAGAAATGTCAGATTTGTAAGGACATATGGAAAGAAAGCAAGAAGAAATCACAGAATATTCTGAGTTTAAAGGATCTGCAAGTCCAGCTCCTTAGGGAATGGCCCATACAGGGACTGAACCCACAACCTTGGCATTATTAGCACCATGATCTGACTGAGCTAATCTCATAATAGTTAGTGTTAAAAGAAGGATTTCTGAATGCTAAGTCTCAGCTTCATACTTGGTTTATGCATTTTGCTCTTCTCCTTCAGGAAAATGGTAATCTTTAGCAAAAAGACTGGGCAAAACTGTACTTTTGCAGATGTATCAATCAAAAATTGTTCTGCACTTCATTTTTTTAATCTGTATTCCAAAGTTGTGAGTCAAAATATCATGTCTCATTTCAGAGACATATAAAGGCAGGAATTTCAGGATCTAAGTGGGAATTAGATTTTACAGAATGAAGTAGTGCACACGACAGAAGTATCATGTTTCATTGTCTTAGAAACAGGATGGAAAGCAAGTAGCTAAATCTTGACTGTGGCATTCCACTTAAGCCACCTGCTAGCAGGGAAGTGAGTTTAAACTTTTCATCACTGTTCAGACCATCAGCAAATATTAGGCTTCCAGGTTTGGAGACATGGGATTAAAGTGAATTAGTGTTAGTAAGAACTTGAATTTAATGTGTGAATTATCCAATGCTGCAAAGTACTGCCATTGCCCTTAAACAAATGGGTACTAAAAGTTGTTTTGATTTGGGAGATCAGCATCAAATCCTGTCTTTTTTCCAGGCTCTATTCACCCTAAATTAGGGTTATGGGAAAGAAGAGGGAAAGGGAAAAGGAATTTCAACTATAATAGTTTTCAAGTCAAACTCTATGCCCATGAGAGCACAGCAAGTTCTAGGCACTGTGTCCCAACTCTGTTGATAGACTCCGTGTAGTAAGAGCCCATCCTGTTCAGAAAGGTCTTGTGCAAGGAGGATTGATGCAAACTTAGCTGAATTTCACATTATCATTCATCACAGCACTGTGAAGAAGGATAAGAAAAATCTTGGAAGAGATACCTATTCTCAAAGAATCTGTCAGATTTTTCTCAGCTTTTCCCAAGGGAAAAAAAGAGACACTTCTCAGGGTATGTGCTTTAAGAGTATTGTTGCTTATATTTAGGCTCTGGAAGCGGTGAAAAATTATGCTATTTCTATAATGCAGAAATAATTTTTTTTCCTATGAAAATAATAGTTGAAATTTACCTCTGCCAGAGTCTGGCTGATCAAAGCTGTGGTATGCCTCTTCATGATTTTTCCTTCACAAATGACACTTTGTAACCTAAAGATGAAAAGTGATTGCCCTGAAGTGGTCAGGCAGGTGGACTTGATGGTTGAGTCCCTTCCAACTGAACTAGTCTACTCTGAAAAACCCCCAAGCTGAAAGCTCATGTAAACAGCAGAAATGAGGTAGTCTTGTTATGTTGATAAAGTAAAATGAGATGTGCCTATGCTGTTCATGAATATTTATTAAGGAACTAATACTGCCTGTGACCTTCCACTGAAGCTAATAGAACCAATGGTCTTAAAGGTCTTTTCCAGCCTAAATGATTAGATGTACTCATTGTACTAGTCTCTCTTCAAATGGAAGACACATTCAGTCATGAGGCTTCCTTTTCTCATCCCACACACTACAGATATGGCTGTCTACATTAAGGACATTTGGGGATCTTGCTCCATAAATTCCAGAACTCTGACATGGGTCAAGCATTTAGTCTGTGTTTTGTTCTTAATAAGAAGGATTTCATTTGGGGAAGGATTAAGTTTGGGAAGAAAACTTCATTTAAATCTAACCTTTTGTGAGACTTTTTGATTGAGGCAATCTTAAGAGCATATTTCTCTTCAAGACCTCTTAAATAATTCTTAATGTTTTCTTGTAGTTTTTTATTTAGTTATGCCAAGTGTTGTATGACTATTGTGTAAAGATTCAGTTTAATTTCTTTGATCCAGATAAATAAATACAAAGGATCTCAGAACCACACATATTTAACAATCAGAAATGGCTGGCTGGTTTAGGAAGTAACCATGGTGCTATTACATCACTGAAAATACTCCCATTGGTTGATTATTGATACATTTTCTCAAGCCTTTGCTGCAACTGTAATAATTTAAGCCCTATGGGCTCTGTGTAAGCAGACATTCTTAAACCTTCACTCTACTTTAGTTGAGAAAATAGTATGTGAGGCAAAATTGAGAGACATTGCAGGAAACTTTATATTTTCTGTACTTTTTTCAACCTACCAAACTGTTTTGGTTGATGATTGTTTTCTGTAAAAGGGATGTACTCCACTGTACCACCTCATATCTCCTTCATTTACGAGTGTGTAAGGCCTCAGACAACTCACACGAGTTTTTAACAGGGCTTACAGTTGTTCATGTACTTTGAGTTAGATGCATGGGAGAAATATTGACCAGATATTCTGAAGAGGTCAAAATAACAAAAAAGACTTTAGTGGAAACTTTTGAAAATCAGAGAAACTTTGGCAAAAGGTTGAGTGCAACATCAAATCTTCTTTATGTTTATGCAACATAAACACTACTCAAACAAAGCATTAACTTGACCATTCAACTAAGTAAACTTTAGATCAGTTCAATTTCAAGTTACTCAAGAATTCCAAGAAGGGGGAATTAGAAGAAGAAGAGAGAAAGAGAGAAAAGATACAGAAAAACACTGGTAACTCCTGGGTTCCAACAATGACAGGAACTGTAAAAAGAGGTAGGGTTGAGACAATGTGATTTTTAGGGATAGAGTGGGAACTTCAGGTAAGCCCTGCCTTAGGCTAAGATTTTGGCAGCAGCTTTGGTCCTGCACCTTGTCAGGATCTGATTACTAGGGTTCTTAAAAAGCCTCTGCCTGAATTAAGTTGCAGACAAGACCATATGCCAGTGACAATAGTATGGGATTTATTTGATAGTAAATATGAGAGAGAGAGAGAGAGAGATAAAGAAATAGGAAATAAGTGGAGGGGGACAGAGAGTAACAGGGACAGAATGAGGAAAATATCAGTACTTTGTGGATCCCAACAATGTTCTGTTGATCCACTCCAGCTGATCTTATTGGTGGTAAAGGTTTCCCTGAAAAGCATAGAATTTGATGGGTTAATAATGCTCAGCCCAGGTAGTAAAACTCAGGCACCTCCCTGGGGTGGAGGAGTTTGCCATTGTCTCTTACAACAGCCTATAGGGTTGTTGCACCACGTGCAGTCCTGTGGTGCAAGGTCTCAGGAGTGACTCTGGGGGGCGCTTTGGGGGGCCTTTGATATATTAAGGCACTCCCACGGCTGCCTCTCACCTGAATGTCCTGTGGATGTGGCCTTCCCAGGGCTGGGGGTTCCATAGCCAGTTTGTGTAAGGGAGGATGGGTTCACAGTCCCTGAGCAGAGGTTACAACACACCGAAACTTCCTTCCCCCACCTCAGCTGGGGGAGAAATATGTGCAAATGGATCTGTGGCTATGGCCTTCCCCATGCCGAAGCAAGTCAAAGATGATTCTTAGCAGGGCTGCTGGGTTTGGCTCACTTTCTTTTCTGTATTTACTTGTTTGTTTCAGGTGATTGAAGAACAGGTTTTCCCTTTATCTAATCTCAGTAGTTTGGCTTACAGTCCAAAGTTCCAGTCAGGCATCTTCAGAGAGGCTTCTTTGGTTCTAGCTTCTTTATACGGTTTTTGTTATAATGAGCAAAACTTTATATCAGTGTTTGAGGCATGAACTGTTTCAATCTCTGACACACCTAAACTACTCTAGCTCGCAAGTCCCAAGAATGGCTGATCAAGTCTTTTATGAAATGCTTATTGAACAGATAGAAGATAACAGACAAAAGATCTTGAATAGAATTACTTATTACACGTTATAAAACAAAAGAACTACATAAAACAGTGCATGACATTAAGGAATCAATATTAAAACTAGCAAAGAAATAGTATAGATTAAGAGTCACTGTAATTTACCACTGAACTGGTGATAGTGTACATAGAGTCCTTTCACTCAACCCTTGAGACAGTAACCATAAAACCAGCATGCTGACTTTGGGGAAAAGCCCCACACATTTCCAGGGAATGTGGAGAAGACTTCTGTTTTGTAAAAGTTTGGTGTAGCTTTTATAGTTTGTAAAGTGGATTGTCTGTCAGTCAGAAATTCCAGCTTATTTCCACAATGTTGCTTCTACACTGTTATACCACACACCAAGATGTTTATTGTCAGCTAGGAGCGTCACTTCCATGAGACAATCTGTCTTTAGTGAGTTAATTCATCAATTAGCAAGATCTTTTTGTGGGGGAGATACCCTGCTGCAGTGATTGCTTCTTGTTTGGCCTTGAATACCCCTTGGCCTTACTGGGCTCTTCCTGTAAGTGGTCATCTGCCCACCCAGGAGCTGGGTTAGGGGCTCCAGAGGTGAAGTGTAAGGCATTGCCTCCAGTGTGCCAGAGATTGGCAGCCACTGACAAGCTGAGATACAGGCTCTAAGAGTGGGGGGTACAGGGCAATGCACTGCCTCGCTAGGGCAAGGCCCAAGCTACCCTTTCACTCACACAAACATGAAATTTTTTGAGTCAACAATCTCCTCTATTCTCTGACAATCACCCCATGGCTCAAGACATTGACAGGGACCACAGTAATGGTACCTTTCCTCTCATGGCCTAATCTAGCAGACAGAACTAAAAGGAAAGAAGATGAAAGTATACAGGAACTCATGTAAAGGCTAATTACTATTCCAATAATCAAAGCATAAATATTTATAAAAATAAAGATTTTCCTCCATACAAGTCATTGCCCCCCACTCAGTGAGTCTCTAACATCGCAGGCAAGGTGTGATGCAAACCAGGACTGGGGGGAAGAGTTCATGAACCCATCTTTCATCTGCAGTGACCAGAGTCCAGTCTTTGGACACATCATGGTCTAAATCACATGGTCTATGATTTCCTTTGTGTTTCTTGAAACAGGACTCTTCTTCAGTGAGGTTTAGTGAATGTTAGACAATTTTATAAAACTATTTTTGATACTTGCTGGACTAGGAAATTTGGCTCCAAAATAGCATGGCAAATTCAATTTAAGATTCTATCTTGCTTATTGATAGTGCAATACATTTCACTCATTTTACAAACTCTAAGAATCAAGAGTTAGGTTACCTTGCCTTTTGGTGTCCATGATCTTATGGGTCCAGGTATCACCACAACCCAAACCAATATACATGTGCCAGATTACCACCCTTACTCCTCCCACCAACCAGATTTCAGGGGGATTTCAGAACCTCTACCCACAGAAAGAGGAAAAGGTCAGTGGGTACCATGGGAAAATTACATTCCATAAATATTCTATTACATAATAGTTTGGACTGCCTCAAGGGTGGGAGACAAAATATAACAGCATTTGAGTAATTCCAACCTCTTCACTATTTCATTTCAGTCAGGGTCCTGGGATCAGATTAAATACATTTTCTACTTTATCAAATGCTGCAGTGGTTCTCAGCTGCCATTTCAGCTCATCTGTCAGCCCCTTTTCTCCCTCCTTGCAGGGGCCACCAACTGTTCAACATTCCTTTCTTCCACAAAATCAGGCTTTACACATCTCCTACTGGTACTACACATGCTTTCCTTGGTGTAGTAATTTTATACTTTTCTCTGAGGAGATAGGAAGAGGTACAAAAATTTGGTTCCATAATCATATGAAAACCTGTATAAGCTCCCCAAACTAACTTGAGAGAGGACTCTTTCCCATCCACTGGGGCAGCTAGAGAAAAAATACAAACATCTTAAAATATTGCTGGCAACAAACTTAAAAAAAATATATGAACATAAATATCTTAAAACTCAACAAGATAAAAATGAGCAAACACTTGATGTGGCAAAGAACACTGACTCCTCTGTCCCATTACTTGTTATGCTGACACAGAACATTTCTAGAAGGAGAAAACTCGGTCCCACTTGGACCTACTTCAAAAGGAGGAACTGTCCACCTGGTTTTCTTTTGTGCTCTTTGTCATAGAAAGTTTTGTTAAACCTTTACTCAAACTAACAAGAACAGTCTGTGAAAAGAAACTCAGAAGGCATCAAAAATGCAACCATCACTAGTAAAACTTATTCAGTAAAATTTCTTTAAATTACGAAGTACTTTAACAATACTGATGAGGATTCTTAGCACTATGTGAGCAAACTTGAGTTAGAGTAGCCAGCCAACTTTTGAGATCAATTCCCTTTTAGATAAAATGGTTTTTGATACACCTACATATTCTGTTACATCCTATTTTGCAAATTTGGACTCAAGTTCTAAGCCAACTATATTTTTTCTGTGTGGGTGATATTAGAGTTGTCCTTTAGGAAAAAGAACACCACTTTCTTTTCTCTCTTGCTCACTTATCCCTCTGGCATTTGAAGACATACGTGGTATTACTGTCGGTATTAGCTACAAAGCCCTGCCAGATGATTGACTAACCCAGAAGAAAAAAACCCTGCTGCCATACTGGAGACACTGTTGTGAAAATACAAAAAGATAAACCATTTAATGTATTTCATTTTAGAGTTTTGAGTTTTGTTGCAGCTCTGTCTGCAATGGAGTTATTGTTTCCTGTATTGTCCAATATAGTTCCTCTGTGTCTGGAGTTGACTTTACGTACAGAAGAAATTCTTTATTGTGAGGGTGATGAGGCACTAGAACAGATTGTCCAGAGAAGTTATGGATGCTCCATATTTGAAAACATTAAGAGTGTGATTTGGTGGGGCTTTGAGCAAACTGATCTAGGGGAAGAAATCCATGCTTATGGAAGGGGACATGAAACTTGTCCTGGTTCCAGCAAGGACAGGGATGATTTTTGCTGTAACCAAGAGGAAACACAGCTAGAACCTGGAGGTTATTCTGTATCACCTCTCATCATTGCCAGTGGAATCGCGCATTTTGCATTTGAATATCTCTCTTTTGTACACTTCTATTTTTAGTATTGTTGTTGTTATGGTTTTTGTTTTCTTACCTAACTGCTCTTTTCAGTAAATTGTTCTTATCTTAGGCCATGACTTTGACCTTTTGTATTGTATGCCTTCAATTCTCCTGTCTAGCCTGCCACAGAGGTCAGAAGGAGGGCTAGGTGGGGAAGCTAAGGACCAGCAACACTGTTTGCAGGGTCTCAGTTGACACTTAATTGTGGACTACCATTCCAGTTGCTCTCAAGAGACAGTACACACCACAAGGTAACCTGTGCTTTTACCTGCATGACCACAGAGAGGACATGAGGAAGTGGGATGGAAAACCCACCTCTGTCCTAGCAGCACAAGTGTGTGAATGAGGATGAAGGACAACCACCACAACAAATTCTTCAAGGATAAATGCTGCTCCAGTTTCCAGTGAGCAAGTTGTCAGACACAATTGTAAGAGTCGGTCTGAAAATCCCTGATCTGCCTCACAACTGTCAGAGGCTGAGACCCCCAAGGACCCTGGGACCGCAGCACAGGAGTTCTGGCCTGATTTAGGCAGGACCCAAGTTTCTCCCTGCAGCTGCACCCATTGGACCGAAACGCCCTCCTCAGAGACCCGTGCAGGAACAATGGACACTGTCATGGTTCCTGGGCCGTGTTTGCGGAGGCCGTGTTTGCTTTGACTGACTGTGCTGTACCTGATGCAGAGCCCAGACCTGCTTGCCCCAAACCTGCCTGATCTGAATGGTTGCACCTGATTCCCAGAGCAATGGGCCTCCTCACAGTGACTCTTGGGTGCTCCCCCCATGCTGTCCGAGTGCCCCCCATTTTCTGCCCGCATTGGCTGGGTGCCCCCGCTTCTGAAATTACTATAAGAGCTTCCCCCTGCGACTCACACTTTGAGGCCCTCCTCGACGGACGACGGATCTATTGACGCACGCCACGAGGACTCCGAAGGTGGTCTTGGGCTCCAGTGTCACAAGGACTCACGCCTGTCAGTTGGTAGCTATGACCCCCCTTTTCCTCTTTTCTTTCTCTCTCTCTTTCCCTTCTCTTCTATCGCATAATTATGTGTATCAATAAAGATACAATTGATTTTATTCGAACTAAGTTCTCATTGCCTCTTTTTGCACTCTGAAATCAAAACGAACTATCACGACCATCCTTTGGCTCGTGACCACAATGGAAGGGCTGAATGTTATTTCTGATTCTCTCAAAGGGACCTCAAGGTCATATTTACAAGACATGAACAATGACTTCTGTGACTAGAACTAGAGGGGCTCTGCCTCCAGCAAGAGAAAAGGGACAACTGCATCCGTTGGACTGTGTGGGTCTGATGGCTTGGTGCATCAGAACTGCAAGAATGTAAGGCTTTAGTTGACACTGGCACACAATATACCTTGATGCCATCAAGATCTATAGGGGCAGAGTCTATCTCTATTTTTTGGGTCACAGCTGACAGGATAAGAGCTGAAGCAAGCCTAACTGGGAATGAATGGCAAAAACACCTCAATTCTGATTGGCCAAGAGGCCCTGTGTGTCCTTGGCATAGATTAACTCAGGAGAGTGTATTTCAAAAACCCAAGAGGGCATTTTTGGACTTTCGGGATAACTACAGAGGAAATCAGACAGCTGAATACTTTGCCTGGTCTCTCTAAGGACCCTTCTGCTTTGAGACGAGTGAGGGTCGAAGAACAACAGGTACTGATTGCTACCACAACAGTGCATCATCAACAATACTGCACCACCCAGGGCCCTGTGACCCACATCCATGAGATGATTCATGAACTGGAAAGCCACCCTTGAATTTCCCTATATGGACAGTGCATAAGTCCAATGGAGAGAGGAGGCTGACAGTAGACTCATCATGGCCTGAACAAAGTCATGTCACCTCTGAGTGCTGGTGTGGACATGCTGAAACTTCAGTACAAACTGGAGTCCAAGGCAGCAAAGTGGTGCCACCATTGATATTTTGCTAATGCATTTTTCTCCATTACTTTAGCAAGACAGTGCAGGCAACAGTTTGCTTTCACCTGAAAGGATGTCGAGTACACCTGGATTCAACTGTCTAAAGGGTAGAAACACGGCCCCACTATTTGCCACAGACTGATCCAGATTGTACTGGAAAAGGGTGAAGCTCCAGAACATTGCAGTGTTGCCATGAGTTTTCCTAGTTTGCTGGGCGATCATACTAAAGTAGAAGTGTGCAGCTTCTCACGCTCTTTTCATGTAAACATCAGCTATGTTTTATAAACATAGCCTTTGTTTTCACATTCCATGCTGGGACAAACAAGACTGCGTGACAGTCCCCTTGACCAATAGGTTGAGAGGTGGGACTGTTAACTCTCCAATCCATGGTCATCTAGCCAGAAGTATATAATAGGAAGAATAAACTAAGGGTGGGCTCTCCTGCCTGCTGCTCTGTTGAACCCAGACCTCTGTCTCCTGAGTGTCCTTGTCTAGCTAGGCTCACGGTGATATTGCAGTACATTGATGACATCACTGTGTGGGGCAAAACAGCTGAGGAAATTTTTGAGAAAGGGGAGAATATAATTTATAACCTCCTGAAGGCTGGCTTTACCATACAGCAAAGTCAAGGAACCAGCCCAGAAATATCAGTTTCTAGGGGTAAAATGGTATATCATCAGATTCCAATGGACATGGTCAAGAAAATTGCAGCTATTTCCCCACCAACCAGCTAAAAGTAAAGACAAGCTTTCCTCAGTGCTGTGGGTTTTTGGAGAATTCATGTTGCAGATTACAGTCAGATCATAAGCCCTCTCTATCAAGTGACTGGGAAGAAGAATGGTTTAAAATGGAGTCCTTAACAACAACAACCTTTTTAACAAATTAAACAGGAGACTGTTCAGCCATGGAGTTGGGAATACAAAAGAGGTGAAGCATACTACACCTCTGCCAAAAAAGAGATACTGGCAGCTTATGAAGGTGTTCAAGCTGCCTCAGAAGGGATTGACACCAAAGCACAGCTCCTCTTGGCACCCTAATGGCCACGGTTGTGCTGGATGTTTTAAGGGAAAGTCCCTTTCACACATCATGTCACTTTTGCTTCGTGGAGTAAGTGGATCACATTGATCACACAGCAAGCTTGAATAGGAAACCGTAGTCACCTAGAGATCCTGGAAATCACCACAAATTGGTCTGAGGGTGAAAATTGTGGACTATCTGCAGAGGATGAGATGGAAAACATGTCATCTGCTAAGGGGGCTGCACCATACAATCAATGACCTGAAAAAGAAAAGTGATACATCCTCTTAAGTGACAGTTCCTGATGTATTGTAAGCATACATCAAAAATTAAAATCCAAATGGAGTCCTATGCACTGAGTCTCAGAACCTATTAAAGGACAAGGTGGATCAAGTTAGGTTGCAGAGCTGAAAGCCATCTAGCTGGGTTTTACTGGTATGACTAAAAGAGACAAATGGTCAGAGCTCTACCCCTACACTAACTCGTTTCCTCTTGGTTACTGCAAAAATCATCCCTGTCCTTGCTGGAACCAGGACAAGTTTCACATCCCCTTCCATAAGCATGGACTTCTTCCCCTAGATCAGGTTGCTCAGGGCCCCATCCAACCCCACTCTTAATGTTTTCAAATATGGAGCATCCATAACTTCTCTGGACAACCTGTTCTAGTGCCTCACCACCCTCACAATAAAGAATTTCTTCTGTACATCTAATCCAAATTTCCTCCCTTTGAACCCCTTACTCCTTGTTCTATCTCTAGAGTTCCTGATGAAGGGTCTCTCTCCAGCTTGTCTGTAGGTCCCTGTCTTGGTTTGAAAGACAGATATCTGCTAGGAAGGGGGCAGGACCTTCCTAGAGATGGAGAATTCAAATCCCCTCCCTCCAAATTATTCCAATTAAAAAAATTAAAGGAGCTTTCAGACAGAGGTATGGGGGTAGGAATAACAGTTCTTTACTAGTATATATGACAAAATGACAAACAAACAACAACTATAGCATCAATAATAAACAGAACCAAGAACCTTGAGGGCTTTCTTTTACAAAAGCCCAGAGCAGTTTGATCTCGGCGCCCCTGCAGGACTCCGAGAGGCCGAACTGGAAGGAAGGAAAGTCCCAGACCGGTGGATGAGATGAGGAGCTCTGCGCTGGTAGCTGGAGCAGCAGGGGTGTCCCAGCAGGGCTGGGCAGTGCAGGGCTACAGAGTAGCAGGGGAACCTCAAAGCTCCAAAGAAGCAGCAGTGGTGGGGGGAGAGGCTGGAGAAAGCGAGCTCAGGATTCCCAGGTACACGAGCAGATGACGATAGATTTCCCAGGACGAGACAGAGGCAGAGGGCAGCCTGACCGTCCTCCTCGCCGCTGAGAGCAAGAGTGCCTTCCCCTCCCCCAGATCTGTCTTTTTGCCTTTCCCAAAGCTCATCATCTCTCCCCTCTGAGGGACACTCCCAGAGACTCAAAAACAATAGGTGTAGCCTTGTGTTGCCATATCCCTCAAGTACTCCTTTTTGTTCTGACTAAGTAGTCATCAAGGCTTCTTGGAAACTTATGGGAAAAAATTCTGTGAGAAGAAAAAAAAAAAACCAAATCTAACCCCCAACAGTCCCCTTCAGGTAATGGAAGGTTGCTATGAAGTCTCTATGCGGTCTTCTCCAGACAAAAAGCCCTGATTTTCTCAGGCTGTCTTCATACAGGAAGGACTCTAGTCCCCTTGTCAATTTTGTGGCCCTTTTCTGGCTTTGTTCCAACAGTTCTATGTCCTTCCTACATTGGGGGCACTAGAACTGTATGAAGTATTCCAGGTAGTGTTTCACAAAAGCAGAGTACAGGGAGAATCACTTCCCTTGACTTTCCCTCCTTTTGATGCAGCACAAGATTCAGTTGGCTTTCTGGGCTGTAAGCATACACTGCTGGCTCATGTTGAATTTTCCATCACCTGTCACGGCCAAGAGGAGTCTTTCCTCTGCTATGCCATGAGGTCCCTCCTATGGGCAAATAGGCTGCTCTAGTTTGGAAACAAGGGCCCTCTCTCTTTTCACGTTTCCCACTGGATCACAACTTTCTCTGGCATCCACTGGCTCCAGCATGAGCATTTTTCCCATGGATTTAGAGTGGATGTCTGCATCCCCCATGTCCTACAAGGGGACAGTTTGTTTCGCCATAGTCCTCATCATGGCCTGCAGAGGAATTTTGGCTCTGATGCTGAAAGCACCTCCTCCCCCTCCTTTTTTTTCCACTGACCTTGGTGTCACCATGTTGTTTTGTCTCACATGTCCTCACTTCCTCCCCTTCTCTGACTAGAAGAAAAACTGCTGCTCGTAGGTACCATTGCCAACAAGTCCCACTAATTCAAGGATTCTTGCAAGATCCTGCAGTGCTGAGTGGTCGATCTCATCTAGGTTCTGCATCAAGGAGTTGCTTGTCATCTTTCTGCTGCTGGCTGGGCGGCCCTGCTGCCATGGGCAGTGATGGCTGCCATGGCACTCGAGCTATTTAAGGTCTCTCTTCATAGGGGATGCTGGGAAGGAGAAGCTGCCAGCACCACCCCTGCCCTTCTGCCCACAGGCACAGCTGGTTAGGGACAGCCAGGCCTGGCAAGGCCGAGATGGCGGTGGCTGTGGCAGCACATCACTGCTGCCTGTGCCAGGATGGCCCCTGGTGGCAGCGCCTTGCCACCCCTGGAAACAAAAACTGCGTGTGCACTGTTTTGATTTTGTTTTTCTTAAATATATCATCACTGTGGCGTTAACAACCTTTCTAACTGGGCCAGCAGCATGTCCATCTTCAGAGCCATCAGAGCTTGGCTCTGTCTGACATGGTGGAAGCTTCTAGCAGCTTCTCACAGAAGCTACCCCTGTGTCACACAAAACGCCCCACCCCCCCAAAAAATCCAGGCCGTGCCGAATCAATACACTGTAAACAAGAACTTCACCTGGCAGCCACAAATTCTCAAATATGGTGGATAGTAGCTTAGCAACTTTGTCTACCAGTTCCCTTAGGACCCAGGGATGAATCTCATCAGATCCCATAGACTTGTGCACATTCCGTTTCCTTAGATGGACCATCCTTAGATGGTCTTGAACTTGATTCCCTCCTACAGACGGCTTAGAGTCTTCATTCTCCCAGTCCTTGCACTTTCCTTTCATGACTTGGGTGGGGTGGCTGGAGCACTTGTTTTTGGAGACTGAGGCATAGAATTCATTGAGAACTTCTGTTTTCTCCATATTCCAGGCTTATCCAGGTATCCAGATCTCCCACTTCCTTCTACAGAGGGCCCCCATTATCCTTAGTTGATTTTTTGTTAGCAAGATACCTGTAGAAATTATTTCTGTCTTTGATGTCTCTGGCTAGACTCAATTTTAACTAGGCTTTAGCTTGTCTTTGCTTCTACCTTCTCTAAACTTCTTTTTTATCTCTGAGGTGCTCAGCAACTCCTCATCCATGTATAGATGCCTCTTGGCATTTTTGCCCGTTGTCCTCTTGTTGAGGTGCATCATTCCTGAACTTGGAGGAAGAAATCCTTGAATATTTGCCAGCATTCTTGAGCCTCTCTGCTCACCAGGGCTCTACCACAGGGGTCTCTATGACACAGGTTCCCAAAGATGCCAAAGTCTGCTCTCCTAAGTCCAGGGACGGTGATATTATTGTGTACGGTTTTATTATATGTATCATATATTATCCATCCATTGTATATTAAATACATTTATTGACAGTTTATTTCAGGTACCTCTGTTTAAAGATGCAAATTAAAAATAATTAAATTTATGTCTGATGTGTCATAATGGAGGGTTTTTTTAATAAAAGGAAACAGTGATTTGAAAATGCTTAATTCTGGAAGATTTCATTTGCTGTCTTTGGATGTCATTGTTGAAAATTTCAATGATTGCATTGTGTTTGAGCAGTTTCCCCAAAAAACTAATTCACAATAACATCTAAGAAAGAACTAGTCTGCCAACAGGAAGCCTTGCTTTTGGAAATATCAATTAGAAGATTTCTGGCTATGAAAAAAGAATATAGCAGCCTTTCTTTCTCACATCTGAAATTTATCCTTGTTCAGCTCTCACATTTATTCAGTGGAATGAGTCATCTCACCTCATCTTAGCTATGTGAAACCACAATGATCACCTAAGATATTTTCCTGGCTCATTTCTCTCACTAGTGGCGGAAGGCAGGCACATCAAAGAGGCAGTGCACCCTTTCTTGAGGAAGTATATGACAGGCAGGTGGTTTATCATTGATATCCATATCCAGTGACTTCCATGAGCATCTGTGTACCCGATTTCTATAACAGGTTTGTGCTAGGTGAAGTAGTTGACTTGCATTAAAAAAACCCCAAACATGACCCATCCTATTAACTGCTTATATGTTCTCATTCAGTTCAGAAAGTTCAGAACCTGAGAATGGGGGAAGTGTTTCTATATTGAAGGAGTGCACATCCTTTAGAGATTTCTTTAGGAGGACAGGGAGATGATAATTTATAGGACCTGGTGCTGAATAAGTGCCTAGGCTGTTGTTTTATTGAAAATCATTCAGTAAGCTGAAGCTTGCTAAAGTTCCAGCACAGGACTTCCTTCAATACACATGAAGGAATTTATAAATGGGAAGCGAAAGCCTAAACTATTTAATTTCACTTATAGTTGACTGAGGTTGTTAAAAGTTTATCTGAATCAAGGTGAGTTGAAACAAGCTTTTTACCATCCTGCCAAGGTTGCTGAACTTATCATTGTTGCACTTTTGTGTTTCTAATAATAATGAAATCTTGATTACTTAAAATTTTTAATGTTTGTATTTTTATTTAAAGGAAGAAGGATATTTCAGGAAATATGAAGAAGACAAAGCAATTACTTGGGAAATTGCTTATAATTTTTTTGGAGTAAAAATGCCAGTGTAGCAGTACTGTGTGTTTGCTCTTTGCAAACCTATGTTTTTATCTCCTCTGAATGTTGTGACCTGCATTTTTTTCTGTATACAAAAGTAGTGACAGAAGATAGCTATCCAGCCTAGTGCAAATTCATTGGGTCACAGGCTACCAGTTACCCTATTTTCAGTTTCGTTTTGAGTATTACTACATGATCTGGCTTTCTATGTTTTGTCTTTTCCTCAGTGGTATATACATTCTCTATATATGCAGAGCCTTAGATTAAGATGTGGAGACTGTGGAATGAATAATACCTGCTGACTGTTGTAAAAAGAGATGGTGAGGTTCTGGGTTATTTCCTGTGTATGCTGTACCTCTCCCACCAATCCTCGTTGGAATGGGTTTCAGGGATTTGCTATGCAAACTGTAGAGATATCTGTCTGCCCAGCTGACTGAAACTACTGCACATATGCACTACATGCATAACTACATTTAGTCTGCTCTGGATACTTTTGGACAGTGTTATGTATCCTGTATATTTGCTTTACAGGTTTTTCACACCCCAACAGGCAGACAGATACTGTTGCGGGGCATCTGTCAGACCCTCTATGTGCTCATGCTTAGATAGTCGGCATATGCTCTCTAACTCTGATATGACTCTCAGAATATCAGATTTATCAAGTTTGTACATTATAGTGAAATGGCAGATGTACACCTGTTTCTGTGTAGGAATTTGATACAGTTCACTCCTTCTCAAACTTAGTAACGATTTCTTACCAGTAATTATGGTGGTTTTTCAGAGAAGAGTGAGGAATGTGCTGAAAATCAGAGGGCAGGGTTTTGTCTTTCAGTTCAGCAGATGTTTACCTTCCAAACTTTAGGAGCAACTCTTTGTCTTTTTGCGTGTATACTGAAGCTGGCTTTTATGCAGTCAGGTCTACTTCTGATTAGTCCTTTGTTAATTTATAAAGTTTGTTGTTGCTTTTACTTCTTTTTTTAAACTATTTGAGCTGGCTCTCAAAGGAATGTACCACAAATGAGTTCATCTTAGAGTTGACCACTAAGATCATTGAATCTCACCATTAACAGAGCACTGCCAAGCTCTCACTTAAATCACGTTCCTAAGTGCTACAGGTGAACTTGATTGACTTTAAAAATTATTTCGACTACCTTGAAGCAGAATTTTTCAGCTAATAAATTTATGTGGATTCCCTTCAGTCCATTTAGGATTATTTTTAAAAACCCTGATATATTGTCGTTATGCTGGTTGATATGGCATTTGGTGGGGGTGCAGGCATGATGCAACCCCCCAGGGTCCTGAGAGCCATAAGTAGTCGCCACTGGATCAGTGTAAAAAGGAGCAAAGTGGCTTTGCATGGAAATCCGAGAAATACTTTATTAACCTAACGTAACTCAAATGCAGAGCAGGGGCAAGTACAGGGAATAAAGGCAGGACTGTAGGTTTTAAGGAGCAGAATCAGGGTGGAGTTTGGGGTCAAGGGGCCAATACGGAGAAGACTGGGGAGGGACACAAGGTGGGGTTTACAGAACACAAACCAATGGAGAGGCTAATGTGAGGAGATTTATATGAACAGACCAGTGGAACCTCAAAGAATAGGGGATTCCCCAAGGAATAGTCCCCAAGGTAGTCCAGGAAGGGGCTGGTACTCAGGAAGATTGACAGAGAACATTCAGGAGTAGGAGGTAGGTATCAGAGAAGACTGACAACCCAATGGATGGACACAACCCAGGCTAAACCACCAGCCCGGATGGGGGAAAGGGAACAAACCATAGGGTATTAAAACTCAGAATTATACACCATCACAATATATGGAATATATTAAAGGCAACTATCACCAGGCTCTTATTTAGTACAATTAATTGGGAGCAGCTGCTGTAACTCAATGAATCAGCAATAGTTAGAGATACTGGATGGTAAGACAAAGACAGTGTAATTTTTTCACATGGTGCGAGAAACAACGGTACTTCTGTTTTTCTAAATTATTGATGCACATAGTACTTTGCATAATCTTCTTCAATGAAGAATGTTGGCTCCATTAAATGATAATTACTTACTGTGCTATTATTTAACCTGAATTTTGAGTGAATTCAGCATAAAGCTGCCAGATACTTATATCAATTAAATAAAAGTCAGGATAAGCCAAAGGTCATGTTCTTTCTGTAATATTGATTCCTGTGGCATGTGTACAATGTTTCTGGTAGCGAGTTAAGAGGTCATATCTGCTCATTCCCCATACATGGGGGGAAGAAATGGGGAGGCATAGGAAGCAATCTTACTGTTTGGATGTGAAAGTAATGAGTTCTGTTTAATATACATGGGATAGTCTAAAGGTGGTTGCTTGATCTAATGAAATTCATAACATTTCCCAACCTTGTATAGTTTTTCTACAATAGTGTTTCTAAGTATATTCTAGTACGGGTTTACATGTGTACATAAATCATGAGGAATAACAGTCATTTGTTAACAGATATTATTCAAGAAGTTCCTTCTTATGGCTGGATTGAAATTGTCCTCCCTTAGCTCCTGTGCTGAATTTCAAGTGATTTCTATTTTCAGTTATTTCAGTTTTGAGTAGGGAACAGACAGCTGATTAATAGAAGTGATTGTCCTGCCCTGCTCTGCACTAGTATGGCCTCACCTTGAGTACTGTGTACAGTTTTGCACACCACAATATAAGAAAGATATTAAACTATTAGAAAGTGTCCATAGGAGGGCCACAAGTATGATGAAAGATCTGGAGGGGAAGCTTCATAAAGAGTGACTGAGATCCCATGATCTGTTCAGCCTGGAGAAGAGGAGACTAAGAGGAGACCTCATTGTCTTCAACAATATCACGAGGGGAAGTGGACTAGTGACAGAACTGAAGGAGTCTGAGTTCAGAAGCCTTTGGGCAATGCTCTCAGGCATATGGTATGATTCTTGGGGTGTCTTGTCTAGAGTTAGAGGTTGGACTCAGTGATGCTTATGAGTCCCTTCCAACTCAGCATATTCTATCATTCTGTGATTGTATGATTCTGTGATAACTCGTGGACTTACATATATTTGCCTGGCATCATTATAACTGATCTTTGAAAAGTAATTTTTGTTGATTTCATGTATGTATCTTCAAAAAACTTGTAGACAGCCAAAAGTTTTCATCTGTCAAGGTGTGTGCTAGGTCTCATCCTAGGAACTGACACTCACTCTCAAGCTATTTTGCTTTATACTAATCAGACTTTTGTTTTCCTTTTCTTTAGATTGCGGTCTTTGGTAAAGCAATTGGAGAGAGGGGAAGCTTCAGTTGTAGATCTAAAGAAGAATTTGGAATATGCAGCGACTGTTCTTGAGTCAGTATACATTGATGAAACTAGGTGAGCTAATTACAGCATCAGCACTCATATCTAGCATCAGTTGTAATTTATATGTCAATTGTGAAAGTAGGTTGAGCCAAGATTTATTATTCATAGACATTATGATTTTAATCATTAGAATATTGTATTCTGTGTAGAACAGGTCTTCCATCCTTCATTTAAAAGCTTCTTCAAGTTTCCCGGGACAGGAAAGGAGATCAAAACCAATCATAAATGTAATATACTTTTTCTCAGAGAAACATTTCCATAGTAATTGTATCTTACTTTTTCTGACAGTTTCTAAATTTCTACTTGACTATTTCTTCTCAATAATGTCAAATTTTTCACTTGTGTGATATCTTTGAAATAATAAAAAAAATTACTCAAGACATTGCAGAGGAGTTGCCTGTCTTGGTTACATGCCATTTACCCAGTGATAAATGCACTTGTAGAGTCAACATAGATGACCAGAATGGGAGAGAACGGTATGTTACTAATTCAGAAGCTAGGAATTCCTAGAAATTAGCATAAATTAACTTTGAAAAGCAGAAAGTCCAGAAATATTGATGAGCTGAAGATGTGAAGTCAGTAGATGATCATATAGATATGCTTCAGAAGCCTGATACTTCTTGATTCTCAGCCTAGTAGTGAGTTTCACAATCTGAAATGTAAGTACATAAGAATAAACAAACAGTTGAAGACTTGAACTATTGTGTTTTATTAGGGCTGATGAATCAAGGACTTTTAACAGCTGCTTTAAATAGAATATATATGAGTTTCTTTTTTTGTTAGTAATGTCGTAGTGCTCTCTAAGGGAATCTGTTTACCATTCTGTTTCCTCATCGTTCTAGGCGTTTACTGGACACAGAAGATGAACTCAGTGATATCCGGTCTGACTCTGTGCCCTCAGAGGTCCGTGACTGGTTGGCCTCTACCTTCACACGGCAAATGGGGATGATGCTCAAAAGGACTGAGGAAAAACCCCGGTTCAGGAGTATCGTCCATGCAGTGCAAGCTGGGATATTTGTGGAAAGGTAAGGTGTCATGTAATTACTTTGTTCTAGTAACTACCCAGGTACTGCAGATTTCACCTGTAGTATGTGATGGCACAATGACAGAGGGTGGAGGAGAGTATCTTAGGCCAGAAGTCCTAGAGGACTAGTAGAAGACTACTGAATGAAGATCACTTTAATGTGCTTCTGTTAATGTTTCTACACAGATCTGGGCAATGCCTAAAAACCTGAGATTTAGTAAAAGATTACAAACTGAGACAATACCTACCCCCTGTTCTTACTATAGTACAGATGTAATAGCACACTTGGTATAATTTTGACAGACAATATACACTTCTGCATAGTACTAGGTCAGGAGTGACATCATTTAAAATTTGGACAGATCAAACTCTCCCTTGCTTCTGTTTACCTCTGTGGTCTAGTATTTCTTATGAAGGAGTACTAAGATACAGAACAAGATCCTTCACCATGTTATTACTAGAATGAAGTACAGATCAAAACTGATGTGAAAATTTTAGAGCTCAGGGAGGATTTCAAAAAAGCCATTGAGTGCTCTCAGCCTTTCCTCTTGTGATTTACATCACAAGCTGTTGCTATAACTGATTTTACTTTTTTAACCCTTTAAAACATTCATTCATTTTAATTTGGTCTCACTTCTAATCTTACCTTTTCTTGTCAAGTGACCACTCTTCAGTGACCTTCTTTGTTCTAGCCAGAAGGAGGGCTGGCACATCTGAAACTGTCAACGTTCTCTGGACAGCCTGAAAGACAGCAGCTCTCAGATCTCTGGGGTAATTTTGTCATAGCAAAATTCAAGTCAGGAATGGAAGAGCAGAGCACCTTCCACTGTTTATCAGAATTGGAGTGACAGTCTAACAGCCCTCCGTGCAGGAAGTTATGAATATCAGATAGTGGACCACAATCCACAAAGACACACAGAAGCCTCCTTTGTCATGACTATAGCCAATACTTTTATCTGTGCACCAAAGTTATTGTACATGTGTTGAGTGACAGCAAACTGTAATAAGACTAAGCCTCCAATTTCTCCTTGGGACAGATTTCTTCAAGGTTTGACAGGCTACTTTTGAATTAACCCTTTCTCCCAGTGGGGGACTTGGTCAACAAGGAAGTAAATGCAAAAAACTGGCTCAGTAGGCTGTTTTCCAGCTGACCTGGAAAACCTATGACACAAAGAAAAAAGTGTTTAGATGTAATATGGCACTGGAGGAGATAAGGGAAAGAGGTTCTGCCTCTTAAGAGAATGCTATGGAGCTTCTGACTAGAGAAAGGAAGGGATAAGAAATTCTATAATTTGGAAATGGGTGAGTATAAGTCTCCAAAGGGGAAGTACTTTTTTTAGTTCTGAGTGCAGAATATGACAAAGAAAAAATGGCAGTGAAGGAAGACTTTGCACAGGATCATTTCAGATGGGAGAAGAGAGCTTTCCATCCTTTTAGTCCTACAGTGCATTAGGGCAAAAAAAGGGTGGCCTGGGGAAAGACATTCTGTCTATGACAGTTTCTGCATTTACCAAATCCTATTAAGCACAATGTGTCCTGAGAACAACTTTGAAAACTTGTACATACTTTATAATCTGTATAAAATATACTTTATAATCAAGTTTAAAATCTGTTACATTACATATTTATTTAATATGGTCCCAGGTGTTGATTATTGCCTTGTTATTTTTCTCTCACTCCCTGAAACACGCACACATGGCAAACCTCCAAAAGGTTTTATACCAATCTTGAAAACATGCAGACAAAAGTAACAGCTGTATCACACTGGAGTTGATTCATTGCATACAAATGGTTTCTGAAGTACACTCAGAATTAGCTTGCATGTTGGCCAGCAAGGACTAACGGAACAAGAACTAAAGTCAGTACAGTTATGTGTAGTGGAAAATGGGGGACATTTTGTTTAGTTGAGTGTAGCCTTTCCATCTGATGAAGACCAGGTACTGGCCAATTCTTTGTCATGTTCAAGCTATGAGATACTGGGGAATGTACAATCTCAAATTAAGCTGTACAATAAGAATAGTATTGAGAATATTGGGCAAGTTAGGAACAAAATGGAAAGAAAAAGGGTCCATATTCCAGTTAGAATTTTCTGGGCTAAATCAGGTGTCCTGTAATGGTCTATTGCTTTATGAGTTTTGTTGATTGTTTGCTTTATTTCTTTTAATTCTATTTATGTATTGCTTTATCTATTTCATCTTGGTAGAATGTACAGGCGTACTTCAAATATGGTCGGCTTGAGCTACCCACCAGCTGTAATTGGAGAGCTAAAGGTAATTCTAATAGAAGATATTGAAGGGGGGTCTGCACAAAGCATCAGATTATTCTGTGATATTTGATGTGATAAAGAGGGCCTTAATACTTGGCCTTTCCTTCTCTCTGGCATTCAGTTAGTTCTCATACATTAATCATTTAACTGGCCTAAGGGATTATCCTTTCAATAAAAGAACAAATGAAGTTTAACTCTGTGGCCATTTTCAGGTTGCGAAGGTTGCAATTCTGTTCAAGATTACAGTGATTAAATTAAGATTCAGGAATCACTCACAACACCCCACAGGAAAGAAAAGAAAACACAGATGGAGAGAGATAGAGAAGGAAAAGGATCTGTTGCTATGAGAGAATTTCTTGCACTGTTCAGCTTCAGGTCTTCAAAGTGACAATCAGTTTATGAAAATGGACTCTTCTGTGAGCTTTGAGGTTTCAGAGGGAAAACAATTAGTCAGAAGTAGTCTGAAAAATAAACAAAGCTTCAATCCCTGGGCCAATTGCAAGATTCTTGACTTAGGCAGGAATTATCAAGACTACAAACAGAAGTTAGCAACCAGCTGCCTACACATCTTTGCAGATTACATATTGCATGTGGTTTAGCCATGCCATGCAATGGTGAAAAAAGGTGATATAGTGG
Organism: Prinia subflava; assembly: GCF_021018805.1. Taxonomy (NCBI): domain Eukaryota; kingdom Metazoa; phylum Chordata; class Aves; order Passeriformes; family Cisticolidae; genus Prinia; species Prinia subflava. The sequence goes on from NC_086247.1 coordinate 98,328,018, forward strand.
GGCAATACACAGGGATATTAAGTGTAAAACTCATTAAGACATCTTGCAGCATTTCTCCACCACTAGAAAGATTTACAGTTAAGGTATCATTTTCATTTGGAATAGTAGAACTCATCAAAAGATCTGGAGGAATTGCAAGAAGAATGATCAAATGTACTTTTCACATACAGAGTCAGTGTCCATGCACACCTCTTTCCAAATGCATGATGACATGTGCTAGCTCCAGTCCTGCAAATGGGATGTAAATTCTTCTTTTGCAACTACACTCCATAGCCAGCTTCTGAGGAAAGATATCTATAACTGGTAGCTCTTCTCCTGAGTTCCTCAGCAGTAACATGACAGTGGAGGGCTCATCATCTACTCTCAGCTGACTTAAGCCTTACAGAATTCCTCCCTTTTTTCTTTGTTTTCAAATGATTAGGTTGTACAAAGAAGTGGTCATGCGAGAGTAAGTTAAAACAAACCAATAACAACAAAGTCATTGACTAATTTTGCTTAGAGTGAAATAGCACCTACCTGGCCACTGTGCACTCTAGAATTTATTATTTCCAAAACTGTTTTGAGAACATGCCTTTGCCTGGATGTTTTTGGGTTTGGTGATGGATTTGCTTGAAATGGGAGTTACTCTGAAGAAGTCAAAACAGGCTCCCTAGAAAAGTGATCACAGCACCAAGCCTCATAGAATTCAAGAAGCATTTGGACGATGCTCTCAGGCACATGGTGTGACACTTGGGGATGTCTAGTGAAGGACTAGGAGGTGGACTTGCTGATCCTTGTGGATCCTTTCCAATTCAGCATATTCTAGGATTCTGTGAAGTCTTCTGTCTTAAAAATAGTATTTCATCTTAAATTTCTCAGTCCCATCTTCTCCATTGAAAATGTGTGTTTTGTTGCTTGATTCAGTTCAGTAAGGTCAATTAAAAAGCCCTTACAGCTACCTGACTGCTTAGTGTGCTCTGTAAAATGACCTGATGATTTAAGCATGCAAAAGGATGTAGGAATGTACCAGATACACATCTTCAGCTGTTCTCAATTGCCGTAATCAATGTTCCCCCCAGAGTCATGTTAATAAGGACAAAACTGAGATGAAATGAAGTCGAAACAAGCTTATTTTTTAACTATAAAGTCTCATTTTTGTTGCTGTGGTCAAGAGGACATGTAACTTAATAATCCAAAGCTGTGGAATCACAGCTTTGTGACAGAGGTTGGTTTCAATAAAATAATTAAATGCTGCAGCTTCTGCAAAAAAATGCAGGCTGTAGCAGTGCATGTTCTAGATGCATAATCTGTCTCACTTTTTCAGTGGATGAGAAGTTTGGCATATTTTTTGAGTGCACAGCATTTCTCTCTCTTTATATATATATTTTATACTAATTTTTTTACTGCAGTAGTCTGTTGCCTTTCTGTATGACATGGATGTGAAGATATAAGACTGGTTGCCATAAAAGGGACAATCAGCCTTTTCTTTCATTTGAACAGTGGCTATACAAACCATTCATACAGACATATTTACATAGTACGCTGTGGTTATCTGCTGTTCATCAGTCTAGTGCTATGTCGGAGTCCAGAATATCCCTCTGGCCACCCTGGAGGGTTTGGAGACCAGACAGGGGGGTCTGGGATCTGTACAAGGGGGTCAGCCAGCCTCACACAGAGCCCAGGAGGACATTGCCTCTGATCCCTGGCCATGGGAGTGAATGCCTACATTGTATGAAGAATCACAAGCTGAGAGAGTTCAAAATCAGTCGTAGTTAGTTTATCATAGGATGTAAATGTAGAATCTAGGATTTTTAGTATATGGGTTTGAAGAGGCAAGATGGAGGAATTGGGGAGTGGTCCTCTCCTCCTTGTTCTTGTTCTTTTCCCCCATTTTCTGCTGAGTTGTATTACAAGGATTGGTTTAGAATAGAAATGACATGTTAACATAGGTAGTGAGTATTGGTAAAATTCTGTAAATAAAAAGTATGTTGTGAATGGTGGTTGGGTCAGAGAAATGATACAAAAGGTCCAGGACTCTCTGATCCGCCCCAGTCCGCCGCATGTCCTGCTCTGCTGGAGATGCCTTGCAGAACTGAGAAAGAACTAAGATAATGTACCCTGCCAGGGAGGCCTGGCAGAGCTGAGAAAGAACTGAGAGATAATGAAGAATAAACAACCTTGGAAACATGCACTGGTGGACTCAGCTTGTCGTCTCTGGCTCCGGCGTGAAACACTTAGGGCTAGAGAAGATGAAAAACCTTATTACCTCGGGGAACAGCAGCCCCGAGGACTCCCAGGGAACAGCAACCTTGGGAGAAAACCTTATTACGTCGGGGAACAGCAACCCCGAGGAGAATCTCGGGGAACAGCAACCCTGAGAGTGCTAGAGATGGAACTTTGCATTAACTACTGCCAAAGGATTTGCATGCTTTAGAATTTAATTTTTCAGCCTTTTCTGATGCTTACACCATGACAGGAATTTTTCTAGGCTTTCTATATTTCTAGCAAATACACAGGTACTGAACACAGAACCTGTAGTCACTTAAAATGTCTGCAGTACAGACTTCTGCTTATCTGTGGCTACAAAAATGTCGTGCCTTCCAGTAATGATGAGCAGAATAACCTCCATCTGTGAATTTGCTTGTTGACATATATAACAAGTCCCCAAGGTTAAGAAGAGACAGAAAACTAGGAAACTGAGCATTTAGAAAGAATTGGTGTTTCTCTTCATCTCTTGCTAGATAATGAATGCTGTCACCTTCCACAGCCTTCCCTAACATTTGACATTTGAACTCAAACTCCTGCAAGAAGATTAAACTTTGAACTTCAGATGTAGGAGCTGAGAAGTGAACTTCCCCTCTTGATCTCTTGACTGACCAGCTGTCGTGGTTGGGGGGGGAGGTGAATTCTTCCAGGGGGATGTGGGCAGTCCAGTCAGTGATCAGCTTTTCTGCTGGCACCTGGGTTGGTCACTCGGAGGTTTGGACACGCCTCTGAGGACACAAAGAGTTAAAAGCAGGAGTCTGAGAGGCTCGGCCTCTTTTCGGATCCGGGTTTTCAGCAGAGAGACGTCTCCAGTCTCCTTCCCCCGCCTGGCCACGAGGCTGGGTGGGGGAGGGGAAACACGTGGTCGGCTCAGGTAAGCCAGAGCCCCCGGGGGGGGGGGGAAGAAGAGAGGGGACAGGACTGGAACTGAGCTGCCCCGTCCAGGATGGAAGGGTAGAAAACTGTGGAAGTGCCTTCTGTGTGTGCTCACCCCCCCCCCCCCCCCCAAACTCCGAGAGAAGTTGCTCAGCCACGTGGGGGTTTGCCGAGCCTGGGAGTGCCTGAGCTTGCACCCTGCCGAGAAGAAACTGTTAACCCTTGCTTGGCAGAAAGAAACTTTTCTTAGACATTGATTCTCATGACTAGTAGTTTTCAGAGAGAGGGAAGCGGCCTGAGACCGAGATGATAAAGCATGATTGGAAGGAACTCGATGGAAGAATGAGAGGAGTAGCCTTAGAGCTAGACTTCTCTTGCATAATGTCAGCCATGGACTGAACTTGAGTCTCTTTTGAACATAAACTGCATTTTTAGGTAGATGCAGCTGCCCCTTGCTTTTGCTACAGTGACTGGCACTTGAAGAGTTAGAGCGAGCAGAGAAAAGAGGGGGAGGGTGAGGTGGTGCCCTCTGCCCTCAGGGCAGACCTGCTCCTAGAACCCTGGCCCCTGGGTAAAAAGGGGGAGAGCTCGGCATGCAGCATCCTTAAAAAGCCCTGTATGTAGTTTTGGCCTATGAGACAGCAGTGAGAGCGCTGGACATAGGAAAAAGAGAGTGTCACCTTAGCAGACTTCTCCGAGCAGTGCTATGGGTGACATAGAAACACATAAGGGGTGGACCCGTGTTTTCTGAAGAACAGTTTGTGGTGCGAGAGAGACTCCTCTCTCCCTTGCTGAATTGAAGATTAGTTTGTTTTTGAGTGGTGATTGTTTGATCTAAAACCCAGGGGTTGGTCTGTGAAGAGTGATGGGTGGGGAGGTAGAAACTGGGAGAAGAAATGTTCTAAGAAGTTTTTATTTCTGTCTCTGTGTGTGTTTAAGAGTATTTCTGTCCCTGTTCTTATGTAATTAATAAAGTTTTGGTGGGGTTTTTTTTGTTTTCAAGATTTAAGCCTGCTCTGCTCTGTTCCTGATCACATCCCACAGGAGTTGTTAGAGAAAAAACATATATTCATAGGTGCACTAACATCTGGCCAGTGCAAACCCATGACATTCATGGTTCCCTGACCGGGAAAGAATCGAAAGAATGATAGAATGAAAACTGTGAGATAAGATCAAAGAAGAACAAGAGCAAAGCATGAATTAAGTGATGATGTAAATTTATAGATGTAATGTTAGTTGTTATTTTAAGACAGTGTGTCCTCAGAGGCGAGGGGTGGAGACTGTCGTGGTTGGGGGGGGAGGTGAATTCTTCCAGGGGGATGTGGGCAGTCCAATCAGTGATCAGCTTTTCTGCTGGCACCTGGGTTGGTCACTCGGAGGTTTGGACACGCCTCTGAGGACACAAAGAGTTAAAAGCAGGAGTCTGAGAGGCTCGGCCTCTTTTCGGATCCGGGTTTTCAGCAGAGAGACGTCTCCAGTCTCCTTCCCCCGCCTGGCCACGAGGCTGGGTGGGGGAGGGGAAACACGTGGTCGGCTCAGGTAAGCCAGAGCCCCCGGGGGGGGGGGGGAAGAAGAGAGGGGACAGGACTGGAACTGAGCTGCCCCGTCCAGGATGGAAGGGTAGAAAACTGTGGAAGTGCCTTCTGTGTGTGCTCACCCCCCCCTCCCCCCCAAACTCCGAGAGAAGTTGCTCAGCCACGTGGGGGTTTGCCGAGCCTGGGAGTGCCTGAGCTTGCACCCTGCCGAGAAGAAACTGTTAACCCTTGCTTGGCAGAAAGAAACTTTTCTTAGACATTGATTCTCATGACTAGTAGTTTTCAGAGAGAGGGAAGCGGCCTGAGACCGAGATGATAAAGCATGATTGGAAGGAACTCGATGGAAGAATGAGAGGAGTAGCCTTAGAGCTAGACTTCTCTTGCATAATGTCAGCCATGGACTGAACTTGAGTCTCTTTTGAACATAAACTGCATTTTTAGGTAGATGCAGCTGCCCCTTGCTTTTGCTACAGTGACTGGCACTTGAAGAGTTAGAGCGAGCAGAGAAAAGAGGGGGAGGGTGAGGTGGTGCCCTCTGCCCTCAGGGCAGACCTGCTCCTAGAACCCTGGCCCCTGGGTAAAAAGGGGGAGAGCTCGGCATGCAGCATCCTTAAAAAGCCCTGTATGTAGTTTTGGCCTATGAGACAGCGGTGAGAGCGCTGGACATAGGAAAAAGAGAGTGTCACCTTAGCAGACTTCTCCGAGCAGTGCTATGGGTGACATAGAAACACATAAGGGGTGGACCCGTGTTTTCTGAAGAACAGTTTGTGGTGCGAGAGAGACTCCTCTCTCCCTTGCTGAATTGAAGATTAGTTTGTTTTTGAGTGGTGATTGTTTGATCTAAAACCCAGGGGTTGGTCTGTGAAGAGTGATGGGTGGGGAGGTAGAAACTGGGAGAAGAAATGTTCTAAGAAGTTTTTATTTCTGTCTCTGTGTGTGTTTAAGAGTATTTCTGTCCCTGTTCTTATGTAATTAATAAAGTTTTGATGGGGTTTTTTTTTGTTTTCAAGATTTAAGCCTGCTCTGCTCTGTTCCTGATCACATCCCACAGGAGTTGTTAGAGAAAAAACATATATTCATAGGTGCACTAACATCTGGCCAGTGCAAACCCATGACACCAGCCTGCAGCACTAGTATGTCATTTACAGCTGGCTGTAACTTTCCCAACTGGAATTAGATATTTATTCTTCTGTTATAAAGGTTGGATTTTAATATAATTGTTAGCCCAAATAGAACCATCTCAATGTCTCAGGTGCTAAAGCAAACCAGGATTTTTATCTTTTAGGATTCATTCTTTGGTGATTAAATTCCAGTTTAGAGAATTGCCATGTTTAGAATAAACAAGCAGCATACATGTTCTTAATGGAAGCTTCTTAAACACAAGTCACACAATATTAATAAGTATACTGATACTATGAGTACATTGATGATTCTGTATTGAAATAAGTTAGCCGAGACTCCATTTTCTTATTGTGGGAAAAGCCAATACCTTATTTTCACAACTCATTTGATACAGTTTCCATAGACCTCATGAGCAACACCTATTGGCTTTTAGTTTTCTTACTACTTCATTTATTGGTCAGAAGGTGATTTGTGTGTATGTGCTAAGATTCAGGTTGTTTACATTTTTCCTTAATGGGTTCTCATGGAACAGATGTTATTGTTATTGCAGGTACATTTGCTTTTCAACCCAGGAGTAGGTTGTTATGCTAATGAGTTTTCATACCAAGATTGTTTTTACATGGAAACATGCAAATTACTTAGAAGTGACAGGCTAACTTTGGCAATTTAGCAGAGCAGGCCTGATTTTATGAGGCCATTCTTTTATAGTTCTTTTACCTGTCACAACAATTCTGCATTAGTTGAATGGATTATGAAGAATTTATTGAAAAAGAAATTATACATTTATATCCCTACTATCACACTATCACTAGAAATTATACATTTATATCACAGAATTCTCAAATTGTGAGAGAAAGTGAAGAAATTGAATGATAATACTAACTGTCTTTTCTACATACTCTTGCAGAATGTAGACAAGTGGTCCTTTGATGTATTTGCACTAAATGATGCCAGTGGAGATCATGCACTGAAATTTATTTTCTATGAACTTCTCACACGCTATGATCTGATCAACCGTTTCAAGGTCAGTAGTTAGAAGACGGCTATCTTCATTCATCTTGAATTTTGTTTAACTTCCCTCTCATCCTGCTTTTTTTCAATTAAAAATGAAATTTTAGTGATCTTTGGAGAATTTGTAAACACTGCACTTTCCCTAATAAGCAAGACCATATGTGACAATTGAAAGTAGTATTTTCAGTTGCAATGAGGCACCATGAACTAGATGGGGGTTCCAAATGAAATCCATGGGAAATACTGCGTTTGATTCTCTAAGAATGATAGTGTCATTTTCCTGAGCTTTATAGGATCCTCAAGCATGCAGGCATAAAAGAGAACAAGAGAATATGAAAGCAAATTCAAACTCATTCCAATTACATTGGCCAGCAGGTCAAAGAACGTGATTCTACTCCCAACTCTGCTCTCATGAGACTCCATTTGGAGTACTACATCCAGGTCATCCAGGTCTGGAGCTCTCAGCACAGAAAAAACAAGAACCTGTTGGAGCCATTGTAGAGGATGGCCACAGAAATTATCAGAGGGCTGGAGCACCTTTCCTGTGAGGAAAGGCCAACAGAGTTAGCATTGTTAAGCCTGGAGAAGGGAAAGTTCTGGGCATTGTTTATTGCAGCCTTTTGTTACTTGAAGGGGACCTGTAAGAAAGACGAGAGAAAACTTTTTTTCAGGGTCTTTTGCAGTAAGACAAAAGTTAATGATTTTAAACTAAAAGAAGATAGATTTAGACTAGCTATAAAGAAGATTTTCTTATAGTGAGAGTGGTGAAACACTGGAAAATGTTGCCCAGAGAGGTGGTAGGTGCCCCATCCCTGGAAGCATTCAAGATCAGATTGGACTCTGAGAAACCTGGTCTAGTTAAACTTGTCCCTTTTCATTGCAGGGTCAGGTTGACCAAATGACTTTCAAAAGTCCCTTCCAGCCCAAACTATTCTATAATTTTGTAATTGTTACAGAGGTTTCCTCCAGCTTTGAAGAGGAAACATTGCCATCCAGTTGTTGACCACTCTCCCCATGCAGATACTCTGTCATCCCTTCCACTACTGACATTTTCGTTTCCCAGGAAATTTCCCACTCTGACTGGAAAGAGTTTACAGGTGTCTAGATCTCATAATTTTTCAGGAACTTCCTATGCCTGATAAGACATCAAGATGTCTGCTCAGAACTGCATCCTCTGCTTATATGTACCTAAGAGGAGAAGACCAGTGATCTTCTATATGGAAACCTTAGTGTTTAATGTATTTCCTGTCTGAGCAGATGAAACAGGAGAACCTATGTTACCAGTTGCATATGTTACCTCTTGGCATAGTCTCCTTTCTAGAAAACCCCTGAATTGCATTTTGTCAGGTGATTTCAGTTACTTGGAGTCAGAAAAACATGGCAATCCCATAGGATGGGTAGGCTGGATTTTGCTGTGAAAAACCAGAGGTCTGATAAATGATAGCCCTCTTAGAGTATCTAAGATTTGCTATATCGTGTTTCATTAGAAAATCTTAAATGTGAATTGTAAAGCAGAGATATATTCCAGTGGATCATGAAGGTAACAGGCTGTTGCTTGCAATCTATTTAGAAATATTTCTCCATGGCAATCAATCCAGCAGTTGCTGTTACATTTCATATTGTATGTGTTCTAGACAACATTTAGTTATATACATAATATATGTATTTCTGTGTATTTATTTGTGGGAATGAGTCACATGTAATGTAATTATGGATGGAAAAAACAGTTTGAAGTACTAACCTGAATTCACTCTCTCTCTTGAGTGACTGTTTCAGATGTTCTGGCATTTTGTTGTTTTGTGAAGTACAGATGGCTGTTTGAGAACCTTTTATCAAAATACTCCTGTGTGAATGCTAGCATTAAAGCTGATTGTTTGCTTGCTTGCTTGTTTTTGGTTTTGGTGGTTTCTTGTTGATTTTTTTTTTTTTTCTTTCTTTAATTCTGTGCTGGTTTACTTAGATTCCTATTTCTGCCTTGGTGTCTTTTGTGGAAGCTCTGGAGGTTGGCTACAGTAAACACAAAAATCCTTATCACAACTTAATGCATGCTGCAGATGTCACACAGACAGTCCATTACCTCCTTTTCAAGACAGGCACAGTGGTAAGTAAAAGACTTGGCATCCTGAATATATAGTGAGTTTACTACAGTTTCTGCTTATTAATGAGATTATAATTATCCAAAGTAGAACCTGTTTACACTGTAGATACACTTAATTTGATATGGCTCGGCTAATAAAGGTAAAGACTTGGGGTTATTTAGGAACAGAGGGTAAGTGAAGTTGTTGATAACTCTTAGCAGTGATCTAAAGAGGATGAATGAGAAACCCAAGCCTGGTTTTTCACTCTGACACAGATCTTCTGTGTGAATCTGTTAACACACATTTGCTGGGATTCATTTAACCTAATATGAAGAATTGTATTGTCCAAGTTTTCTTCTTAACTTAAAGTGGGATACAGTACATTCAAATGATAATTCATTCCACTTATTTGAGCACAACAGGTGCTAGGATCTGCAAATGCTGATTTTCCATCCACTTCTCTACAGCAAAATTCTCTGGACTGATTTGCACAGAAACCTACAGACAGAAGTCTGACAAAACAATGCCAGGAATGGATAGTGGGCTTGAAAAACAAACAGTGCACAATATGTTCCTGCAGTGGTTCTCAAGGCAAACAACAGAACTACATTTGAGGGTGGACTAGAGAAATTGAAGGAAGATAGATTCCAGAGTGAAGATCAACCACTGCAGTTTGGATTCAGCTCAGAAAGTTGCTGGCCACACCGTTGGGGAGAAAAAATAGCAGAGAAAGTTCAAAGAGTACAGGATACATATGTATTCATTCTCTTCTTCTTTCTCCTGGTTACCACTGCAGCCAGAAAAAGGAATGAAATTACCTTTAGTATGATTCTGTGGAGCAGATCTTTTGCAGACATTATTTGCCTCATTTTTTCCATGCATCTAATTTGCCCTTGCTCTTGCATTGGCAGAAGTGTAGAGGCAAAGGTGACAGTGAAAGGGAGATTAATCTGTTAAATGTTTGGCAGTTATCTCCTGTTATAGCATGGTCATTCAGTGATTGCTCTGTTTGTGGCTGGTACTTGAATATGTGTAATATTGTTATATTGCACTTCGTTTCGCTGAGGTTCTTTCACTAACCAGTGTGCAGTTCGAGGGTCATGGAGACTTTGTAGTGCAGAGCAGACACATGAACCCAGGTCAGCAGATGCTGAGGCTCTTACTGCAGCTCAGGCTTTCTTGAACATCCCCCAATTGCTATAAACTCTGTCTCTGGAACTGTTGAAAAAAAAAAAGAAAAAACCATGTGCCTCAGTCCAATCAAATTCCAACACTCTTTCTAATGCAATGAGCACCTTTGATCAGCTACACAAAATCACTATAGAAATTGTCTGTCAGCATCACTACTCTGCTCCAAAAGGTTACTGGATTAAAACACCCAGCCAAATGTAGCAGATCTCCATCCTATGTATGTTCAGCACTACCTTATTTTCTATCTTGCTGCTTCTTGATCTGTTAGTCATTTAGCAGCAACTCAGCCTGTGATGCACCAGGGCTGAATGGTATTTTCTATCCTGTCTCTGAGTGCAATGAAGCAAGGAAAGTGTTAAAGAAGTGAGAATTGGAAGGACATGAAAATACATGAGTAAGCAATGGAGAAGTTTGGACATTTTTCCTCTGAGAGAGAGAATGCAGCAGACGAGAAAGAAATAAAACACCAAACCCGAAATAATGCCCACAAAATCAAACTATACCAACCTCTTTTTCAGAAGAAAAGGTGATCTGAAATCACAAAATGAACTACATTGGAAAAGACTTTTGAGTTTATCAATTCCAACCTATGAACTTAACACTACCTTATCAACTAGACAATGGCACTAAGTGGTACATCCAGTCTTTTCTTAAATACCTTCAGGGATGGTGACTCCAGCACCTTCCTCAGCAGCCTATTCTAATGCCCAATCCCTCTTTCTGTGAAGAACTTAATATCCAGCCTACACCTCTGCTGCTGCAGGCTAAGACTGCTCTTGCCCTGTAGCTGGTTGCCTGGGAGAAGAGACCAACCTCCACCTGCCTACTACCTCCTTTGAGAGAGTTGTAGCGAGTGATAAGGTCTCTCCCCTGAGCCTCCTTTTCTCCAGGCTAAACAACCCCAGCTCCCTCAGTCGTTCCTCACAGGGCTTGTGTTGCAGACCCTTCACCAGCCTTGTTGCCCTTCTCTGGACATGCTCCAGCATCTTAACATCCTTCCTAAATTGAGGGGCCCAGAACTCGACACAGTACTCAAGGTGTGGCCTCACCAGTGCTGAATACAGGGGAAGAATCACTTCCCTGCTCCTGCTGGCCACACTATTCCTGATCCAGGCCAGGATGCCATTGGCCTTCTTGCCCTTGTGGGCACACTGCTGGCTCATGTTCAGGCTGCTGCCAGTCAGTACCCCCAGGTCCCTTTTTGCTGGCCACCATCCAGCCACACTGTCCCCAACCTGTAGTCCTGCAGGACCTGGCACTTAGTCTTGTTAAACGTCATATTGTTGGATTCAGCCCATCAATCCAGCCTGTCCAGGCAGCTCTGCAGAGCTCTCCTACCCTCCAGCAGATTGATATTCACAACCAACTTGGAGTCGTCTGCAAATTTGCTCATGGTAGACTTGATCCCCTCATCCAGATCATCAGTAAAGATCTTAAAGATCTTAAAATGGGCCCATACACAGATCCCTGGGGGACACCACTAGTGACTGGCCACCAACTGGATGCAGCACCATCTACCGCCACTCTCTGGGCCCGGTCATCCAGCCAGTTCTTAACCTAACAAAGAGTGCTCCTGTCCAAGCCATGGGCTGTCAGCTTTTCCAGGATTATTCCATGGGAGATGGGTGTCAAAGACTTCACTGAAGTCCAGGCAGACAACATCCACAGCCTTTTCTGCATTCACCAGGCAGGTCACCTGGTCATAAAAGGGGATCTGGTTGACTAGACATGGCTGGCCTCTCCTAAATTCATGCTGGCTGGGTCTGATCCCTAGGCTGTCTTGTATGTGCCATGTGATCACCCTCAAGATGATCAGTTCTATAACCAGGCCAAGCATTGAGGTCAGGCTGTCCAGCCTGTAGTTTCCTGGATCCTCCTTTTGTCTCTTCCTATGGATGGGCATTGAATAGCCAGCTTCCAGTCATCTGGGACCTCCCTAGTTTGCCAAGACTAATGATAAATGATGGAGAGCAGCTTGGTGAGCTCTTCTCCCAGCTCCCTCATCACTCTAGGATGGATCCCATCTGGTCCCACGGATTTGTGAGCATGGAGGTGGCTTATGAGATCACTAACTCCGTCCTTCTGGATTACAGCTGGAAACTGTGCTCTGTGTCCCTGTCTACTACATCAGGAGGCCAGTTATCCAGAGGATGACCTGTCTTATTGGTGAAGACTAAGGCAAAGAAGGTGTTAAGTACAGGTTTCCTCACCTTTGGTCACTATATTCCCCACCATGTCCAATAATGAACGGATGTTTTTCTTGCCCCTCTCCTTTTGCCATTATTGTATTTATAAAAACATTTGTATTATCTTTTACGGAAGTGCATATGTGCAATATGTATAAATATGTGCATATGTGTTTTGGTTTGAAAGACAGGTGTCTGCTAGGGAGAGCAGGAGCCTCACTTGGAATGGAGAATGTAAATTCCCTCCCTCCAAATTTATTATAATTTTGAAATTAAAGGGCTCTCAGGCAAAGATATGAGGATAGGAATAACTGTTTTTTCCTAGTATATATAACAAAACAAACAAGCCACAATATCTATGGCATTGAGAACAAAGAGAACCAGGAACCTCATGAAAGCCTTCTTGGCTGTGGGCAATTTCCCCTTTGGTGCAGTTCTGGTCACAGCCGGCAGGGGTGCTGGTGGCTCCTGGTGGGCAGGGCAGGTGCAATGATTCCCCCACAGCTGCAGTGGGCGCTGTGGTGCGGGCTTGGGCAGCACAGGGTAATGGTGGCTTAGTACGAGACAGGGAGGGATGGAAGAGAGGCTTCGCTTTACAAACCCCTGGGGCTGTCAATCCTGGTGCCCCAGCAGGACTCTCAGAAGTAGTGGGCTGGAACAGCAGGGATGAGCAGAAATCCCTGGGGCGGTGGACGAGATGTCTCAGAAACTCTGTGGAAATAGCTGAAACTGTGGGACATCGCAGCAGGGCAAGGGGGTTCAGGGGCCAGCAGCAGAAGAAAGGCAGCTCCCGGCTGGGTTAAGGAAGTGGCAGTGAAATTCCTTTCCCCAAGCAGCAGCTCAACCATCCTCCTCTGAAAGCCAAGAGTGAATGAGAACCCCCAACTGCCTCAGCTCCTTTCCTTTACCTGCCTTTATTCTTGTGGTATCTCTGTCCCTCCTGGAGAAACTCCCAAAAACCAGAGGACTGCCACCAGACACCCTTCTTCCTGGAGGCCTGGCCACCTCCTCCCGTCTAAAACACCCAGCCATCAGTGCATCTTAGCAACTCAATGGGAAAAAATTCCACAAGTAAAAAGAAAAGGAAAGAAAAGGAAAGAAACCCAACCCCAACAAGAGGTCAGAGAATGTACACATACCAGACTTCCATCTAGAAAAGAGGAACTAAAATGTTCCTACAAGCACATGCTTGTAAGCATATGTACATGCTTGCACTGCAGTCAGTGTCTGAACTGAGCTTATGGCCCATGTCTTCTTACTGCAATTAGCTACGCACTCAGTAGCCCATGCGGACCATTATGATGGAGTTGAAGTCCAGAGGAGTGTCTTCTGCTTCTCAGGAATATTCCCAAGCACTAATCATTCCCACACCCAAATCATATGTGTTATTTGGTTTAGGATCTAATATAGCCCAATAGGAAACCACTCCACAATCTCGCAGCACTGTGACATTTCGGCTGTGCTTCTCTTGTTTGAATGTTTTTTTTAACTTTGGTTTTAATTTTTTTTCTTCTTTATTTTCACCTCATCTTCCGTGTACTATACAACTGTTGTTGTTTAAATATATGGGGGGTCCCCGGGGAGTGCCCCCCGGAGACCCCCGGGGTCTTTTGGGGTCGTGGTGTTCCCGGGCTTGCAGGCAAGGAGACTCAGATGCCGGTGGGATGCTGATGAGGTGAGGGTTTATTCACTGAGGGAGAGGGGAAGGGGGGAGGGGGAAGGGGGGAGAGGAGAGAGGAGCGTCCGGACGCCTCCAGGGGTAGAGGGGCAAGAGGGGCAGAGCCTTCTGCCTTAGCATTCTTATCACAGAGGTTCAAAGGGGCGCGGTAACATTCTCCAGCCAATGAGGTTACAGATACAGGATACTGCAGGGAGGGTACGGACTGGGGATAAACCATACATTTTCCAAGGGTGAGCCAGAGCAAACCATTTCCATAAAATGCAATCCCACATACAACCAATCTCAAAGTGCATAGATTAATGGAGTTTGAAAATGAGAAGCAATCAGTCCTAATGTCCTGCTCACAGCAAGGCTAGCTTCTTACACGCATGGTGTATTCACACACAGCAAAGAAACCTAGAGGGCATTTTCCGCTTTCCAGGATTTGCTCACTTCAGTATCTTATCCTTACTGTAGTGTGTCTAGTTCTTTAGTTCATCACTTCTACAACATTTATGTAAGCAACTTGGACATGCTGGAATACAAGATTTTGGTTTCCCAAGTTTGTAAGGGCCCTTGTTTTAATTCTTCACCAATGGAATGAAGACTATTTGTAAACAAATTATATAATAGGGAGTATAGGGAAAAAATAGGAAAAAACCCTCTCATTTTTGCTGCTAACTAGTTATTTGTAATGTGAAAAAAATGGGTTTTTTTAACATTTAAATATTCTATGTAGTTAAAATTCATTCTAGTCTTAAAAGTAAGAAACATAGTTCTAGTTCATCTTTACATGGTTCATTTGCCTCTGTCACACTCCCTGTTATTTGTGAACTCTCCGAACAGTTTCATTCCATCTCTATTTTTCTAAATTTTTTTTTCAATTAAATCTTCTTTCCCTCTCCTTTTGTAAAATTTCATCAGTTTTCCTGTTAATTTTCCCTCAGGATGATGCTTTGGAGTTTGTTTGTTATACTTTATTGTACGAACTACAAAGTTTTTGTCTCACTCATAGAAAAAATGTTGAAAGAGAATTTGGAATTATTCTGATGTTTATCTCATAGAAGATTGGCATACAAGCATGAAATGCAGGAACAGCTTCCAAGACCCAACACACTTTTTGCTCATTTAATTCCTTCCTGTATTAAACTCTGTTGTTCATCTCTGATTCTTACTTTCTTTGATACTGTTTTCTGATTAATCTTCATAACTGTTTGGAAATACCATGGTTTCTTTTTTAACCTAGACAATGATGGGAAAATTGTAAAGCATAAGACTTCTTTCTCTGATACTGACAAAAATTACAGGAGACTATTTCCTGCAGCAGACCTGAAAAACTGTGAAAGTGAAGGACTTTTGTCACATCTTTTAGTACTAAAGGGAAATGAGATAATCTCTACTAGCCTATTGTGATTAATAAGCAGGTCATCACAAGCTTTGAAAATAACACCTACTTTGGAATAAAAGTTAAACTCTTGGGAAGGAAACTAGTTAATTATTTACATTGTAGCAATTTCTTGGAAATGTGCCTTTTTTTTTTTTTTTTGGTTAGATTTGGGAACACAGCTCTTTCCTCTTCCTTCTTTTTACTATATTCATCAATCCTTTTGTTTACATGCAAATGTAAACAAAATGTAATTATCCAGTAGATAATTCATATTTACTGTATATTTTTGAAAGGCAGTAATGCTTCCTTGCCCATTTTTTTTTTTCATTCTGGAAGCCAATACTTGGTATTTCATGCCTTTTACTTTCCCCCATTTCTGACCTCCTACCACCGCAGAAAGTTTGATATGGTTTTATTCTGGATTGGTTTTGTCAGCCCTTTAGAAATCCAACCCATTCACATCTCCTTGTTCTTTTCATCTTTTGTGACACTGTCCTGGTGTTCTTGATGGTTTTGTTCTTTAAAAATTAGCTCTCTGTTTCTAAGATGAAACCCACCAGAAAGCAGTGAAATGTAAAGTCAGCACTTTGATGGAGATTGCATTGATTCTTTGCAGGCTCTTTGCCATCTTGTTTGCTTTCTCTTGAAAGGTTGTAGCAGGAAGAAAGGGACTAAGAGGTTCCAGCTGCTTGCCTTGTGCCACTCACAAGCCTATTTTGACTTTCTTCTACTTACACTGCTTTATTTATTGCCAACAATTACCAGCTGTAATTCCACTTTATTCTGGGTGATCTTCCTGGAATGCTGTTATGATACTTAATACTGCTAATACAAGATACTGCTAATAATAATATCTAATACACCCTATTTGAAAACCTACCTTACCCAGAATTGTTCAATAAGTGATGCTTTGGTAAGGTATGCAAGTCAGCTCTTTTCCTGTATGTGCCTTAAGAGGTAGGAAGGTAGGAAACCTCAAATACTAAGATTCATTGTCTTAGTAATGCTTTAAGACTTGAGTCATGAGATCTCCAGAAGGTCTAAAGTGGATGCATTTGACTAGCTGAATATGTCCTGAATGAATTCTGCATGCATAATACAAGCTTTCCCTGGCTGTTTCTGAGCACTTGTGCTCTGATTCTTTTCTATAATTTGTAGTCTCTCTTTTTGGCAAATGGCAGACCCCTATTAGCAAGGGAAGTCCAAATCCAGACATATAGCCTGGAAATCCTAGTTCCATTTTTCCCCCATTGTGGTTGCCAGAAGTTGTTGCTTGAAAGTTGAATTAATGTTCTTAATCCTTTAGAAATCATTCCTTATTCACAAGTCACACCTGGAAACAAAACTGAACAGGCTTCCCCACCATCAGGGTGCTCCAGTCATGTCCTGGATCAATTGTGTAGATATGAGAAAACAGTGAATTTCTTGTTTCTGATAGTTTCTTGCACTTCTCACCATTCTCTCTCTCTTGCCATTAAAAAAAAAAAAAACAACACCAACACATACACACCCCAAAACCCCAAAGAATCGAATAAAAAACAAACCAAACAAAACATGAAAAAACAAAAAGAAAAAGAAAAAAAGAAACAACCCAAAACCAAGAACTACCTTGAATATAGTCAGTAGCATTGTGCAAAATATCTTTGGGCTATATTTTCAAACTACATCTTTAATGTAAGGGGATCTTTAATACTGAGACTTGCTCCATTCTTCCCTGGTTATACAGAGATGATTGTGAAACAGATAAAGAGCTAGACGGGTTGCTGTGTGCAGATCCCACTCTTACCAATGCTTCCCTGCACATGCTTAACACACTAGTGGTGGACCCTGATGTCTAGATGTACATGTCTAGAATAGATTTTGGAAACCTTAGTGCCTTTGCTGGGCTTTGAATTAAAAGGCAGTTTGTATAAGAATGCCTGTCAAAACATTTGCAGGTTGACAGTGAGGTATTACAGAAGTATTTGGCAATCACTGTGATAAAGGCTTTTTCTAAATACAATGCATTTAAGCATTTCATACAAATATTTGCAGCATCCACAGTATCTAAAACCTTTGGCTCCAAAGTGCTTGATGTTAACAACACTCCTTGTGGGCTACCAGTGGAAAACCAGACAATAAAATTAGTTATTTTTGACTCAGATAAAAATTATTTAAACCATCTGAATAATTTACAAATCTAAGGCAAAAGTGACTTAAGCATTGTAAAATAAGGCTTTGGCTAGGGAATTAGGACTAATCCCACAAACTTCAGGGCTTTCTCAAGTGTTTTTAAAAATGATAAATAAATAACAAGATATACATCTTTTGAGGTTATCTTCCTTGTTCTCCTCATGATTCAGTGATTCACAAAGACTTTTAGTTTTCTGGAAAATAGTGGCATTCTTCTGTATTTGAGTCTCTACTACTCAGGTAAACTAAACTGAAAATACATACCCTGGTGGTATGTGTTTACCTGCACATATATCATCAAGTTTCCCTTGATGAACCTTGATTTTCTTGAGTTTTCCTTGTTGCTCTTCTTCAAGCATTGCTCTTTCAGAAAGGCACATTTCCCCTTGCTCTGCCTTAAACCTTACTAGCTGCTGAAGCAGTTTTGCTGAAGTTCCATTTATTTAGATGAAGGTCCAGGATGAACACTGTAATGGCTTTTATGTATCAACTAGAGAAGTTTTCTTTAAAACAGCTGGCAGACTGCAGGGGAAGGGTGAAGACATGCAACACTGACTGTCAGCAGAGGATAAATAATTTACCTTAGAAGACAAAAGCCTGAGAAAATGACAGCTTATCTGATTGTACTGTAATCTCTTTTCAGCATTGGCTGACAGAGCTGGAGATCTTCGCTATGATTTTCGCAGCTGCCATACATGACTATGAACACACTGGAACCACCAACAGTTTTCACATCCAGACACGGTGAGGCCATCAAGTAAATCATGATGAGGGGTCAGGAAATAGAGGGAGAAACCTTTGGAGAATAACAGCACAGCCACCTTAAAAAAGTGCAGTAATGTCTGCTTTCAAGTGTTACATGAGGAAAGTTCACTTTCTCAGGTTACATTTAATTTTCTCTTGTTCAAACATTCACAATGGAATGCATGTATTCTAAATTTCTGAGCATTGTTTCATATTATTAACCAGGAAAAATGAAGTTCCAAAAATATTTCCATGTAAAGTTTTCAAAGACAAACGGCTGTATAGAGTGATGTATTTTGACAAAGATAAAGTTTGGAAGGAAATATTATGATTTTACAGTTTTTTCTCCTTGTTGAATTTGAAGAATCAAACATTATTGGCATAAATGAGGCATTCAACCGTGTTTATTGCATTCATCAGTGAATGTGAACACTACACATACTATTTCTACTTGAGTGGAATACCAAGATAGGTAGGTATTTCTCTGATTAGGTAGTGGTAAGTATATCCCCTTGATGCAGGAAAGCTTTCAGCAGGAGGATATGCTTACTACTACCTATTCAGGAAAATACTTTTTCAAAGCATCATAAATTGCTAGAGAGTAACTAACTGATCACAAACTAGACTGGACCGGTGTATTTTATAAAACTTTTGAGCTGGTGGAAAATAGGAAAATTAGATGAAGATGGCAGCAAAATTCAGAAGTGTGCAAAGATTATGAAATCTCTAATTTCAGTGATAATTAAGCATCTAAAGTCTGTGTGTTATTTTGACAATAAGAGTGTACTGGTAGTCATGCCAAAACGTCTAAATGTCCTCAACTGACACTGCACACTTGGGCATTTCTAAGATGCATTTTAATTTAATTAGATTACATGTCTGTAATTAAAGGAGAGATCTGTAGTGTGTTAGCTGCATCATGCCGTGCATCAATAATGGTTTCCAGGATAAAGCACACATATGCACAGTAAAGACTGGGAATGAAGAAAGAAGTCTCTATCTCTGTTCTGGGTGAAGACACACTGCTTTTCTTACAATTTCATGCATACAGGAATTAGGGATCTACTGTACTTTCCAAATACTAATAAAAATACTCAAAGAAGTACAGTCATAATTTAATTTTTCAAACACTGAACATCAGATAATGTGAAGTGTCAGAGGATAAAAATATACACTGCTCTCTGTGAAGCAAATCTGAGTAAGGACTGCAACAAAACATATTCAGCCTCTCTTGCTGATAACTTCTTTGTCTACAGACCAGTTTACCCATTCATCAATTAGAGGTCTCTGCTCTGGGGCTTAAAATCAGGCATGAAGTACCTTTGGTCTTACCCTGTCCCATTGGCAATTTCCTTTCCAGACAGCATAGTCCAGCACACAGATGTCAGAAATCAGTTGAGCTATATCTTGCTTACAGCCAGTTTGCTGTTCTGAAAACAGTATTGGGTCACGTTGCAATTGCTTACTTGGGTTCAGTCAGATTTCAATATCAGAGAGGCATACATAAGTACTAGGAAAAAACCTCATGGTTCTAATCCAAGTTTACATATCTCTCACAACTTTCAGCACTTGTTTTCAAGTATGTTTTCAACAAGGCATTTAGGTGAGTCTTATCTGGTGAAATAGATTTTGCAGTGTTCTTTATATTTCTTTTACTAGTAATAGCAATTAACCAAGTATTACAAGAACTCTTAAAATGCTCATATCTGTTCTATAGACTTAATTGCTGTAGCTGATTAAAGGAAAACTTCTTTAGACACAAGAGAAACAACCTTTCCCATGTTTTCTTTTAAATGCTAGGTCAGACTCAGCCATTCTATATAATGACCGGTCTGTGCTTGAAAATCACCATGTTAGTGCGGCGTATCGTCTTTTGCAAGATGATGAAGAGATGAATATTTTATCTAATCTATCAAAGGATGATTGGAGGTAAAAAAATGAGTGTGGTGGCTGCCTAGGAATATTGCAGCATTATCATAGACTGGTATTGCCTTGTTTGAATAGTAATATGCATTATTGTGTATTACATATTAGTCTTTCCATGCTACAAGATAAAGAACTTTAGGAGGTGTTTGTCTTCTTTAATCCTGCTTTCAATTTTCACTTCTAATAGTGAGATTTGACTTTCTGACAATGGGTTATAGTGTACAATTGACTCCCATATAATTATTAAGTATCATAGAGACACGCTTTGTATATATATGTAATTAAGTGTAGAGCTAATCTGCTGTTTCTTTGTCCTAAAGCATAAACAAAACCTTTATGTACTTTAACACTTCCTGCCTGGAAATTATAAACGGGACTTAATGCAAAATGTTATCCAGTCCAGGGGCATGGATCTACTACATATGCTTAAGAGATTTAAGAAGCTGTAAATTAAAATAAGCTTCATGAAATGTATTATTTATGTGCCAAAATGAGCCCATGATTAACTTTCTAATAGCAGACAGTTCAAAGTGATGACAGTTTTCTGTTTTTACAGGGTTTCGTGAATTTCAAGGGGTGATAATTTTAAAAAAGCCTAGTGTGCTAGACAGGAAGGATCCAGCCCCATGATCTTTTTCATGGGAGAGGAAGCAGCTTGTGAAATCCTATGTGACACACAGTGCCTTCTACATATTCTTAAATGCAACATAGTGCTGAGCAGTTGTTTAATCAAGTTTTAATATAAATGTTGGGAAATAGGCCTGTCTCTGGGGCTGACTTCTACCAAAATGGTCAGTGAAGGCTCTGCTTGCTAATCTGTTTAGCCTGAGTTTCCTGTTTATTTTAACTTGTTGACAGTGATGTGATCCTGTAGCAAAACATCAAGAACTTACAGTGCTGATTTCAATCAATAGGACTGTTGTGGAGGAGTGTCCTAAACAGTGGCAACTGGATCTGGGGCAGCAGCTGTAACTTATGGAGGAAGAAGGGAGGACCAATTTTCATAGCGTGACTGTCCTGAGTGGCAGTAGTGAAAACAAGGGTCCCAACCAAAAGTTCTCTGCCAGCTCCAGTAACAGGAATTGCTCCTGGCAACTGTGGCCAAAAAAGTGTTAGGACATTTCCTCCAAAATAGTCTAGGACTGACAAATGCAGTTTCTCTGAGACCTGCACCAGGCAATTTCCCACAGAGTTCAGAGAGAAACTAAAGAATGCTTCTGCTTCTCTCTGCCCTGGCCCAGAGAGTACGCCCCAGGAAACTCTCTTGGCAGCCCACAGAGAAAGGAGAAAGAGAGCCCTGTGTGAGTGTTCCCCACTCTTAAAGGGACCCCAACACCTCCAGTCTCCATGGACCCAAAACACTGGTTCCAGTTCCACTTCTGATCCCTGGGTCTTAAAGGGACAGTAATACAAACTGCATGGACTGACACAGAGGAATAATGGAATACAATTCAAATTTTTTGGATCACCCAAGACTTTATCCACTCCTTATTCCATATGATCTATATCATACCCCAATTAATATCTCTCCATGAAAAACTTTTTCCTAATATCCAACCTATATTTCCCTTGGCGCATCTTGAGACTGTGTCCTCTCATTCTGTCTGTTGCTACCTGGAGAAAGGGACCAACCCTCACCTGACTACAACCAACTTTCAGGGAGTTGTAGAGAGTGATAAGGTCTGAGTCTCATTTTCTCCAGGCTAAATAACCCCAGCTCCTTCAGCTGTTCCTCATAGGGTTTGTGTTCCAAGCCCCTCACTAGCCTTGTACTTCTCCTCTGGACATGCTCAAGCATCTCAATGTCCTTCCTGGACTGAGGGGCCCAGAACAGGACACAGTACACAAGGTACGGCCTCACCAATGACATGTACAGGGTAAGAATCACTTCCCTGGTCCTGCTGACCTCACTATTCCTGATCCAGGCCAGGATGCCATATGCCTTCTTGGCCTCCAGGGCATACTGCTGGCTCATGTTCAGCTGGCTGTCTACCAGTACCCCCAGATCCCTTTCTGCCTGGGCACTGTCCAGCCACACTGTCCCCAGCCTATAGAGTTGCAAAGGGTTTTTGCGGCCAAAATGCAGGACTCAGCACTTGTACTTTGTCTTGGTTTGAAAGACAGGACCTCCCTAGAGATGGAGAATTCAAATCCCCTCCCTCCAAATTATTCTAATTTAGAAAATTAAAGGGGCTTTCAGGCAGAGGTATGGGGATAATAATAACGGTTCTTTACTAGTATATATGACAAAACAAACAAACAACAACAACTACAGCATTAATAATAAACAGAACCAGAACCTTTTTCTTTCACAAAAGCCCGGGGAAGTTTGATCTCGGTGCCCCTGCTGGACTCGAGAGGCCAAGCTGGAAGGATGGAAAGTCCTGGGCTGGTGGATGAGATGAGGAGCTCTGCGCTGGTAGCTGGAGTGGCAGGGGTGTCTCAGCAGAGCTGGGCAGTGCAGGGCTACAGAGTAGCAGGAAAGCCTCAAAGCTCCGAAGAAGCAGCTGCAGTAGGGGCAGGGCCAGAGAAGGCGAGCTCAGAATTCCTGGGTACATGAGCAGATGACAGTAGATTTCCCAGGAGAGACGGAGTGATGGCTGTGAACTCTTCTTGCAGCAAGGGGCAGCTTGACTGTCCTCCTCAATGCCAAGAGCAAGAGAGAGCCACTGCCCCCACAGCTCTGTCTTTTACTTTCCCAAAGCTCACGTTATCTCTCCCCTCTGAGGGAAGCTCCCTGAGACCCAAAAACAATAGCTGTAGCCTTGTGCTGCCATCTCCTTTGGCCATTTTCTTTGTTTTGGTTAAGCACTGTCATTAAGGTTTCTTAGCAACTTATGGAAAAAAATTCTGTAAGTGAAAAAGAAGCAAATCTAACCCCCAAAAGTCTTATCAGACTTTTATCCTACTGGACTGATGGATACATACGTACCTAAGAGTCGAGCTTTGAACATACAGCCCTGCACTGGTAGTCAGTGCAATCACTTCTTACATGGCTCAAACCCCTTCATAAGCTGCTAAGATCCCTTTTCTCATTGGCCTCATATTCTTTGTATTCCTGAACCCAAAGGTCATCCTCGAGTTTCTCCAGGCATCTTCTGCCGGAGGCTCCAGGAAGGATCATTCTTCTTGGCTGCAGTGTAGGGCACATTCTTCTCGTCCTGTTCCATCCAGACTGACCCAAGGGCTACTGCATGGACAATCTATTCAATTTTTTGATCTATTCAAAGTATTGCTGTTGTTCAGAGCCCCACATGAAATAATTTTTCTTTTGTGTCGCAAGGTAGAGAGAGTTTACAATCTGTCTGTGCTGTGGGATTTGCATTCCCCCAAAAACCCGTGGTGCCTGTGCTTCCTTCTTACTGCTCAGTGGGGACATAGTAGCTATGTTTTTAATCACCTCTTATGGAATTTGTTGATGTCTGTCTTGCCACTTCACTCCTAGCCACTGAATTTCCTGTGCAGGTGACTTGACTTTACTTTCTTTGATGACAAAGCCCACTTTGAGGAGATAACTGGGATAATTTTTTCCCCTTTCCCAAAAACTTCCTGTACCATTTTACCCCATAAGATCATGTCATCAATGTACTGTATATGTTCTGGACCCTTACCCTTTTCCATGGCAAATGATGGGGCTGTGCTTTCACCCCTGGGGACATTGGTTCCAGGTGTAGGAAATGCCCCTCCAAGTGAAAGCAAACTGTGGCCTGCTGCTAAAGAAATGGAGGAAAATGCATTAGCAATGTCAGTGGTGGCACCACTTTTTTTGCCTTGGACCTCACACTGAAGTTTCAAGATCCCAGCAGGTCACAGCAGCACTCAGTGGTGGTGTGACTTCATTCAGGCCATGATTTGTCTGTCAGTCTCCACTCTCCTTTAGACTAATATACAGGATATATGGGGTTATTGAAGGGTGAGCAAGTCTTGCTGACTGCTCCCCTGGATCTCCAGTTAATGGATCATCTTACAGATGGGAATCACAGAGTCTCGGTCAGTGCAGTATTGTCAGTGGTGCATTGTTTTGGCAGCAACTGGTACCTGCTGTTCTTCAACCCTCAGGTGTCCTACTACAGAAGGTTCCTTTGAAAGACTAGGCAAGGTATTCAATTATTTAACATCTTCTGTCTCCACAGCAGCTATCCCAAAAGCCCAACAAGGTCCTTTTGGGTCTTTGAAATAACCACTGGTAAGGTAATCTATACCAAGAGCACACGGAGCCTCTGGACCAGTCAAAACAGGTTGTTTTTTCCATTCCTTCCAGTCAAGGTCACCTCAGCTTCCAACAGAGTAAACTGCTGAGACCCCCTGTCATCCCAGCAACAGAAACAGCTTCTGTCCTCACCATGTCATGATGGCATCAGAGTAGATTGTGTGCTAGTGGCAGTCAAAGCTTTGTATTTTTGTTCTGATGCACCAGGATATTGAATCCACACAATCCAATAGACAGGATTTTCCCATGGCTCTATCAAGCTAGAGGCACAGCCCCTCTAGTTCTGGCTGTCATTCACTCCCTGGTCATCTGTTCTGGAGGTCCTTTCAAGTGGATCAGACATGTCATCTTCACTCCTCTTCTGGCCAGGAGCACACCCACAGGAAACGAGCTAAATTCATTCTTGCCAAGTTTCCTTTGTTAGTAGTTTCTTATTTTAGTTTATGTACCTATGCTGCTAAGATGGGAGTGGGTTTTCCATCCCATCTTCTCATGTCTTCTCCATATTCACAGAGGAAAAACCATAGCTTGCCTTGTGGAGCATATTCTCTCTCCCTAGCTGTGGGATGCCTACTTCAGGGATGCAGGGATTCTGGTCTGTACTGGCCATGTGCCAAGGAAAAGACCCACCCTAAGCTTTTTTCTGAGCTTTTGATGGCTTTCTGATGGATCTCTGAGAGCTCTCTTCAATCCTCTCTTCCAATTTCCACATACACTTGGTCAGGTCTGTTTCCAAGGCTGAGACTTTCGCTCAGGTTGGGATGTGAACAGTGTCTTCATATGTCTACAGCCTTCTTGTCATAGTACTCCCTGTTTCGTTTTCCTCATTCCATTGCAGCATCACTAGGAAGCGGGAATACACTTGTGTCCCAAGCTGTGCAAGTTTCGACCACACTGATGTTGTACAAGGTCTGGAATTCTTTTGTGTTCATCATTATTTGAGAAAATCATCTCGATCACAGCCAGTTTTTTCAAGCTTTGGATTCCTTGCTTGGTGATTTTCTACTGGCCTTGCTGCAGCTGGAGGTCTTATTGGCAAAGGTGTCTCTCCCTCACATTTGCTAAGAGTCACATCCAGAGGCTGAGAGTTTAGGCCTCCTTGCAGTTCCCTGGTTGATACCCACATCACACAACAGAAATCCCAAGTGCCTGGCTTCAGTGCCATCCAAAATTGTAGCATCACCTGCACTGTCCCAGACTTCGATCAGCCAACTCAGTATAGACTCGCCTGTTCATTAGATGAGGTCTTTCTGTAGATTGCATGGACTTTCTAAGGATAGGGATTTGATGATTATTTCCAGCTCTGATTCCTCTACTGGCTGTGAAGGTTCTGCCTCCCCATCATCATCCACTAGGCAAATGCATTTGATCTTGTATTTCCTCCTCTGGGGAGGGGTGACTACTACTGGCTTAGGTTGCCCTTCTGGTTTAACTGTAGCCTGAGTGACTGGAGTGTCTGCTGGTTTGTTCCCCTTCCCCTCCAGCTGTAGGTGCTGCTGTGCAGTAATGCACAGCATGGAATAAATGTTATTCATGTCCCAGCACAGTGCAGTTGCCCCTCTTTGGAACTGCCACTGTAATTTTCCTTCAAATATTCTGCTACCTTTGCTGGCTTCTGTATTTGTTCAGGGCGAAATTTCCAAACCATTGGACTAAACCATTTCTTCAAAATCTGGCTTATATCCTCCCACATTTCATGCCACCATTCCATTCAGGATTTTCCACCCCTGGGCAACACCCCTGGAAATCTCAGCCCTGATTCTAAACATGTTGTTGACTGCTATGTACAGAGGAGACAAAGCAGAATTAGCAACAAGAATATGATGTCTTAACATGCAGAGGGAATTCAACAATCTCAGAATGTGATGTGCTAGACCTGAAGAGGTAGGAGGAGGTGAAAGGCTGGGAAATATCATCCCCTCCTGTCCCCCTACAGGCTGGGTGAGATTATTAATTGTGACAGATGTAGCTGGACTACATCTGCACAAATGATTTGGCTTAACAGATACCAGCTCCACCAGCGTGGCTCCAAGTAAACGAGTCCTCAGACACGATAACGATAGGTCGAATTCAAACCCAGGCAGAGGACCTCAGCCAACCCCTTTGAAGCAAGGATACACCCATATCATTGGCCAGTGAGCTAGGCAGAGTTGAGACCCTTGACCAATCACGTCTGTAAGTGTGGGAAATTTGAAAGCCCTATAAAAGGAGCTGCTGGACATTAAAGGTGTGATCTGCAGGAACTCAAGTGTATTAATGTTGTGTTCCTGACTCCAACTCCACAGTAACAATTAATAAAACTTCAGAAACAGCAGCCCAGACCAGGACAGGCAAACAACAACAAATACACATCTGAAATGATCTTTATTACCTCTGATATTACTTCCAAACTGATGTCACAGAGTGGATAAACAAAGCAATCTTGGTTTGTATCCCTGACCTGAAAAAGAACACGTGTGAATGAATGACTATTTCATTCTAGCCTGTGATGCACCAGGGCTGAATTTTTTTTTTTATTCTGTCTCAGGGCACAATAGAGCAAGGCAAGTGTTAAAAAAGAGAGGACTGGAAGAACATGAAAATACATGAGTGAGAGTTGGAGTGATTTGGGCATCTTTTCCTCTAAGAGGAAAGAGAGAATATAGCAGGCTAAAAAGGAAAATAAAAAAAATCTCCAAACCAGAAAATAACCCCCCTAAACTAAACCAAAGCAAAGTATACCAAAAATGTTTTTATTTATGTTCAGAGCCAACTTGATAATTAATTCTTTCAGGTGAGCCAAGCTTGTCAGTTGAGTGTGTTGCATGGTTTGCTGCAAGCGTGGGTTCCTGTAAGCTGTGCTGGGTACCTGGCAGTCAACTCCATGGCTCCATGAGGGAAGAAATCAAACCAAGGTGGTTAGAAACCAAGGTGTCAAAAGATAGTTGACAGCATGGCCTGCTCCATACTGGCTGTGAGGTTAAAGATCTTAAAGCCAGAGGAGTTCTGGAGTTCAAAGTCACATACTATTGTGATGCCTGTTGTTTGAAGTGACAAATAAGAACTTTCCAATAGTGAAATCCTTTATTTTTTACTATGTCTGAAGTATTTTTCATCTCTGTGCTGGTTTGAAAGTGAAACCAGTGGGAGGCTCCAAGTCAGAAATATAATTTAATAGAAGGGGGAAAAAATTATTATTAATAATAATATAAAATAAAAGCAATAGTACAAAAGACCACTGACAGAGTGAGAATACAACCTGACACCCTGTTAGTTAGGGTGATGGTAGCAGTGCAGATGAAGCGGTCATGTTGAAGCAGTGATCCTGTAGAAAGGTCTGGTAGCTCTTGTCCTCTGGAAATCCAGTGGGTAAGGGACCTCCATGCTGTCCCAAATCCCAGATTATATCCAGGTGGGAATGCTTGGCTCCTCCCCCTGGGTGGAGCATCTCACAATGGAATGATGTAATTTTATGAATCATACAGTGGATCCTTGATTGCCTGTTAAACAGAGATAGCTCCCAGAGGGAGTTACCGATGAGTCATGGGGCGAGGCATTGGTGGCCCATTAACAGAAGATAGTTCAGAGGGAGGGGGCAAGAGAAACACTTCCCCACCTGGTTCTAACAGCTCTGAAGATAGTGATAGAGTACATACTTTGGGCACATCTTACACTGTAACATAGGACAATCTCTGTTTCAGAGAAAATGACAATCTGAAATATGTGCAGATGTCAGAGGATGTACATGTTCCAGATTTGCATTTATGAAAGGGAAAGTAGTATCTGTGTCCTTGTAAGCACATATACATTCTTGCGCTGCAATCACTGACTCATTTGCCTGAACTGAGCCCTTTGCTTTTGTATTCCTACTGACATAAGCTACACACAAAGTAGCCAATAGAGAGCAGTATGATGGAGTTGTAGTCCAGAGGATATATGGAAAGTCTGCTGTTTCCCAGCGTTAATTGTTCCCATTGCATTATCACACCATATCCTTGTAAAACTATATTTCTATGCATTCAGGTTCTTCTCTCTTGGTTGTATTGACAGAGACATTTGTGCTGCTGGGAACTGACCAGGGCTAGCAAAAAAACCAAACCAAACCAAACCAAACCAAACCAAACCAAACCAAACCAAACCAAAACAAAACAAAACAAAACAAAACAAAACAAAACAAAACAAAACACCACAAAAAATCCCACCAAAACAACAAACAAACAAACAAAAAACTAAAACAAAACAACCCAAAAAACCAAAAACCAAAAAACCAAAACTTTTCATCCATCATATAAATGGTTGGAACGCTGTTAACTATGCAACTGATTGTACTTATGGGTTGGGAGGAGGAGGTGGTTATAGGGTGTGAAGACCAAGGCCAACTGATACCATCGTGTTGCAGAGCTCTGGTGGTGAAGCATCCTTATGTGACACCCATGGGACTAGGGTCTTGGGCCTGTACACAGTGATGGCCTGGAGCTGGAATTTGAGCACAGCTACTATGGAAAAGAGAGAAACCATCAAAGTAGACTTCATGAGACATTCATAAAAAGAAGCAGAGTGATTTATTTTTAAATGAATGCTGACCCATTTCTGAATCTTCCAAATCCTGAGCTGGTATGCTAAACTTGAGCTGTTCTTCCTCTGTTAATCTGTAGAGACCTGAACTGAGAGAAAGAAAAAATAAATATGTATAGTGTGCTAGATCAGAACATTCTTGTATTTTAAACTGTTTAGGACATCCATATCATCTTCAGAGAAATTTCAACTGGAGTCTAAACTAGTGTTGTAATACTACTGATGATGATGACAATAATTATATTAAAAGTAATATGAGAGAGAGAGAGAAATAACATCTGAGAGAAACAAGTGATGAACAATTCCATTGCTCACCACCTGCTGACTGATGCCTGGCCTGTCACCAAGTAGTGATCACTGGCACCAGTTTATATATAAATTGGGCACGACGTTCTATGGTATAGTATATGCCTTTGGCCAGTTTGGATCAACTGTCCTGGCTATGTTACCTCACAGCTTCTTGTGCACCTCTCACTGTCAGAGTATGGGAAACTCAAAAGTCTATGGTTTGGAGTAAGTTCTGCTTATCACAATGAAAATCATCAGTGTGTTATCAATGTTATTCTCATATTAAACCCAAAACAAAGCACTGTAGCAGCTAAGAAGAAAATCAACTCTATTCCAGAAAAAAAAACCAGGGCAGCAAGTTTGCTAAACAAAATATCATACAGGAGTAGTTTGAATTAGTAATAGCAGGGAAGTAGGGCAGGTTCTCAAAGGTCTTTATTTCATATATGCATCATATATACTAGGCGATTTTTTAATGTGATGATTTTCCATTGTATGAGTCAACTTTAAACATGCATATCAACCAGTTACCTGATTCTGAGGCTTTAAACAGTCTTTCCCCTTCCTTCTAGGAATACCCTAGAAAAGAAAACAATTTAAGAAGTTTGTGCTTAATTGAAAAAGGAGTACTAATACCAATGTGCTCTTCAGAAAACATCTAATATTTATATTACCAGGGATTAGCCACTTGGCTTCATTTGCATCCATCCTATTTCTGCGTTTGTGCAGAAAATCCTTCATCCTCTTCCTCATCCTTGAAAGAGGAATAAAGTGTTACATACAAAGGCATTGCTGTTAATAATTTGCAGATAACAAAAGAAACTGGAGTGTGTCTGATGCTGGTTTTTATGTTTCTCTTTCCTTGCTGCTCTCATTGTGATGCTATCCAAAAGGGAATTTAGAGCTTTAGTCATTGAGATGGTGTTGGCTACCGATATGTCCTGTCACTTCCAGCAAATCAAAGCTATGAAGAATGCTTTGCAGCAACCAGAAGGGTGAGTCACTTCACAACATAGTGCAGTGAGGGGCTGGGGGGCTGCATTTCAGGTGGTGCTTTGCCAATGTGTTTAACTTCAAAAGCACCTCTCCAGAAGCCCTGTCGTTCTTTGATGTCTACAGCAATTTTCTTTCTGCTGTTAAATTTTGAATTAATTCACTTAGAGAGGGATGAGCACATGCCTATATGCACATCTATATTCTGTGTTGGTGGCCCAAAGCTTTCAAATGTCACCATTGTTGAGACCAGCTTCACTGGGCATTTCCCTGGTGGATAACATAAAGGACGTGATTCATTAGAGTGACCTGTATAATTGAGTATGACCTAAAGTTATAAGACTTGCAGAACATAACTTGCATTTTGTCCTTATAAAGATGGTATCAGCTGTCACCCCTGGAAGGGGCCTGCTTCATAACCAGAGACCAGATGAAAACTTGAGATCCACTGAGGCAAGGAGTGGAAAATAACAGATGAAGCAGTATGGGGGTAGCCTTTTCTTCTTCCCAGTATGCCACTGTCAGCTGTAATACTTTATCCATAGCTCTTCCCCCCAGAATTCCTTCTAGATTGTTCTCAGTGATGGTCAGTTTTTCACCCTGGACACAGTTATGTCCAGAGCCTCCCAGAATTATACCTGTGTCAGAATTATACCTGTATCAGAATTACACCTGTATCAGAGCAGGGTGTGGCTAGCCACCTGATCCCCTCAGAAAACTCTTTCAAGCCTTTTGGATAGCCAAAAAGCAGAATTAAAAAATGAGAACAATCATACCAATAAAGCCTTATTTACTGGGTTCTTGGGCTAGCCTGTTAGGTTATGGTTGTAAGAAATCAATAGCATTTTTTTCTATGAAATCAGGATTCCATTCTGTACTCATATGAGTTTTATATCAGTTATTTTGTAGACTTATCAGAGCCCTAGGGATCCCCACTCTTCATTACAATGGGATGATAGGGGCCATCTTGTCTTCTAAGTTGCATAAAATACAGCACTGATGAAATGGGGAACACTGCAGCTCTTGAAGACTGCTAGTGTGGACAAACAAGCCTGGAAAGTTGCTGAGCAAGACTGAGCAAAT
This sequence comes from Prinia subflava, assembly GCF_021018805.1. Classification (NCBI taxonomy): domain Eukaryota; kingdom Metazoa; phylum Chordata; class Aves; order Passeriformes; family Cisticolidae; genus Prinia; species Prinia subflava. The sequence goes on from NC_086247.1 coordinate 98,359,278, forward strand.
TTTTTTTTTTTTGCATTTCTTAGTATCTCTTTTGAAACAGGAATCATATATGTTGGAGAAATAAGACAGTCATTCAGAGTTGTCTGATTTTATGATCAGAGAAACCACTTCACAAATACCCTGGTCAAAGATTCTAATTACTTTATTTTCCTATAGGTAAGATTTTTTTGTCATTCTTCCCTGCAAGAGCAGACAATTAATTTTCTTGATCCTTTGGGTTTTCAGAATTGACAAGCCGAAAGCCTTATCACTGTTATTACATACAGCAGATATCAGTCATCCAGCCAAGGCCTGGGATCTCCATCATCGCTGGACCATGTGTCTGCTAGAGGAGTTCTTCAGACAGGTAAAGTTAGGGAAGTTCTGTTCTTTTCTTTTCTGCAGTTGAGAGGGAGTGTGTAGGATTGGGTAAGGAAGTAGGAAAATATTAACACAGGTATGTTCCTTTTCTCTGATGTTTTTAAGAACCTCCTAAATGGTATGAAGCTTTCCCCTCTGGAACTATTAGCACTGGCTATTATGCCTCTTAGGAAGCTAGTGTTTGATACATTCCCTATAGATATAAACATTGTCTACATAGTAGAAATTCTAATTTGGGAAGCTAATATGTCTTTCAAATTGGGAAAATATGGAATATATGTCACTCTACTTGGATTTAGAACCATAAAACCATGTTTGTGTAGCTGTATTTTATAGAACTCTATTTACATTGTTGTGATGGATGTGAAAAGGGCTTACTTTGCCCTTACTTTAAAAGAAGTGAACTATCAAAATTATGGTTCATAGTGGACCACCTGTTGACAGACCCTCAAATCTAGACAGATCATAGAACTCTGTGTGATGGTTACAAGGTTATCAAGTGATTAATAAAAAGAATCTAAATAATTAATTTAAAACAAGAAAAGAAAAAGTAAAAACAAACAGATCACTTAAAGAGTGTATTGGATACTTTTCTCCAGTATGAATTACTAACCTAAGCAGTGCTAGCACCTAAGTTCTTATTTTCTTTGCCAAGTCCAATAACTTCATGTTCTATAGTAAATCTAAATGCAAAAGGGAAAAATATTACAATCTTTTAAAAGTTCTGACCATTTTTAAAAAATGGTATATATTTTAAAGGCACTGCAGTAGTCTATTTTTTTACAAGGATATTGCAAAAAATTGCTTTGGAATTAATTGTTTTTTAAACCAAGAATCATTTTACTGGGTGGAAGCAGATAGCTCATACCTGCAACGGATTCTGTCTTGCCACACAGGAGTCTCATGCACGTAGGGTGATTTTAACATGAATTTTAGGGTAAAATCTATGCATATTTATGCTTTTCTAGCTCAAAGTTTACTAGATGTGTTATAATAAATGACTACTAAAGACTTGTGAAGAAATTAAGATTACCTCACATTAAGATGTGAAACCACAAAACCTCTGAGTTTTGATTTTTTTTACACAAGTAATGAAGACAAAACTATTATTTTATATATTTAAAAGAGTATTTTAATTCCAGCCAACAAATTCTAGTTTAGTTTTCTAAGAAGAATAACAAGACTTTTAGATGAAGCTATATATAAACACCATATTCTAATTCCAAATTCAGATGCAGTATTAACTTCCTCTTCAGGAAAACCATTAAGCTAAACATCAAGCATAGATTTGTATTCCTTGAAGTTATTCAGTACTAAATCAATGAGTATCCCTACTTGATATTAGAAGAAAAACACACACACTTCTCACAAATTGATGACTTAGTTCTGGCCAGGACAGGGTTAAGTTTTGCACTAGCCAGGAGGTGGCATGGCTCAAACATGGAGGTTTTTCTATTCCATTGCACTTTATTTTCCAAGGATGGAGGAAGGGCTGTTTTATGGGTTGGGATGATGTTTGGTGCACACTTGCATCTGAATCACTTCCTCTCCCCTGAATTTTCTTATCTTATTGCTTTTTCCAGTAGATTATTGTTATTTCAATTGCTAATCTTTACCTTTTGTGCCCCCAATTGTCCTCTCCAGCCACTGAAGGGGGAGAGGGAGGGAAATGGGAAGAAAGGAGTAAGTGAGCGGAGCATGGTTTGGAGTTTTTTGGTGGGAGCACTAAATTGAGGAATACCATTCCTAAACCAAAACAGCCTAGTTTGGCAGCCACTGTGGAACTCAAAAAGTTGAGATAACAACAGATGGGGCCACAGAGTGCTGGAAACTAATTTGATCTAACCATTAGTTTTACTATCTATGGAGCCACTAGTCACAGTGTTGGTCTTTTCACAAAGTTGTGGTACCAAACCCTGGTAGTGAAGCCACACAACTGGGATCCCTGTCCCAGGATGTGGGCAAAGGGACTGGGAAGAGGACAGAAACTCTTAGCATCTGGAGTAACTCCCATCAAGTGTGAGAGAAAGGTATTAATTCTCACAAGTACATTCTAGTAGTGTGGTCAAGCAGAGGGAAATTTGTAGAGAAATGTATTCAGTACCTGAGAGAATTAGCTGTGCTGGTGGTAACCTATGAGGATTCAAATAACAAGCAGTATCTTGTAGACTCAGATCAGGTCCAGCTTACACAATCCATGTGGCATAAATTTGTATGCAGCACACCATTGTTGTACACTGACTCATTAGCATTGAAGTCAATGAAAGAAAGATAACAAAGAGGGCTTCATATTGGCAATCCATCTTTACATCTTCAGGTGGCTACACTACTATGGCAATATGAAATTTTTTTTTTCTTCCTGACTATGGACAGACTCAAAAGATTCAAACATGTCTGAAAGGAAATGTCTTATGCCCTTCCAGTATGGACCACAGTCTCTGCTATTGGAAGCATGCACTCACTGGCTTGAGAGAAAGGGCACACGTCATGAGACAGTGTGCAGTTTTACTAGACCACAGAGAAGACATGAGAAAGTGGGGTGGAAAGCCCACCTCTGTCCTAACAGCACAGGTGTGTGAGTGGAGACGAAGGACAACCACCACAGGAAAGTCTTCAAGGATAAATGCTGCTCCAGTTTCCAGTGGGCAAATTGTCAGACACAATGGAATGAAATGTAACTTCTAATCCTCTTGAAAAAACATCCATTTCATATTTACAAGACATGAGCAATGACTACTATGACTAGAACTAGAGGGGCTCTGCAGGATGAATGTGACAACCCAATCTATTGGACTGTGTGGATCTGATGGCTTGGTGCATCAGACCTGCAAGAGTATAAGGCTTTAGTTGACACTGGCACACAATATACCTTGATGTCATCAAGATCTATAGGGGCAGGATCTATCTTTGTTTTTGTGGTGACAGGGGGATCCCAACAGATGACTGTAACTGGAAGTTATAGTGAGTCTGACTGGGAACAAAAGGCAGAAACACCTCTAATTCTGATTGGTCCTGAGGCCCCATGTGTCTTTGGCATAGATTAACTCAGGAGAAGGTATTTCAAAGACCCAAGAGGGCATTGTTGGGCTTTTGGGATAGCTGCTGTGGAGACAGAGAAAATTAGACAGCTGAACACCTTGCCTGGTCTCTCTGAGGACCGTTCTGCTGTGAGATTGATGAGGGTGGAAGAACAACAGGTGATTGCTACCACAACAGTGCATCATCAACAATACCGCATCAGCTGGGACTCTGTGACCCACATCCATGAGATGATTCATGAACTGGAGAGCCAGGGAGTGGTCAGCAAGATTCACTCACCCTTTAATAGCCCCATATGGCCACTGTGTAAGTCCAATGGAGACTGACAGTGGACTACTGTATCCTGAAAAAAGTCACACCACCACTGAGAGCTGCTGTGATGGAGACGTTGGAACTTGAGGATGATCTGGAGTCCAAGGCAGCAAAATGGTGCCACCATGTAGATTGCTAATGCGTTTTTCTCCATGTCTTTGTCAAGAGAGTGCAGGCCACAGTTTGCTTTTACCTGGAGGGGTGTCCCATACTTCTGGAATTGATGACCCCACCTATTTGCTATGGACAGATCCAGACTGAACTTGAAGAAGATGGAGCTCCAGATGGAACACTTTCAACATGTTGATGCCATTATTGTGTGGTGCAACACAACACAGAGAGTTTTTTGAAAAAAAAAAAAAAAAAAAGATAATCCACATCCTCCTGAAGGTTGATTTTGCCATAAAGCAAAGTCAAGGGATCTGTCCAGGAATATCAGTTTTTAGGAGAAAAATAGCAATATGGATATCATCAGATTCCAGTGGACATAGTCAACGAAATAGCAGCTGTGTCCCCACCAGCCAGCAAGAAGGAAACACTTTCCACAGTACTGTGGGTTTTTGAGGGATGCATATTCCAGATTACAGTCAGATTGTAAACCCTCTCTATCAAATGATCCAGAAGAAGAAACAATTTAAATGGGGTCCTGAACAGCAACAAGCTTTGTAAAAAATTAAACAGGAGAGTCCTTGAGAGCAATAGGCCCAGTTAGGACTGGACAAAATGTGAAAAATGTCCTGTACACTGCAGCTAGGGGGCATGGTCCTTCCTGGAATCTCTGGCAAAAGGTACCCTGGGAGACTTGAAGGTAACCCCTGGGATTCTGGAGTCTGGAATACAAAGGATATGAGGCCTGTTATACCTCAACTGAAAAAGAGGTACTGGCAGTTTATAAAGAAGAGCTAGCTGCTTCAGAAGTGATTGTCACTGAAGCACAGTTCCTCCTGGCACCCTGATAGCCTGTTCTGGGCTGGATGTTTAAAAGGAAAGTCTTTTTCATACATCATGTTTCAGATGAATGTAAAGTGGTTTGTGCTGATCACTCAAAAAGCTCAAATAGAAACCCCTAATTGCCCAGGGATATTGGCCTAAAGGCAAAAATTTTGGACTATCATCATCACTGGAGAAGGAAAAGATGAAATATGCTGAGGAGATTCCAACACATAATCAGCTAGTAGAAGATGAAAAGTGATATGCACTCTTTAGTGATGGTTCTGCAGAATTGTAGGAATATACCGAAAATCAAAAGCTACTGTATGTAGTTCTATATGATGAATTGCAGAAATTGGACAAGGTGGAGCTAAGCTACAGAGCTGTAAGATGTCCATTTGGCTTTAGATTTTGCTGAATTAGAGAAATGGCCTGTGCTCTGTCTCTGCACTGACTTGTGAATGGTAACAAATACGTTCTGGGGGTGGCCCACAGACCCCACAATGGAAAAAGACCAGTTGGCTGTGTGGAGCAAACCCACTTGGACTGCTGAAACGTGGCAAGACATTGCTGTGTGGCTTGTAAAACGAAGTCATGTCGATGCAAGTGTACCCAAGAATCGGGCTACTGAAGAGCAACACAACAATGGATAGGTGGATTGAGCTGCCAAGATTAAAGTGTCTCAGGTGGATCTGAATTGTCAGAATAAGGGCGAATTATTTCTGGCTTGGTGGGCCGCTGATGCCTCAGATCATCAAGGAAGAGATGCAACAGGGAGGAGATGGGCTTGTGTTTGAGAGTGGACTTAATCATGGATCGTATCTCTCAGTTTATCCACAACCGTGAAATATGCACTGAAGTCAAGCAGGCCAAGTGGGTAAAGCCTCTGGGGTATGGGGGACAGTAGTTGAAATATAAATATGGGGAGCCCTGGGAGATTGATTACATCATGCTCTCTCAAACCCACCAAGAAAGTTCTATGTACTTACAATGGTAGAAACACCAGATATGCTCTGTGCCTCAAGCCTCTGTGCCTCTGGCCTGTAATGCCATCTTGGGCCTTGAAAAACAAGTTCTGCAGCAGCATGACACCCCAGAAGTAATTGAGTCAGACAGCAGGACTAATTCTAAATTTCACATCATAGATACCTGGGCCAGAGAACATGGTATGGAGTAGGTGTATCATATTCACTATCATGCACCAGCCTCTGGGAATATTGAATGGTACAATGGGCTGTTAAAAACCATATTGAAAGCCACAAGTGGTGGGACATTCAAACATAGGGATCTACATTTTGTAGAGGCCATCTGGTTAGTCCATACTAGAGACTCTGCTAATAGAACTCCCCCTGCACAATGAAAACCTCCACACATCGTAGAAGGGGCCAAAGTCCCTGTGGTGCATATGAGGAATATGTTTAGAAAGACAGTTTGTCCTAGTCCTGCCTCAAACGAATGTGGGATTGTTTTGCTCAAGGATCTGGGTGCACTTGGTGCGTAATTCAGAGTGACAGGGAAACATTATGTATACTTCAAAGGGATTTGATTTGTGGATGAAAACCATCTGTAATGTTGAATTGTATAATATTGGCTGCTGAATGACACTGCCACTGTATGCCATAACCACCATGAACAGTGAGAATGGACTGCTCCAGATAACACCAGTTGTGAGCTCCTGTTGCAGCTTGCAACCACCCAACAGTACACCAGCCCTTCTACCCTTGAAGACACCTAGGATGGATAAAATCCACAGTCATGGACTAAATGAACTCAATAGACATCTTGGAGGGATGGCCATTGACTACAAAAATTATAATACTGCTTGTAAATACATACATACATACATATGTGTGTGTGCATGTGTGTGTGTGTGTGTGTGTGTGTGTGTAGTTGGAAAGTGTAGGATCTGGGCATAATGCAAATAGTATAGAATAAGAGGTGGGTACTGTCCTGGTTCTGGACAGGACAGGGTATTTTTTGCAGCAGCCAGAGGAGCCATGGCTAGAACCCGGAGTTTATTCCATACCACTTCGCATAATTTTCCTGGGATGGGGGAAGGGCTTTCTTCTGGGTTGGGATAGTGTGGCAGCAGTCAGGTTGGGCTCCATGGTGAGCATCTGCATGTGGATCACTTGCCATTCTCTTGTACAATTTTGCTATTCATATTGTTGCTATTACTGTTTATTTTCTCATCTCATTGATGTTTCCAGGACATTGCTCTTAAGTTATGATCTGTGTCTTTTTTATGCCTTCAATTCTCCTTTCCAACCCACTGCAGGAGGAGGGGAATGGGTAATGGGGAGTGAGCAAGTAGTGCATGGTTTTGAGGTTTTTAGTGAGAGTACTAAATTGGAGAATACCATCCTTAAACCATGATATTGAGAACTACTGCTAGCTAAGGGGACTATGATTGTAAGGAACTTGCTTTACCTAGGATTGAACACTTATTCCTTATGGTCACTTATTGCAGACTCTTCCCCCTTCCTCCTTCCCCCTTCCCCCTTCCCCTTTCCCCCTTCCCCCTTCCCCCTTCCCCCTTCCCCCTTCCCCCTTTCCCCTTCCCCCTTCCTGGAACTGCCCTTTTGTTCTTCAGAGACATAAAGTGTGACTTAACCTATATCAGAAAAGACCCCCAGCTCTGTTGATTTCCCAGTATTTTGAGATGTGACATGACACAGGTCTTCATACACCAAGTGACCATTTTGTAGGTGTGAAAGATTCTATGAAAAATACTGATTTTTTAATGTTCAAAATCCATTACCATCTCTTAAAGCAAACACCTTCCCTTAATTAATTAGTTCTACTAATGTGTTTAAGCTAGCCATCGGGGAGCTGCTCAAACAGCTTAGAAACCAAGTGTCTCTCTTAACAGCCACAAAGACAGGCAGGTGTTCCTTTCCAAGACAACTAGCCACTGTGGTGTTAGGAGGGATAAGGAGTAAGGGAAGAATTGTGAGCAGGCATTGAGAGATGGGTTTTTTGAGTGACACAGCTGACAGAGTAAAGGAATGTTACTTGGAAATATTTCTGTGTTTAGTTTGTGTTTTACCCTGATATTTGTATATCAGGCTCCTAACATAAATCAGAATTGTTCTTCAGTAGAAGGATACTATTGCTTGTTGCTCCACACAAAATCCTAACAGAACTTGTACCTCCCTTTTATGTATGTTATATTAAAAAAAATTAGAAGAATTCAGCTCTTCTTATACCCAGAAAAGCCTTTCTTTTCTTTGTTTCCTGAATATTTTAGCTTCTATTTGATATTAGTCAGAACACTGGCATGGAGTTCAGCACAATTATAGTGAACTGTTAATTTAAATAAATGATTTTAGGGGATATTTAACAGGCTATTTACATTTGAATGTTCTGTGGGGAGTACTGCAGCTATGTCATCCTATACATATCTTCTGAAGATATAGCAATGGTATAGAGTGACTGAAATAAATTAAAGGGCCTTTTGAAACATGTGACTTGAAAAACTGGAAAACTGGGAAATATGGGGTTATAAACTTGATCTTCTGTCATCTTGTGATACTAGAAAAGGGCTTTCAGTTCTGAGGGCTAGTAAGCATGTTTGGACTAATGTATTTAAAATGCAAATGTAATCTAAAGGTTATGTGAAATGTCATATTCACAGCATCATAGAATACCAGGTTGGAAGGAAGCTGAAGGATCATCTGGTCCAACCTCTGTTGGCAAAAGCACAATTTAGATAAGATGATCCAGCACCCTATCCAGCTGAATCTTAAAAATATCAGACTCTGGGGAATACATCACTCCCCTGAGGAGATAATTTTAATGGCTGATCTCAATGTGAAAAGAGAATTGCGTTTGTTAAGCCTTGAGAAAAGAAAACTTAAAAGAGACCTTATCACCATGTTCCAGTATTTAAAGGGTGGTTACAAAGAAGATGGAGAACCCCATTTTACAAGGAGGCACATTAAAAATATGGGGTAATGGATACAAGTTATTCCTGAAGAGATTCTGATTAGACACAGGATAAAAAAATATATCTTTATAATGGAACACTTCTAAAGGGAGAGGCATCCCACAGGTAGACCTGGATAGGCTGAAAGAGTGGCCTCACAAGAACCTCATGGAGTTCAACAAAGACAAATGTAAGGTCATACACCTGAGAAAACATAATCCAGGGCTACAACACAGGCTGGGAACAACCCAGCTGGGGAGCAGTTCTGTGGGAAAGGAGCTGAGGGTCCTGTTGGATAACAAGCTAATACAAGTGAACACTGTGGTGCTCTGGTGAAGAAATCAATAGAATGGTGGGCTGCATCAACAAGGGCATCACCAGCAGAGATAATGAAATTCCACTCTACTCAGCACCTACCAGGCCACAGCTGGAATACGGTATTCAGATTTGGTCCCCTCAAGCAAAAAAAAGAAGTGGTTAGGCTGCAGAGGGTCAAGAGAAGGGATACAGGGATGATGAAGCAACAGTCCTGACACTGATGTTTTCTCATGAAAGATTTGCTCTGAGAACTGAATTCTCTGGAGAACTGCAGTGAGAAGCATTCTTATGCTCAAGTGGTTTTTAGTTGCTGCACAGAAGTACCAAACAAGCAGGGAAAGTTCTAATTAAAAGTCACTGGAATCAAGATGCTTAATTCACCAACCTCTCTTTGGACTAAAACTTTTCCAGTGAGACTCAATTTCTCCACAATTCATGTTAAAAAAACCCCAATCTAAACAAAATCCAAACTTACAGAAAGTAAAATTAGAGGCTCTTATAGTTGTGACATATTATATGAAAAATACAATGTGTCTTGTCTTTTCAAAATTTCTTCTCAATTTTTTTCTCCAGGGTGACAATGAAGCAGAACTAGGGCTGCCCTTCTCTCCTCTGTGTGATCGGAAATCTACTATGGTTGCTCAGTCTCAAATAGGTATGTCCCTTTTGGTGCATGCAAAGTAGCATCTTAAAATAAAAACTTCATCTTCTCAATAGCACTAAGATCCTAGTGTTCTCATCATTTGGAATTATGTTAAAGAGAGGAAGTAAGGCACAATGGGATTATTTTCCCCAGATCAACAATTGAAAGATGAGCCATTAAATTTATGGTGATGGTTCCATACAGTAACCAAATAACCTCAGACTGTCTCTGATCTGGTTCTCTGATCTCTGGACCACTGCCAGGTTATGACACTTACTCCATGATTTTGTGAGCTCTGAAGAGAGGGCACACATGAGAGTATCATGTGAATGAGTGTCGTTGGTGTATATCAAAATGTCATGTCAGCTCCTTTGATGACCTGGACAAAACAATATATTCTTTTCACCCTTTCCTTCCCAATGCTTTAAACCAACCATTATTTTTCAATGAAGCCAAGCAACTAGAAAACCTTTTTCTGTACCTCCCATTCAGAAAAAGAGATCTTTTTACACACCAATAGGACTTTCTCTACCTCTTCTTCAGTTACTGAGTGAAAAAGTAGGGGAAGGATAAGGCAACAAGACACATTCAGTGAAAGAACAAGAGGGACTAAGTGAAGTAAAACTGTTCAGGGGGCTTGGTGCAATGAAGAGAACATGGAAAAGGTGGGTTTGTGGGGGGATTTTTATACTTTGTAAGTAAGTGAAGGGGGGGATTTTTATACTTTGTAAGTAAGTGAAGTAGATAGAAGAACATGTTCCAGCCTCAACTGGAGAGTAGGTAGCCAAATGGAATAAAAAAAGGAAAGATAACATGGATACTAAAACTGAGAGAACTGAGAAAGACAGAAAACATAGTAAAGAAAGCAAACAAAAAATTTGAAGCAAGAAATTTCCCTCAAAGAATGAAACAAAGATTTCCCTCAAACTAGGAGAGTACAGATTCATATCTTTGGCAACGATCTGTTTCTGTTTAAAATTATTTCATTGTTCCTGGTAGGCAAGCCATTATCTCAGAGACAGCATCCCAGATTTTTCTGGCTTTGGAAGTTAGACAATTCACCTAAGAATCTGAGTTTGAAGTACCCTATACAAGCCTGGCCTGGTTACCAGGCTTGTAGCATTTATTCCCCTGGAACAACAACCTGTGTGTTCTGTCAGTAGCTTGGTGGAGCAAAGCAGCAATAAACCTAAAGTACAACAGTCTCAGCTAAAACTCATGTTGAAGACTTCTGGACATAGGCTTATTGCTGTACTGTGGGAGAAGGTAAACTCTCCTTCTCTGGTTGCTGTGAGGGAAAGTCCAGGTAGATACTTCTCTTACACATCTGTTTTAACAGCTTTCAGATATGTTCCTCACTCCTTTCAGGGAAGAAGAGTTGTGCCTTCCCCGGGGTCCCTCTACATAAGGTTGTGTATGCTTGGGAACCAGTTTTCCTGGTCCTCTCCTTTTGTACTCCTCTGCTCACAAAGACCAGAAGAGGAAAAAACTTCTGTTCCAATGTCCCTTGTGTCAAGCTACTGCAAAATTAATGTTGTGTTAAACCATCACGAATACAATTTATCTTAGAGGCACTTGTCAGTAGGCAAAGGCAGGCTTATTTAGTCATATATTATTTCATTTGTGTAGTTTAGTAATCCATTGACATTAATAGACTACTCCTTATTTTTGCCTTCTATCATTATAAAGTTGTTAATTTCTCAGTCTGCAGCACATTTTGTCAGTGTCTTTCTCTAATGTCCCTTTTGTTAAAGTTCAACCACCTGTTTTCTGGCTATCTGCCGAGATAAGACTTTCAAAGTTGTATGCTGGATTCTCAGACAAATAATCTCCTTTCATTCATTTATTTACCCAATTAATAGCCTCAAAAATTGTTTCCTGGAATAGTAATTACATTTCTTTGCTGAAAGAAATTACTTCTTTGCAGAAGTAAGTTCTTACTGAACTCCAGTTTGTGCTATTATATGGTTGGACTTCACAATCTTAAGGGTCCTTTCCAACCTTAATGATTTTATAACTGTCATCTGCACCAAGTGGCCATCAATTCTCACAAATTAAAAACCTTTGTTCTTTGTGAAATAAAATTGTGCTTTTGGTTCTATGAAGGACACAGCCTAAAAATCGTGTTCTGGTGGCTCAACTTGCTTGTAGTTACTGGTTTGCTGCTGTAAGGTCACAGTAGATGCAACAACAGTGGGCATACATTTTCATTAATGAAAGCTTTTCACAAATGCATACTGAAGGTTTTGGCAGGATGGACTTTTTGCATGAAATTAAGCAATCCAACAGAAAAAAAAACTCCTCAGAGGAAAGAATGTCTCTCCCATTGCATGAGATTATGAAAAAAATGTTCCATTTAAACTGATAAATAAACCCCCCGTAAATATAAATTATTGAACTTTACTGTGAAAAGCTAATAATGTTAACTATAATGACCAATTAACATCCTTTTTCTTATTTAATAGAATGAGTATGGCAAATATTTCTGTACCATAGCAAAGTATAGAAATTGGGAGAGATTTTTGTTTGGAAGTCAAGCTGCTTGTCCAAGTGAGGGAAACAAAAAACTGCAAAGAAAACCAGACCAAGATTTTAGTGTTTTCCAACAAGAATATCAGGAGCTAAAACTTCTCTGGCTCAAAGTCTAGGAAGTTTGTGTTACTGAAGATCAGCCTTTATTCTCATTGTCCTCTTCTGCAGCTGATAACTGTAACAGCATGCTTTTATTTTTGTTCTTTTACTGACAAGAAATTAAAATGCACTTTCAGAAAATATTGGATAAAGGCTGATGAATGCATGCTGATGATTTTTTTTTTTATGATGGACTTCAGAGAAACTGTCCCCTACTATCACCGCGGGGCCTGATGGTAAGAGAGGGACTCCAGAGACATTTTTTGGGTTGCGAGCAGATCAGGGCTGGAAGCAGGAACTTCCGAAGTTTATTTACAAAGTCACTTATATACATTTCCTATAATGACCATCGATTGGAGGATGGAATCCCCACCTTCCAATCCACACTGGTCAAGCTAACTGTCAATCACCTTTCTCCTCCCAACTAGAAATATGTAAACAATGAAAGACAGTTAGCAAAACATGGCCAGTGTTTACGTTAACAAGTGGGAGAGAAGCTGCACATTCTCTTTCAATATGAGCGCTCGGCAAACCAGGAAAACCTCATGGCAACACCCTACACAATTCTTTTTAATTTTGATGTTCACAGGTACAATGAACAAACACTAGGCATATGCCTGGAATTCACTCTTAGCATACAGCATTAACTGGTAAAATCACCTTAGTCTCTAGGGTACAGAAATGTTTATCATATTTATTCTATTGAAGGAGAACAAGAATGATAAACTGATCATTAACATTAATAGGTTTTAAAACTCAGGCTCATTATTTGGTATTCAGAGTTTTAAGGAGCAAACTAAATTACTGTCTTTAAGTGTCTTCAGGTAAAGAGCAAGAGCACACAATGGGGACGAGGCAATGGGAACATGGCAAAAGTTATATAATTTTTAATAAAGTCCTAATTTTTTTTTACAGTAGCAGATTATGATTCCAACTTTATTATAATCCCTATTTTAAGGTAACATAGTTGAATAACTTATTCATGTTATAGGGAATAGAGGAAAAAATGCCACTTATCAAAGAAAAGTTGTTGTATGCATTCAAATTTGTTTATCTGTGGTCCCTTTTGGCACCTCTGCTCATCTTTCGTTGATGAGATGCAAGACCACTCACAGAGAAAACTTGATTCTTAAACACAGCTGTTTAATGTGTTTGTGTACAGCTAGCTGTTCAGCATCTCACGAAACAGATCCCACTGTCTTGCTACTGAAGTTAGTGTTACATTCATGTGTCTGATATCAAAGATTTGCATGTCTCAGGGTTGTTAGTGGCGAAGAAGCAAATGGCAGTGGTATTACCTGCTGAGCAGAATGACAAGGTACTATGACTTGGATTTCTTTGGTCATTAAAAAGGTAAATAAGTTTTTGAGTGAAGGAGAACAGAAAAGACACATAGACAGACGGACACACAAATGTGTAAATCAAGGTCTCATTATCCTTAGGATTCCTTTGGTATGCTTAACACTGTTCTCAGTCAGTAAAATTTTCAATGCTTAAAATATTTATATGAGGTTTTCTGGGACTATCTGGATTGTGATCTAGCATACAATTTCCTGTTCAAGCTCTATACTGCATGCATTTCTGATTAACTAGCTGGGAATTATTTTTTTTCCTAAATTTTAATAGATAAGACTGACAGTGTTATGGAGGCACATGAGTCACATATTCACATAAAACTGCATGTGTCTCCAGATTTACAGAATGTTACTTGAAGTTGAGTGGCATGAAACTACACTTAATAATCCATCCTTTTAGTAATTTAGCAAAAATATGAGGAGGGAAATGAAACTAGAAAGATGCTCAACTGCTTTGCACTCAAGATGTGGATTGAAGCATCTGTGAATTCAGGTGCCTAAACAGCGTGATCTCTTCTTTTGTTCAGTTTTCACCTAGAATCACTAGTGCCATAGAAACATATCAGGACCTGGTCAGAGAAATTACAATATTATTAATGAACAATTAATTGTTGATAATTAAAAATATCTAAAAATTATAATAGAAGAGATTTTTAACAGTAGTTACATGGATTGTAACCTGGATTCCAATGTGCCTTAGGAGGGACCAAGGACTTTGTTGTTTTCTTGGCTACCTGCAGCACTAAGTAATTTCATAAGTGAAATGCTAAAAGTATTAGGGAAATGTGTAAGCTACTCTAAGCTACTCACTTCCACATTTTATTCATGGAATTTGGATTTTCCTTCGTCTCATGACTTTTTGGCCACAGTGCTCTTCAGTCTGCACTTCCCAATGTTCAGATCAGAGCCATATTCACCTCTGTCAAACTGTATACTGAAGCAGAAAATATGAGTCTTTATTTTTTCCCTTTCTTTAAAAAAAAAGTGGGAAAAGCACCTAGATCTGTCTTACTATCAACAAGAAAAAGCTTGCCAAGCACTGAGGAGAGACAATTCACAGCAACATATTGATAAGCAGTAAGAATAGTTTAAGCTTACTGGTACTGTTAGTGTTATAATTATTTTCTTCTTTGAGAAAGTTCTTTCTCAGGTGAACTTTACTTTTAAGTTTTATCTAAATTTACTAGGAATTTGACTTCAATATCACACTACTCCTCTTATAAAACAAGTCTTGATGAGCCTGTTTATGTTCTGTTTGGCAAAGTTTCTTTCCAGTGTTTAAGTAGGTACCTTTTACTGCATGCTATATTGAGGGTCTTGGATCAGGGATTAATGAATAACTCGGTTTTCCCTTTCTAGTATTTGCCTATCCCTTTACTGGCATTTACAATATGGTCAGCTGTATTCACTGAATACAGATATAAATCCTCCTCTTGTCTACTTGACTCTGCTTGTGTTTCTGCTCAGGTTTCATTGACTTCATTGTGGAGCCCACCTTTACTGTGCTGACCGACATGACAGAGAAAATTGTGACTCCGCTAATTGATGAAGCTTCCCACTCTGGCATGTCTGGATTTAGGCGTTCCAGGTGAATAACCTTGCACTCTCTCTCCTCATTCTATACAAGCTGCCATTGCAATCAACTGCCCTGGTTTCCCCCATCTACAGTGTACATCTTTCTTGTGGCTTAAAGACCCATATGTGCATTGTCAACACTGCAGCTCACCTCATGAGGTGATTTCGTTCAGGGAAAGTCCAGCCTGGAGGACGTCCAAGAGGGAGGAGGGTGGAATCAGCCTGAGTCATACCTTCTAAGGCAAGGAGCACGAATGGTTGTAGCCATGCAATTAGATATGCTCTTAGTGCTCTCTTAGTAATATCAGAGAGAAGGCAATGAGAGTAATTGGGAGGCACTTGTTTCCTCATGCCTAGAAGTATAAATGTATAAATAAATGATGGCTTGAAAGGATAAGCACAATTTTGTGACAGTGTTTAGGGTTATGCAAATGTGTGAAGAACCACCACAATTCACCTGGAGTTTAGGTGTAGGAAGCCTCGGCCCATTCAACCCGCACTACTGTGTTAGAGATACTGCTCTTTTAGTTGTTTAATTGACAAGGCATATCTTGGGATTGAAGTGCCACATGGCTAGTGCTCCCTAGAGTAGGGTTATCAAGTCAGGATTCGCTCTCCCAGGTGACTTCTTTGCTCTTGGGCAAACAAAGACCAACCACTAATATCTTTCTATGTCAGTAGCCTTTATTAAATGTTCACATTAAAGCATCAAAAGTCAGCTGTAGGATCTGTAACAGAAATGAATGTCTGAGCCTTAGCTGAGGTCACCCAGCCCTTGACAGAGACTGACTTGTGCCTAATACCTCCCATTAGTGAAATTTAGGAGACTCCTCTTGTGACATATTTAATTTCTAGAACTGTCTGACTCTCCAGTAATATTTAGGGAGTGGAGGTACGCACAAAAACGTAGTTACAGCACTTTGAGTGATTCTATTTCTTAGTGAGCATGAAAAAATAGACAGGGAAAAGGAGCCCTTTATTTCTAATACTGGCTCAGGTTGTACTTTTTCCTTCAATGTTGGTTGGCCTGGGATGGGAGAGAGAGGAAGAGTAAGGGATTCAAGCTTAGTTTTTCCAGGGCAACTCTGTAATCTGACTTTCAACCATTATTTTTTCTTGCTGTATTTGAGTGTCTGGAATGATGATTTCTTCTGTGTTTTGTGATATTGTGTCCCAGTTTGAATAGCATTAGTCCCTCTGAAGTAAAAAAATCAAGTGTCAAGATCACTGGGTCTGAAGGAAGTGCCTCACTCAACTGCTCCATACTCACTGTGGACTTCAAATCTTTTAAAGCCACCTGGACTGAGGTGGTGCAGCAGAACAGGGAGAAATGGAAAGCACAAGCCACCAAAGGTAACAGCCAGGCTTCTTAGTAAAAGAATAAAATTCTGTTGACTTCTTCTTCTTCAAGGTCATCTTCAATCTAATCATTCTCAAACTGTTTGAAAGAATCTACCTGTTGAGTTCAACAATCCACTCTAAATTCAGGAAGATAAGGACATTGTGACTCATCTGTGCCTTATATTCTTCTTATGAAGTGTAAGCATAAATAATGAAGGGGATGTGAACAATGGGAAAAGAAAAAAATGAAAGGGAATTCCCCTAAAGTCACAAAGCAGACTCAGTGGGTGCAATAATAGTTGGAATGGTATTTGTAAATATAGCTTTATCAATTGTTCATTGTTGTAATAAGTCAGCCAAGATTCCATTATCTTTATGCAAAAAAAGGCAATTCTTTATTTACACAACTCATTTTGTATAGTTTTTACAGACCTCTTGTGCAACTTTAATTGGCTAATAACTTTCTTGCCAATTACTCTATTGGTTAGTAAAAGATATTCTACTTGTCCATCAAATCTCTCTGTTTTTGGATTGTTTACATATTTTCTCCACTGATTCTCATGGTACAAATCTTTTGTTATTGCAGGTGCATTTGTTTTTCAACCCAAGAATAGGTTGTTGTGCTAACAATTTCTCATACCAAGATTGTTTTCGCATGGGAACTTGCAAAGTGCTTAACTGCTCTTAGAAGAGATGACAGGCTAGCTATTAATTTAATAGAACAGGCCTGATTTTATGAGGCGTTTCATTTATAATTCTTCTGTCTGTCTATGACAGTTCCTTGGAATTGAAAGGAGGTAGTAGTTTTAGAGATGGATGGTAGCTGGGGGGTAGTTCAGGGGGAGAAGGATATTCTTTATTCACAGCTGGTTTCATATTTCTGGTGGTAACTTGGAAAATTAATTAGGAACTAATCTGAATGAAATCTGAATGAACTAATATGATGAAAATGTGTGTGATATCATCGGTCTGGGAAGGACTGCAAACATTTCAGAAGAATACGAGGGCTGTGTTGGTTGAAAGTTGACCAGGGTTCAATGCTGTCATGAAACTGAAAAAAATTTCCAACCAACACCGCACCACCACTGAAAAAACCCAACAAAACAAAGCAAAGCAAAGCAAAGCAACATCCCCCCCCAACACATTAAAAAAACCCCTCAAAATACTTTCTTTCTAAGATGCTTCTGGCATTCTTCTCATCTTTTCAGCAGTAACAAGGCCCTCAATGCTGTTCTGTGTCCAGTTTTGGCCACTGCATTTGAAAAAACATATAAACCAGTGGTAGACAATGCAGAGTACAGCAATGAAAATCGTGATAACTTGCTTTTAGCTAAGAAAGTGTACAGCTGAAAGCAGTTTCTTGAAGACTACTACAGCTGCAAAATAAGGAAATTATTTTTTACTCAAATACCTGGACCATTAAGAGGAGAAAAAAATGGCAGTTTGTTATAGACATTATTATAATGTCTAGTAAGTTAGACATTAGTAAATTTCTATTATTGGAGATATTTTGGAAATATTGAGAACCATCTTTTGAGAATTATTTTGGTATAATTGTCCCTTAGCTCAATAGTATGGATGCCCAAGGTATCCTACAGCACCTAGGTGATTTAAACCAGATTTAGAGCAAAAGGAGGAATGTTTCACTGTGTTTTCTTCTCTTCATGAAACTGTGATACGATTTATTCTCTGATGTGAACGGTTGTTGCTCAATCCCTTACTTAATGGAATTATTTTATTTCATATACATGGAAAGAGGTTGATTTTAATGTGTTATATGGCTGTGACTTTGGGGATTTGGCATAGTTTTCAGACGTGCCAGAGCAGATTTTTCCTCTCCAACTGAAAGGCCTGTCTAAAGATTCAGGAAATCATGTATTATTCAAAAGAAGTTTTCCTTTGTGATTAAAACTTGCCATTAAGGAAAAACACTTTCTAAGTGTTCCATGAAAATGAAAACAAAACCATAATTCAAAATCTGTTTGTTTCCCAGGGACCTTTTTTTTTTTTTTTTTTTTTTTTTTTCTGGTAGATCTCTCTTTTTTGGATATGTTTTGGGGAGATTTTTTGCTTGTTTTTGTTTTGTTGTGGTTTTTGTTTGTTTGTTTTATTTAATATCTAGCAGTCCCTTATGGGACAAACTAAAGCTAATCAAACAAACAAAGCATTTAACATGTTCAGTGTCTTGCGGTATAGGAGTGTTGAGTGAATGAAGTTACAAGTTACAATGCAGGTAACTGGTTTTAAGGATTTAAGTTCAACATGTATCATATATATTTTCATATATCATAAACTATATAAAAATCCTATGTGCAAGACAGACCTGTGGGGGACTTTTACATTTAGCATTACATGCATGCATGTTTTTTTAATCCTGAAAGGATTATATATATATATATATATGTACATATACAAACATAATACAAACATATGACCCAGCATGCCTTTGTATGGGCTAAGGACTAAAGAACTGTTTTTGGACTCCAGACCACTTGCATCAGTATCTTTGCTCAGCTGCTATTTTCTCCTGACTTGCAGCAGGTTTCTGCACCACCCTCCTTGCCTGTCTTGTAGCAAGACCTATCACATAGCAGAAGCTTAAATTGCTGACCCTTGACAAACTGGTGTCTTGCAGTCAAGATCCATTGCCAATAAAAACAATTCTTATTAAGACAATATAGAAACATTTACAGTTTGTTGACAGCAAATAAAAATTGGAGATCAGAAAGGAAGGAATCTATTATTACTATTTTTGTAGCTAATACTATTATTAAATTATTTTTAAAATACTGTATTCCATTTGGTAATGGCATTGTCCCTAGAAGCCTCAGTGAGCTTTTATCTGGAGGATAATATTTATAAAAAAATTCTCAAACTGTGTGGAAAAGTGAATTTATTACTGACTGGGTGTTTTGTTTGTTTGTTTGTTTTTTTGTTGTTTGTTTTGTTTTGTTTTGTTTTGTTGTTTTGTTTTGGGTTTTTTGGGGGTTTTTTGGTTTTTTTGCCTAAATGCTCATCATTTAAAGAGCAACAAACAAAAGAACTGACTAAACAAACACTCTGATAGAGCACCATTTAGATAAAAATTTTTCTGACACTACTTTTAACAAGAGACACTTATCCAACGGTGTTGTAGCAAGCCCAGTTCTCCAGAGACAAAGTTCTGTCCTGTGGTTCAGGTGCAGAATAAAGCTTTTTTTTTTCAGATCCCCAAATGAGAGGAATTCTTCTGTATGCCATGAGAACTTGAGATTAGCTGAGTTGGTTAGAGCATGTGCTTGACCTCTGTATGGCCTATTCACTTAAGACTTGCGCTTTATGAATCTCTTCCAACTCAGAATATTCTGTGAAATCTATGAAACAAAATAATCTGTGAAATCCCTACAACCTTCAGTAGCTAGTATCTCTTTTTCCTTTTAAGAATTTTGAGGAACCACTTTTTCAAATGTGAACTTTATATGGTAAAAAAGGACATGCATGTAAAATACATTTAGGACAACCAGGGGGGTTATTTTCAGAATATTTTGTTAAATGTCCTTCTATGTTCTTTTTTCGTTGTCAAAACAGTTCCTATATTGATCTAAAAAAATTGGTGTGCATGTGAAAATCTGAAGTAGATTTAGATACATGAGTTGTTCTTGTCAAATTGACTGATGGTTGTGATTTTTTTTCTTGTTTGGCTTCTATCATTGCTGAAGATGCAGAAGAAAAAGCTAAGAAGGAAGCAGAGGAGAATGCTTATCAGGGAACAGATGAAAAGGAAAGAGATGAACAGGATGGCAAGCCAGGTGAAGATGTCACAGAAGCACAGAGAGAAGAGAGCAAAAAACCAAATCCTGGGGAAAGCAAAACTGCAGATTCCAGTAAGGATCCTGTAAACGGCACCTGGCAAAGTGGTATGAGCAAATATGAAGCCTATCAAGGGAAAAATGCACCTAGGACAGATAAGAAAATGTATTCTCATCATACTGTGGGAGAAGAGAAACAGCATATCCAGAATGGTGAGTTCTCTTCTTCTACTGAAACATAAATCCAGCAATCCAGCCCTAAAACCAGTATCTCACCTCAGTGATGGGGGAACCTGATGTCCTGAAAAAGCATTCCTGGGCCCAGAGTCTCTTCCTGAACCTAGGCATAGTCACCTACATATGGGAATCAGAAACTAAATTAAATTCCAAGTAGTGTTCTTCTGCAGATGGAATTCACCATCCCTGCTTGGAAAAAAGAAAAAAATAGTTTTTTCATGGAATTGAAGTAGCCTTTTACAATACACAGCAAGGAAAGCTGAAACAAATATTCCTGCTTCAATGAACACCTTCATTGCTTGAGTAACTGACAGAGGAGAAGCCCAAGTTGTCTTATAAACTCATTTTAAAGCAAATTAAAGGTATCTTTCATTTGAACCTCAGATCAAAATATGTTTTGGAACAGAGAATTTTTCTCCTCTCGTTTTTTAGGATTTATTTCATCTATCTTTCCTTTGCTCAGTTTATTTTTTTATAAGGACAATCACTAACCTGTTGTATTTCTCTGGGGAATGGTTTGTCCCAACCCAGAGACCCCTGGAGTCTGCAACCATGTAGTTTAACCTTTCCTCCCCTTTCTGAACCTATTGGCTGAGTTCCAACTATCTCTCTTTAGCAGGAGACTAGATAAGGCCCTGCTCCTCCTCACCTGTTCTCTTTCCCCCCTGGAAACCACCTGGAATAAACGTCTTGGACTATATCTGGGGGTTAGAGACTCTTTTGGAATCGTTTGCCATATTCCTCCAAAGCCCTCAAGGATTTGAGCTAGCATAGGAACTCTGGGTGGCTGCAGGGGGAGTATTTCACTAGCCTTTATTTTTTGAGGGTTTTTTTGACAGAAGTTTTATTCCAGATTTTTTAACTTGCTTGGAACTGAGTTAAAATAAGGACCCCATTTGCATCCAAAAAAAGGTGGAAAAATGTTTGAAAATTCCATCAAACATTTAAAAAATCTATTAAACCCAATAGAAGAGATCACTTGTCTCTTGGCCATTTCATTGTCCTTTCCTGCACAGCTTCTGTTCCCTGGATCCAATATCAAAAAATGGCAGTACAGCCATAGACGTCTTGTCAAAAACTTGGCTAGCATCATGCAGTCCAAAAGTGGTGTAAAAACCACTGAGAAGTCTCCTCTTAGAAAAAGACTGAATGAACATTTAGGCTTTGAAACTCCAGGCTCAAGCAGTGAGTTTAGATGGCAGGAGATGCAGAAGCTCTGTTTAAAACATTCCTGATGTCATTCTCAGGGTTGCTGGCCTTTCCCAGTAATTCCTTTGTAATTAGGGTGGTTTTATTAGATTGGAAGGGCTGTGGGAATCAAAGTTGTTATTCTCTCTATTGTATGGGATTTTTCTTCAGACAATGTTACATGTGGGAACAGGAATGGGCCTCTCAGGAAGACAAAAAGGTCAGGGACACACGAAATGCGAATTAGACTGCACCAGACTTTTCTTCTGCAACCTTTAGTTTTGCATGCTTCTAAAGTATGGGGATTAAGTGTGGTCTAGTGATTTTGCTAGTACTTTTTTCAGCAATGCATCTCTGCTGCAGGTGTCAAAAGTGTTCTGAAAGGAATTATAATGATTTTTGAAAATTAGTATCTTCCTCAGAAAAAGCAATTCTGCTCCTTTATTTATGGGGTAATGCCTTTATGAGGAACAATCACTGCAGAGTCTCTGGGGACTGATGAAATCTTAACATTCATATCTCTAGATTTATCACAGCTTCCTTTACGCCTATATGTTAATCTCTCATATAGTGTATTTGTCTTACTATTTCTCTGCCTCTGTTATCCCTTTTAAAAAGATCATTATGATCACTATTCTGCTCTGCTGGCAGTATGACTGGGTAAACACTACATTACTCAAAAGTTCCCTTTTCACATTATTCACTGAAAGTTCAGACATTTTGTTATCAGGTGATAGAGATCGAATGCTGAAACAGTGCATGTGTAGATATCCAGCATTTTTTCCTGCACACATTTAAGGTCAAGCAACTTGTTTATGCAATGGTAAAAAAAGCTTTGTTAGTTCATCATTACCATCAGCTGTATGAGAGTGGAAGCAAGAATACTTTTGTGCTTTGCTATGTACATATTTGTTTCAGTTCCTGAAGACTACACCCCTTTTTTTTTTTTTTTTTTAAATCACCTTCATCAGACAGACACCTAAACCCTCTTGGATCTGCTCTCTTTCTGTCCAAAGACCCCAAGTCAGTGGCAGTGTGATCAGCTGAGGAGGGTGCTGCTTGTCCTGTATCATCCTACCTTCTTTTTTTTTCACCCACACAGTGAGCTTAGGAAGATAAACATGCAAAAAATTGAATAAAAACTGAAGAGAAATGCTTTGGTTCCACCTTGTTAAATATTTTAGGGTTTGAAAACCATCCCTCTTTTATACTATGATGAAGCTTAATTGCAGAGAGAGATTGATCCACTACTATCCAAGAATAACGAATGTGCTAATGGTTAAAGCACATTGTGGAAGACTAAGACCTCGTTTCTCTATAATTTTTCTTTTTTTTGAGCTGTTCTGAAAGTAAATATCCACTGCCCATGAATATTTTGAAGGCAGATCATATCCTCTTTAACACTCAATACCTTTAATCTTAAACCAAAGTCTGGGAAGTAGTTATAGTACCAAAAATAGTAATACAAATGGAATATGCAGCACTGTAATAGAGCCTCACTGTTAAAGAATTCTGAAGTGAGACTTTTACAGCTTTTTGTGTTGAGGTATGCATCACAAAATGAAAAAGATCTTTCTTGCTGTTTGGACACTGCAGCTGAAATAGCTCTGTTCTGCCACAGCTTTCCATTTATTTTTTTATTTGATTTAGCATTTGACATTCTCATTCAATGAAGGGATGGTCTGGTAAGATCTGATGTGCTTTTCTCTATGGTTAATAGAGGACTTGAAAAAGACTCACTCTTGGTTGACATTCCTGGCTTCATAAAGTACACCCCATCTTAAGTTGCCAATTTCATTTTGCATGAACCATTGCTCTGCCAAAGGCCTTGAGGTTTGCTACATAGGCTCTAAAGGCAGTGATCAATGCTAGGATTAATATTCCCTGATACCAACACAAACAAATCAGTGGATAAAGGAATCTGGTAAGAGAAAGCAAGGCAAAATTACATAGGCCTGTTCAGGGTATTGACGATTGTTCTTTAAAACAGACACTTATGATGAACCCTTGCAGGACCTTATTTCTCTTATTTCTTTGGAAAGCATAAATGTTTCAAACTCCTGCTTCTGAAATGAAGCTTATGATCATTTTTTTCATGGCCTACATACAATCAGAGGAATTGTGATTTTGCATATGAACTTTAAAAGGTTTTGATAATTAGAAGAATTTTATAAGTAGATTTTAAAGCTTGCTTAACTGTAGGAGTTGGGTAATTTTTTTTCTGGTGCTTTGTTCTATGAAAATGTGTTATTTAAATTCTTTTTTAACTCAGACCTTTCCTCCTAAGGAACAACATCTCCTTTGGGTGTTGCAATTTCATTGAGTTATAAGCATTGAAATGCATTCTGCATTAAAATGCTTATAGTGTTTCTTAATGTTTCTTACTGCTTCTTTCTAGGTGAATTAAAGGAAGACGACAAATTGGACAGAAAAAATAAGTTTAGTGTGGGGGATGAATCAAAGAAAATAGATGGTAAGGACAACATTTTATTGCATTTTTGACACACATTTTTATACACAATCTATTGTTTCCTAAACATCTCCAGTTTATTCTAAAACCAAAAAACTTGTGTTTTAACCAGAAACAAACTTAACATAAACAGTCATTAGATTTTAAAAAAGCCGTTGAATCATTCTAAGGGAAAATCATTCCCTCCACATAATGCCTAGTACCACTTAGTTCTGCTGGTAAGCCTTATCCATCTGTCGTGGTTGCGGGGGGGGTGAATTTTTTCCAGGGGGATGTGGGCAGTCCAATCAGTGATCAGCTTTTCTGCTGGCACCTGGATTGGTCACTCGGAGGTTTGGACACGCCTCTGAGGACACAAAGAGTTAAAAGCAGGAGTCTAGGGGGTTCGGCCTCTTTTCAGATCCCGGTTTCAGCAGAGAAAACCGGGATCTGAAACCGTGAGAGAGACGTGTCAGGCCTCCTTCCCCCTGCCCAGCCACGAGGCTGGGTGGGGGAGGGGAAGCACGTGGTCGGCTCAGGTAAGCCGGAGCCCCGGGGGGGGGGGAGAAGAGAGGGGACAGGACTGGAACTGAGCTGCCCCGTCCAGGATGGAAGGGTGGAAAACTGTGGAAGTGCCCTCCGTGTGTGCTCACCCCCCTCCACCCCCAAACTCCAGGAGAAGGTGCCCGAGCCACGTGGGAGTTGCCGAGCCTGGGAGTGCCTCAGCCTGCAGCACCCTGCCGAGAAAAAACGGTTAACCCTTGCTGGGCAGAAAGAAACTTTTCTTAGACATTGATTCTCATGACTGGTGGTTTCGGAGAGAGACAAGCGGCCTGGGACTGAGATGATAAAGCATGATTGGAAGGAACCCGATGGAAGAATGAGAGGAGTAGCCTTCTGAGCTGGACTTCTCTTGCATAATGTCAGCCATGGACTGAACTTAAGTCTCTTTTGAACATAAACTGCATTTTTGGGTGGATACAGCTGCCCTTGCTTTTGTTACAGTGACTGGCACTTGAAGAGTGGAGTGAGCAGAGAAAAGAGGGGGAGGGTGAGGTGGTGCCCTCTGCCCTCAGGGCAGACCTGCTCCTGGAACCCTGGCCCCTGGGTAAAAAGGGGAGAGCTCGGCATGCAGCATCCTTAAAAAGCCCTGTATGTAGTTTTGGCCTATGAGACAGCGGTGAGAGCGCTGGACATAGGAAAAAGAGAGAGTCACCCGACTTCTCTGGGCGGTGCCACGGGTGACATGGGAACACATGAGGAGTGGACCTGTGTGTTCTGGAGAACAGTCTGTGGTGCCAGAGAGACTCCTCTCTCCCTTGCTGAATTGAAGATTAGTTTTTTTGAGTGGTGATTGTTTGATCTAAAACCCAAAGGTTGGTCTGGGAAAAGTGATGGGTGGGGAGGTAGAGACTGGGAGAAGAAATGTTCTAAGAAGTTTTTATTTCTGTTTCTGTGTGTGTTTAAGAGTATTTCTGTCCCTGTTCTTATGTAATTAATAAAGTTTTGGTGGGTTTTTTTTTTTTGTTTTCAAGATTTAAGCCTGCTCTGCTCTGTTCCTGATCACATACCACAGGAGTTGTTAGAGAAAAAACATATATTCATGGGTGCATTAACATCTGGCCAGTGCCAACCCATGACACCATCAATTTTTGTGCAGTGCCTGAAAGAAAAATTCTGGATTAGTAGAGCTGCTTAATAGGAAATGCAGATTTGTAAGATTCTGACTTTCTTTGGGCTGTTTTCTTCTGTCTGTAAGGACAGGTTGCACTGGGCGTGAGCAAAACAGACCAAGGAAAAATGCTGCACAAGAGGTTCTATTAAGGATGCTATTGAAAAGGGACGCTGCTGAAATATTTTTGAACTGTAGCAATCCCAAGCCATAGAATGGTTTCATGGGCATCTGGAAATAATTTCTAATGAGTCTGAGGCTAGTGTAGAGGTCCACAGATATTTTAGCAGCCTCAGCAGTTTGGAAAAACAACTCTAAGTTCTGCAATTTTTTTACAATTTTGCATTTCCTCACCTGTGTACCACAGGCCTATGAGATGGTATCTGAACCCACATTGCTTCAAAGACAATTACTGAATAATTAGGTAGCAAAATAAATGCGAAAAAATTTTCTAGCATTTTCTTTGTGCCTGTATCACTGAAATTCACTAAAATGTAACTATTCCTAAATAAAATAAAACAGTGCTTTGTTTTGATGGTCGAAACCATCACAATTATTTAAACTCCTACTGCTCTAGCAAAGTGGTAAATAGGAAGGAAATATAATACCTCCAGTAAATACATAGAAAATTTCATCTAGAATCATGTATTAATTTCAGAGACATAATTATGTACTTTTTCTTAAGAGGCCCCTTAGTAAGAATTGTTAAGAAAGATTCAGTTCTTTTGTTAAGAGGTCATGTTACTTATATACTTGAGTTAAATGTCTGTCAGGAAAACAGTCTTGAACAAGTACCAGTCACAGCTCTTACTGCAGTCATGCAGAAACTGTAAGCACAAATGCTGAAATAACATGTAACTGTTCAGATTTTCATGAGTATGTGCAGTTCCACATATAACTATCAAGACTCTGGAAAGATTAATGGGCAGAATGACTGTTCTCCCCACTCTGGTGGGTGATGGCTGAGCAACAGTTGTGCTGGAAGGCTGCTTCCTTGCAGGACCAGGTGAATGCAAAACCACTGGGGCTGTTTAAGGAGGACTCAAGAGCACCAGCTCAGCCGAGAGAGTAGACCCATGACTCTCTAAATTTGAGGAAAAGGTTACATTTGAAGATCTTCATTCTCAAGGTCTTAGAAAGATTAGGGACACATATTTATTTGGGCTGGGGGACCAAGAAATTAATATGTCATACTAACTTGAAGATTGAGGATGTGAATTTGCTTCTTTGCAAGTTGCTTATCTTCGGTGTTTATTGTCCTGTAAGAGATAGCTAAGTTCATCTCTTTAGGGAAAAGACCAGTACCATGGACCAATTGATTACAGTTATTAAGCAACTCTAACCAATTTGTAGGCTGACTGTTTCTCATTCTGACAGTGTAGAGGGAGATTATAGCTAATTATCTAATTGATAAAAGTAAAAAACCAATATTGTGTATTATTAGAAATGTGCACCTTAGAAAGAAAAACACTAGAATGGCACTTCTGCTTTGCTAAATACTGCACAACCTGTTCTGTCCATTACCCACTCAGGAGCAATCGCCTTACCAGCCATGTGAGTGGTGTGGGGAAAGGAACATTATCCATAGCTGTTTGCAGATTACTAAAATGTTTACTTGAACATATGCTTTCTCTTGTGCTAGTGCATGGTCTTTCACACGTCACACGCTGGAAAAAAGATTTAAGAATTAGAAAGATTGAGATTATGGCTGTAATGTGCTCACCACATGTAATTTGTTGGTAGGTGAAACTCAGCCTGGACTTTTTTCAGGATCAAGGGTACTTGGGTTTTACAGCCTCTCTTCTGTTCTTGGGTTTTACAACCTCTGTTCAGTGTGTAGCTCAGGAGTATTTGTACTAAACAGGCCCATTTGTGTATAATTAACATAAGAACTTCAACTTTCTCACCACTACCATTTTGCATCAGCTGAACTCGTGAACCCAATTGACAACACTGTCCTACTGCACAGGCACCTAGAAAGGAAAGCTGCAGACTGTAGTTTGCATAAATCTTCGTACGATATGTATCCGAGTTGCTTTTTTAATTATATACAAAGGAAGCTATTGTAATAGCTACTTACAGGCATACATATGTGCCAAAATAATTCTAATATGTTCGTCCTTCTATTACGTGGGGAATCTAGTGACTAGAGACACGTAGAATAGCCATGTTGACACAAAGATGTTGAAACTACACGCCCACCCTGTAGTCACAGATGTGAAATGTAGTTTCTGTGTCAGTTACCTTGAAGCTACAAAAAAATAGTCAAGTGGGCATGCCTCAATGAACAAGGATCAAGCTCACTGAGAGTGTGAGGAGCTATGTGTCTAGACAGACCATAGTATGACTATTTCTATCCATACCAAAGCCAACTGCAGTAAAGCTAGTTTAAGGATAGCTGTGTAAATTGCAGTCATATCTTGGATTTCATATTTAACTGCTTCAAAATCCTGTGCAAGTGTCTTGAATATAGACTAGTATTCTCATGTTAATTTGATATTCATATTATTATTTGTTAGTTTGGGGTTTGTTTTTTCTTTTTTTTTCTTTTTTCTTTTTTTTTTTTTTTTACTCTTGGAGATACTGCTTGTTACTCATTACTGTCCTTTTTCTCAGTTTCAAGAAAATAATTATGGGGATGCCATTTGCCAAATGAAGATACATCCCTGTCAGAGACATCATCAGCACAAGTAGTTCATCAAGGGTTTTCTATGGGATAGAACATTGTTAAACCTTTTGGAAAACTGAATTTTCTAACGTGAAATCATTGCTTGGCAAGTCTTTGAATGGGAAATTATAAGCAGGCCCATGGACATAATTTTTCTTTACATTCCAACCTTTCTTTTTTTGAAATAATATTCTTTTTCTAATAAAACTAACAGCAAATGAGAAAATTATTCTTCCTCATTACAAACATGATATAAGGAAGTAAGTTTTTACAGTAATGGTGGCAAAACACTGGAACATTATGTCCATTGAGGTGGTAGAAACCTCATTCCTGGAAACATTCAAGGTCAGGTTGAACAAGGCTGTGAGCAACCTGATCTAGTTGTAGATGTCCCTGCTCATTGCTGTGAAGTTGGACTAGATGACCTTTATAGGTCCCTTTTCAATCCAAACTATTCTGATCGCATGATCCTATGATTAGCACTTTCACAGGTGATTTCTACCGCATCTTCTTTTTTTTTTTCTCACTGGGAAAAGATTCTGCTATGTTAATGCAAAGTTTTCAATATAAGTTCTTGTTTTGGGGAAAACACATTCCATTCAATCAAATATACTCTCTCAACTACCAATTGTAGATGAATAAAAGGTTCCTTTTTTGTATGTTTGTCCTAGGAATGTATTACTTTAGTGGTAACATGCATGTTTTAGCACGGACATATATCAGATATTTGCATCTTCTACAGGTAGTACATAGAGTGAAAACCTAATGTGCTCTGGCTTTGTGACGAGTAGTGCTGCTACCTCATGGTCAAATAAAAACCTGTGTTTTGACAGGTCTGTTTCAGTACTACATTGTTCTATGCAGTGCAACACAATAGAATAATATACTGTAATATAATACTACATATAGCCTTTTAAATATATAAACTACATTTCAGAGATGGAGGGTTTAGCTTTCTTTGTTTGATTTTTTAAAGGTATAATGTTGCTTATCAGTAGTTAAAAGCTTTTCCCTTGAGTTCTGTATATTGCCTGTGCCAACATGTAAAACTGTCTTTCAGTCTTAAATTTTCTTGATAATGATTTCTTGATCAGGAAGTGAAAAATTCCCTGATTATTAAGTTAAACCCTTCATTTCTTTTTGCCCCTGTTTTCCCAAAAATCAAGTGGCAGAGTAGCTGGCACAGAATGTTATCTGACAATGTCTTTGGTATAGGAATATGGTGGTGAGAAGACACTGTGATGAGGGTTCCACAATTATTAAGAGAGAGTTGAATTAACAGGATTCTTACGAACTTCAATTGTCAAAACTTCTCAACCATTTACTATTGCCTGTCTTTGCAGCATTCTGCAAGATACAATTTTTGTATGTGTCAACTGAGCCAAGATCACTACATAGCAATGAACACTAAGTAGACTTCTGATGAAATCCTGCTTATGTATTGATTATTCTGATGTTGGTTTAAAACAGGTTACTCAAATGTATAAATGAAAAGCATTTGTCTATGTCTCCTTGAGAGAGGTAAAAATGTAAATTACAGGTCATATAAATAATGGTGCCATTTCTAATTCTGTTTTGAAAAATAAGCTGATTTTTCCATTATTGTCAGAAGCAAAAGATCCTCTTCTGTTTGTAAGGCAAACACATTGTATTTCTCCTTGCTGCTTGATAGTGCTCTTCATATTATGTGTCATAATACAGCAGCACAGGCAAATTGGAATGACTGTAGCCCAAGTCTACTTACTAAATACAGTTTCCTTCCTTTTCTCACTTCTTTTTTATGGCCTGTTACTTGAATTACATTAACAGCTATGGCCTCAAGTTACAAATCAGAAAGACTTGTTAGCTTCTGGTAAAACTGCTTGAAACATGAAGGCATTTTGCTTTCCAAAAAGACATACTTCACTGTAATTTATCTCTGCTGAACAGCTGTTCCATAGTACTGCAGTATAGGATCACTGGGGGGTGGAACAACTTCTGTGCTTTTTAAAATCCTTTTGTGCTCTTTTGAAAGAGAAACAAGATAGTGTCTTTTCATGAGAAGAATGAAGAATATGAAATGCGTTCCCAAAAGACATTGGCGACATTTAGATAGCATCTTCAACAACTCACAGAACAACTAGCTTCCAATTTGAGCGTACCAGCTACAGGAACCAGATAGGACTCTTATAAGGTGTGGCATCCCACCCCAAAAGAGAAAGCAACATGCAGGTACCCAGATAGTCATGACTGAAAAGTGTAATCTTTATTACCTATCATTAATTGATCCATCACTAGGCAATTAATTCTTTTCTCTCCTTCTAAACCACTTCTTTCCTTTTCTTAACTTCAAAACCTGTTACTTGCAGGCAATAACAAATGTAGAAGAAAATCAACAAGTGTTATTAGTTGAAAATTGTTTTTTTGAGTCAGGATAAAGTGTTTAGGAGTTTAAGTCT
Organism: Prinia subflava; assembly: GCF_021018805.1. Classification (NCBI taxonomy): domain Eukaryota; kingdom Metazoa; phylum Chordata; class Aves; order Passeriformes; family Cisticolidae; genus Prinia; species Prinia subflava. The sequence continues at coordinate 98,390,150 of NC_086247.1, forward strand.
AATTCAAAACAAGTGGTTGCCAAAAACTGAAGACATATTGAAAAAATCCAAATGAGAATTTTTGCTTTGAAATAGTGTTTCACATTTTTATGCAGCATTAAGTAAATGGTAAACATAAAAGTTTTGTTTTCATTAGATGAAAAGCTCGGCTTGATCTTTTTTCTCTCTATCCACCCCATTGCCCTCCTTAAAACCCCAACCTCCAACAGATATTTTGCCATGCGAGAAATGCACCAATTCTTTGTGTCTGACCCAGAGCTAGGCATTATCCTAATTTTTTGTTTTAGTCACTCAGCCAAAGAAGCCCAGTGCTTACTACAAAATTCTAATTCACACATGTGGCTGGAAACTTTGTTTGCTTCGGTGATCCATCTTCCTGTGGAAGTTTCTATTTGATTTGCATGGTAATGTTTTGGTAGTGGGAAGGGCTGGAGGGTGACTCCTCTGAGAACCCAGTAGAAGCTTCCTTCATCTCTGACAGAGCCACTCCAACAAGCTCCAAGACAGACCCACCCACCAAGGCCAAGCCCATTGCCAGTGTATGAGAAGTCCTCCCCTTGAGGAGGAAGGAGCAGCAGAGACAGTGTTTGAGGAAGTGACGCTAACCCCCATTCACTGTCCTCCTGTGCCCTGTGGAGGAATAGATAAAGAATCAGGAATAAAGTTAAGCCCAGGAAGGAGGGAGAGGTGGGAGAAAGGTGTTTTATGGTTTGGTTTTACTTCACATTGGCCTGATTAGTCTGATTTCATTAATAAATTTAATTAATTTTCCCAAGTCAAGTATGTTTTACCTGTGACAATAATTGGTGAATGATCTCTCCCTGCCTTTATCTCAAAACATGATCCTTTCCTTATATATTCTCTCCCCATGTCCAGCTTAGGAGAGGAGTGATAGAGTCATTAGACCTGGTGTCTAGCCAAGGTCAACCCACCACACAGCTCATCCCCCTTGCTCCTTGAAAAGGAGTGAGATTTTTGTTTCCGCCCACAGTGGAACATCTCTATGAAAACAGTGATCTAGCTTTTAGCCCAAACATATGCAGAGGTTTGACTTATGTTTGATTATCAAATATAGAATAAGTTTTTGCACCTAATCTTCTAGTTGGCTTTACATAGTAAGTATCTAATTTCTTTCATACATGCTTTGTTCAGGAAACTCAGTCATTACTTGGTGTAATCAAACCTTTGCCAGTGTATTCATTATATTTTTATCTGCTTTTATATATTTCCATAATATGCTGGTAGGCAAATGACATATATTAAACCAAAACTAATCTCTTTCCTCATTGATGTTATCCTAGGTCAAGTGGAATGCAAGCTGTCAAGTGAACATAAAACTCAATGTCAGTGTGAAAAGGACTAGAAATTGTTTGACTTCATGAATGGTTTGGCACAATTATGTGCCAAAGCTCCAGGAAAACCAGGATACCTTCTATGTTAATGCTATTTCTCCTGATAGAGAAATTAATGTTATGCACTTGAGTCGTGTGCTAAACTGATGTTATTTAAATTCAGTTACTAAACAAGTATTCAAAATATTTCCCAAAAGCATTTATTCTTTTTTCCCTTGCTTTAAAGAGAATGAAAGCACCATCAAATAGCATTTTGTTTTCTTTAAAAAAAATAATCACTCCAAAATTTCTTATCCGTTAGACATTCTGATAACAGAGATAAATTATGATGCATTTTTCTTCTTTCATTGATCTTCTGAACTTTGCGTCTTGGGCCTCATACATACTTGGCGTAATGGAAGAAAGAAAATACCATCACTATACAGAATTTATTTCTTCATGGTCTTAATTATTTTTGAAAGACTTTGAAATGGCTTAGTAGGAGACAGGGTCATCCAGTGCAGAGAACTGAGTACTTAGATTTCAAAATCTTCATTTTATTTTGAGCACCAGAAATAGTTTCAATGGTGTTCTTCAGGTGGAAAAGCTGCAGATTATGACTGAGCCCACTTTAGCACTCCAGGAGATGGGAAATACCAAAGTTTGAGGGGAAAAGCTTCCCAAAAAAAAAAAAAAAAAAAAAAAAAAAAATCACTCCTTTACATGCTGTAAGATGCTGAGTAAGTCCATAAAGAAATTAAAAAGGAATGAAAAGTAGCAGATTTGGCAATCTGGCTCAGCAACTGCCAATACTTCTTTGCAATACTTCTTCTTGTAATTTGCAGTGGGAAAGACTGGATTATAGATTATGTGAGATGCAGTTACTCAGACTACTATTTCACCTCATAGTGCACTGCATCAGTAGTAATTGTTTTATGATATCAAAGACCATACAGGAATTTGCAACTTCTTTTGTCATTTCACTCAGTGCTTGGATGTAGCTGGGTTGAGGGGGGGGGAGGAGGGGGGGGGGAAGCAGAGCTTGCAACAAATAATCTCATTTTTAAAACTTTCACTTTAAATTGTTAGGGGTAAGAGCTACTTTCAAACACCATGTCAGCTTTGCTATGAACACTGGAACAATCTTACTGGGTCTCTTTAGCTCTCCATCACCTGCGTCACAACATTTCACAGCAGAAATCTTAATGAACACATAACAAAATCAGAGAAATGGGTGTACCCCACTACAGTTTTCTGTGTTCCAGAGGGCCAAGGTCAAATCTCTGACTTGGATACACTCTGATGGATTTTTCTTCCATCACTTAGTCTAATTATCTTTGGAACCCTGGTACTTTTGTGTATTAGACACTGAGGCAAGACAATTCAAAATTTACTTAGGAATTATGTGATAAATTGTATATTTTTATTCTTTGCAAATTGACTGTTTGATAAGTTCTTTTGGTAATTCCTTCCTTGGGTTGTGAGAAACAGTGAGTAATTGTTTCCTTTCACATTCTTGGTGCCAATAATAATTTCATTTAGTTTTGATTAGATTCTCTCTGGAGCTCTGTTTCTAGGCTAAAGAGTCATAGCACATGAACTTTGTGTATTGAACTTTCCTTCAAGTGCAACCCTTTTGCTATCTGCTATGTAAGGATTTAACACAGTCTGTGTTACACACATTTATTGCAATGTGACAAGAGAATCTGAATTTAATAAAAATGAGATAACCTCTCATTTTCCCCCTATATTTTCAATAGTATAGTCATGGATAATTGTGCTGTCATCTTGTGCTTCCTTCAGGACTAAGTATGATTATAATGCTTCAGAAATATGAGCAGAGAAAACAACGACTATGCAAGAACCTCACAAACATTTTCATTCACAGGGATTCAAGCAGACTAAACGGTTTGTGAAAAAAAAAGCCAAAGCCCCTGGCCAAAGAATCCTTAATCCACACCACACTGTCCTGCAGTCTGCATTCAGCATTTTTTTTTTTTTAAGAGAAAAGAGGCTTTTCTTTTAAATGTACTTTGAAAACCATAGGGTTTGGTCCTGTCCCGATAGCCTGACCTGGCACTGGATGCCATTGGGAGGTGCCTGTCTTGGTTTAAAAGACAGGTGTCTGCCAAGGAAGGCGGGAAACTTTATGGGATGAAAAATATGACCCCTTTCCTCCTAATTATTATAACATTGAAATTATGGTGCTTTCAGGCAAAGATACAGAAAAAGGAATATCAGTTCTTTACTTACATATGTGTATATATATATATCTATATATATATAACAAGGCAAACAAACAACAACAATGGCAGCGACAACAAACAGAACCACAAACTCAGTGACAGCCTTCTCTAGGCTGCAGGCACTTTCCCCTTTGGTACAGTTCTGGTCACAGCCGGCAGGGGCGCTGCTGGCTCCTGGCTGGGCAGGGTGGGTGAGATGATTCCCCCGCGGCTGCAGGGGGTGCTGTGGCACGAGCTCAGCCACCTTCCATGGCAGTGGAGGCTTGGGTGGTGAGAGAGAGGGAAAACAGGCTCCCCTTGCGAAACTTATGGGGAGCAGATGGTCTCAGTGCTTCTCCAAGTGGTGAGCAGGAACCTTGGAACAGCAGGCTTTAACAGCAAAGACAAGCATGCCCCAAGTGGCAAACAAAGTGTAGCAAAAACCTGGAAGCCATGGCAGCAGCAGCAGGAATCCAGTCGATGAGGGGTGTCGAGTTAAAGTGTAGCAAACCCCCCCAAATTAGTGGCAGAAGACTGGAGGGGCAGGGTGACCCTGGGACAAGAGAGAAGGTAGAAGGAGGGTGTTGTTTCAGTCTTTGCCCTGGCTCTCCTATCTCCTGTGTGATGTCCTGCGGATCTCTGCAGCAGCCGGACTCCGGCAAGCAGCCGGGAGGTGCTCCCTCCAGAGTGGGGGAGGGGGGCGGGGTCCAGAGCTTCCCCTGAGGCACCTGAGCAGATGGTGAGGGTCCCTCCCAGTGAGGTCAGGTGTTGAAAAGGTCCCAGTTCAATGACCACCCTTGCTAGCAGAGGCTCATCCACAGTAAGGAGAAACAGTGAAGGATAAAACTCTGCAGTGGCAGCAAATCCTTTGAGCAGCGGCAGTCTGGCACCAAAACCACAGCCATCTGCCCTCTGATCCCTGAGAGAGAGAGAGAGGGCTGAGCCCAGACCCTGACCCCCAGCCAGGGCTCATGGTATATCCGTGCTTCCCAAGAGCACTGAGCTTCCCTCCAGCCACCATGATCACTCCCCCAGTTGCAGCAAGACTAAAGCAAGCTGCATCCCTTCCCTTCTCCTTCCCATCCTGGTCACATTTTTTGTCTGTTAAGTACCCGTCATTCTCATCTCTTAGGCAACAATTGGGAGACGGGAGACGAAGCCCCTGAGAGAAAACAAAACAAAACAAAACAAACAGAAACATCCTAATCTTCAACAGTGTCCTAAGCCCTCTCTGTGCAGCAGTATGTTTTTGGCAACTGGAGAGGAAAGGGTAGAGGTAAAAGGCAGGCATTTATCTGGACCAGCAGAGCTGGCCGCCATCAGAAGCAGTGCTTGGAGAGGTGAGATCTCCACCTCCAGTTGGTGCAACCAGCATCAGGTCTGTGATTTATGCTTGATGAGGAGCAGGAGTCAATACAGAGCAGATGTTTCTGAGTTAGTCCAAACTCTCACCTCAGTCTAAATGCTTCTGTATGTCCTCCAACTGTGTTCAGAGAGCAGATTTTGAAAGTCTGAATTAGGCAGAATATATGTCAACTGTTAAAATGGATAGCTCTTCTAAGACTTTGTGCCCCAAAACATCATTAAGAGAGATTAAATAATGTGCAAAACTGACAGTCAGCTTCCTTGCTGTATGGGTATACTCATACACTTAGTAATTCTGTGTGAACAAAAAGGTGAACCACAATGTATTTCCATTTCAGTATGTCAGTCTGTATAGATATATAGCTTCATAGTCCATCAGGCTAACATTAAAAATGCCTTGATATAAACTAGAAACTGATAGCAGATTCACAGTGGGTGCTGGTATCAGAACATGGAAAAGTTGTAGAAATCACTGGCATTTACATTAGTGAACAAAGTGAAGACTGGTACTCAACCTTGACAAACAATGTAAGTTCATCAGAGACACTGAAGGACTGAGACGTGTATTCAGACAAGGCTATTTCAGATAATGACATTCAATATATGCCATGTGGACTACTTAAAATCTTTGTTGTTCAGAGCACTTCATATTCATTCTTTTTCCTCTTTCAACTACCTCTCTTGATAAATGCTAGTATTTGCACTTGAGCTATTGTATTTAAATGAAAAAGAGGCTGAATCAGGGTAGTTGAAGGGAGGTTCTATTATATGCAATGGGAAATTTGGTTAGGAAACCAAAGCATCTGCTCCACCAAGAAGAAAAACAATTCAAAGCAAGTTCTATGCTGGTATGTTCTTACTGGAGCTGATGTTGTAGCTAACAGAAGTAAAAAGCTATCACAGAATCATAGGAAGTTAAGGGGTTGGAATAGACCTTAAGGATCATCTAGTCTTAACCTCCTCTGCCATGGACAAGGGACACTTACCTCTAGACCAGGTTGCTCAAAGCCTTAGCCAGTCTGGCATTGAACACTGCCAGGGTTGGGACATCCACAGCCTTTCTGGGTTGACTCAGTTCTCCACAGCTAGGGAACTTCCAGAGAATGGGAAAAATTTGCATTTTCCCTTGCTTCATTAGCAGGGATGGGAAAGCTTAGAATTCTTGTAAGTGTGATGGCATAGGAAGAGAAACATGTGTTAGGTGGTACTCAAAGCTCTGTTTCAGATCTCTGATGTGATTCAGCAAATCCCTTAAGAAGTTCAGAAATACTTACTTCTCAAATACATAATTTAGTCCACCTTCCTCAAATAATTACCCTTCCTTCTGGGTCAGTCTTTTCTCTTTAAAATGTGACTAAGTATAAGTGTCACAGGATTGTTATGATCCTGTTAACGATAGTAAATCAGGCTGAATGTTTTAGCTGGGAAACATCACGGTAATGTAGTACTGTTGTTATGGCTATTAGTATTGCTTGTTGTAGATTGTTGTTGTTTAAATTTATGGGGGGATCCCCGGGGAGTGCCCCCCGGAGACCCCCGGGGTCTTTTGGGGTCATGGTGTTCCCGCGCTGGCAGGCAAGGAGACTCAGATGCCGGTGGGGTGCTGATGAGGTGAGGGTTTATTCACTGAGGGAGAGGGGAAGGGAAGGGGGGGGGGAAGGGAGGAGAGGGAAAGGGAGCATCAGGAGGCCTTCAGGGGTAGAGGGGCAAGAGGGGCAGAGCCTTCTGCCTTAGCATTCTTATCACAGAGGTTCAAAGGGGCGCAGTAACATTCTCCAGCCAATGAGGTTACAGATACAGGATACTGCAGGGAGGGTACAGACTTGGGATAAACCATACATTTTCCAGGGGTGAGCCAGAGCAAACCATTTCCATAAAATGCAATCCCACAAGTCACCCTTTTTTTCTTTAAAATGTGAGAAGAGAAATATGATATATGACAATTAACAATTTAAAAAATGAAACAGTAATTACAGTTTTGCAGCATGAAACCAAATACAATTGCAGTAAGGATTATGTTATACTGTGAACAGTTGATCTGACCTTGTAATTGCAGTAGACGGGTTATGTGAGTTTATATTGCAAGATTTGAAACAAGTTAACAAATTTGTTTGAGCCTTTCCAGCATGACTGGCCTAATAGTGTCTAGTCTTTTCCAACTGGCTTTTCAGACCACCACAGCCCCCAGCTTAGGCTGAGGCGCTGACCTCTGCTCCCACTCTAGGGACAGGAAAACACGTGGAGTTCCCCGGGCTCCACATACGGTCTCAGATTCTTACCCACGGATCTGAGCCAAATCACTCCTTTCACTTTCCAACTGGTTTAACCGAAAGGACCCACACTCTGCATGCAATTGTTTACATTCGTCCATATGTACCCACTGGGGATTTTTTTCGTCCATACTTGCACCAGAAGTATCAGAGACCTAACAAAAGACCCCCAGTTTTAGGTCATCAAAAGAAAAACAAAAGAAAAAAAACTACAAAAAAAGTCAAATACTTTCTCAGACACTCTATCAGGTTATCAATCACCCTCAGAACGAACTGAGGACAGTATAAACCCAAAAAGCGTTATCGATTCAGTAATCTACCACTGAATCACGCCTTACAAGAAGACAATCTAAAAACTGCTTCTCTTGGATCTACACTTGTGACCTGAAAAGGCCTCTGCTTTCTAAAACAGAAAACAGGGGAATCTGCAATATGAACACACACAAAACTAGAATGGCATAATTGTAAAAACTACTTCATGGGGATGGGAAGGAAATGGAGGGGTTTGGGACACCCTGCTGTTTGGCCAGAACAGCAAGGGACAGGGGCAGAAAAACAGGGAAAGGGAATCAAAGTAGCATTAACAATTATACAAGGCTGCAAAACTGGTATTACAAATTCACTTTAGCTTTGGGGTTTGGTTTCTTAGCGTTTACCTTGTGGCACTTGGAAAGCGGAAGATGGGACTGAGAGCACGTGGCCATGGTGGCCATGCGGTCACAGCGCAGCACGTGGTGTCAGCCATGCCATGCCGGGTTTAGCAGGAAGGGGTTAACTCTCGGGGGTTTGTTAAGGGAAAGGGGGTTAGGGAGAAGGAGCAGCGAGGGGAGGAGGGGGTAAGGGTAAGGAAGGAGGTTACACAATTTACAAAACCGAGTTTTGGAAGGTGCGGGGCTTGGGCACAACTGAAGACTGCTTTTTCCTTCTCTGATGGCTGTCTGGCTGAGTTCCTTTCGCTGCTGTCCAGGGCTGCTTCGCCGCTGTTGCCGGGCGGGGGGAGGGGCGCCTGTTCGCGCGGCTTCTCCCGGTGCTGGGGCCCGCGCGCGCTGCGGCGGGGCCGGGACCACGTGTTGGCTCGCGCCGGGACTGCCCCGCGCCGCGGCCGCGCCGGGCCGGGGCTGCTCCGCCGCCGCGGCCGCGCCGGGGCCGCTCCGCCGCCAGGGCCGTGCCGGACCGGGGCCGCTCCGCCGCCGGTTCGCCGCCCGCGCCGCGGCTGCCACGGGCCGGAGGGTGCCGCGCCGCTGCCGCACAGCCCGCGCCACCGAGCCGAGGCGGGCCGGGGGCCGCGCCGCAGACACGCGCCGCAGCAGCGGTCCCGCCGCGCCAGGGCTCACGCCGGAGCCTCGCCGTGGCGGAGCCGCGCCGCCCGGGCCACGCCGCCCGGCGGGGCTGCACAGCCCGCGCAGCGCCGAGGCGGGCTGGGGCCCCAAGGGGCTGGGACCCGGGCCCGCACTGGGCTGGTCGGCGGTGGTGGGACAGCCGCGTGGTGGCTCACGAGGTCTCTGCGCGGTGGGGGAGGGGCCGCCCCGGGCCGCGATGGCCCAGAACGGCCGCTCCACCGGAGATGGCACCGAAACGGAGTTACCATGGTCCATCTTGTCTCAGGGTCGCTGGTGCTGTTGCCCGACGTTGGTGCGTCATCTGTTGTTTAAATTTATGGGGGGTCCCCGGGGAGTGCCCCCCGGAGACCCCTGGGGTCTTTTGGGGTCGTGGTGTTCCCGTGCTGGCAGGCAAAGAGACTCAGATGCCGGTGGGATATTGATGAGGTGAAGGTTTATTCACTGAGGGAGAGGGGAAGGGAAGGGAGGGGGGGGAAGGGAGGAGAGGGAAAAAGGGAGCATCAGGAGGCCTCCAGGGGTAGAGGGGCAAGAGGGGCAGAGCCTTCTGCCTTAGCATTCTTATCACAGAGGTTCAAAGGGGCACGGTAACATTCTCCAGCCAATGAGGTTACAGATACAGGATACTGCAGGGAGGGTACAGACTTGGGATAAACCATACATTTTCCAAGGGTGAGCCAGAGCAAACCATTTCCATAAAATGCAATCTCACAGTAGATTATGCTGGAAATGTGACAACTCAAGTATAAATAAATCAGATAAAATGCTGAAAGCCCAATTCTCTAAAATGGTGTCTCAGAATTGCATCAGTGAGCAAGATTTTGCAGTAGCAATTTACAGGGGACCATCCTGAAAGGAAAGGTTCCCCTGCTATCTGCATAGTAGAAGATACTGACTAGTAGATCTGTGCAGGTACTGCATACATTCATCACAGACAATGCAATCCAGCAGCAAATATCTTTGTTCTGGCAGTCATTTTTCTCCTTTGCTCAAACACCATTAAAAAAAAAAAAAAGGCAATATATAAGTCAGTGCAAAGAAATTGGTTTCCTGAAAGGGACCAGATGTTTTGATGTAATAATGTCTTCAAAGGCATGCCCAGCCCTACAGGTAAATTCATCTCTGCTTGGGCTGAATCTCCTTCGCTGAGAGACTCTTTCAAATGCGCTTTCAAACTCTGCTGATATAAGCATTGTCAGAAAAACAGCAGCTCAACAGGGTGCCAGGGTTCTCAGGGAGGCGGTTAGAACAGCCAGTATAGAATAAAATATTCATGTTCCTGTTTGAAGCTTTTCCAGAGGATTTCTAGAGATGGTTATGAGATGAATTGGATAGACTGTCCTCTTTAGTTAGAAACTATCCATTTTCACTAGAAATAACAAAACCATTTTCTATACTTCTTTCTGAAGGAGATCTGTTTATTGTGAAGATGCACTTGTAGTATAGCTATATAGAAAACACTTATGGTTGTACATTCAGGATATTAGTTAAACATGGCCTTATTATGAAGCCAAGGGATTATAAATATTTGACAGAGGAGTCAAGCAGCTTGTAAAATGCACATATTTTATCATAACTTTGGTGCCTCTCCATACTTAAAGCTGTGTTTTTCACTGAAAGCTCAATGGAAGAAAAGAGCTTTTAAAATGCAATGTTCTTTTGTGTTTGGAGCATTTTCTTTTCTTCATTTCAAACCACATGTACAACATCCTTGACTTCATAAGTAAAAAAGTACTGGAAAAGCTGTTTGTCAAAGATGATCAGAGAGCCCTACAGCAAAGAAACCTATTAAAATCTCTTGATCTAAGCATGCTGGAATCTGTTATGTGATCTTCTTCATGCCTAACTTTGAATTCTAGCTGGATTAGTCTGCTCATAATAGATTTCAATTTGTTTAGGACAGAATGATATTTCCAGTTGTGCTTGTAAGAGGTTTTGCCTTGGCATGCCTCACCTTTTACCCTTTCAACAGTTAAGCAAAGCTTCACTGCTTGCAGAAAATGAGGTTGTCTAAACTGATACTCTTATTTTACTTTCCCAGATTGACCCTTTGGACAAAGCAGAGAAAGGCAGCATTTGACACTTTTTTATTTCTTTTTTTTTCTTTTTTTTTCCAGATATGGAAGAGTAAAAATATATTTAAAAAGAGACTGCAAATCTCTTTCATCATTTTATCTGACCTTCTTCATTCCTGTTCTCCTACTCCTGCAAAGACCAGTTTCTGGCAAAGGCATTAAACAACTTTTGAAACGCTCCTCCACTCACTGGCTACTTCACACCTAGTGACTCTGGGTTCAAGGATGGGGGACTTGGTTTTTTGGTTAATTTTGTTTGTTTGTTCATGTATGTATGTTTTTTATTGTTGGTTTTCTGGATTTTTTTTTTTGTTAAAAGGTCAAATTATGATTTCATGATGCAAATGGTTCTATTTTTCTGGCCAGGTCAAACAAATAGAAAAAGAATTCTTCAAAAGCTGGTTTTGCCCTTTGCTATGCTTCCGCTTGTGAAACAAACACTTAGGATGATGCAAAAGAATATAAAAGATAAAAAAAAACAAACATTCCTTGATAATAACTCACATTTTCTTTTCACTGAAAACCTTTTCTAATTGCTAGTAGACAGAATTTGGCATTGGTTTTACCCCGTAGAAGATTTTATTAATAAAACCAGTGAATTTTTAGAGCCATTTGACCATTTCTTGGGATTTGATATCTTTCACAGGTAATACAATGAAAAAAAAAGCTTTTCTTTCTAAACAGCAGTCAGAATTCCTCAACCCTTGATTTTGTTCTTTTTTTTGCAGTTAGGAAAGAAATCACCAAGGAAAGTAATATTCTCTTGGGGAAAATCTTGTCAGACTTGAGCACATGTATTAATGTGATATGCCTGCGTAGCTTGATATTGGAGGATATTATCTGTTTTCCACATTTTTTCATGGCCCACTAGTAATAGCTGTTTGTCTGACCTGAAGATCTAGGAGGAGAAGGACATCAGGGAATCACATGGATCAGTTCTTACTTTCATCTCAGTTTGATCTTTCATCACTGACTGAATGGACAGTCCAATGAAAAGGAAAAGCATTGTTGGATGAGGATGGACAGAAAAAAAAACCAAAATAAGAATGTATGAGGAACACAAAGCACATTTGTGTTTCTGGCTTGGGATCTGAATAGGAATCCAGCTAATTGTAAGCAATTTTGTCTGTTTATGTGGAAGTCAAGACATGTACATATACATACAATTATTTTTGCTGAACAGCTTGCTGTTCAGGATGAGATCTTGCTATATTACTCACATATGTATTTTTTAAGGAATCATATTCCTGTAATGGATCTTTTCTATGTAGAGAACATGCAAAATGTTGGCTTAGGAAGGTAAATCTAGTATTCCCTTTTCATGTTCAAAAGCCCAGAACTTTGCAAACAGAATTTGGGTCTCTGTTCCACCTTAAATTCTCCATATATAGTGAGCAGCATCCTGTGACACTAGCAAAAATTACAGCAGTAAGCTCAGACTGAATCCATTTTAAAAGTAAACACTTTTACTTAAGACTATTGAGTATCTCACATATTCATTATTGAGGCTAGAAGTATTTTAAGGGGATTTTTTGTACTCCAGTTTGAATTTGTTTAAAGCCAGAGATTTAGATTATGCTCATGCTATGAAAAGGTTGCACTTCAATCATGTGTTTTCAGAAAGAAGTACAAAAATAATTCTTGAAGTTTTTGGAATTCTCAATTGGCTTCACTGAAGTGGCTCATTTAAATTAAATATGAGGGGACATAGTGTTCCCATTTGTGAGTTTGTGGTTCAGTAGTAGCTCTGGTGTAAATTTTTGAGGAAAGTGAAGGGCTGGGAGGGCAGTGGCTCCACCATCAACACTGAGCACATTCCATGTGACAGGCTGTGTCACCTTTTAGCATTTTTTGACTCCTCTTTCCTCTCCTTCATCAGCATTCAGCCCCAATGAGAGTAGTAGAATATGAATTCCAGCCCTGAGCAGGTTATTTATGTATATTTATTTATATTTACACTGATGAAATAACAATAATGCTGAAGTAAATACCACAGTGGTGACAGTCTGTGCTTAGACTTCTTCATCGAGTCAGCGAAAATACACTCTAACAGAGTGTTTGGTCAGAGGTGCAGAGTGATTTAGTCAATAGTTTTAGTCAAGTTATTCTTACCTTTTACAGTGGCTAAAGATGCCTTAGATTATGCACCCTAGAAAAATAATATTTTTTGAGAAAATCATATCTTTTTCTTCACCTGTTTCTGATATACATTTCTTTCTTTCTTTCTTTCTTTCTTTCTTTCTTTCTTTCTTTCTTTCTTTCTTTCTTTCTTTCTTTCTTTCTTTCTTTCTTTCTTTCTTTCTTTCTTTCTTTCTTTCTTTCTTTCTTTCTTTCTTTCTTTCTTTCTTTCTTTCTTTCTTTCTTTCTTTCTTTCTTTCTTTCTTTCTTTCTTTCTTCCTTCCTTTCTTTCTTCCTTCCTTCCTTCCTTCCTTCCTTTCTTCCTTCCTTCCTTCCTTCCTTCCTTCCTTCCTTCCTTCCTTCCTTCCTTCCTTCCTTCCTTCCTTCCTTCCTTCCTTCCTTCCTTCCTTCCTTCCTTCCTTCCTTCCTTCCTTCCTTCCTTCCTTCCTTCCTTCCTTCCTTCCTTCCTTCCTTCCTTCCTTCCTTCCTTCCTTCCTTCCTTCCTTCCTTCCTTCCTTCCTTCCTTCCTTCCTTCCTTCCTTCCTTCCTTCCTTCCTTCCTTCCTTCCTTCCTTCCTTCCTTCCTTCCTTCCCTTCCTTCCTTCCCTTCCTTCCCTTCCTTCCTTCCCTTCCTTCCCTTCCTTCCCTTCCTTCCCTTCCTTCCCTTCCTTCCTTCCCTTCCTTTCTTTCCTTTCTTTCTCAATTCATAGCTCATCAATCCTTGTTTATCATGCACTGGCACAGAGGTGTGAAATCAGGCTGGAAAATGTTTTTTCTCAGTTATTAGGGTTATTTACTATTGGCAGGAGCTAATAAAGGAAGTAGTAAATTTGATGTCTCTTGGAGGCTGCAAATAAGACTTGCTGCTCTAGAAGTGATGCTATAGGGAGAGTTACTGATCTCAGCATACCAGTGTATCACAAAATGCTTTTTAATACACAGACAGTCAGAGATAGTCCTTAGAGTCTCCTCCTTTTAATTTATTTGTGTAAGATACAGTGGACTATTAGAATTTTTTAGATTATTTTTGTTGTCATTTTTAAAAAGAAGTGAAATTTATTTTCTGGGAAAATATATAAAGTTTAAGTGAAATATAGAAACAAAAACCCTACAAAGAGACTGGGCCAGATGAAAACATCTATTGTGGGGTTGCCTCCTTACCTTGCCCCCTCACCTCCCTGAAACACTCTGCAGCCTTGTGCTGGTGCATCATGAGCCAAAGTATGGTATGTTTAGACACTTCTCAGTTAAACTAGAGATCAGCCACTGTGAAAATGTGTAAAAAAAAATAAAATAATAATGATCAAAAAATACATAGCTGCTTTCTCTTATTTTATTCCACAAGGGAATCAATCAAAAAACTGGAAAAGGATTAGGTGTTCATCAGCTAATGGCCTATGTTTATAATGTGAGAAAGGATTTCTGTTATTACATCTTTATCTAACTTTCCCCAGGTGTATAGAAATTATGTTTTCAGATGCCTTTCTTTTCCATGCTCAGTAAGACTACACAAACAATGAATAAACCAGTAATTCTGCAAATGTTTGGTACATACAATTTGCCTCATGCTGGAATTTTAGAGTTATGTGGGAGCACCCACCTGTAGGCAGAAAGGAGTCTTCTGGTGCTTTTTTGCAGAGGGCAGCACAGGCTAGGAACCTGTGTGGTAAAGATCACACTCTTACACCTCTGCACAGAGACCGCTGGTGTTCTCAGAAATCTATGCCTAGATGAAAGAGCACCATGTGTCTTCTGCTTCCCAGAAACTGGTGTATAGTTTGAGAGGGAGAATCCAGGCTCTTTCCCTTCCTAAAATAGAGAGGATGCCATTGCAAGTATCAGTGTTTTGTTCTTTATCTGGGATTGGTGTTCAGGGAACTAGCAGACCTTGGACTCATGGTGATGTAGTGCTTGGATTCTTGAACATACTGTATAAAAAATGTGTTGATATATTTTCAGAGAATCATAGTATTAGAATAGTTTGGGTTGAAAGAGACATAGAGGATATATAAAGCTATCTATTCCAAGCCCTCCTGCAGTGTGCAAGGACATCTTCCACTAAGTCATGTTGCTCAGAGCCTCATCCAACCTGATCTTAAATGCTTCCAGGGATAAGGCATCCACTGCCTCTCTGGGCAACCTGCTCTAGTGTCTCACCAGTGTCTTAGTGTTTCATTGTATCCTGCTAATTATTTAAATGGCTCAAAGAATAACAGATTAGGGATGCAACAAATATTTTCCATGTTTGAGAAAAAATATAGATAAGGGAATTAAGGGAACCCAACCTTTTTATTTTTCCCTGGTAATAAAATAAGTAGTAAATTTTTAAAAAGAAATTTTGCAATTTCAGATAGATTTAAAACATTTCAGATTAGTCAATCTAAGCAGACTAAAGCTAGTTGCAGCTTTTTGTATAGCTCAGGCTGGAATAAGCACATTCCTATTTATACAGTAGGATGTTTAGCATCAGAATAAATCTGGCATTTGGAGACCTGGTTCCTGATGGGTGAATTAAGGTGGCAAATACCTTTTTCTAGGTGTTTCTTTTTTTCAAGCATAAATTTTGTGGTTGGACACAAGCTTGCCAAAATGTAGTTGGTTATGCTAGAGAAGAATAGTATGTGGTGGTGTTTTTGCAAACTATCCTTTGAATATGAAAATGTTTGCATGTGTACTTACTAAGTCTTACAAGCTCAGTCTGGAAGCAAATATATTTCAAATTAGGTAGCTGATAGTGCTATGCTGCTTTGTAATCAGAAGGTCCATAAGCTCACCTAGCTATAGGTAAATGCTACCTGAATTTGCTGTTAGTCCTTGCAATTTCTACAATGGCCCCAAAATCTGTTTTTTAATTGAAAAGCACAATAACCTATCCAAATTAGTAAAGATGGAACCTGACAAGTACAGTACTTATTTTCCTTTCACTAGAATAAAATAGTATATTTCCAGGAGCTTGTGACATGGTCTTAAATATTTCTTTTCTCCTTTTCCCTCACATTTCATTTTAAAATAATGAAATTCGTCATTCTTTGATGATCTACACCACAGGTTAGTAATTTATACTCAGAAAATGAGAGCATTATCAAGTCCTTTTCTTTCCTACTTTTTAAATCCATCAACTCACTTTATAATTAAAAACAGAATGATACTTTGCTTTCATGTGTTGAACCAGTGGTGATCTCAGAGCTTTACTGGCATGGTGTCTGAACATCATCACTCAAAAGCAGAAATATGCTGGCTGAGGAAGAGAAGGAACCCTCTGGTACTGACTATATGCAAATTACTGCAGGGACCAGACATCAGTGCTGGCCAGATAGAAAGGAGGATTAAAACTTTGTTTCACTTCTCATAATTCATCTCCCTCTGAAGTGAGTACTGAGGATTTTCCCATTTGTGTTATCCACAACGTGAGCACGTCTTCTAAGTCTCAGATTAGTGTCAGTTGTGCATCCTAACATGGGGCTTCTCCTGTTCCCATGAGTAGACAAGTTTTGTCATCCCAGATACCCCTTTTCATGTCTGACTACTGTGTAAATGCAAGATCAGCCCAGAAGCAGCACAGGTGACCACTGCCAATGCCATTATTTTCTGTTAAAATTAAATGCTGTCTGTGCAGTTGCACTTGATGAGACTGCTTTCCTGTCATTGAAACATCTCTTTTGATCCCTAGTAAGCACAGAGGATTCTGGTCTGTACCCAAACAGGACCAGGACACCAGGCCTGTTTTGAGGCATCAGTTCACCCTGCTCTACAGACTTAACCCCCAGGTAGAATAAAACAGAACTACTTTCAAGCAAGCTAGATGATGACCTGAAACTCAGTTTTAGCAAATTATTTACCCCTATGCTTAAGCGCAAGACAGCATACAGTCACAGGTTTCATAGCACGCTCTTGACATTTTGTATTATTTTGGTCTCTTCCAATCACATATGTATTATAGCACCCTGAGTTTAGAAGCTATCCGGTGGCAGGAGAAATATAGATAATTCCATTGTCTTTGCTGGTGGTTGTAGGAGTGCACCTATTAGATTAAATTACATAGGGCCATTGGGGTTTTCTAGTGATAAAATCTAGCAGTAGAATGACAAGAGTTAGCTTTGTGTGTTTCTTCTTGCTTGGTTATCATTTTTGTACACTATGCAATTAAAAGAAAATCCTTACTATTGTTCTTGTAGTGTTCTTGTTAGGTTTTTACCAGGTCTTCTGGTTTTCTGCAGGCCCAGATTATTCCAGTAATATTTCACTATCCTTTTATCTTCCCTATTCTTACTTGAAAGACAGAAGCCACTGCATTTGCAAATAAGCTTGGTGCAAAATAATACTAAGGGCCTGACCACTCTTTTAGCTGCACTGAAATCAAAGGACATTGCATGCAAAGTTCTGCTAGTCCCAGGGCAGCATCTGGGAACAAAGACTGAACAACAAAAACATATACAGCTCACCACACACAAGGCATTCTGCGCAAAAGCGGTGCATTAGGGTGAGTTCACCTTCTTTTGTTGTGGTAGGAGCTGATTGCACCACCCTGAGTTTTATAAATGAGAGACTATCTCTCTTTGTTCTGATGATACACTTCAAAGTCATGCCCTAGTGCACTGTCTACCTTCAGCAGGGAGGAAAGGTGGGCACTGTGGCTTATCTGTGACAGTAGATTTCACTGTTCTTGGGGTTAACCCTACAGTTTTAAATAAAGTTAAGAAACATTAAACCTCTTGGTAGGAGCAATAAGGGGAAATTACCAAATTAAGGGTCGTCATCCTATAAAATAACCTTTTCTCAGCTGGCATTTTGTAGCAAATTCTATATATGAGGTTGATAATAAACTTCAGAGTATGTCTATATAAGCAGCAGTGATAATAGAGACATCTTTCTTACGCTGAGTTAAGATGAACAAAAACCCCTGTTCTGTACCATTTTTCAAGGAAGAAAAAAGACAGATTGTTACACTATGTTTTATATTCAGGAAATAGGAAACAAGTTAAAATGCAGGCTGAAAACAAAACTCAGTGTAAGTTTGCTCCTGGGACTGAGTGGGTAGAGTAATGATAAAACCTATTTGGCTTGTTAAGACTTACAAGGAAAAAAATGGAAAACCAGAATGAATGATACCAAGTAATGGCAAATATTCTCAATTGTTCTGAAACTAATTTTTAACAATATGTATTTATTGTTAGTTCTTGATTTGAAAGAAGAGGCTTGTGGTCTCTAAAATATTTTTCAATATTTCCATTTTTTCTGCAACTGAGTTTGTATATGTTCATGCCACCAAATCTAAGCAATGAGATCTCCCCTGCATTTGAATTCAAGTTGTAGAAGGGTTAATTTTTTTCTTTTTTCTTGCTTTTTACATCTGATGCAGGCATAGTGCTTGCTGTTTACTTTTCAGCATCTGGCTCCCTAGAGAGTCCTAGTAATAATCAAGCTTTTTTTTTAAGCATAGGGGGAATGTTGCTTGTACAGTTGTTATTTCTCACCACTCACACCCTGGGAGAAGTCAGTGTCATTACCAATGTAATTCCTAAAGATAGGGAAACTGAGGTAGAGAATTCAACTAGCTTATTTAAGGACCCCCAAGGTAAATCTCAGCTTTCTACATTTCTCTTGACTGAAATCACAATCTGTGAGAGAATCTAAAACAAGAACAGCACACCACAGCTCAGCAGCCTTTAGCTCAGCAGCTTTAGACAAGTTATCAGTACTATAACTTGTTGGTTTACCCAAAGTTCCTTTATTGGCAACTTTGTCCTCACTGGTGCCAATTTCTGTTAGGAAACACTGTTTGAATGCTTAACCTCAGAATTGTTGAGTCAGGCTAGTCTCAGCATTCTTGAACACCAAAACTAGCTTGATGTGCCTTCTCCATTCACTGTTGATAACTTCTGCAAATAGGGGAAAGGTAAAGCTGCCCACTTAGGCAGAGCATCCTTCTAAAGAAGCTACTATTTTGAATCACTCAGTATTTTCTTGCAGGTGGCATTTAGAGGTCTTGCTCTTTAGAGAGATCTTGGAGAGACTTTTCATCCATTTCTCCAACTCTGCCCCACCTTTAACCCACTGATCCTTTAATGAGGACATGCAAACAGCAAACTGCACATCCCTTATGTGCGGCACTTCTGAGTCCGCAGACACCATTATAATAAGCAGGTCAGGGGTATAAATGCAGAAGAGAAGGTTTTGGCGTAAAGCTGTAAGACCTCAAACAACTTGCTCAATGAGTTTTTGAACAGGGCTTAGGGTTATTCATGTGGTCTGAGTTAAATGCACGGGAGAAATACCGACAAGATATTCTCAAGAGGTCAAAATAACAAAAAAAAATTTACTGGCAATTTCAAAAAATCAGAGAAATGTGGAAAAAGGTTTAGTTCAACATTCAGTCAGCATAAAACACTTCTCAAAACTTTAACTTGGCCTTTTAACTTAGGAAATTCCAAGCCCATCCAATTTTAAGTTACCCAAAAATTCCAAGAAGAGAGAATAAGAAGAAAGAGAAAGAGAGAAAATAGAACAGATACAGAAAAGTACACACATAGCTACCAAATTCTGCATTCCAGTTGTGTTTAGATAGAAATTCCAAAAGTTGGTAGAATGAAGACATGTGATTGCCTTGTGTTTGACCTTAAATACCACTTGGCCTTCCTGGGCCCAGTCCCCCAGGTGGAACTTCTAGTCATTTGGTCACTCAGGACTTTGATGAGGGGCTCCAGAGGTGGGTGAGAAGCACTGCCTTCAGGGATTGGCAGGGTCTGCCAGGCTGGGATACAGGCTCCAGGGGGGTAGGGTGTACAGGGCAGTGCATTCCCTTGCCAGGGCAAGGCTCAACCTGCCCCTTTCCCCATATACATGTACCCCAAAATGTCTCGAGACATCAGTCTTTCCAGTCTCACAGCTACCAAGTACAGTCCCTTCATTATGACTTGCTAAATGACCTTGCTTAAATTCTTATTGTGTGCCCAGTTTCTTCCTTTGTTTGGGAATGACAACATTTAATCCCCCTTAAACATATCTCCCTACATAGGGATCTGTTAACTGTTTTGATTAGAAAAATAGCAGTAGGAAGGATCCACCTTCAAAAGAGGGGAGCAATCAACCTAAGAGTGTTTCTTTCTTGCAAAAAGATACTGTGGGTTTTTTGCCAGTCATGCCTTACTTCCAATAGCAACACTCATTTTGAGAATATCACATTAAATTGTAGGAAGGTGCCTTCTGTCTGGCATTTCCAGAAATGACTAGCCTGTGTTTTATCTCTTTGTTAGAGACTTACTACCTCAGTATGTGTTTTAGCACCCATTGAATTAGGGACAGAGTAGAGGTTTTTCTGACTTAGCTATTTTAACACTGGTAACTTCCTACCCATGCCCTGTTACTGTGGCTTATATTGCAATCAGTTTGCTCTGGTATTGTTTGCAAATCAGCCTTTCTGTGCAGTTATTTACAGTATGTGCTGGAGAGTAGATAATAGTACAATGTTTTCGATGCATATAATCCAGTGCTGATGACATATTTTGTTTACAGCCATTATTGTGTTGTTTCTCTATGCTCTCTATATATCTTGTTTGGGGAGGGTTTGTTTTGCTAGAAGCAACCACTGACATGTAGTTAAGAAACAGTCTGCTGTTAACACACACATACAAATTTCTAATTGACTAAATGTTATTGTCTTGCTGTTTTTTGTTCAAATTGCACTCAGCATTTTGAATTAAAAGGGGAAACTTTATCATATTTTGTTTAATATCACTTCTAAAGTGTAGTGACGATGACCAAAAAAGGCATATGTGTGTATGATCCCATCCATCTCTTTGCCAACAGGTTGGTCAATCTGCCTCACAGCTGTATTTTGAATCTGTACCTTTGTCAATTTTAAGTGTTAGAGAGGAAGAATCACCCAAGAGGTCACACAGCTGGTAAAGTTTTATGAGGTGAGGTAGCCACATACAGGAGAGAGCCCTGACCTTACCTTCCTTGACTTCCTGCCTTGACCACTGGTGAAACCAGAGTCTACTGGCAATTCAATAGCATATCACAGCATGATAGGGAGCCCAGAGGCCAGGGACACATCTGCTGCCTCTTGGAATGACTCCTTTTTCTGAGCATGAAGAGGTTGAACTAAACATTTCTCCAAGGAACCTGGACTAAGTGTGATGAGAAAACACAGTAGGGGTTTTGATGTACCCTTGTTATTATTATTTACAATCACTGAGTGACCATATTTTCATTTCTGTAGCTTGGAAGTATTTGGAGGTCTACTTCTGTCAAGGGTCATGGAAGTGCACATAGGCCTCAGTGTCTGGGACCAGCCTTATCCAAAACCCACATCATCTTCTGCCAAGGATCCAGGGCTCCCTGTCTGAGCCCTGCTGTGGGTGTGCCTGTGTCTGCCCCTGTCTTTTGGGTGGGCCTGGACCTGCACTGCAGAGAGCTGCTCTCTGGGTGGAGCCCTCAGACCTGAGTGTTAGCTTGTCAAAGAGAATTCTAGGAGTAACATGCTCAGTTCTAGTTCTAGTTCTAGTTCTAGTTCTAGTTCTAGTTTCTCGTTTCTAGTTCTATTTATTTGTACTTCTGTTTCTATTCTCTGTGCCCCACAACTTAAATGGTGAAAAGCAATGTCATTTGCCTGAAATGCCAGGGGTTTTTCAGCACCAAAATGGCTTTCAAGGGCACATAACACAAAGACTATCACTGGAATCAGGATTTTTATTTGGGGGTTTATTTATTGTTATTTTTCTGAAACCATTTCACAGCCCTTTCTCACAAGTGTTAGCACAATGCCCATGTGTAGCCAGGAGCTGGGTGATGCCTCTCAGTTTAGTTTAAAAAACATCCTTTGCAGTCTGTCAGTCTAACAGAGCTACAGAAAATGGCAGAAGGAATACAGACCAAGCAAACCCTGTTTCCTGAAGAGAACCAGAATTCTTAGTTTCAGTAACGATCACACAAAGGAAGATAAAAGAAGAGTGGATGTGGGGCACAACAGGCGTTCTTCATGATGCATGAGGAGCAGGCAGCGACCTGGCCAAAACGGGCTGGAGGAGTCTGACCAGTGGTCAGGTTTGATACTGCAGAGGAAAGCAAAAAACTCCCAGGGATGAGTGCAAATCTGCCCACGGGGAAAATTGCTTCCTGTCCCCAGCATTAGAGGTCAACCATTCCCTGAGCATGTGAGAAAAATCCACTTGCACATCATCCCACAGGTCAGTCAAACCTCCCAGGAGATGTCCAAACCCTATTCTCCCTCACTCTGGAGCTATGTCAGAGGCCACAGGCCCTTGTGGGGGAAGAATTCTTCCCATGCCTGGCAGTACACCAGTGGGTGCTGCAAAGCACTTGGAACCCTGGTAACATCTCTGCATCCCATTTCTTATAGTGTCAGCTCCTGTCTTCACAAGGGATGAGCTCTCTAGTGTCATAATGACTGACCAAGAAGTAATCTTTGAGTTTTCATTGAGGTGTCTGATTGGATGTAAGTGACTTTTATATAACCACAGATTTTCTTAACACTCTTAGGAGACTGAGTCTCTCCAATCTTAGACCATTTTTTGAATCACTCTAATGAAACACAGTCTTGGTTCTCCTCCTGTCCTGCAGATCTTTCTCATAATTACAGCAGAAAAACTCCTGTCTTGACAAAGGCTGCAAAAAGGAGAAAGATGATTTTTATCAGCAGATTGGGCTTGTCTTCTATGCACAGTTGTCTACTAAGCATCAGCTCTGATATTCATTCTTTCATCTGGTATGCAAATTAAGGCATTATGTAGACATAGTCCCAGGTATTTACATCTATTGGCATCTCTCCAAGATTCATAGGAAGAGTTGCACCAAAGAAGAGTTAAGAGAAATCTGTGAGTCATGCAGGCAAGGGTGGGGCTCCTGTGCAGGTGAGTAGTGGGCTGATTGAAAGAGGCCTCTAGGGAGCAGGGAACAGGAACAGGCAAACAGGGGCGTGGCACATCTCTGATGGCATGGCACATCTCTGAGGGCCTGGCACGCCAGTTCACATAGGCAGGGCAAGCAGGCAGAGTTGCCATTTTTCTGTTGTTTGCTGTGTTTCTGCTGGTTGGTTGGTTTGGGGGTTTTTCCTTAGTAATGGTTTTTAAGACCAAAAACTGTAGTAAGTACAAGTGTGTGTAACCAAATAGAACCCTCCAAAAAGGATATTTGTACAGACCCTTTCCTGTGCAGAGTGTTTGAGCTTATCAGTGGTTCCAGGGGAGCCTGCAACCTTCCGTTGCAGAAGAAGCCTGCCTGTGGTATGAACAAGTGAATGATCTCCTTTCGCTGATGGCCGAGCTTAGGAAGTTGAAAGAGTATTAGGAAGCAGAGTATTAGGATGAATATTAGCTAAGGAGTATTAAGGAAAGTGAAAGGGAAACAGATTGGTGGAGTTCCACCCTTCCATCCTTGAGGGAGGCACACCAGGAGTCAGTTGACTCCCATGCCTCCCATTGTCAGGCAACAGGAGGACACCTCGTCGATGAAGGGGAGAGGAAATGGGTCCCTGCTCGGGGAGGTAGTAAAAATTCCTCCCAACCCCCACCACCTACCTAGGTACCACTTCAGAATGGGTATGAGATCCTGGATCTAGAGAGTCAGACAGACCATTTAGAAGAAAATGATCTGCCCAGTGGGCCTCTTAATTACACTTCAGCTATAGGATGGATCACCACCTCTAACATCAAAAAGAGAAGAAGGGTAGTTGTAGTGGGTGACTCCCTTCTGAGGGGAACAGAGGGCCCCATATGTCAACCGGACCCATCCTACAGGGAGGCCTGCTGCCTCCCTGGGGCCTGGGTATGGGATATCACTGAGAGACTTCTGGGCTGATTCAGCTCTATGATTATTACCCACTGCTGATACTCCAGCCTGGCAGAGAAAAGTTTGAAAAGAGGAATGTCAGGGCAGTTAAAATTGACTTTAGGGCATTGCGTGAAGTGGTTGATAGGGCACAGGTAGTCTTTTCCTCAGTCCATTTGGTGGCAGAAAAAAAATGGTGAAAGGAATATGAAAGCCTGCATTATCAACAAGTGGTTCAAGGGTTGGTGTTGGCAGAATTTCGGGTTGACCATGGGGCAACTTTTATGGCACTTGGCCTGCTGGAACTGGATGGCATCTCTCTGTTAAGGGCTGAAGGATTTTAGCTCATGAACTGGTAGAACTCATTGAGAGGACTTTAAAAAAGGTTTGAAGGGGCAAGATCATGCAACTGGGCTGTCTGGAAGCAGGTCCAAGGGTGGTAAGCCTGAGTTAGGGGTGAAATCAGTAGCTCAGCTGAGGTGCATATATACCAATGCACGCAGCATGGGTAACAAACAAGAGGAGCTGGAGACCATGGTGCAACAGCAAAGCTGTGATGTAGGTGCCATCATGGAAATGTCATGGGACAACTCACGTAGCTGGAGCGCTGCACTGGATGGCTACAAGCTCTTCAGAAGAGACAGGAAAGGGAGAAGAGATGGAGGGGTGGCCCTTTACATTAGGGAGGCTTTTGATGCCATAGGTGTTGAAATTAATGATGATGGAGTTGAATGCCTATGGGTAACAATGAAGGGGAAGGCCAACAAGGCTGACATCTTGCTGGGAGTCTGCTATTGTCCACCCAGCCAGGAAGAAGAGATGGACAACTTATTTTATAAGCAGCTGGAGAATGTTTCAGGATCACCAGCCCTTGTTCTTGTAGGTGACTTTAACCTGCCAGACATCTGCTGGGAAGTTAATACAACAGAAAAGAGGCAGTCCAGGAAGTTTTTAGAGTGTGTGGAGGATAACTTTTTGTTGCAGCTGGTGAGTGAGCCCACCAGGGAGGGACTATGTTAGACCTGTTGTTCACAAATAGAGATGGGCTGATGGGAGATGTGGTGGTTGGAGGTCACTTGGGGCACAGTGATCATGAAATTATCAAGTTCTCAATATTTGGTGAAATCAGGAGGGACATCAGTAAGACTTTTACACTGGACTTCCAGAGGGCAGACTTTGGCCTATTTAGGAGACTCATTCAGAGAGTCCCTTGGGAAGCAGCCCTTAAACATAAAGGAGTTCGGATGTGCTTTAAAACAAGATCTTGAGGGCACAGCAACTGACTGTCCCTGTGTGCCGAAAGATGAGTCGACCAGGTAAACGTCCAGCCCAGATGGGTAACAAGGTTTTGAAAGAACTTAGGAATAAAAAGAGGATGTATCCTCTTTGGAAGAAGGGTCAGGACTCTCAGGAAGTATTTAAGGGGGTTGCTAAGGCATGTAGGAAAAAAATTTGAGAGGCCAAAGCTCAGTTTAAACTTAAATTAGCAACTTTTGTAAAGAAAAATAAAAAATATTTTTACAAATGTATTTATGGTAAAAGGAAGGGTAAAAGAAAGACCAGCCTTTGTTCCTTATTGGGTGAGGGAGGGAACTTAGTAACTGCAGAGGAGAAGGTGGAGGTGCTTAACGCCGTCTTTGCCTCAGTCTTTAGTAGGAAGATGACTTGTCCTCAGGAAAATTGTCCTCCTGGTTTGGTAGATGATGTCAGGGAGCAGAATGATCCCCCTGTTATCCAGGATGAGGCAGTCAGAGAACTGCTGAGCTGCTTGGATGTTCATAAATCTATGGGCCCAGATGGGATCCATCCCAGGGTGATGAGGGAGCTGGCAGATGAACTTGCAAAGCCACTCTCCATCATTTACCAACAGTCGTGGCTCACTGGTGAGGTTCCAGATGACTGGAAGCTGGCCAATGTGATGCCCATTAACAAAAAGGTTGGGAAGGAGGATCCTGGTAATTATAGGCCAGTTAGCCTGACCTCAGTACCCAGTCAGGTAACGGGACAATTTATACTGAGTGTCATCATGCAGCACGTGCAGGATGGCCAGGGTGCAGACCCAGCCATCATGGGTATAGGAGGGGTAGGTCATGTTTGACCAACCTGATCTCCTTTTATGGCCAGGTGACCCTGGTGGATGCAGGAAAGGCTGTGGATGTTGTCTATTTGGACTTCAGCAAGGCCTTTGACACTCTCTCCCACAGCACACTCCTGGGAAAGCTGGTGGCCCTGGGCTTGGACAGGAGCACTCTTTGCTGGGTTAGGACCTGGCTGGATGGCTGAGCCCAGAGAGTGGTGGCAAATGGTGCTACATCCAGCTGTTGGCCAGTGAGCAGTGGTGTCCCTCAGGGGTCTGTGCTGGGGCCAGTTTTGTTCAATTTTTTATTGACAACATGGATGAAGGTATTGAGTCTTTCATTAGTGAATTTGCAGATGACACTAAGCTTGGAGTGTGTGTCAATCTGTTAGAAGGTAGGAGGGCTCTGCAGAGAGACCTGCAACAGTTGGGTAGATGGACAGACTCCAAAAGGAAGTTTAATAAGTCTAAGTGCCAAGTCCTGCATTTTGGCCACAATAACCCCTTGCAATATTATAGGCTGGAGACGATGTGGCTGGATAATGGCCAGGCAGAAAAGGACCTGGGGGTTCTGGTGACAGCAGCTGAGCATGAGCCAGCAGTGTGCCCTGGTGGCCAAGAAGGCCAATGACATCCTGGCTTGGATCAGGAATAGTGAGGTCAGCAGGACGAGGGAAGTGATTCTTCCCCTATACTTGGCACTGGTGAGGCCGCACCATGAGTGCTGTGACCAGTTCTGGGCTCCTCAGTTTAGGAAGGATGTTGAGATGCTGGAGCATGTTCAGAGAAGGGCAACAAGGCTGGTGAAGGGTCTGGACCACAAGCCCTGTGAGGAACGACTGAGAGAGCTGGGGTTGTTTAGCTTGGAGAAAAGGAGGCTCAGAGGTGACCTTATATCACTCTCTACAACCCCTGAAAGGTGGCTGTAGTCAGGTGGGGGTTGGTCTCTTTCTCTAGGCAGCAACAGACAGAATGAGAGGACACAGCCTCAAGCCGCACCAAGGAAAATATAGGTTGGATATTAGGAAAAAGTTTTTCATGGAAAGAATAATAAAGTACTGGAATGGTTGTCACTGGGAGGTGGTGGAGTCACCATCCCTGGATATGTTTACAAGAAGACTGGATGTGGCACTCAGTGCCATGGTTTAGTTGAGGGGTTAGGGCATGGGTTGGATTTTATGATCTTGGAGGTCTCTTCTAACCTAGTCATTTTGTGTGTGTGAAATCTGTGTGAAATACTGTGTTCATGCTACCCTAGCCAAATCTGAGGTTTCATCTGTAAGATGGTGGGTTGCATATCTCACCGGTCAGACCAAACAGAGTGGCTAATGCACTCAGCTTCCTTGCTGAGTTAGTGTCTGGACAGCACTCAGTCTATCTGTGTGATTCAACTTGTGTAACTGTAGTGGTTTCACATTTGCCAAATTTTGTGTTTGCTGAATTTAATGTGGTGGTTTGAGTGTCTGCTAGAACTCTGCTGTGAGATAGGATCAAGGGAGAAGCAAAGCAGGCCCTAATCTTAAAGGGTACAAAGATAGATTTAATAATACAGTAAAAGAAGAAAATAACAATTAAAATGAAACTTTCAAAACACTCTTCCTCTTCCCTTTAAGTGTTCACTTTCCCACAAACAATGGAAAGAGACAAAACTTAGAACTCTAGGTCATTACCACTTTTAAAATAGTTTTTTACTCAGTCTTTTAGAGAGAGAAGCCTTTCCTAATTTGTTCTGGTAACTTTCCACAAGAAAAACAGTTTGCTTGTGGCTTTTTAGTTTCACAACAGCAGCCACCTGGGGGAAAATCTGCAGTTGTGGACCTCCTCTATCATGTAGCCTTTTTTGTGACTACGTACAAGCCTTGGACTCATGAATACTGAGGTGTTATTTTAAAAATGAACAGTTTAAAGGCAAAGGGTTTCTTCATCTTATGGGACAGAGATATTTTCTCATTTCTTCACTGTTGTAGAGGGCTTCATCTTAATCACATCTTTCTCTGTTTAAACATCTCATGGGACCACGAGATCACTAATTTAATATTCACTCAATCACAAATACCTTTGCTCAAATCTACAAATCTGAACAATCGTTTCCTCTCATTCATATTGTCCATGATTTAAAGGAATATTTTAGCATTTTCCTATTACAGTTTGTTATCACAACTCATAGGAGATTTTCAGCCTAGGACCAAAGCAACTTGTCATCTCTTCTACCTAAGGGGTCACTCTTTCACTGATATCTTCATACTGTTTCTTTAAATATCTTCTACTCTGAGCATTTCTGTCCCTCAGAGAAGGGTTAGGGCTCTGGAAGTTTCATCTGTGCCAGGAAAGAATTTTATCTTGCCCAGGTCCTCTCCAGCTGCTGGGGCTCGTGGTGTCAGATTTCAAGGCTGCGAGGATGGTGGGGGCAGGATCCAAGCTGAGAGACGGAAGTGGCCCAGGAAAACGGCAGTCAGGAATGAAAGCAGCCAGGATCATAAATGCCTATAAAAGCCTCCTGCCCACCCCTTGTTCTCATGGGGTGGGCCCAGCCCGGGGTCGAGGCTGCTCCCAGGGGCCCGGAGGGAACATCTCCCCCTGCCCCGGCCAGCGGTGCAGGCAGCTGCTGGGGCGGACTTTAAAACTGGCCAGATGTTAGTAGCCGGGGCTTTGTCCTCCCCCGCTGGCAGCTGCTACCGGGGCCCGGCCATGGCCTGGCCCCGCAAGCCCGGTAGGGCAGTGGGGTCTGGTCCAGCCCACCCGGCTGCCCCACCGGACGGTGTTACCTACTGGCAAGCCAGAAGGAAGAGAGATTTTCCTGGGGTTCTTCTGATTTTTAAACCCGTGTGACCCAGAGACGTATCCCTATATTTAATTGGCCATCAATCTTAAAGCTAGCCTCTAATTGTTTTTTACTATCTGTGCTAAACCTACACAGTAACAATTCTAGTCTGCACTGGCACTACCAACATGGTGCTACTAAATATGTTTTCTCTGCTTTCATTGCCTTGATGATAGACATGATCTTAAAAAAGAATTACTTTCCCTAAATAAAAAGGAAAAAAAAAAAAAAAGAAAATAAGAAAACACTTGCATCACTCCATGCGTGAAGATGCTGAGAATCATAACCTATTGAAGCCCCTTATAAAAACTCTGTGAGGTAAGTATTGTAATTTCTATTCCCATTTTACATGCAGAGAAACTGAAGTGAAAGTTATAGTCCAGGTAACACAAGAGTCAGTGAGAAATCTGGGAACAGAATTCCAGAGTCCTGACAGATTCTTCCACCCATCACTTTGATGCATTAGAATCTTAAGAGGTTAAATGTAATGAATCCCCTTTATCTACTTCTCTATGAAGATGATAAACAGTATTGTCACTGTTCTGGATAAACCCCCTTAAAACTAATATCAAAGCCATCTCTTCTGGCAAAATCTCCAGTACAATTCATGGTAGCAATAAACATTTCCCCACACTCGGCGATGGAAAATTCAATAACAGTTTGGCTGAATCCATGCTGAGTTCTGAAAATGGAATTAATATGAGAAGTGAATGTGCCTCAAAGAACAGTAGTTCTCCTGGGAATTTTTCAACCTTTTAATGAATGTGAAACTAATCTAGTTGAGAACAGGAAGGATTATGACTATGCAAAAATCTGGTTGTGCATTTCTAAAGTTTAGAAAATCCATAGCTTTTTGTTTCCCTAGACATTTCAGGGTCTTACTCACTTGAGGAGTTTAGCAAGATGGGAGTGTGACTCCCATGTAGTATTTGAATCAGTGATGTTAGCTAGCTCCCCCAGTGGAATATTTTTTGCTTTTTAGGATTCCTGATAAGAGCAGTGACTTTTCTTTTTAAATCCTTATCATACTAATTATTCAATTGGCTATTTTGCAAAATAATAACTAAGCATAAGATGAAGATATTTTGATCGTGGTCATGTTTAATTTTTTAGTCTATCTATATAAAACGGTAAGAAAGCAAGATGTAAGTTCAAATAAACAGGGTCAGGAAGTTGAGAATGGTCAGATTCATATGCAGACCACTTCCAACTTTCACAATGGCCTGTAGTTTATTGGAAAATCAGACAAAATGCCTCAGATCCACCTATGCCTGAATTCTGGGAAACATTATCTCAATTCAGCTTTATTGCCTTAAAATTACCTTGGCCAACAATGTTTTGAAAACAATGAAGTGTTTTGCTGTATATATGTAGATAGGCAAGTATAAAGTTACTTCTTCATTTAGTTTTGGCAGTTTCATCTACTGTCTAAACTGTTATTTTCTAACCATGAGAATGTTCTTTCCTGTGTTGATGTAGTCTGCTAAGATATCAGAATAAGGGCATGATTTCAAGATCCGGTATTCTGTAGTGCTTAATTGCCCTAATTTCAATTTTGGAGATGCCTATGTTTCATTTTAGAGTTTTACATCTATATTTATGATTTATATTTTTAAACCTTTTTTTCCTAGCTATCTGTAACTACCCATTAACCCAAAAGAATCCTGGCTCTCAGGCTGAGAAACCCTGCCTTGCACAGACAGTCTGTGCTGAGTGGGATGGATACAGCTTGTGAGGAAGCCATTTCTTCTTCACAAGTGAGTGAAAGCTAGGCACAGTAATCATCCTTGTTCTTCCTTTGTCACCACCAGCCATCAAGCCTCAACTGCATCACCTCAGGAGGCCTACTCACCACCCAGGAGACTACTTCCCTGTCTTACACAAGAAATTGGAGGAACAGCCAGTGAGAGGTAAGGTGTTTGACAAGAGGGGAAGAATGAAGAAAATTCAACATATTTCCCAGAGTTGGAATAGGAAATAGCAGAAGAGATAAAGAGGCTTCTTCTGGAATGGCAAACAGAGAACATTGTGGAATTATTGCACAGGCCACACTACATTGACAGCAGCTGCAATTCTAACTAAAACTGAGTGTATGATTTAGCTATACAATATAATGGATATTTTGTTAGAAATTACTTCAATAGCCTTATTATTGTAGCAATATGCTTACTTAGTAGTAAAATATTGGTCTGTTACCTTAAAAGAATTGCATGCACAAAGTAATTGTATGTGACTTACCTCCTGTCAAATTAGGTCAATGCTTTCCTAGACTATTGGTTTCCTTATGGTGTTCTCAATGTGAGTTTTGCCTACCACAGTTAAAACAATAACTCCTATTTCAGACAGCATGGGAAAACTTTTGTTGCCTAACGTACTGAGAATAAATGTCTACCAATGACAGTGGGATATGTATTAAGGAGGATGCAGGTAGGAGGCTGGAGTACAAAGAGCCCTCTCACTTCACTCACTAGAAAAAGAAAATATAGCGCAACATTGAAATTGTTCTTTCCTCAAATTCTGTTGAATGTTAAATAATGCTGGTTGTCTCTTATGGCGTTAATTTGGTTGAATTTGATCCCATGCATTCTTTCAGCACACAGTGTCCCATGGATTTGAGTTTCACAGTTGAACATGTCCCTTGTGAAAAAGATCCTCTTGTCTCCCGAGTTTGCACTTTGAGAAACAGTGGCAAATAGCTTTCTGTCCTC
Organism: Prinia subflava; assembly: GCF_021018805.1. NCBI lineage: Eukaryota > Metazoa > Chordata > Aves > Passeriformes > Cisticolidae > Prinia > Prinia subflava. The sequence continues at coordinate 98,421,264 of NC_086247.1, forward strand.
TTTCCCCAAGCCCCTAGTGATTTACATACTACATCAACTGCCCCTTTGCAGTCCTCTTTTTGCTTTCTTCACAGGCAAACCTACTCTACTTTTCATTTTCCTTGCTGCTCTTCTCTATATCCTTCTTCATTTTAATTTCATTTTGAAAGGGTAGAACAAGCACTGCATACTGCTCAAGTTGCAAGTATACCAGAAACATTTACCATAATGTAATTACACTTTCTGTTTTACTTTCTATGCTTTTCTGAATAGATTTTAAAGATGTACTTTCATTTTTGAACCTTCTTGAGGACTGAACAGTAATTTCTGTAGAATTCTCTATTAAAAATCCTAATCAATGTTTAGCCCAACTATACATATGGATTTGTGGAATTAGTGTTGCCTATCTCTATATGCATCTTTCTGCACTGACCAACACTGAATTGGTGGATTTGCCAACTACACTGAAGTAAGCTGCTGCTTCTTCTTCTTCTTTTATACTTCTTCACTTTTTCTTCATTTCTGTTCCCCACTTGCTTTCTTCTTCCACCAGCAACTTTTCCAAATCACATCTTCCGGAGAAGCACGTTGAATAGCAGAAGCAACAATCCTTCTTTACTATGAATCCTGACTATTTCATCACACTTTTAAATTTATTTATGCATTTTTATTTTTCTTCCCATTGTTAACTAGTTATTTACCCATCTTAAATCATGTGTTGTAACTCTCTTTTAATCCATGAAAACTCAGTAGCTTTGACATTCTTTGGATCAGGACCTTGGAAAAATGGAGAAAACCATTGTTGGCTCTTCCAAGGAGTGTCAAGGTTTGTAAAGAAAAATTTCTTGTGCAGAAGCCTGTCTGAACACTCTTTGTTTTAACTATTCTCGTGAGAAGTATCTATGCTACCTACCAATTCTATTACTTCTATTTCTAAAAAATTGCTCACTGTTAACTAGCCCTGTTATACACTAAAGATTTGTAATCATGTTCAACGTTAAAACTGCACCAGCTAGTGTATGTACTACTGGTGCATGACAGTCACATTAAAATCAAGGCTGGCTGTCACATGAAAAAAGCCAAAGTGTTTTCCTGGTGCTACAGATGCCCTCACTCCCTTAAGAGAGGACCAGTCCAATTCCAGGTATACTCGCCTCAAGATCTCACATCTTTTTACAATATTTTGCTAGACATCTTCCCTGCCCTAATACTCTGATGTCACCATGTTTCAGTTATTTTCATCCTTTGTACTCTGTGCTTCATGTTTGTGATGTTGACCTTAACTAACACCAGAACTTGTGACTCCAGCAGCAGGGCTGGGTCACTGCCTAAACACAATGCTAAAAGGAATGGACTTTAAAGTCTCCTGCTTATGAAATGTGATTTATCCCTGGAAATTTTCTAAGAACTGTATTTTGCTTGTAGAATGCCCTAAAATGTTTTACTCAATTAGGCTGTAAACTGCATATATTGTATGCACACACACACACATATATATATATGTGTCTATGTGCAAAATTATACTGTCTTTCCAAACACATTTTCTGTCTGTGTCATTTCTTCCCCAAAGGACACTTTACCTAACAGAGTTCTGCCTGTGGACAGCAAGTGGACACTACTAGGTCACTTCTAGAGGTTGAAAGAGAAACTTCTTTTTTTTCTTTCATTACTATCAATAATTTGTTTGTGTGAACATTCTTCTGTCACTAGCATCTTACAAAGGAGGAGATTTTTGTCTTTGCTCCTAGTCCACACTCCCTCCTTTGCCGTGAGGCAGAGATAAGTTGTCATCTTGAATATACTGCTATGTAGTATATTGAATTGACCTACATGAGGTGTCATTACAGACTCCGAGAATGGTTTGGGTTGAAAGGGACCTTAAATAGCATCTCATTCCAACCCCTCTGACATGAGCAGGGACACCCTCCACATGGGCAAGGCCCCGTCCAGGCTGGCAGTGACTACTTTCAGGGATGGAGCATCGACAGCCTCTCTGGACAAACTGTTCCAGTGCCTCACCATTCAAAGTAAAGAATTTCTTCCTAATATCCAACCTGAACCTAATCTCTCTGTTTAAATCCATTCACCCTTGTCCTATCACTACATGCATTTGCAGAAAGTCCCTCTCCAGCTTTCTTGTAGGTCTACTTTAGATATTGGAAGGTGCTAAAATGTCATCTTGGAACTTTCTCTTCTCCAGGACAAGTAACCAGAGCTCTCTCAGCCTGTCTTCATAGGAGAAGTTTCCCAGCCCTCTGAACATCTTCCTGGCCATCCTCTGGACCTTCTCAAACAGGTCCATGTTCTTCCTGTGCTGGGGACTCCAGAGCTGGACTCAGCACTGCAGGTGGGATCTCACCAGAGCAGAACAGAAGGGTAGAATCACCTCTTGTCAACCTGCTGGCCTCGCAGATTGTGATGCAGTCCTTGGACATGGCTGGCTTTCTGGGCTGGATATCCAGCCTCTCATCCACCAGCATGCCCTATTCCTTCTCAGCAGGGCTGCACATGATCTGTTCATTGCCCAGCTTGTATTGATATTGAGGGTTGCTTGACCCAGGTGCAGCACCTTGCGCTTGGTCTTGTTAAATGTCATGGGGTTCACATGAGTCCAGTTATCAAGCTTCTCCAAGTCCCTCTGGGTGCCATCCTGTCCTCCAGGACTGTCAACTGCACCACTCAGCTTGTTGAGTCATGGGGAGTGCCTCTCTTCTAAAATTTATTGGAGTTCTGATCAGATTCCTTTGCTATCACTTTCCTCCAGCTACACCTATGCTGTGCTGCACTACTATTAACTGAGTTGCCTCTAGAAAGTGGCTGTTCACCCAAGTGGTTCAGAGGCATTGTTTGATTTGGTTTTCTCCTGGAGCTGGAGAAGGTGAAGACTGCTGTCACTGGTATTGAAAAGATATCTCAGAATGTTTTCTCCCCCTTCTAAAGCCTGGGGGTTTTAGAAGAAATAAAATACTGCCAAGTGGAGGAGAGAGGATGTTTGTGCAGATGGCTTCTCGTGAATGCTTCAAAAAATAATTCCTAAGCTTACCACCTAATTGTGTTGATGGCATCCAGCCTGATGTATAGAATTGTAAGATCAAACAGATGGGCTCATTTACTCAGTCCAATCCTGACATCTAGTGTACAAAAAAGGGAAATTTTCCACAAATAAAATCTGTGTTATTTGAAGGAGGACAAGCTTTGCAGAGCACTCAGCTTTCTCCTGTATTTATGATTTCTCAGATTAACCCTTGCTCCCAGCATAGAAAAAAGTCTGTCCCTCTTAGCAAGTTTCACTGTCATAGGCTTATGATGCTGTTTAAACTTGTTATCAATAAGTCATTGCAACAATCAGCACTTGAAAATGTCTTCTTTTTTTTTTCTCTTTAGTCCATTCTTGAACTGAATCTCAGGTGTAATCATTGAGTTGCTTAGCTATGGAAAAAAATTTGGTGCTTTGTTATTTGAAGAATTCTTCCTTTTTTTTAAGGAAAGGATTAAAGTCTGAATTAAAATCTGAACGGTAAAATCTACAGCGAATGAGGCATAGAAGGACTCTTTTGAGTATTCACTTCCTATGTTGTCCTAGTTTAGGACAAAATTCCACAACTCCCTCCCCCACCACCGGGTTCGGGAGGAATTTCCTCAGAGGAGAAGGTGGAAAAAACTTGTTTATTGAGAAACAATGAAAAAAACACTCCCCAACACAAGGAAAACAGTCCGAGATGACAAGAAATGTTTTCACCAGTCCAAGAGAGGGTGAGCAGTCTCTGTTGAGGAGGGTGCCAAAGCTTCTTTCACGTGCAGACTCCGGGGGGTGTTCCCTTGACGTTCCCGAATCAGGGCCCGAAGCAGGTCCGATGTCTTCAAGGAAGGGAGGAAGGAAAGAAGGGGAAACACAAAAGCAGAAAAAGATGGCAAAAAAACAAGCAAAAAGCAGAAAGCAAAGAGCAAAGCCAGCAAAAGCAGCCTAAAGCTAGCAGCAAGCCAGAAGCAAGCAGCCGGGGGAGGGGCTCAGCCACAGACAAAACAAACTGGGCACACGGGAACAGGGGAAAAAAAAAAAAATAAAAAAAAAAACAAAAACAAAAAAAGAAAACCAACCACGATTTGGGATACAAAGCATGAAAATGTCCTGTCACCCCAGGACATTCCACCCCTTATCCCATATCGTGAACATGTTACTGAACACAATGAAAAAAAACTTTCTTCTCACTTGCTCAAACCTTCCACACTTAACACATTTCCTTCCATCTTACTTGCTCAGACCTTTGACACTTTCATGTTTCCTTCTGTCTCATATCTGTATGACCTAACGTACAAACAATGGTGGTAATGCTCAGCGAACAATGATATCATCCCACAATCAGATCTCCCTGAGGTACACAACGGGTTGTCCCATCTTTCTGCATTATCCACCAGGTATAACCTGGTCCTTGAGCAAAAACAATCCCACGAATGGGTTTGCCTGTACTCAAGGCAGGATTAATCCATACTGTCTTCCCCAACAAACCTCTGACATGGGCCACTGGGACTTTATCTCCATCTACTATATTAAGGGGCTCAGACTGGGCAGGACCTGCTCGGTTGGTGGAACCTCGAGTGTTAACTAACCAGGTGGCTCTTGCTAAATGCTGCTCCCAGTTCTTGAAAGACCCCCCACCCAGTGCTTTCAAAGTGGTTTTTAACAATCCATTGTACCTCTCCACTTTACCTGCAGCTGGTGCATGGTAGGGGATGTGGTACACCCACTCGATGCCATGTTCCCTAGCCCAGTTGTTAATAAGATTATTTTTAAAATGAGTCCCATTGTCTGACTCAATCCTCTCAGGAGTACCATGCCTCCAAAGGACCTGCTTTTCAAGGCCCAGGATGGTGTTGCGGGCTGTAGCATGAGACACGGGGTAGGTTTCCAACCATCCCGTAGTGGATTCTACCATGGTTAGCACATGGCGCTTGCCTTGGCGGGTTTGAGGCAGCGTGATGTAATCAATCTGCCAAGCCTCCCCATACTTGTACTTGGACCACCGCCCCCCATACCAGAGGGGCTTCACCCGCTTAGCCTGTTTAATGGCAGCACACGTCTCACAGTCATGAATAACCTGAGAAATGCTATCCATGGTTAAATCCACCCCTCGGTCTCGTGCCCACTTATAGGTGGCATCTCTACCCTGGTGGCCTGAGGCATCATGGGCCCATCGTGCTAGGAACAGCTCTCCTTTGTGCTCCCAGTCAAGATCTATCTTCAACTCCCCTATCTTTGCAGCCTGATCTACCTGCTGATTGTTCTGCTGCTCCTCATTGGCTCTGCTTCTAGGGACATGGGCATCTACATGGCGAACCTTCACAGGTAGTTTCTCTAACCGGGTAGCGATGTCTTTCCATTCTTCAGCAGCCCAAATTGGTTTTCCTCTGCGCTGCCAGTTCGCCTCCTTCCATCTCTTCAGCCATCCCCACAGAGCGTTGGCTACCATCCAGGAATCAGTATAAAGGTAAAGTTTTGGCCACTTCTCCGCTTCAGCAATGTCCAGGGCCAACTGAACGGCTTTGAGCTCCGCAAGTTGACTCGATCCACCTTCTCCTTCCATAGCTTGTGCGACTTGTCGTGTGGGGCTCCATACGGCTGCTTTCCACTTGCGGTTCATCCCCACAAGGCGACAGGAACCGTCAGTGAAAAGAGCGTAGCACGTTTCTTCTGCTGGCAGCTGATTATACGGTGGAGCTTCTTCGGCACGTGTCACTTGCTCTTCTCCCTCTTCACCAGTAAGACTGAAGCTTTCACCCTCAGGCCAATTTGTAATTACCTCCAGAATCCCAGGACGATTTAGTTTCCCAATTTGGGCACGCTGTGTAATGAGGGCAATCCACTTGCTCCAGGTAGCATTGGTAGCATGGTGGGTAGAGGGAACCTTTCCTCTAAACATCCACCCCAGCACGGGTAGTCGAGGTGCCAGGAAGAGTTGTGTCTCAGTACCAATCACTTCTGAAGCAGCTTGGACTCCTTCATACGCAGCCAAGATTTCTCTCTCTGTTGGGGTGTAGTTGGCTTCAGACCCTCTGTAGCTCCGACTCCAGAATCCCAATGGTCGGCCTCGGGTCTCACCAGGCACCTTCTGCCAAAGGCTCCAGGACAGGCCATGGTTCCCAGCTGCAGAGTAGAGCACGTTCTTTACCTCTGGTCCTGTCCTGACGGGGCCAAGGGCTATTGCATGAGCAATCTCCTGCTTGATCTGGGCAAAGGCTTGCTGCTGTTCAGGGCCCCAATAGAAATCGTTCTTCTTACGGGTAACAAAGTAAAGAGGGCTCACAATCTGACTATATTCAGGAATGTGCATCCTCCAGAAACCTATAGCACCTAAGAAAGCTTGTGTTTCCTTCTTGTTGGTTGGTGGGGACATAGCTGTGATTTTATTGATGACATCAGTAGGAATCTGGCGCCGTCCATCTTGCCACTTCACTCCCAGGAACTGGATCTCCCGAGCAGGTCCCTTAACTTTACTTTTCTTAATGGCAAAGCCAGCTTCCAGGAGAATTTGGATGATTTTCTCTCCTTTCTCAAACACTTCTGCTGCTGTGTTTCCCCACACAATGATATCATCAATGTATTGTAAATGTTCTGGAGCCTCACCCTTTTCTAGCGTAATCTGGATCAGTCCATGGCAGATGGTGGGACTGTGCTTCCACCCCTGGGGCAATCGGTTCCAGGTGTACTGCACGCCCCTCCAGGTGAAAGCAAACTGAGGCCTGCATTCTGCAGCCAGAGGGATGGAGAAAAACGCATTAGCGATGTCGATTGTGGCGTACCACTTTGCTGCCTTGGACTCCAGCTCGTACTGGAGTTCCAGCATGTCCGGCACAGCGGCGCTCAGCGGTGGAGTCACTTCATTCAAAGCACGGTAATCCACGGTCAATCTCCATTCTCCTTCAGATTTACGCACAGGCCAGATGGGACTGTTGAAGGGTGAGTGGGTTTTGCTGACCACCCCTTGGCTCTCCAGCTCTCGGATCATCTTGTGAATGGGGATCACAGCATCTCGATTTGTTCGATACTGCCGGCGATGCACTGTCGAGGTGGCAACAGGTACTCGTTGCTCTTCTACCTTCAGGAGTCCTACTGCAGATGGGTTCTCTGACAGTCCAGGCAAGGTGTTCAATTTCTTAATGCCCTCTGCCTCCACAGCAGCTATTCCAAAAGCCCATCTGAACCCCTTAGGGTCTTTGTAATAGCCATTCCTGAGATAGTCTATGCCCAGAATACACGGAGCCTTTGGGCCAGTCACAACTGGATGTTCCTGCCACTCCTTCCCAGTCAGGCTCACCTTGGCTTCCAACAGGGTCAGTTCTTGTGATCCCCCTGTCACCCCGGCAATAGAAATAGGTTCTGTTCCCTCATGTTCTGATGGCATTAGGGTACACTGAGAACCGGTGTCAACCAAAGATTTATATTTCTGTGGCTCTGATATGCCAGGCCATAGAACCCACACAGTCCAAAAGACTCGGTTTTCCCTAACCTCTACCTGGCTAGAGGCAGGGCCCCTCTAAGACTGGTTATCCTTCTTTCCTGAGACATATGTCTTGAAGGTTCCTTCAAGGGGATCAGACAAGTCATCATCATCATTATGCCTGACAGTTCGAGTACGGGCAACTGCAGCTGCTTCCCTTTTCCTACCTTCCTTCAATTCACGCACCCGTTGTGCCAGAGCAGCAGTAGGCTTCCCATCCCATCTCCTCATGTTTTCTCCAGGCTCACATAGGAAGAACCACAACTCAGCTCGTGGGGTGTACCTTCTCTCCCCAACAGAGGAACGTCTGCGTTGGATACTAGGGCCTCTAATTTGTACAGCTGAGATTTGGAGGAGGTCCTCCTTAATCTCTTCCCTGAGTTTCTTACGACTTTCCTCTATTTTATCTTCTAATTTCTGCAGTCGTGTTTCCACAGCTGCAATTCTGGCATGAGTTGGGCCATGTACAGCATCTGCATATGCCCGAAGCTTCTTTGCCATATCGAGCACAGTCTCATATACCTCATCCCGCTTCATTATTGCTAGAGCAGAAGCGTATTCAGGTGGCCCAAGGCGCACAAGTTTCCTCCACATTACAGGTGTGCACGATACTAAGTCCGGATTCCTAGTTGTTATATCATCTGAAAAAATGATCTCTACCACTGCCATCTCCCTCAGGCGTTGGATCCCCTGTTCTATGGTCTTCCACCGTGTCTGCTGAATATAAAGGTCATCTGCACACAGGTATCTTTGTGCTACGCTGTCCAGGACCCGTTCCCAGAGGCTGTGAGGGCGAGCCCTCCTCATCATGCCTTGGTCGATGACAGGATCATGTGACAGGGATCCTAAATGCCTCGCTTCAGTGCCATCCAGAATGGTAGCCTCCCCTGCCGCATCCCAAAGGCGGACTAGCCAACTAATTATAGACTCATCGGGCTGTCGCCTATAATCCTTCCTTAGGCCTCGAAGGTCCTTCAGGGAGAAGGAATCAATATTGGCTCCGGAATCTATGCCACTTGCTGTGGTCTCTGATTTTGGTGATGGTCCTTCTCTTGGATCATCATCATCCTCCACCCTTCGGTCAGTCTTGCCTTTACACTTTCCACCTTTTGTATTTGCAGCAACAGCCATTGGTTGGGGCTTACTGTCTGGTTTAACTACTGGCCTGGAGCCTGGGATGTTTTCTGCAGCCTGAGTGACTGGGACACTAACTAATTTATCTCCCTGTTCCCTTTCCTCTATCTGCTGCCCTACAGTATCTAGCAGGGTGCGATAAGCATGTGCCAGGGCCCAGCTCACTGCAATGATCCTTTCCTCCTTAGTGTTACCATGGCACCTCTCTTTCAGATACTTTACCACCTCAGCTGGGTTCTGAATTTGTTCAGATGGGAAGTCCCAGACTACAGGATCAGAAAACTCCTTTAAAATTTGGCCCATATCCTCCCATTTCCCACGCCACTCAGAATTCTTCACCCTTGGTTTCACTCCTAAATCAGGAGTCTCACCAGCCCCTCTAGAAATCTCAGCCTTCATCTTATATAAACTGCAGACAGTATAAAGAAAGCTTACTAAATTGAATGCCAGAAAGATGGTGTCCTTGGCAGTCAGGGATAACCAAACATTTTCTAATAGAGATGTAAACAATTCGGAGGAGAAGAAGGAGAGCAAAGGCTGAAAAGCCTCCTCCCCTGCTTCTCCCCTAACAAACTGAGCACACAACCATAACCATGAACCATCCATTCCTGGAAACGATAGCAACATTTTTATGAACCTCTTACAAATCAACACAACCAAGCCCAGCCCGATAAATATTCTGGTTAGTGCCCCACGGTTACAAAAGCTATGCATCAAGGACAATATCGGGGCTATTGCTGGATAAGAGAATAAACCTAATGACCAAAAAGGTATTAAAACTTCAAAGAACCCTAATGACCAGAAATAAAGGCAGGCTTTCACTCCAAATGACATTATACCTTCAAAAAGAGACATACCAATATGCCCACAAAACAACAGAAACCAAAATATTATTAGAATGAAGTTTTTTCCACTTTGTATGATCACTCCCCCGTACGGGCCACCAAATTTGTTTGTCCTAGTTTAGGACAAAATTCCACAACTCCCTCCCCCACCACCGGGTTCGGGAGGAATTTCCTCAGAGGAGAAGGTGGAAAAAACTTGTTTATTGAGAAACAATGAAAAAAACACTCCCCAACACAAGGAAAACAGTCCGAGATGACAAGAAATGTTTTCACCAGTCCAAGAGAGGGTGAGCAGTCTCTGTTGAGGAGGGTGCCAAAGCTTCTTTCACGTGCAGACTCCGGGGGGTGTTCCCTTGACGTTCCCGAATCAGGGCCCGAAGCAGGTCCGATGTCTTCAAGGAAGGGAGGAAGGAAAGAAGGGGAAACACAAAAGCAGAAAAAGATGGCAAAAAAACAAGCAAAAAGCAGAAAGCAAAGAGCAAAGCCAGCAAAAGCAGCCTAAAGCTAGCAGCAAGCCAGAAGCAAGCAGCCGGGGGAGGGGCTCAGCCACAGACAAAACAAACTGGGCACACGGGAACAGGGGAAAAAAAAAAAAATAAAAAAAAAAACAAAAACAAAAAAAGAAAACCAACCACGATTTGGGATACAAAGCATGAAAATGTCCTGTCACCCCAGGACATATGTTTTTGGTATTTCCTTGGAACTCCTCATTGCTCCATTACTCTGGCACCCTATTGTCATGGTTTTAAAACTAACTTGTGACCTTTTTGTGAATTTTTGACTTCATGTGACGTCACTTTGTTACCACTAACTTTTTTTCTCTCTGACAGACCTGCTAAGCACCACTGGGCAGGTCCCTTAGTATGGGTTCTGGGTTATAGTTACAGAATCACTAAGGCTGGATTGTGGCTCTGGAGTTTGCGTGTTCATACATAGTCCAGTGAGGCAGGTTATAAAGGGCTGTGTCCAGTTTGGTTGTGAAAATCTCCAAAGATGGACACTACAATCTCTGTCATGTAGGACCAAAAGCCAACATCATGAAGTAGAAACTGGCTTTAAATGTTCACTCTTTCTATTTGTAGATCTATATTGCCAAAATTTTGCTATTTCTGCTTGCACCATCTCACTTTTTTGGGGGAGAATGTAAGGAACAGAATAATATCTTTTTAGGAACTTATCTAAATACAAATGAGAGCCAAAATTTTTATTGTGCTTCACTGACATGCATTTTTGATTTTTGCTTGTAGATGTTATTGCTGAGCAGTCTCTTTGCATATAAGAATACTGTAAGGCCATGTGTAAAAAGTGTAATCTCAAAAGGTGGAAATTGCATGTAACATACATGAAGAGAATCTGTTATAATGTCTAAGTGTATCAATTAATTTTGATAAAAGCATTATACAATTATCAATTTATTAACCAGTAGGACAAAATTTCAACCAGACAAAAATTCAGTTAAATTTTGCTGAACTCAATGCATGCAAATTCTGCATTATATGTGAATATAGTGTGAATTTACAAACATCATGAATATTGTTTTAGATTTGTTTCACATAACCTATGAACCTAAAATTTAGCACTACAAACATGCTCATCACAACCCCTTAAGATGGGTGATGGGCTTTCTGTAAACCTTAGTTGAAAGTTGTTGAAGTGCAAGGCCATTAAATCCAACTTTATTGTAAATGGAGACCCGTATCTTAGTTTCTAGTTAGAGGGTAATCAGTAATTTGCTTCAAAACTATTAGCCATAACAATCTCCTGACTGCAATCGGTCTTTTATTCACTGGGGTGGTATTCCTGCCAAAACTGGCTTGATGACTTTAAAATGTCCTCTTAAATTAGTGATTGTTGGTGGATAGTTTCTTCTGCTTCCTGAAAAGCAGTACTAACCACCAATAAGCCCTTTTCCCAGGTAGGGTATTGTTTTTCTGCATCTTTAAAACTGCAGGAATAAAATCTTATGGGTCTGGTAAGACTATTAGGTCCTTTCTGCTGTAAGTTTATGTACAGTCCATCAATTTGTACTGAATCAGTAGGATGTATAGGGCCTAATGATTGGTATATATTGGCTTCAAAAATTAGGAGTTGTAGGGCCTCATTGGGGAAGGAAGTCCAATCCCACTTTGCCTTTTTCCATAGCAAATCATGAAAGGGCCTTGCTATTATTAAAAAATCAGTGTGTTTCCTCAAAAAAAATCAGCAGGCCTAAAGCATGCTGCAGGTCTTTCTAGCCTCTGGCATTTTAATTTGGTGTAGGTGGGTAAGGGTTGTCAGGGGTAATACAGACCATTCCTCCTTTCCACCAGATTCCCAGGAATTTTACTTCTTGAGCAGGGACTTGTACTTTTTCAAGAGGAATATATAAGTCCAGGGACTGTAGTGGCTTAATAATGTCTCTTTGTGTTGATTGTACAGGTGAAATTTCATCTTCTGCTACCTAAATCAGTGTATTGCTATACTTATACTCCCAGTGCAGGAGGAAGGAATGACAATTCTTGTGCCAGTGCATGATATGCTAGAGTGGGTGAGTTTTTTAATCTTTGTGGGAGGAGGGGTGAAAGTGTATTGCTGGCCCTCCCACATGACAGCAAAATGCACCTGATCCTCTTCCTGCAAGGTAACCCTAAAAATCATATCCTTGACATTGATAGGGGCCATAATTCTATGAGCCTGTTCTTGTATAGTAGCTATCAGCTCAGCAACATTTGGGACTGCTGTGGTGAGAGGCCCTGAACTTGATTTAAGACATCAATAATCTACCATCAGTCTCCAATTGCTATTTGGCTTGTGGACTGATCAGACAGGAAGATTTTAAGGAGTATGTGTTGCAATCACTATTCCTCTTTCTTTCAAGTCTCCAATAACTGGGGTGATTCCTTCACTGTCTTGCAAGGGTAAGAGAGAAGGTTTGACATTGGTTACTAGGGAGGGGGAAGAGCAGGGGCAGAACTTAATAAACACAGATGTTGGGTTTCTTTCCCAGAAACCCATATTTTTTCTTCTTCATTAGTCTAAGACCTTCCCTTTAGGAGGTCTGGCCCCAGTAAATCTGTAGGAAATTTACACCAAACCATTAGGGTTTCAAATGCTTTCTCCTCTCTTGGTAACCAGCATCTTGCCTTTGCTGTTATCGGGGGTTGTGGGTATCCAAAATTATCCACAAATATACCTTTACATGAAGGAGTGATTCCACATGAAGAGGCATCTTGAATTTTAAGGGTGGACATTTAAGCACCAGTATCTACTGGAAAAGTTACAGGAATTTTTTGGAGACCAATAGGACAAGTTATTAATAAAACTCCTCTGGAGTTTTTGGTAAACCCTTTGTCTCCTGGCTTACCTACTGGGGATGAAGATAAGAGTTTCCTGCCACATTCCCTTTCTGCGATCCCTTGAGGGAAGGGGCTGTAGCAGGTATAGCTTTTAATGCTATCTGTCCTTTGCTGGCCATTCTTAAATTAATATCTCTAATTTATTATTGGGTTGGCCATCCATTAGGGGTTTTAGGATGCCTTTATGTAAGCCCACATTTTATTTCTTTTTCCTTCTGTTCTTCGCCTGTGTTAGCTCGTCCTTCTTGCCCAGGGGAGGACATAACCTTTTGGAGTCTTACTGAAGGCACAGTTGTTTTGCACTCTGTGTGCAGAATTGATTTAAAATCAGTTACACTTGAAGGTATTAGGTCATATTCTCTTTCATAATTAATTAATTCTTGTTCTACCTACCCCCAGGTCCAAATTTTACTTTTTTCTCACTTATGGTTGGGGGTAATAGCTGTCTCCAAGGTGGCTACAGCTCTTCCCCCATTCATGATGCTTTCTATTTGTCTTTTTATCTGGAAGCCTATGGCTTTCATAGCTTCAGGGTGGCCTCTGATAAGAAATATTATTTCAGAGTCTACAGTCATCATCATAGGGGACTCATATCATGGTGTTAAGTCCCTATCATGCATCATTTGTAAACAAGCAGCTTTTTCATGTGTTCTGCAATCTGATTAATGTTTCCCACTGTAGCCAGTGGATCTCTCCAGGGGGTTGAGTCCACCAGCCCCCCAGCTCTTTGGCTAAGAGTTCAGGGTCATTCCCTAGCCCCAGAACCCTTCTGTCTCTTTTTCTAATAACAGAATTTGGTCACCCCAAAGTAAGAGAGAATTTGGTCTCCCAAGTAAGAGAGACTCTCCAAATATACTCAGTCTCAGATTCTTTAGGATTTGGCTATATTCCTTCCTAAATTTAAACAATTCAGTAGCCATATACAGGATTTCTTTCATGGTTATGTAAGGTGTGCCATCATCTGAACCCTCATATATGTATTCTGTTTTAATTAAGTGACAAAGTGAGACTGGCAATTTCTCTGATTGATTACAAAAAGATTTTAAGTCAGAGAGGGGATATGTTTCTTTGGATAGCTCCAGATCTAACTCCCTTTTTCATTTCACTTGCTAATCTCACATGCAGCTCCTCTCTGAGCATATGTGATAGCTTTCTGATTTCTTATCTCATCCTGGAGGATGTAGGTGTTAGCTTTATTCTCCTCTAGTTGCAGCTGAGACACTTTAACCAAATCTTGTAACAAAGCAATGCTTTCCATATCAGCTTTTTGTTGGTGTTTGTGTTCAACTGCAGCTAAGACAATAGCACCTGGGACAGAACAAATGATAGGTTTTCCTCTATCTTTTTTTGACTTTTGCCCCTAAATGCAGAGTAGAGTTTAGATCAACAATTTCTTTGATATTCTACCAGTAATTTCGTGCCCACCCCATTCCTGGAGGAGAAAGTTTGGCACCAAATTCATCCAACAAATTGACCAGAGTTTGTGCATTATATTTCATGTTACCCCAAAGATGTGGTATATTTTTCTGGAGGGTACCTTGTGTAATTTCTAAATTAACCCCTTATCTCTGGAAAAATATTTTACAAAGGTGAAGTGATTATTTCCAGAGGATACCTTGTATAAATTACAGCTAATTTTCAAATTTCAATCCTTTACCCTGTAAAGGCATCTTGTGTACATTTCATAAAAAACACACGCACAGGGGTGATGTTTCCTGAGGGGCACCTCCTTTAAATTATTTTCTAATATCTCACTCCTTACATCTTAGGAGCACCTTATTTTAAGCACTTAACCATAGTAATACGCCTTACTTTTGAGGGGCACTTTGCATTAATTTCATCAAAAAGTAAACAGCTACAATGCTTTACAGAGGACTTTACTTGCCGAAAAAAAGGAAAAAAAGTCATAAGGGTATCTTGCTCTTTTTCTCTAACACAAAATGATCAAACATAAAAATTAGCAAGTCATTGATATTTTGGAATCAGCACTCTAGTTTTAAGGGATTCATGTCCCATGATTAAATGTTACAATCCACTTAATTATGGAGGAGCATTAATCTCTGTGAATTGCAGAAAGAACTTCAGGTTCAAATATTGCCCAGAACAGAATTAAAACTCAAAAGAAGTTAGATGTTTATACCAAAAGAATTGATATTTTCACTTTATTAACTGTAGGAGAAGCTAAGAGAGAGAAAGGGGAAAGTAGAGAAAAGTTGGAAAAAAGCTAAGATTACTTTACAAGCATAGGATAGTTTACCAAACACACTTTCTACCTTTTCACTGAGGGGGGTAGGGGGCAAAGGAGTTTTTGCCTTTTTTTTTTTAATCTTCCCTGCTACTTGGAGTAGCTTATTGGCTTTTCTAGTCTTGAGGGTTAGCAGCTCAGCTGGAATGCAGTCACTGACCTGAAAAGAAGGTGCAGCATGTGGTCCCTGGAGCTGACTTTGGTCTACTCTTGTTGCTCACACCAGGGGATGCAGGAGCAGAGGAGGGTTTCCACAAATCACCTGTGTGTCACAGTAGGCTAGTGTTTTCCCCAGGCTGGAGGCATGATACAGGGCTTGGTGATGTCTCAGCTTTTGGAGGCTTTAGGTGCTTTCTGCAGCTGTGAAAAAGCTTGGAAGGCAGCAGAAGAGGCCGAGGGTGGAGAGGGGGCAGGGAGGCAAATGCTAGAGTTTCTGTCATTCTCTTCCTCCTCTCTAGTTTTCCACAGGTTTTGCCTTCCTTTTTATGGACATCAAAGTGGGCTGCTCTTAGTATTCAGGTGTTCAAAGAGATAATGATGAAGCACTTTTTGAGGCATTATTTTTACTATCAGGTCCTTGTTGCTTGTTAGGAACATTACAAAACCTTCTATTTACCTAATTTATCAAGTGAAAAATTACTTTTAATTGCTCATGTTGGTCCTGGGTGGAAAATCCCCAAAATGCTGAATTGGCAGGCTCTGAATATGCCATTTTTAAAGGAAACAGAAGCATTCTTCTGTCTGGGCTTCAATTTCATCAATACAGCAATGGTAAATTAGGCTACTGTGCCATTAGAGATGTCACTCCTCTTTGCCAAGCATTATACAGTGCTAGGCTTAAAGGATAGGGGGGGGGGTTTGTTTGTTTTTTGTTGTTTTTTGTTTTTTTTGTTTTTTTGTTTTTTTTTTAATTTCCCATTAAGCTGTGTCAGCATTTCCCAGGCTAGGAGACAAACCCTTTTCAGAGCAGTAACGTCAGTCCTATCTCTGCTCCTGCTTTGTGTTGTTAAGCCCCTTCATGTCTAAATATGTAGATTTTCATGGCTAATCCATAGCAAATTTTAATTTTTTCAGGACTTCACATTTCACTCTTGCTGTATTGTGCTGTATTGGGTCTGGCTGAGATCAAGTTCATTTTGCCTTAGCAGCACTCAGAGTGCTGTGCTTTATATTGGTAGCTGGAAAGGTGTTGAAAACACAGCAGTGTTTTTGCTACTGCCGAGCAGCACTGGCAGAGCATTAGCACTGTCTAACATTCTGTCCCCTGCCTCCTGTCAAGGGAGTGGGCAAGATCCTGGGAGGAGACACAACTAGGACAAAAGAAGTGACCCAAATAAACCAAAGGGATATTCCATACCATATGGTATCAGCTCAGATACAAAAGCTATGAGAGAGAGAAGAGGAATGAGGGACATTTGTTATTTTACCATTTTTGCCTTCTGGAGCAACCGCTCCAGAAATGTCTGCTGAAATCCTGCTTCCTGGGAAATGGCTGAGTATTACTTGCTGATGGGAAGTAGATATTGATTATTTTCCCTTTTGCTTATGCAGGCATAAACTTTTGCTTTTCTTTTTTATTGCTTTTGTAAACTGCCTTATCTCAACCTACTAGTTGTTTTACATCTTATTTTCTCTCCACTGTCCTGCTGTAAAAGGGGAGTGATAGCATGAGGGCCACCTGGCATCTAGCCAAGATCAGCTCACTCCACATGCACTGAAAATATTAACCAATTTCACTGGTAAAGGTAGACCTGAGTCATACATATTTCTTGTCATGTACTCGTTGTGACATACTTTACTGGGGATCTTATATTAATGCTGTTATTTGAACTATTGATTGTTTATATTTTAAATATTATCTCTGATAGGTTAATAGGATAAAAACAAGTACACTTTCTAAGTAAGAGGCATCCCATTAATAATATAGCAGACCTCTTGTGCAATTTATTAGGCAATTATTTATTGCAAGCTCATTGATTACATCTTGAGAGTATACATTCACATATATTTGTGAATGGACTGCATTCTCATGAAAGATGCTGAGTCAGTCACAATGGCAAATGAAGTCCAAACTAGTATGGTCTGCAGCTGTCTGCTGTCTGTCTGAGTTGGAAAGATAACTAAATACAGTCTGCCAGACTAGATAATCTTCAAACTCTCTGCTTAGTTCCCTAAGGGTTCAGCTAGCAGTGTTACTCCATCTAGCCCAGAGTTATTAAGGCAAGCACAAAGTGTCCAGTTCTACCTTTTTTTTATGGTAAAATAGTCTTCCAATACCCATCTCTCTCCAAATGCTAAAGGCAGTAGCTGGCTGTGAAAAGAATTCTTCATTGAATCATTGAGGTAAGCTTTAAAAAGTCACATGATGCTCTTCTACCTTGTAGTAAGCATACGCTGTTGAGTAACATTATTCCTTTTACTCAATTTTTACCTTCCTGCTATGATTTTGAATCTTTACAACCTCTCCTAACTGATTACCTAGGACTCAATTTAAAAAGCAGATATGAAAAGAAATTATTTGGAGCAAAAGGTTCAACTATCCAACTATATTATCTTTCACCGAGCCAGTGGAGACAATTGTCTACACTGGTGTAACAGGCAGGCGTTGCACTGCCCTAGTGTTTCTCCTCTGAGATTTCTGCCCTACATCCTGTTTGTTGTGTCTGTCAGTGCTGAGAGACCTTAGGTGTAAAGTTTAATTCTACAGTAAATCTATCTTTTTCTCCTTACAGACACAAGTCGTGAGTGGATACAGGCAGAGGAAATTTTTGCTTTGCATTTCAGGGACTCACGTTGAATCCTTGCACTCTAACCTTCTCCATCTATCCCATCAGCTCTCCACATGGGAATTTTCACTGCAGTCAGTGTTATTCCAAGAAAGGAAAGCTGGACAAATGAGGTAAAGTGTCAGGCAAAAAAAGAAATCTGAATCATTAGTTAATGTTTACTACTCTGCACTACCACTTCTAGTGCTAGTATGAGCGTGTATATATATATATACACACATGCTCATTGCTCATACAGTACTGTATGAGTACCACACTGCACAGAGTTAGATCTGATCTGGGGTGGATTCCTCATTGACAAAAATGCTAGGAAGCCACTTGTAGTAAATCAACAGAATGCTTCAAACCCTGTGTAACTGAAATTTCTGCCATCATCTCAAATCATATTTGCTGGGAATTATGAGGTGCAGATAAGCAGATAAGCACTTGACAATAGTTTATATTCAAGTGTACAATTGAGAAAATCATTTATAAAGATGAAAGATCTTTTTTAATGTGCCACCACTTAGAATGACCCATGATTATTTACATTGTATTATTGAAGTATCACTGTAATCTAACTGTGGATTACATCTCCATCCTTTTCTTCATCTTCCATAATCACTGTTTGTTCTTCTTCTCTAAACACCTTAGTGCCTTAAAGAGAACACAAAAACAAACAACAAACAAACAAAAAAAGGAGAAAAAGGAGTTGATTTCATATACTACTTTTTAGAAAATATCAGGCTGAAGAGAATTTTCAGTTTTCTCTTATTTTTTGATTTTAATGCCATTTCCAAAATGCGAGTTACTCCTCATTTCTTTTTGGCATTTCAGTTTCCTGATACTTAGTGAACTAGGGTTGAATCACTGCATTTTTTGCTAAAATTATTAAACACTCTTAAATCCAGCATATTTTTGCTATCTGTAAAAAGATACTCTGAAGTTTCATTTGGGTACCTGTTTGTTAGAAGTGTTTGGGTAGCTAAATAAGGGAAAGAGCTTGCATGATGAAGTAAATACTGTAACTAATCTTTGTGACAGAAACAGCTTTTGTGGACATGTATGTTATCTCTATATATGTAGCCATATTACTTAGATTTTGCAAGTGCAGGTGACAAATGAAACATGTTAAAATACCGACCTGACAAGTGCCATCTCCACTGAAATGGTATAGTGTCAATAAATTGCAAAAGCTACTGAATTAAGAACAATATGAAAATAGACTTGGATCGCAGATCATACCTCACACAAATGTCTCTTCTCCTTTCCCTGTGTCTATTTTTCTCAGTTAAACCAGTAAGTCTGCCTTTTGGGATCTGGAGGCTTTTATATAATCCCAAGAAATAACAAATATTGTAACTGCTTTCTGCATTAAGAATAAGAAAGAGTGATGCAAGAACAAGGCATTAGGTACAAAATGTTTTTGAAACCTATTTTAACATATTGTGCTGGGTTTGCCTTTTTCCAGTAAAAATCAAGTGACCTCTGTGCAGGCCCACATGCCTTCGTGTGGATGTTAATAATCTACAAACAGGATGAGGGTTACCATTGCTTTGATACCAATGAAATCTCCCCTTTTTAATTTGAGGTCCTACTGGTGGCTAGTCAGCCATGCTATTCTGTCAAACCAATTTTTTTGCTTCTTTCTGCATCAAACAGCCTTTCACAGAGAAGGCTTTCAGTCTTCTCAAGGTCTGAAAATACGACAATACCACAGAGGAAGATTTTCTTCAAATATAGCATCTTTTCAGAGGTGACAAATTAATGAAAATATTGACCTGTACTGCCCTTCATTTAAATTAGCTCCTGCTTCATTTATTTGCAGTTCTTGTGAACTAGCTAGTTTCATAGCACTATGAGATAAACTGAAAGACATAAATTAATATTAATTTGAAACACAAAGCACTTAATTTGTTCAAGCAGCAATTAAGTAACTATTGTTGTTAACTGCAAAGAATTATGCCATTTTATGGAGATGGATGTAAGTATTCTCCACACAGACTTCTATCCCTATTGGGAACCTAGGTAAATATAGACAAGTTTGGGTTTTTTTCCTGTTGTCTTTGGGGTTTGGGTTGTGCATGTTCCAAAGGGAAGTGGGGGTTATTTGTTGTTGGTTTTTACATCCTGGACCATTTGAGGAACAGGGAAAACATAACTAATATATGCTTAAATGTACCTTCAAATGTGTGAAAAAATTCAATCTATATACATTTGCTATTGAGAGAATGGCAGAAACTAATGCAATTTTCAGTTGTTTTGAATTATACCTCCAATGACACTTTGTTGCCTACTGGTAAAGCCAGTTTCCAACACTGGGCATGGAATCAAAGCAGTGTGCTAAGATGTTGCCTCTCTGTACAGAGCTTTTTATGTCCTGTATTCCAGATCTGTTCTCCAGTGATTAACTGCCTGTGGCAGACTTGTGCCTGTATCAGGCAAAGTAACCTATGTATTTAAATGCCTGAATTCCATTCCCTTCCTATTCTAAGGATGCGTATTTACTTTTCAAGAATCATACCAAGGTACATCATTCTGCTGGTTGAAATTCAACAGTGATGCCTCCATGATTGGCTATGACAAGCCTTTGGTTGAAGGCTGGCCCAATATTTGCTACTTATTTATTTTCATATCTATTCCATCCAGTAGCATACACAAAGAAACAAAGCTTTTGTGGAATTGCTGTACAAAGCAGAACCTGAATTATAGACTTGGAGATTCAAGAAAACCTAGCAGGACTACGTGAGCTAAGTAAACATGGGCAAACCTTTCTGTCCTGTCTCCTTGTCATTAGTCTTGCTGAAGTAAGCAGCACTCAGTGCTATATGGTATTGATGCCTTGGAGTGGCTACCTAGGACAGAGGCTAGATGGAGTTAAGAGAATAAAATTAATATTTATTAAAGGCCTTCAGTAGATACACCTTGGGCAGCTAAAAGCCTCTGAGAGTCTACCCTCAAGATGGACAGCAGTCAACAGATTTTTCAGACAGACATAAGTTTGGTCTATTTACATATCAGGGGTTAATTCTCCAATTATAGCTTCAGGTAATGAAGCCATATTTCCCCAGCTCACTTCTCCCCATTCACTTTTGTTTATACTTTTCGGGGCCTGATACTGTGGTGTATCCTTGGATCACAGGCCCAGAGGGATTCTTTTGTCTCACTAAAATGTGAAGACAGTTAACTACACTTTATATGGAGTTTAGAGCTACGCACTAATGCAGTAAAGGATTTGAAAAATATAAAAGCTAAAATCTTAAGGCATCAATATCTCTTGTGACCTGCTAATGAGAATTATCACCATTTCTAATGTTTCCCCTTCAGATCCCCCGCAAACCACTTGTAGATACCAATTCAAGAAACTCCACTTAATTCTAGTAAAAGAGCTTAAATAATAGTCTCTTGAACAGCTGTACACTAATACTTTATTATAAAGACAGCTAAAATGGCAGATGTGTTATCCCTCTTTGTTTTGACCAGCACTCCTAAGACTGTCCCTCTCCCTTTTGGGTGTTCAAGATTTTCTGTCACAAATAAAAGTCAAATGTATTACATAAAATGAAGAAAAGTAATTAATCCACTGGGTGGCATGTGGTCCAAGGGAGAAGCAGAATAAGTTTTACATCTTGCAAACACCCAATCCAATTGGGAAATGCAGATAAAGAAAAGGGGCTACTAAATTAGTTATCTGAAATCTCTGCAAGGGTCGGGCTTCTAAATGTATTCACCCTTCAAACTTCTACTGAAGTGGCACAATTAATGTTATGCCATGTCCATACAAATGCGGCATGAGCACGTCTCTCCTTCAGACAAACAACACCTTGTCTTTCTGAAGGATTAAACCAGAAGACAAAATATAGTTAGATTTCTAATGGTATTTTTTTCCATGTCACTTGATAGTAAATGGCTTGAATCTGACCCAAGCCTGTAGTCAGCTCTAGAACACTCTACTGTCATCCCCACTTAGCATTATATAGTCCATTAACTAAATTAATAGTCTTCAGGCCTGTGGGTTTGAGCTAGGATTTAAATACATGTGTAAATATGGGAATGCAGTTCCTGAAATGTGGCTAACTGAGGTTTCCTGATCAAATCACAGGTAACTAGTAACACTAGTGTCAAGCCCTCATTCTCTCTCATAGTCTAGAAAACCAGTTAAGGCAGCTCCTTTAGGAAAATATCACACCTCCATTGAAAACCTCTGGTTGAGAAGAATGGAAGTTTAACCATTCACCTCTTGCGTCTCCCAACTAAGCTGCAGGACTTGTCCCTAGGCAGTCTGTAGGCATGTGCTATCTTGTTTTTCTGATTTGTAGCCCAGAAGGTATGGCTTAGATCTAGGTGGCACCTGACAAATAGATGATTTAGGACAACTTCTTCTGCCTAGTTTTAGCTTTTTAACAGAAACACTCATGTTTCTATGAGCCATTGTGGTTCCAGAGTCTATCTAAAAATTGCAAGAACTTGCAAGTTCTGTTGGGAAATTATGATTACATTGTATTTACCCTCTGTTTTCTTTAGCCAGATCCCTTGGCAGATTGTTACATTCCCCTGGGAAAATGGTTTCTTCCCCACCCAGGGACCCCTGGAACTCCTGTCATGTAGTCTGACCCTTCCTTCCCTTTCTGACCCCATTGGCTGTGTGCCAGCTTGCCCCTCCCTCAGAAGTCCTGAGAAAAGACCCTGTCCCCCTGGGATCTCTCTCTCTCTCTCCTTGGACACCACCTGGAAATAAACATCACTGCAGCTAAGGGTGAGAGCCTCTTTTGAATCCTTTTCCTGTCTCTTTGATATAATCCTCCTAGGCCTGAGAAGGACTGAGCTAGCTTAGACCCTTAAAGGGAATAAAGGAGGTTTATTTTTCAGCAGATATTAACAGAACAACCTAACAATCCTTAAAATAGATCTGCAGGATAAGTTGCATTTCATAATACACACAGCTAGGAAAACAGAGGTAGGGAGTTTAGGTGATTTATTTAAACAGCAAACAGAGAAAGATTAACTTAAATGTTTCCCAAATCAAACATGCATCTCACTCCTCTAAACCCAGAACTTCCAAACAGCATTTGGTAAAGTACATTTTCTTTACAAGTGATCAGAGGCATCATATCAAAGAAAAAAATACTTTCCCAGTGTTATGCAAATTACTACCATTTTGACTTCCCTTTTTTATTCCCTTTCCATTGTTTTGCATTAAAATGTTGATTTGCCCTTGAAATTGCTGGTGGTCCATGGAAAGTTTATAATCTGCATCTCTGGACTACATCCCTCTCTGAGCTTTGAATCCTGAACTCTGCTGGGAACCTCTGGAGTTCATCATTTGGCAAAGGGATTCACTGATCTTGCTACTGATTGTGGTCAGCATCTGACATACTAGTATGGGTCCATCTGAGAGCTGGGCACCTCTGTTTGGGTGTTACATTTCAGCTGTCTCTAGCATCTGCTCTAAAAAGGTGGCTTTATGTGCTATAACTAGGTAATTAGAATTACATAAATATACTTTTCCTTCATCACTTCTTAATTTAAATAAAAGAGGGAACATGATCATAAAGCACAGTGCAGCTTTATTTAGCTTACATTCCTGAACTCTTACTCCTGACTGTACCCAAAAAGTAGGCTTTTGCTTTCCTGGAGGAAAGCAGGGCCTTCCCTTCCCTTCCCTTCCCTTCCCTTCCCTTCCCTTCCCTTCCCTTCCCTTCCCTTCCCTTCCCTTCCCTTCCCTTCCCTTCCCTTCCCTTCCCTTCCCTTCCCTTCCCTTCCCTTCCCTTCCCTTCCCTTCCCTTCCCTTCCCTTCCCTTCCCTTCCCTTCCCTTCCCTTCCCTTCCCTTCCCTTCCCTTCCCTTCCCTTCCCTTCCCTTCCCTTCCCTTCCCTTCCCGCACCTTCCCTTCCCTTCCCTTCCCTTCCCGCACCTTCCCTTCCCTTCCCTTCCCGCACCTTCCCGCACCTTCCCGCACCTTCCCTTCCCTTCCCTTCCCGCACCTTCCCGCACCTTCCCTTCCCTTCCCTTCCCGCACCTTCCCTTCCCTTCCCTTCCCTTCCCTTCCCGCACCTTCCCTTCCCGCACCTTCCCTTCCCTTCCCGCACCTTCCCTTCCCTTCCCGCACCTTCCCTTCCCGCACCTTCCCTTCCCGCACCTTCCCTTCCCGCACCTTCCCGCACCTTCCCGCACCTTCCCGCACCTTCCCGCACCTTCCCTTCCCGCACCTTCCCGCACCTTCCCTTCCCGCACCTTCCCGCACCTTCCCTTCCCGCACCTTCCCTTCCCGCACCTTCCCTTCCCTTCCCTCCCCTTCCCTTATTATGTAGTATGTATTGCATCCATGACAGAAGCACAGAATTATCTTTAAGGTGCTGATAATGAGAAGTTCATCGCCACTTGGCTTCCTCAGTGTATGTGAGGGACTGCAGAATGAAGAGGGGATTAAACAATACAGCTTTGCTCTAGGTTGTCTGAGGTATTTTAATGCTGGTGACCTAAAAATTTCTATGTGCTTAGATTTGAAAAGCAGGGCAGTAGTTGGCTTTTCAGAAAAGTAGGATTGCAATTTGCAAGAGATAATCAAGTGACCAAATGCCTTTTCTTTCTTCCTGTCCTTTCTATCCCCAGAGCTTGAACATGAGATATGTACTAGACTTTTCATTAACCCCTACTATTATTGTCGTGGTTAGGGGGGAGGTGAATTCTTCCAGGGGGATGTGGGCAGTCCAATCAGTGATCAGCTTTTCTGCTGGCACCTGGGTTGGTCACTCGGAGGTTTGGACACGCCTCTGAGGACACAAAGAGTTAAAAGCAGGAGTCTGGGGGGGGTCGGCCTCTTTTGGGTTCCGGTTTCAGCAGTGGAAACGTCTCTCCCCTGCTCAGCTCTGGGCTGAGTGGGGGAGGGGGAAGCCACGTGGCCAGGCTCAAGACAACCACGCGGTGAAACTAAAGTAAGCTGGGGCCCGGGGGGGAGAAGAGAATGGACAGGACTGGAACTGAGCTGCCCCGTCCAGGATGGAGGGGTGGAAAACTGTGGAAGTGCCTTCTGTGTGTTCTCACCCCCCTCCTTCCCCCCAAACTCCGGGAGAAGGTGCTCAGCCACGTGGGGTTTGCCGAGCCTGGGAGTGCCTCCGCCTGCAGCACCCTGCTGAGAAGAAACTGTTAACTCTTGCTTGGCAGAAAGAAACTTTTCTTAGACATTGATTCTCATGACTGGTAGTTTTCGGAGAGAGGGAAGCAGCCTGGGACCGAGATGATAAAGCATGATTGGAAGGAACTCGATGGAAGAATGAGAGGAGTAGCCTTGGAGCTGGACTTTTCTTGCATAATGTCAGCCATGGACTGAACTTGAGTCTCTTTTGAACATAAACTGCATTTTTGGGTGGATACAGCTGCCCCTTGCTTTTGCTACAGTGACTGGCACTTGAAGTGAGTAGCGAGCAGAGAAGAGAGGGGGAGGGTGAGGTGGCACCCTCTGCCCTCAGGGCAGACCTGCTCCTGGAACCCTGGCCCCTGGGTAAAAAGGGGAGAGCTCGGCATGCAAGTATCCTTAAAAAGCCCTGTATGTAGTTTTTGCCTATGAGACAGCGGTGAGAGCGCTGGACATAGGAAAAAGAGAGTGTCACCCTGGCAGACTTTCTCTGGGCGATGCCACGGGTGACATGGGAACACATAAGGAGTAGACCTGTGTGTTCTGGAGAACAGTCTGTGGTGCCAGAGAGACTCCTCTCTCCCTTGCTGAATTGAAGATTAGTTTGTTTTTGAGTGATGATTGTTTGATCTAAAACCCAGGGGTTGGTCTGTGAAGAGTGATGGGTGGGGAGGTAGAAACTGGGAGAAGAAATGTTCTAAGAAGTTTTTATTTCTGTCTCTGTGTGTGTTTAAGAGTATTTCTGTCCCTGTTCTTATGTAATTAATAAAGTTTTGGTGGGTTTTTTTTGTTTTCAAGATTTAAGCCTGCTCTGCTCTGTTCCTGATCTCATCCCACAGGAGTTGTTAGAGGAAAAAAACATATATTCATAGGTGCACTAACATCTGGCCAGTGCTAACCCATGACAATTATATACTTAAACCAAATAAGTCCAGTTCAAGAACTGCTAAGTACACTGAACAGAGAGCAACCTCCTTTCAGCCTTCCAAGTATATCTCTGACATTAGCCACTTCTTGCTGTCTCTTATGAGGATCTTTACCTAAGTTTCTTACCTATTATCAAAGGTGGGATGTGTACTGCAGGTGTATCTTTTCTTCTGGGCTTTTTCTGCTCCAGTTCAGTGATTTGAGAGACTGGACTCTTTCTCTGTGACTTCTCTATGATACCATACCTTTTCAGCAGATTTTCAGATGACTCTGAAACTATGCCTGTAAGTAAGCAATAAAGAAAATGCTACTTTAGCCTGTTTACATTGAAGAAACTTTCTTCTACACCTGTGTAGCTCTCCCAATGACTACTCTGAAGTACAGTGGCACAACTACATGATCTGCTGCATGATGTACCTACCCTACATTTCTTTCAAATTAATTATTTCCCATAGGCTCTAGAAAATGATGTTATCAGGCAATATGGCTTCTGATTGTACATAATGCACTAAATTGCAGCCCATCAGTGATGGGACAGATGAGTGTAATCCCCTATTCCAGAACTTTAGACATCTTACCATAGTAGCTTAAAAACACAGACACTCAAGAGGTTAGTTGGGACCAATGTGACCACACAGAAGTGTCTTTTTTAACTAGTGAAAGAATGTTTTCTTTATGAAATGACAATTGCAGAAAGGAAACACAGCTCTGCATCATCTGAGCTGCTCTTCCCAAGACAAAATTGGTGGAATATACATGTGAAAACTGAAGAGAATCAAATTCAGTATCTGGATTACAAATACTGGGAAATCCCAGTTGCTTATTTTTGACTTGGTGAATAGTTGCAGATATACAGAGAAGCATACAAGTAGTTACTGGCTAACTTCTCCATGTATGTGCAGCATGGGAAGAACAACTCAATAATAGAAGAGCATAGCTCTCTCGCTGGAGAGTGCTTGTTAGCTGAGAGTGACAAACATTTATTCCCACTGCTCTTCTTGGATCATTAAGTTTCAGTGGCAGTCTCCTGCTTATTCTTCCCTTCTCCAGGTTGGTGGCATTTAGCTCTCAAACATCTGTATTTGTGCCACAGCAGGGAGCATCCTACAAGAAGCCCCTTCATTGCTGTGATGTTTTCTGGCTTCCTGGATCATTTACCCTTTGACAGAGTCCCCATAAACACATGAGCCATATGATTTCCAGGAGGAGAATCCTGTAGGTGGTTTGTGTGTTTCACTGGTCTACTCCCAGTCTCATCCCCAGCCTCCTGCTGTGCACTGGATGCACATTTGATGAGAAAGTGCAGAGGCTATACTTGATCCTTTTTGATTTTGGACCATATCCAATTGGAATATCTAGTATGGCTCAGCAGCTGCCTGTCATCTCACACAGAAATGTAACATTTTTTATCAGCAAGACTATGAGCTCCATGGCAGCATGTTTTTCAGAGCATAAACCTATCCACCTTGGTATTCCCAGAAGTGAAACCAAACCCTTCAACTAACATGGAATGTCTTTGAGAAAGTCAGACTTTATGCTCACCTGCCTTCCCAGGTGCAACATGCATGAAGCTGTGTTCCTCTCTGGATCCAAGTGGACATAACTGAATGAATGTTCCATGGACTTTCATCCAGCTTCAGTCCCCAGAGATTAATCAGTATTTCAAAGTCAAGAGATTTACTACTCACCTGTTAGAGGTGGTGGAGTGTAAAAAGCCGGTGTATCTTTTCTCTTTGGTTTCTTTTGCTCCTGCTCAGTCTTCTGGGAAGCTGTGAGGGTTTTACCTTTCCTTGGGTTTTTTTTGAGGTCACAGCTCTTAATCAGCTGCTCTGAAAGATCTTCTGTAGGGGAAAATAATATAATAGAAATTGAAACTTTGGAGGAGTAAAAAACCAGATGGTGAAAAGAATCGCTTTGATAATAGTGCTTTAATCCAAGTAAATTAAAACACCCAGGAAGAAAAATCTCTTAAATATTTAGAAAGCTAACAAAAGAGGGCTCTGTACCATACTATGTGGGAGTCAAGTGACTTAGTAGTCTTGGTAGGAGGGTAGTCTTGGTAGAAGGACTTGGTAGTCCTTCTGTGTTGTTGGCTGTAGACATAAAACGGAGAGAGAGAATTGTGGGCAGTTTCTGTGTTTACATGTCAGAGGGAAGGCATTGTGTGCAGAGGTCCCATGGCAACTCCTGTTTCATCCAGTGGTAACTGTGTCTTCAAGAGTTACATGGCCAGTTTTGTGAAGGAAAGTTTTACATATATAGGGTCAGTCTGAGGTACTGGTAAAATAAGGCAGTCAGTATATTGTTCTCTTCAAGAGTTAATTTTATTTCCAGAGCTACTGAGCAATTGTTATTTGCTTTTTATTTACATAACATTGTACTGGATTTTTTGTTTTCCTTTAAAACAATCCTTTACTCAGATGACTCAGAGGGTCAGCATGACTTTTTCTGCAGGGGTCTACATTTCTAGGTTCTTATGCAAGCTGAAAATACTGAAGATAGCTTGTTGTTTTAGTACATCCCCCTCCCTCAGCTCCTCTTTAGGCCTGCTCTACAATCTCAGCAGCTTCTGGTAAGCCTTAGCTGAATCAGCTGAGGGGTGAAGTGCCCCTTAAATTTGCTAGTTGGGCAGTGAAGCATCCATGACCATACCAGGTGCTCTTGTACAATAAAGTAGGAACTATTCTGACCATACCAGGAACATCAGCGGTCCGACCAAGGTGAGGAACAAAGGATAAGCAGTCATTCTTATTAGCCTTGGTAAGTAATATACCTGAGTCATAGCCCAGCTGAAATTGTAACATTGTTATGAGACCTTTTGAAAAAATAAATCAGTGGGCCTCTGAATGGGATGCCTCTTGGAGCTTGCAAACCCTCAAGTTTGCAATTGTTGAAAGACTGTTGCTGACAAGGTCTAGGCAGATACCACCCCCACACATACATACTCCTTGAGGTGAAGCCCATGCAAGTTGAGAAACACTAAGGGATTTGATATGAGTGTTGCACTGAGCCTGAGTGGAATTTCTGACAGGAGATATAGATGTATATATCTTTTATCATGTGTTCCTGAAAGTGAATGGATTATGGTATGAATGTTGTTATTTTGAGTATATTATTAACTTACTGTTATAATTGTAGCAAATCACATTGAATTATTTTAAAAAATATTAAATAGTCAATGATTAAGTGCTTTTGCACCCTTTTCTTATATCCATATCCTTTGCACCCTTACCCTCTTTCATCCCAGTCTTCATGTAAATCATTCCAATTGCTTCTAATCCAATTTACTTATGTAAGCTTCGTCTACATAGTAAGTAACAGAATGAACCTTGCTACTTAACTGTGTTAGAGCTGCATTCTCATGAATTCATATTAAACCCTGCTTTTTGTCAATAACCTTGACAATGATTTTTAAAGCATTTTAACCACTGATTTGTAAACCTCTCATTTGTATCATCACAGAAACCAATGTTTTGAATTCTTAAAAGCTGCTTGTTTGTCTTCAGTTGGGCTCCAAACACCGTTACCCAACCCCTAACTGCAGACTGCCAGCACAACTTCATTCCAGACTTTCTCACACTATTTAAGGCAGCTGTTATGTCTGTGAGCTGCAGGTGGATGTGGGAAGGATGGCATCTGGGTTAAGTCCCTGGATATGTGGGCTTTTTTCTGGCCTTCACAGGCTTTCTTCATAGTCCTAATGAGCTCATTTACCTTCCCACTGCCTCAGTTTTCCAACAGTATAATGAAACTCATTCAGTATGTATTTAAATAAGCAATTTTATAGACCAACTACATTTGGTATACCAGCAGTTGTAAAAATGGTGTCTGTGACTAGAAATGCCATATAGCAGAGACAGAGCTAGAATACCTTCCTTGCAGTACAAATAAATAAGATTTATAAAACCTGTGGTGAGACACTAGCTTTTTTACAAGGAAGTGAAATTGCATATGTGTTTCATTATTGTCATCACAAAGGTAACAACAAGCAAACAGATTCTTCTTTCTGGGTTGCTAAACCTTCAAGACAATTTTGTAAGATAAGAGTGAAATCATAGCACTTGAAGCAAAGACCATGAATATGCAAAAAGCATATCTATCAAGCATGAAGTCTGGTAATCAGGAGTGTGACAAAGCAAAGGCAACCCTGGTATGCTCACTGTAAAAGTTGTATGAAGTAGCTTCAAAAAAGGAGGAGAAATGATGATGAAGGAGAAAACATTCTTAGAAAGCTCTCTCAATGATGTCAAATGGAATGTTTGCAACCTTTTACTCATATTGCATAGGGAAGATATATTCAGGGAAAGCTCAGCTATATCCTAGCTTTCAATTTACTGTGAAATAAATTAAGAAACTGCTCTACCAGGGAAAAGATCGATGACCCTTTTTCCTTTCTCCTCTTTAATTAACTTCACTCTAGAGCTTCAGCTGATATTTATATGCAGGAAAAATGCTCTTTGTCTTTCCATCTGGCACTAGAAATGTCAGCAGAAGGTGTAATCTATCTGTTTTCATGGGGGGTTGGTTGTATTGCTGGAGGGGAAAAATGGACACTGGACAGGACTTTATGATATGAAGGCAACACACCTCATTAGTGCAATGACATCATCAAATAACACTTACCTAAATGGTTACACTGTGAATCTTGCTCGTCCAGTCTGTCCTCTGGGATATCAAGTGGCTGAACACATTCTGTTGACATCATTGAAACAGGCTTTTCTCCTCTGAAGATACTACTACATTAAATAAAATAAGGAAAAAGGAAATTCAGCAGCTATTGGTGTTACCTAACAAATGATGAGGAATTCTTGTCTTCCAGTAGTCTGCTGACCTGATTTTTTACTCACATGTGCTGCAATGCATTTATTCACTGTCTTTGTTACACACACAAGTAACCTGTTATTCCACCTACCTTGCTGTAAGCAACCCACACTAGCATGGATTTGCTCTACAGAAAAATATACTTCCTTTTTTTTTTTTTTAAGCATACAGAAAGTGCTATGTTATACACAAAGTAAATGCTAAGGAATAGGGTGTTTTGTTCTGGTTTTCATCTCCATTTTTTCTCAACTGTAAACTAAGGATCATATTTGGTATTTATTATATGAATCAACTTTAAACATGATTTCTGTTTACTTGGTCTTCTAAGTCCAGCTCCACTACGAGACCTTACACACCCCAGAAAAACCAGGTGTAAAGTGCTGCCTCGGAAAGATGGCCAGTGCCCACAGACCGCAAAGCCATCACGACGTAAACTTACTCATCACTTTGATAAGACCATGAGAACCCATTTCACACAGCTATTTAAGTGTCCATGTCCTGTAAGTCTCACTGGATTGCTGTTTGAGCTATTTTGTCCCCCTTTACTTACAGATGCAGTGGATGTTGAAGGCCATCCTCATCCATCCTCCTACCTGAGCTTCCCCACCACCTTGCAAGCTGAGATTTGATCTTGGGGCTGCCACAGATGCCACCACATAAAAAAGAAAATTACACTATTTTCCACTGATGATGATTTCTATGGTTGCTTAGCAGAAATTCATCAGAATGACAAAAGCAATGTTAAAGTCAAAAAACCTTCAAACTGAAGGTGCAGTCCAAGTGATCTCAGTGTCTGCCTTTATCCAGCAACAGCTGTGGTAGTTTCTTATTCACAAACTCTGTTCTCCATTTTCAGGGAATAAGAGCAGACTGTGACTTCCTTGTAAGGAGGAGAAAGGCAATGTGGAAAAGAAAAAAAGCTGGAGACATTATGAATAGATGAAAGGAGTAACTGGGAAAAAATAGAGGAAGGGGAGGTAGAGAAGGAAAGGTAAAAGAGCAAGGTAAGAAAAGAGGCAGCTGGAGAATAACAGTGAAAAGGAGGATGGAAAAATTGACTAAACTGTGTGTTTGGTTTTATTTTGCTGGAGGAAAAGAAATTACTTTGTTATTTCTCTGTAAATTGCAAGGGTTGTTTGCTGACAAGGAACAGAACAGTGGGGGAGTTAATCTCATTACCATGACTAAACTTGCGTCTGTGTAAAGAATAATTAACCCTTGAGCAAAATCCAGTCAAAGGAACATTTGCAAAAGAAGGTAGGAATGGTTGCACTGCTGTAGTTCTTCAGCGGATGGAAACACCTGTCCTAAATGCCAGTGACTTAAAAATAAATGGAGTAGCACTGCTGTTACAAATGGATGTGGTGGTTTAGATAAGCCCTTGCCTTTTGCCCAGGCCTCTGGCAGCAGGCAGTAGCTTTATTGAGGCAGCCAGCATCCCAAAGCCCACTCTCATTCACAAGTTCTTTAACAATTGCTGATTTGGTCTATTATAGAAGAATTATTTATTTAATAGACAGAAAACTAACAGACATAAGACTTAAAACAAACTAATAGTACACAGGAATAAAGACAAAAAACAAAAGGGACTATTAGTAGATATATACAGAGTGAGGTTAAAGGTACCTTTTAACACCTAGCAAAAAAATAATATAACTTAGGATAACTTAGGATCTTACCATCCAGTTGTTTGTAGGACACACATTGAGATCTTTTCCCTCAATCCCCAGGGAAGCAGCCACGACTTTGCGTCCAAAGTCCGGGGAGAAGTCTCCCACACTTTCAGAGTGTGTGTGTAGAGGGCTTCTACCTCTGTGATAATTCATGTGTCTTTTATAGTTTATAAAACAGTGTCTCTCAGTCAAGAATATTTCCTTTATCTCTTCCCACATCTGCTCTCCAGACTAAGCTGTTGACTCTTAGCTGAGGTCTGTGCCTTTTTGGTGCCAGGGATGACCTCTTGCTGGGCCTTTCAGCCCCTAGGTTCTCTCTTTATGGACCAGCTGTCAACAGTAGAGAGGAGGGGGAGTAGACATCCTGCCACAACTGCCTGGCAGCATCAAATTTGATGTCGTCTCATTTGATGTCAACTCACATCTACATCCAAAGTGGACATTGACTGATATTGCATATATGGAATCAATTCCCTTATGTTTCACTATTAAAAAATTACAAAAAATTCTACAGGTTATTAAAACCTTACTGAATCAGGCCTAGATGAGGGATTTCACTTCCAAATGTTCACTATAGAAATATCCCAGTCCAGCCTCACATCTGTACTTGTCTTATACTGCCTGAACGCTCATTTGCCTTCACTGCAAGAAAAATCCTTCACTTGGGAAGACTCTACAGAAAGAAATCTTTGAAGGCACCTTAACGTGGTTGCTCTGTTCATTCACTGTATAAGTAAGTTATAGCTGTGGTTTAAAATGAAGCAGACATAGTTTTACTTAATACAAAATTTATTATCTGGCCATAGGAAGGCTTGAACTACATTTTGTGATTTGATGGAGTTTTATTCTTGAATGCCATTTGATTTTATTGGATTTGATTAGGGCATGCTGACTAAGTATTATATCTGTGGCTAAAATGTTATTTTCTGAAGAATACTCTGTTTACAAGGTTTTCAGTAAAATCAGGGGTATTATTTCACACACTATGGACATTTTTGGTTTTAATATAGCTTGAGGCAAAAAAGCCTGAGAATAAATAGCAAAATTTAAAATGTAAAATTGGTAGTAAATTATATTTACTGGAAATGGCTTATAAAATATAGTTAAATTTTGTTAGATTTCAATAAGTTGTTTCATTTAATTATTTCACCCAATAAAAATTAAGCTTTGTAAAGACACTTAATATAGGATTGCATCATTATTTTTCTTAATGTGGTAGTTTGGAAAATATTATTCCAAAAAATTCTGGCTACAGGCTAATGTCTAACATTCCCCTTCCTTTTCTATTCTTTTGTAAGTCTGCCCTGAAGCCAGCATTGCCGTGCTTACAAAAGCACTGCACTTTGTAAGACAGTCTGTATGAAAAAAGAATAAAAAGATTAAAATTACCAAAATATATAATGGATTTTGGTATCTTGGCTGTATATACATTGTGTATGATGTGTGAACCTCTGAGTGCTGTTACATCCTGTCATCATGGATTGCACACAGAGCTCTCCTTCAAAGGAAAGTTGCTGTATGTGACCATTGTAATGGTGCTTTCCCAAACCACTAAAATCAGTTCCTGCCACTAAGGAAACAGATTCCCCAGTAACATTTTATGTGGGAAGGTAGCCTGTGATGGGGACTATGAAGCCATTAATATGGCTTTAGAAATTGAAGCATGTTTTCAGATTTTCATGCATTAAGTGCAACACTTTTCCTAGCAGCCTTCACATTAGCACAATTTATACTCTCTGCTGCCGTCAGTCACCTTGGCAGCAAATGCTTGCTATTCATGTGATGAAGTAAAGTGGTTTTTTCCTGTGCTCTGTTATGTCTCTTAACATAATGATCCATGTTCATCCTTTGAGCATATGTAAAGGTTACATCGGAAGCATAATTCACACACAATAGAAGATACTTCCTGAGATGATATAGATTTCCCTATATGATTTAGGATTCAATTGTGATTTAGCCAGAGACTTTGGTATGGTGCAGCTAGGCTGTACCACCTGACAGAGATATGTGCCTAAATGAGTCTCTTATTTCTAGGAAAAGAGAGCTGATAGAGACAGATGAAATGCTTTCCTAAAAGTTGAGGCAAGTTCAAGCTTTGCCTACATAGTTTTGCATTGCTCCTTGTTAAAACTTTTGGCATGAGATTTGATTGGCTCTACTTACAGACAGAGGAGGGCAATGAATGGTAAGGCAGACTGAAAAATACAAGTATTACTAAAAGCTGCTTCAGCCTCACGTGAATGAAGTCTCATACTGAATCATTGTCATATAACAGCATGACTCTTTTGGGTATGCGCCCTTGTAAGATATGGTGATTCAGATGAAAAATATCTGAACTTTTCACTTTCTGGATATCAGCTTTGGATTTTTAGATAGGTTGAAGCACATACTAAAAGTTTTTTCAAAATTCTCAGTTGCTGTACTCCCTTGATTAGAGTGTCCAAATAAAACTACCTTATCACTCACTAACATAGTATTAAACCACTCAAATACTTGCAAGTAATATGGTTACTTTCTTTGCTTAAATTTTGGCTTCTATAACAAAATTCACTAATGCAACCAGTTTGAGGCTTCAATTAGGTAAAATACTTTGCCAGAGAGAGATAAAGAAACCTGGTTTAGTTTACTATTTTAATGCACAGTTGGTTTAATGTAGATATATGTCTCACGTAATCAGCTTGGAGTTTAGGAAACAGTACAGCTACTCTCACATATTTATAAGATGATGTAAATCTTCAAGACCATCCAATAATGTGACATTTAAACCAACTTAAAATGAAATCTCATGAGAAAAAAACTTACCTTGTAAGACAGAGAGCTAAAGCGTTAACAACAAAACTAAAGGGCTGGACTTATTCTTCATTTGATCTTGAATTAGGCATGGAAATGGCTTGGGTGGAAAATCTCCATTTTTTGTCTTCTCTTAGGGTTTGAAAGGTTGTAGGGGCTATGAAGCTATGTGGGTATTAGGTACTATAGATAGTTATATGTAATCTGAAGGGACAAAGCAGTTCTCAAATGAGTCACCCACAGATGGAGTGGAGAAATATAAGATGGAGAAATGAAGTTCTGATATGCAATTCTTATAAAAGTTTACAGGGGTTATGTGGGCATTAATGTCAGTAC
Source organism: Prinia subflava (assembly GCF_021018805.1). Taxonomy (NCBI): domain Eukaryota; kingdom Metazoa; phylum Chordata; class Aves; order Passeriformes; family Cisticolidae; genus Prinia; species Prinia subflava. The sequence goes on from NC_086247.1 coordinate 98,456,744, forward strand.
TCCTCACCATTGTACATTAAGGCTCATGATTTCTTTGTATATTGAATACTTAGAATTTCTGAACTGGCCCCTTATAAGGTATCCACAACCTGTGCCTTGGAAGATTTCAGTAGACTATATGGTATTGTATGAGGATTTTTTTTCTTGTTCGGGAGAGTGCTTTGTTTCTACAATTGGCAAAATCCTGAAGAAAAATGTGCTAATTTCCAGGGTGTGCATAATTATTAAACAAACCACTGGCATGTTGACAAGGATGCTAGATAAATAAAAGTACTTTTGAGTACATCGTTGTTGGGTGACAGCAGTCAATCTGAATTTAATAAGTTCATTATGCTAGCTGGTAATAATGTTGCCACAAAAACCTGTTTGGCCCTATGTACTTATCTTGTGAAGCCAGAGCAATTCCTAAGAACATAAAGAGAAGCAGAGGCAGAAGCAGAGGCAACTAAGGTCCTGGGGAGGTACAGCATGCACACTTGTTTGTCCTCATTCTCATAGGCAGAGCCTGGCCTTGCTACTGCTGATGTACTCAATAGCTGGAAATGGAAGTAAATAGGGAGTATCTCACAGGCTGCTGCCAAATGCGGACACGAAGCAGAGGCTGGACTTCATTAGTTACAGTCCAATCTGGACAAAAAGCAGGATTTTGCTGCCCTGCCCAAAGAGCTGCTCTGGCATGAGGTTTTGCTCTTTAAGATGGGCACCTCTTCTCCCACCAAGCATGCACTTACAGTTTCCTGGTGGGGTTTGATTATTAAATTATTTTAAATTGGTTTGTCCTTTCTGTCTGGTTGCAATGAGCACATAAGCAGGAACAGGCTCCCAGCATCCTTACCTGCTCCTTTTTTTCTGCATCCTTAAACCTATGTGGGAGGCGAAGAGAGAAACCTGTCATTCCTTCTGTAGCATGTTCCCTGTGGAGGGCTCTATAGTGTGAGTAGGCCTCTTATTTGCTTGAAGTCATTTACAAATGCAGAAAGAAGGAATAAGATATTGGATGAAGCCATCTTGCACACATCTGCACTACACAGAAATCATGTGAAACAGGTCAGGGGTCAAGGGGAATGGTACAACATCTGGCTGCATTTGGCTTCTCCCATCTGCACTCAGCAGGCAGCCTTGGTACCTTTATCAGAAAATATGTACCTTCACCTATACCCCATTGTATCCCAGACCCATTACAACTGCTTCCTGGTAAATCACGTGACTAAAGGAAAATTACAGTGGTCAGAGCAGAAAACAGATGACCGCCAAGTAGAAATTCTCGGTGTTGCTGCTCCGCACCCCAAGCCTTTATTTACAAGTTTTACTATATGTTTAACATTATTCTATTGGAGTGATGCCTTCCAGGGTACAGAAGACAGTTTCATGCTAATGCACAGAGTTTCTTCTTCAGTTATTTAGGCACTAGGCTGCTCTTCACAAGCATATTGTCAGATTACTCTGATTTTTACTTTTATAAAGCATATGTAAATCTTCTTAGCAAATACTTAGATATTTGAAAGCCTGATCTGAGTGCTTCCCTCTACCCAAAACTTTTGCTACTAATAATAGCATGGATGCAGAAGTACTATAGAATTGCCTGGGAGCAGTTTCTTCTCACAGACAGTGTGCTTCTGGGTGCAATTTCAAAGATTGTGTCTGGGTGGTGGACGATTCACACTACAAGTTTGTAAAATAAACTTGAAAAATAAATAAAAATACTTATTTGTTTGATTGAAAAAAATGCACATACATTTGCACAAGTTCTGGTTACAAAATCCTTGTCTTTGGAGATCATAAAAAATACACTCTTGCCTGATTTTTTCCTTGAGGTACAAATTAACCCCTTAGTAGTGCGATAAATAGTCCTTACATCAGTTCCCACTTTGCTGACTTACAAAACTGGTTGTGAACTGTCCCAGCAATTAAAGTTAGTGCTTTGGTTTTCTCTAAAACAGTTTCTTCCCCATTCCCCTATCCAAATCCCAGACTCAGGTCATATCTCAATTTTCCCCACACGGGGCCATCCCCAGCCCATTCCCTACGCAGTGGGGATCCTGTGCTTTCCTGCCCGTCTCCAGAGGTGACAAGGCAACTTGCTGGTGGTGGCTGCTAAAAAAAAAACCCACACAAACAAACAAAAACAAATCCACACACTCCCCTCCAAAAAAAGAAAAAAAAAAAAAAAAAAAAAAAAGAGAGAGAAAGGAAATCAAGAAGCCAACCAGCCGGGAGGAGAACATGTGGCTAAAGTACTTACTGAGCCGTGTAGGTGGTAGGGAAGGTGCAGTTTGTTGCCGGGGCTCGCTGGAGGATCTTTCTGGACTGGGGCTGCAGCTGATTCTCTTGCCCGTCTTATCTAGGGATAAGTGGAAGCTGTCGCTGTGGCAACTCTGCACTCAGGCGTCCTCCTGGCCGCTAGGGAACAGCATCACCACTCCCTGCCCCACCAGTAAATTTTAATCCTGTTTCCTTCCTCTTTCACAAGTTGCAGGGGCCAAAGAGGAGGCAACTAGATGCGTGGGAGACCAGCAGTGCCTCAAGGCTGAGGCATCATTCCTGCCAGATGACCAAGAGCCACAGATGCTGCTGCTCTCAAGCAAGGGAGGATGTGAAAGCTTTGGCACAGAGAGCCGAAAGGTGAGCTGCAGCTGCTGTGTCCAGAGCTGCAAAGAAAATCACAAGGGGAGGGAGTAAGTCTGATGCCGTCAGGGACCCAGGGGAAAGTTGAGAATAAAAGCGGAGCAAGAAGGCAGGGAACACATCCAGGAGCAGAACCATAGGCATAGAACCATAAGCAGATGGACACTGTCTCCAGCACTGAGGTTCAGTGATGACTGCATTTTTTGTGTGTATATATAGCCACAACTGCTTGTACAAGCACGTTTTTTATGGGGACAGGCAGGCATCCATGGATGCCAGTTGTTTGCCAGCAGAGACCAGTCTCTCCTATTTTAGTCCAGCCTTTGGATGGAACTGTTATTTCAGCTCAGGAAAAGAAATAAAAACATGCCTGACATTGGAAAAGCTCTGGAAGAAATATTCTAGTATGTGGTGGGACAGTGGTGGGACCCTCTCTTAGTACTCATTTACAACAAAAATGCCTTTGTCTGTAAAAACTGTGACTGCTCACAGTTGCTGTTATCCTCTTTTCCCCTACTCAGTGACTGCAATTCAAAAGTGCCAGTGTGCATGGCATACTTTCCTTCAGTATATGTATAAACAGTATATGGTACAGAAAGCCCAAAGGGGCAAAGTGCTATATGTCAGCCCTGCAAACTATGCTACACCCTTGGATCCTTTGAGTATCATATATGGTTCTACAAAATGCCATGCATGTTAAATGCTCTAAAGACACCACCTGAAAGAACTGTGAGCTTTCTTCATCAATGCCTGGGAGAGACAAGTACGTTCATCACCTTGCAAAGTGTAAGTCACCTGTGCTTATGTGTCTCAGTGGCCCACCTTTAAAAGCAAGTTCACAAATGCTTAGATCATTCCTGAAAAAATGAAGCAGAGACACCTAAGATTTTTTTATGAAAATTAATATTTCTAAATTAAAGCAACAACAAAAAAAGCCCCACAAACCCCCAAACCTCCAAACTCTTCAAATTACACAAAGCCCAACCATGCTTTTTATGAGTTGCCCGCATCCTTCATTGTCCAGACCTCTCTGTTGCAGTGAATTTTAAATTAAATTTTCACTGAAATGTCTTTTACTTAGAAACACAATTGTTTCATATTTTTCTGTGAAGTCAGAAAATCAGAATGAGGTGAATGAAAAAAAGTGGTCAAATCAGAAATATGTTTTGAGCTGAAGATTGCTTTTTTCTTGTCCTAATTTAAAAAGTCAGTCAGTCATTTATAGCACTAAAGAATTCCCTGATGACAAAAAAATAATTTCCTGTTCTAGTCACCAGATCCCAAGGTTGCTTTGGGAATGTTACAATATAGGTTTACTCAGAAGGAAAGCAACCTATTAGCTATCTCTGCAAAATTACACATCCAACCCTGGTCACCTTTTAGATTTGTTCGCTACCATGATGCCATGAAGCATTTAACTGCTGCAGCAGATTTATGCTAGTCTCTACAGGATGTCTTTTATCAGTGTGGTGGAGGATTTACTGTCAGATGTGGTCTTTTAAATGTTTACAGTTGTCCTGCTTGTAAGAGGGTTGGGACTCCTGCCAGCTTTGTAATCTTTTCTGTTCAGTTATTTCACAAACACAACCTGGAAAATAGTCTGAGTTTGTAATAAATCTGCACTTTAATCCTCTTCACATGTACACGAGCACTCCCATCTTGGGAAAAGTAGTTCTTGGAGAACTACTCATGTAATTTAATATAAGAACATGTCTCAAAGTTTCCAGGCCAGTGCTTTAGAAGACAAGCAATGCAAAAGTAAAGAAGAGAAGATCTAACAAAAAATTCAGGTAAATACAACATATACAAACATATGTACATATATGCATGCATGTGTGTATATATAATTATAACCTTACTGTGCATTTGTTATTGGTCATGGGTGTGAAAATAGAGCATCTGATGCTGCCTGTAGGGGCTAGAATGAGTCTGCTGGAAAGGAGAGAACCAAGAACACTAGAGATCACCAGGTAAGTCATGTCACAGTACCTTCTCATACAAAACCCTGTTTCTAAAAAGTTAAATGTGAGCATGATTATCAGTATAAGGAGGGCCTGTTGCCTTAAAGATGTTATAGCTGTCACCTCTGTATGTTCCATATCTGCTGCAGGTGGCTATGAAAATCTTACAAAACTAGTATACTTATAGTAACCTATAATAACTTTTAGCGTATATATAGTAGCCTTGTGTATGATCCAAGACATATGTATGTACCACTGTGGTTCTGCAGGTGTTTGTTACATGAAATTTACGTTAAGATTTTACTTTCAACTCTGGCACTACTTTCAGATGAAATAAGAGGTGCTGATAAGGTGAAAGTGATGTGCCATTTTATTTTAACAGATCTTAGGTATCTGAAAACTTGATGATTTATCCTCAAGTCACTTCTCTATGCAGAAGGTTAACCTGTGCTTTACATTTAGATAAAAAAATTAATATTTTCTTATATATCTAATTTACAACAAAATCTTCCTTCTAATTTCAGGAGAAGCAATCCAGGAGAAAACATAGAAAGAAAAATAAGGGAGAAAAATTTCCAAGTTTGGTGCTTGTAAAGACTCCAGTGCACAATTTTTATTAATCTTTATGTCAGAGGGCTTTGGGAGAGTTAATTTTAGAGTAGGACAGATGTAAAATCCAGCAAATGGCAGATGGCAGCGAAAAAGTATATTCCAGGGAGACTTCGAACAAAGCAGTAGCAGATGATCTCTGACCCATATAATTTATGCTTCTCCTTATATCCATCACTCTTATGCAGCTTTGTGCAGGGTGAGAGATGGGATAAGGTTAAAGCTGGCCTTTATCTCCTAGAGAAGTCTCCCTCCCTTTTCGGGGGCATTAAATCTGTAGAATTGCAACTTTTCCTGGAGCTGCTGTTTCTCACTCTAAGTTCTTGCTCTGGTTAGTTATGTGCTGAGCCAGTGTCTTCCTGTGTATGGATATAAAAGGGTTTGCCTTCTAAAACACTGTAGATTTGTCAAGATTACATAATTTCCAGCTCTGCATCCAAGGATCTTTTTAAATAGTATTACAGTCCTCCTGCACTTGGAGTTTAAAATATTAGACAGCTTCTAAAACACCACTGGGTGTTCACTCTCCTTTTTAACCCTCCACATGGTCTGCTTTATTTTATTAGACTGAGATCCTGGAAAGAAAACAACTTCTCTGACTGGAGATTGCACATATGAGTGTGAGAAACATCAGCGCCCACAACATATGCCTATTTCTCAGATTACAGACAGAGACTCATTGGTAAACTTGGGCTGTCCCTCAGCCTTTTTGTGCCTTGCAGCAGGATGACAAGAGTTGTAGATGTCTGACACAGTCTATGAACTTCCCTGGCAAAGAATATTTCTGCATGTTATCTGTCGGGGAGCTCACTCAGAGCCGACGAGCTCTATCACCGGCCAGCCCAGATACCGCGACAGACGTCAGCAAGGGTCAGCCTGCACGCAGCGCAGGCAGGGCTGACTCCTGTGGGTTCTTGTCCTATCAGGGGCTCACGTGAGCGATGCTAATTCGACAGGCAGTGGAACGAAAGGAGGAAACAAATTCCAGACGAACAGAGGGTTTATTAGAAACACCTCCTCAGCCCGGGACTGTTCGGGGGGAGGAGAGTACAGTGGGTTTTTGTCAGGGGCGAGTCAGGGGGGGCAAAGGGAGTGGTCAGCCACGGATAGCCAACCAGGGCAAGTTGCTAGGGGACCCGGGAGAACATAACTTGAACTAATCAGGAGAGGGTAGGAGGGATTTCACCAAGTCGGGAAAGAATAACAGCTAACCGTGTGCCGCATAACAGGTGCAGGTGCAGACAGGAGTCATGTCAGTTAAACAAAGGAACCATCAGGGGGAAGGGTACAGAGAACCAAACGAGTACAAAAATATACAAAGCATAACCGATTAAATTAACACACTGCCACAGTTATCCAATAAACAATTTATTGAAAGAGGAATAAACTAGACATGATTGAAACCACACCAAAAGTCTATTAACACAGGACATGAAACAAAGAAGGAAGGAGCAGAGTGATCCACATAAGAGGGTTTTCAAAGAAACTCAGTGAAGGTGAATACTGCCTGCTCTCAACTTCCTTGAGTTTCCAGTTTACTACAACCATCTTGAAAAATCCTTACTCACTCTCTGTTCTTCACATTACAGCAGCACCACAAACATTTTGGTAGTTACTGCCCTGTCATGCAATGAATGAGACTGCATTGGTGTGCTGACAAACTTCCAATTTGTGGGTGACTCAGGTCTTGAGAATGATATATGGCTGACTTGTTCAGTCTTGCTTAGTCAGTGGCAAACTGTAAGCTGTATCTTTGCATTTTTCAGTACTTCCCCTCTGTAGGAAGAGACAAGACCATACCTTTCCATTCCCTGAGGTGTTTAGGTTTTTCCTTACAGCTTGAGAAAAGGTCCGAAAAAATCAGTAGATGAAAAACTGTAATAGTTTAATTGTTGCTGGCTAAAGAATATAGAGGATGAGATTTCAAGGCAGCAGTCTTCTACATGTCATGGCCTTGTTACTTCATTCTGGGAATCATCAGGGACTGCTCTTAGTCCTCACCTGGTCAACTGGCTGGCCAATTGGAGCATGATAGCCATCATGTAGTCTCATGACAATTTCTGAGGAGACTAGCTCCTCAGAAAGCTGTGCAAAGAGCTGAGAGGGATACTGCAGCAACAAACAAGAGGATATTGCAACCTGTACTGGATCCTGAGAAATCTTAGCTAGTCCAGAGGACAGCACTGGTGATGCAGCAGTGGAGGCAGTCACGCAGGGCTTTTGCCATTGTCTTCATCTTACATCCCTAGACTTTGAGACTGATGTTTCAGCCCATACCCCAAAACTGAGGGAAGGAGGAAGGAAGTGTGATAGTAGCCCTTTCTTGGTTCCTATTGCTAAGCAGATTATTGACTGTTGTTCAGAGCAGGATGGTGTCCTCTGTCTGAGACCATCTCTTCTATTACAGGAGATGGTACAAAGTAGATAATGCAAAGTATTTCTAAGGGTGAGAAGAACCCCTCCATTGAGTGGAATTTCAAAGCAAGTCTAAAATGTCCCTAATTTCACTGCCTGCATTTCAAGCCTGCAATTGTAATAGCAATTACAATGTGTTAGTCTTTAGCATTTTATCAATTGTATTCTATAATTTCAATAGAACTGAGCCCACTGGAGGTTTGACAATGAGCTGTTGAGCCCAGCATGGGTACATTACATTTCTTTCATTTGAGACATACAAGTTCTGCATCATATGTGATTTGTGTCATTACATACACAGATCTCCTATCTGCAGAAGCTGGCTTCTAGGAAATTGTTAAGTATTGGCGATTAAAAGACGGGAACATTCCAAGTGCTGATCAGAAGTCAAATTTATTGAGCATACAAGGTATTTATATAGGGATTTTCTTGTATGGCACTTATATAGGGTTCTATTTTTGGTAACAATTTCTCATTGGTTATACATGCTTTATGCCATCAGTTACTTGGTAATCATTACAAAGTTTCACAATGTGTTTCTTTGTCACTTCTACCCTAGGGAGCCTTTGTCTGTGGCTGTCTCTCCCAGGGTGTCTGCTCAATCGGGCCTAAGATATCAGGCTCCTTTATCAGTTCTATTATACTCTCTGTTTCATTCCCCATAGTTAAGCTCATTAAAATGGCACACAGAAAACTGTGCTCCTATAGTTTCCATTTCAGTTAATATAGAGTGCTAAATACTAACATACTAAATCTACTGCAGTTTAAGACAAAACTTCTACTGGTTTAATAGGGCCAAGATGTCACAAAGTTAATTCCCTAACACAGCATAAAACCTGAAAACAGTCCCAGAACAGTGACTTCAATGGAGGGTTATTTTTTGCTCATTATTTCTGAAAATCATTCACTTAGACAAACACTAACCCTAAAACCAAACACCATGAATTTCTAGCCACAAACAAACCTCAGTGAGGATCTTGCAGAAGAGTAACAGCAGGGTGCCCACTTTCTACAGCCACTGTCACAAATGCTCCTATATATGTGGAAGGAGGACCAAAGACATGGTGAAAGCAGCAGTGTGGGTCCCTGCCGAAGGTGCTCTGGTGAAAGTAAATCCAGGCTTTCTGTTAAACTCCTGAATACACTTAAAAACTCCAAATAAATGCTGCAGGTGCATTTCTGTAAAGCCAGGAGGGAGGAGATGCTCCTCCCTGCTCTCTCTGCTGCTCTCCTCTGGAATAGTACTTTTATGGCTTCCCCGTTAGAGCAGCAGGAAGAGGAGACTATGGTGTTACAAAGATGCAGGGGGGAAGGGCAGACATATGCCAGTATGTGTTCTATTTAACATTCAACTATTTATGTAAAGTGAAACAGTTTCATCCATTTAGACAGCTTGCATTCATCCAGACTCTGTGACACTCCACAATCCTGTCTGTAAAATATACACAGACTTGGTTTGGGATTTGCTGGAGATGGTATGCGTGGAATGGAGAAGGAATTCCACTTCCTAGGGCCCCTAGGAGCAAAACAAGAAGAATGCCTCTCTACATTTTATACAGCTTTTTTTTTTAACTATTATTTCTAATGATCTACAAACAATCTCAGAGCCAGGCTTTGTGCTAAGCAGGCAGAGCTGACCACAATTTTCTGAGCAGCAAGACTTGTTCCGCCTTCTCAGCCAGCACAGGCATTGCTCCATTTGCTACAGGGAATCCCTTTCCTTAATCAGCATGGGGAGGTCTGGGAAATCAACCCCACGAGGTAAGTTGTCTGCTGTGAATTTGACTCTGTGCATCTGACAGGAGTAGTTTATTGCCTCTTGTGGGATAGCATATGAGTAGTTGCTATGACCTGGACACAGGAATGCACAAAACAGGCTGGAAAGTAGCTTGCTCTAACTTAGCTGGATTGACTTCTGCCAGCAGTAGTAGAAAAATCCATCAAAATTATTTTAGTTGTAGAAGCTGAGCTTGTCTGTACTTCCGCAGGGAGTATATGTGTTGATTAAGATTAATGCTAATGAGGACTCTCTAAGACCAGAAATAAATACTCAGACATTTGTAAAATTTGCAAATCCATTTCTCTCCTTTCTAAATATTTTTCATTCATTAGACACAAAATTTACAGTGGTCTTACATGGTGAATCAGCACTAAAAAGATACTAGCCATCCCTTATTTTATGTAAAAGGACTTAATTTTAGCTGGAAGGAAAATGGAGGATTATTTTTTGCTAACTATTTCTGAAAATCATTCACTTAGACAATCACTGACTCTTTTGGGCTTAATGGGTAGTGTGAAAGCAATGCTACATAATTTTTCTTGGATCTTTACAGCATGCATAAGATATGATATGAAGCCCAGATATGAAAATTCAGCTGGCTGCATCTATGTAATGACTGGCCTGGTTATGGGCACCTCTTCTTTATACCTTCGCAAGGTGTAAATCACAGTGTCATGATTGAGTACATCAGGACTCCTTCCATCTTGTAAAATTAGGAAGAGGGAATCGTTTTGTTAGTTATTGAATTCCAGTTGCCTAATTAATGTTTACAGTATCTCTCCTTGAAAATAGCCATGTGTATTTAATTTCCTACTTGCTAGTTTAATTTAATTAAATCAATTTTTGCACACCTGATTCCACTTACTTAAACAAGCACTAGCTCCAGCATATCAAATATGAAGTAACATTGAAATTAATTCATATTTATCCTTGGAATGTTTCTTTTGGAATGGTATTATTAAGAGGCCCATATAAAATTAATCAGATATCAAGTTTATACCTTAAAACACCAATAAATGCATAACCTTCTTTTGAACAGTATAGGCCAATTTGAACAGGGAGATGCACAGAAACAAGTAAGACATCTAGAACATTTCATAGGAGATTACAGAAAAACCTTTTCTTGCCCTGAAAACTGATGCTCTGTTAGTGAATGCTGGGAAGAAACAGATTCAGAGGACCGCAAACAGGTATTTCTTAAGAGAGAGGGGTTCATCTTTGATGGACCTTATGCCCAAGAACATATAAACCTGTATGCCACTTATATTCTAATAAGATATAGAGTGACATGACTAAGTAAGTTCTTAGACTTCCTTCTTATTGAGAAAATCTTAACAAGGCTCAAAACAATAAGGCAATTTTAAAAAATACCAGACATACATTCCCTACCCATTTCACCCCTCCCCACTACCCTTTTATTTTTTTTTTTCCATTTTATGATCTTTGTGGGGGACTTTAACTACCCTGACATCTGCTGGAGAAGAAACACAGAGAAGCACAAACAGTCTAGGACATTCCTGTTCCATCAGTTGTCACTGATGACAACTTCCTGACAGAAGCAGTGAGGAACCCCAGAAGGAACTGTGTGCCTCCTGACCTTATACCAACAAACAGCGAAAGTGTTGTTGGAAGTTGTAGGCATGTGGGGGTCAGCTTCTTCTCCCAGACAACTAGGACAAGAGAACATAGTTATGAGCTGTTCAAGGGAGGTTTAGGCTAACGTTAGGAAGAATATTTTTCACAGAGAGGGTAATGAAATATTGGAATGAGCTGCCTAGGGAGGTGGTGGAGCTGTTTAAGGAAAGATATGATCTAGTTGATATGGTGCTGTTTGGTCATAGGTTGGACTCGATGATCTCAGATGTCTTTTTCAACCTAATTGATCTCTCACATGTGAAGGCTGGAGGCAGCCTTGGCTGTAGTGGCCATGAGACTGTGGAGTTCAGGCAAGGAAGAAACAGAGCAGCAAGCAAGATTGTGAACATGGACTTCAAGACAGCTAATTTTAGACTCTTCAGGAATCTCCTGGCAAGAATCCCATGGGAACAGGCTCTGCAGGGAAGAGGGATCTAAGAGAATCTGGTTGATATTCGAGGATTATATCATCCAGGTTCAAAAATGATGCCTCCTGATGTACTAGCAAAGGGAGCAAGCAGTCTGTGTGGATGAATAAAGACCTGCTGTCATTACTCAAGCATAAAGACGTGGGCAACTTTTACGGCCCTTGGCCTGCTGGAACTGGATGAGCTGCATTCTCTGTTAAGGGCAGAAGGATTTTGGCTCATGAACTGGTAGAACTCATTGAGAGGACTTTAAACAAGGTTTGAAGGGGGAAGGGGATGCAGCTGGGCTGTCTGGAAGCAAGCCCAAGGGTGGTAAGCCTGAATTAGGGGTGAAATCAGTAGCCCAGCTGAGGTGCGTGCATACCAATGCACGCAGCATGGGTAACAAACAAGAGGAGCTGGAAGCCATGGTGCAACAGCAAAGCTATGAGGAAGTTGCCATCATGGAAACGTGGTGGGATGACTCACGTAGCTGGAGCGCTGCACTGGATGGCTACAAACTCTTCAGAAGAGATAAGAAAGGGAGAAGAGATGGAGGGGTGGCCCTTTACATTAGGGAGGCTTTTGACGCCACAGGTATTGAAATTAATGATGATGGAGTTGAATGCCTATGGGTGACAATGAAGGGGAAGGCCAGCAAGGCTGATATCCTGCTGGGAGTCTGCTATTGTCCACCCAGCCAGGAAGAATAGTTAGACAACTTATTCTATAAGCAGCTGGAGAATGTTTCAGGATCATCCACCCTTGTTCTTGTAGGTGACTTTAACCTACCAGACATCTGCTGGGAACTTAATACAGCAGAAAAGAGGCAGTCCAGGAAGTTTTTAGAGTGTGTGGAGGACAACTTTAAGTCACAGCTGATGAGTGAGCCCACCAGGGGAGGGACTATGTTAGACCTGTTGTTCACAAATAGAGATGGGCTGGTGAAAGATGTGGTGGTTGGAGGTCACTTGGGGCACAATGATCATGAACTTATAGGGTTCTTGGTATTTGGTGAAATCAGGAGGAACATCAGTAAGACTTTTACATTGGACTTCCAGAGGGCAGACTTTGGCCTATTTGGGAGACTCATTCAGAGAGTTCCTTGGGAAGCAGCCCTTAAAAACAAAGGAGTCTAGGAAAGGTGGGTGTGCTTTAAAACAGAGATCTTGAGGGCACAGCAACTGACTGTCCCTGTGTGCCAAAGGATGAGTCAATGAGGCAAATATCCAGCCTGGACAGGCAACCAGGTTTTGAAAGAACTTAGGAATAAAAAGAGGATGTATCTTCTTTGGAAGGAGGGTCAGGTCTCTCAGGAAGTATTTAAGGGGGTTGCTAAGGCATGTAGAAAAATAATTAGAGAGGCCAAAGCTCAGTTCAACCTTAAACTGGCAACTTTTGTAAAGAAAAATAAAAAATGTTTTTACAAATAGAGTAAACGTAAGGGTAAGACCAACCTTTGTTCCTTATTGGATGTGGGAGGGAACTTAGTAACCATAGCAATGGGGAACGAAGTGACACAGAGCCCCTTATGCATCCAAAGGAGATCCGTTTATTATAAAAATCAGACCCTTTTTATACCTTTATTCTCTACCCAACATAACTAAAACCAACCCAAGACCTACCAGGACTTAACAGAAGGAAGGCACCCATTGGCTGGCAGTGCTGGTGTCCACACATTCTACCATCCAATCACATTTCTGCTCCTACGCTGACCATGCATTCCTCCAGGCAATCACAATCTCATTTCCAACTGTCACTCAACTGACTCTCCCCTCAGTCCTCACTGCCTCTCACCGCTCAACCAACCTCCAGCCGTCCGGCCTGCACTGTGCCTTTCCCTCAGGGCCTTCTGGTGAGCATAAGCCTTAACAACTTTAGCAATTTTAAACCTAACCCAACAAGTAACTGAAGATGAGGAGAAGACAGAGGTGCTCAATGCCCTCTTTGCCTCAGTCTTTAGTAGGAAGATGACAGCTGTCTTCCTGTGTTGGGAGATGATGTCAGGGAGCAGAATGGTCCCCCTGTTATCCGGGAGGAGGCAGTCAGAGAACTGCTGAGCTGCTTGGATGTTCATAAATCTATGGGCCCAGATGGGATCCATCCCAGGGTGATGAGGGAGATGGCAGATTAGTTTGCAAAGCCACTCTCCATCATTTACCATCAGTCCTGGTTCACTGGTGAGGTTCCAGATGACTGGAAGCTGGCCAGTGTGATTCCCATTCACAAAAAGGATGAGAAGAAGGATCCTAATATTATAGGCCAGTTAATCTGACCTCCAGTACCGGTAAAATAATAGAATTTATACTGAGTGTCATCATGCAGCATGTGCAAGATGGCCAGGGTGTCAGACCCAGCCAGCATAGGTCTAGGAGGGATTGGTCGTGTTTGACCAACCTGATCTCCTTTTATAACCAGGTGACCCACCTGGTGGATGCAGAAAAGGCTGTGGATGTTGTCTATTTGGACTTCAGCAAGGCCTTTGACACTGTCTCCCACAGTATACTCCTGGGAAAGCAGGTGGCCCTGGGCTTGGACAGGAGCACTCTTTGCTGGGTTAGGAACTGGATGGATGGCTGAGCCCAGAAAGTGCTGGTGAATGGTGCTGCATCCAGCTGTTGGCCAGTGAGCAGTGGTGTCCCTCAGGGGTCTGTGCTGGGGCCAGTTTTGTTCAATTTTTTTATTGACAACATGGATGAAGGTATTGAGTCTTTCAGTAGGAAATTTTCAGATGACACTAAGCTTGGAGTGTGTGTTGATCTGTTAGAAGGTAAGAGGGCTCTGCAGTGAGACTTGGAATAGTTAGATGGGTGGGCAGAGTCCAATAAGATGACATTTAATAAATCCAAGTTCCAAGTCCTGCATTTTGACCACAATAACACCCTGCAGTGTTATAGACTGGGGACAGTGTGGCTGGATAATGGCCAGGCAGAAAAGGACCTGGGGGTTCTGGTGACAGCAACTGAACATGAGCCAGCAGTGTGCCCTGGTGATCAAGAAGGCTGAGGGCATCCTGGCCTGGATCAGGAATGGTGTGGCCAGCAGGAGCAGGCAGGTCATTCTTGTCCTGTGCTTGGCGCTGATGAGGCCACACATTGACTGCCGTGTCCAGTTTTGGGCCCCTCAGTTTGGAAAGGTCATTGAGACGCTTGAGTGTGTCCAGAGGAGAGCAACAAGGCTGATGAGTGGTTTGGAACACAAGCCTTATGAGGAATGGCTGAGGGAGCTGGGGTTATTTAGCCTGGAGAAAAGGAGACTCAGAGGTGACCTTATATCACTCTCTACAACTCCCTGAAAGTTGGTTGTAGTCAGGTGGAGGTTGGTCTCTTTCTCCAGGCAGCAACTGACAGAATGAGAGAACACAGTCTCAAGCTGAGCTAAGGGAAATATAGGTTGGATATTAGGAAAAACTTTTTTTATGGAAAGAGTGATAAAGTACAGGAATTGTCTGCCTGGGGAGGTGGTGGAGTGACCATCCTTGGACGTGTTTAAAAAAGACCGGATGCAGCACTTGGTGCCATGGTTTAGTTGAGGAGTTAGGGCATGGGTTGGACTCGATGATCTTGAAGATCTCTTCCAACCTAGTTATTCTGTGATTCTGTGATAAAGAGGAAATATACAGGAGGTGGGAGCAGGGACAGGACACATGTAATGAATATAAAGAAGTTATCAGAGTACTTCAAAATGAGACAAGAATGGCAAGACCCATCTGTAACTAAATATGGATAAGGATGTCATGAACAACAAGAAGGGCTTCTTCTAATACATCAATAACAAAAGGAAAACCAGGGAAAATGTGGACCTATGGCTAGACAGAAAGGACACTTTGGTAAAAAAGGATGCAGAGAAGGCAGAGTAACTGAATGCTTTCATTGCATCACTCTTCACTGACATGGCCAGCCCTTGGGAATCATTGACCCAGGGGACCAGGGTAAAGAAACGTTGGAAGACTTTCCCTCATTCAAGGAGGGTTGGTTTAGAGAATATATACACAGCTTTGATGTCTGCAGGTCCATGGGTTCTGACAGGATGCACCTGGGAGCACTGAGAGAGCTGGTGGACAACACAGCAGGGCCTTTAAGGTTATCTTTGAAAGGTTGCAGAGATCAGGAGAGATGCCTGAGCACTGGAAGAGAGTAAATGTCACTTCAGTCTTCAAAAGGGGCAAGGAGGACCCAGGGAAATACCAGTCAGCCAAACTCAATTGCTGGAAAGGTGACAGAGTGCCTCATTCTGGAGACCATCCCTGTACACATGGGTGACAAGAAGGGGATCAAGACTAGTCAGCATGGATGCACTAAAGACAAATCATGCTAGACCAACCTGATGGCCTTCCATGATGAGAAAACTACCTGGATGGATGAGGGGAGAGCAGTGTGTATTGTCTACCTCAGCTTCAGCAAGGCTTTTGACACTGCTTCTCACAATGTCCTCATAGGTAAACTCAGGAAGTCTGGACTGGATAGGTGGACAGCAAGGTGGATTGAGAACTGGTTGAATGACACATGCCAGAGGGACAAAATCAGTAGAAGAGGGTCTAGTTAGAGACTTGTCACTAGCGGTCTACCAAGGGTCAATATTGGGTCCAGTATTGTTTCACTTGTTCATCAGTGACTTGGGGGAGAGGCAGATGCCTCTGCAGCAAGTTCAGTGATGACTCCAAGCTGGAAGGAGTGGCCAATACCCCAGAGTGTTGTGCTGACATTCAGAAGGATCTTAACAGGTTGGAGAGAAGGGCAGAGAAGAACTCTGAAGCTCAACAAAGACAAATGCAGGGTCCTACAGTACCAGCACAGGCTGGAGGCCAAACCGCTGGCAAGCAGCTCTGCGGAGAAGGACCTGTGGGTCCTGGTGGACAACAAGCTGTCCATGGGCCAGCAGTGAGCCCTTGTGGCCAAGACAGCCAAAGGTGTCCTCGGGTGCATTAGAAAGAGCATTGCCAGCAGGTGGAGGGAAGTGATCCTGACTCTCTACTCAGCCTAGGTGAGGCCACCTCTGGAGTGCTGTGTCTGGTTCAGGGCTCCTCAGGACAAGAGTGACATGGAGCTCCTCGAGCAGGTTCAACAGAGGGCAACAAAGGGTTGGGACTCTTCTGCCTTGGGAAGACGACTGAGAAGGGTTGGGACTCTTCTGCCTTGGGAAGACGACTGAGAAGGGACTTCATCAATGTATGTAAGTATAGGAAGGGAGGGTGTCACGAGGAGGGAGCCAGGCTCATCTCAGGGCTGCCAAACCATAAGACCAGAGGCAGCAGTCAAAAACTGATGCATGACAAGTTCCAGCTGAATATGAGGAAGAACTTTTTTACTGTGCAGATGACCATACACTGGAACAGATTGCCAAGAGAGGATGTGAAATCTCTGCCTGGATGCAATTCTGTCAATGTACTCTAGGATGACCCTCCTTGGGCAGGGAGGTTGGACCCCATGACTGGTCTGGTGGTCTCTTCCAACCTCTCCCACTCTGTCATTCTGAGCTGTTGTCAAACATACCATTCAGATGATATTCAGGCAAAGCCAGGGTTCTGGTCTCAACCACCATCTGCCTTCAACTGTGCTGCTCTGTAGCACATCTCTCCCACGACTCTCCCACAGGATATGGTGAGCTACCCCAGGGCATCCTTACAAAACAGCTTATAGACTTTTCTTTCCCTTCTGGAAAGCATTATACTAGAAAACATTATGAAAACATTATGAAAACATTATTAAAACATTTTTACCCAGTATTTCACTTATGTATTATTTATTAGCTGATAAATGATCAACAGCATAGGGTTAGAGAACCTGAGAATCTGTGTTTTACAGAGCCTCTGAGACGTCTCCAGCTGTCTTAGACTTTTTAGATTCCTACCTCTTTTCCTCTCAGAATTTATCTTTTTTCTATGTATGTTCTAAAGAAAGTAATTAATTTATTCCTCCAAAAGTCTTCATTGACTGTGACAGCGGTTTCACACAGTCTGTGAATACCCTGTTGAATTGTCACTTTCCCCCTGTGAATCCAGGGAATAAAAGTATAAATTACTAAAAATCCCAAATTAAGGTTAGTATTTAAAAATAATGGGTTTTTTACTACATTTTTCTTCCAGATTTGCCTTCCTTATTTATTACAGTCCATGGCTCTGGTAGGGGGTCCCAGAGCATGCAGTACCTCGGGGAGCGACACTTCCCCCCAGAGCTCTGATCCTCTCAGCTGTTGCTTGTCAGGGCGCAGAGATGGGTCTTGGGGCAAAGCTGAAGTGGTTTATTGAAGGTGTGCCAGATGCCCAAGACGCTGAGCAGGGGTCAGACAGTGGGTTTTATGAGAGGGTTGTGCAAAACAGACAACCCATGAGGGCACAGCTAGGGAGGGGTCCAAGGTGGGGTTTACATCTTACAAACTTATCAGGGGGTAAACAGGGGATAGGAATGATACACAGGGACAGATAGGACATCGAGTAACCAAAGATTGATAGGGAAGGTTCTAGGGAGAGGGATAGGAATACAGGGGACTGACATTTGGGAAAGGAGGAGGTTAGGGAGAAGATAGGCACCTGGGGGCCAATAGGAGAGTCTCTAAGGAGTGGCTACATAAGTGAAAGGGACTGACATATAACCAATTGAATAGCAATTAGGGTACAAGTCAAAATATAATACAAGCTGATACAAATACAGGCAGGCACCATTATAGGGAATGGGGGAGGATATGCTTAGGGAAGACATACAGCAGATCCTAAAGCATAACCATAATTTCAAGCAAACCCCTTATGATTGCTAACTCACACATAAAATAGAAGGTTAGCTGAGAACCTAAAGCAAAAGCACACTGCAACACTTATTTATTTCTTTCCAAGTCTGGAAATCTCCAGCAAATCTGACATAAATCTCCAACACATCTGGTTTTTGCATTGCATATGACAGTTCATGCTTCACTGACAACATTCCATCATCTAGCACTGCTAACTATGGATGAGTGTTTATCTTTACAGATGTTTTAATAGGTATTTTATTGTTTTGCAATTTGTTTTCCATCTTATTTATCTAGGGATTAGCAGTGACATGTCTAATTCATTCTGAGCTGTTGTATTGAATTTGTTGCTGCCTCAGTGCTAGCTCACTTCTGCCTAGCAGAAGACTAAGACATCCTCTTGCTTGAGTAATCCCACCAAGATTCCCTGATCTTTTGTTGAGAGTAGAGCTTTACCTGTTAAGTTGACTATGCTACATCACAGAAAAGGGCTGAATCTGAGAGTCTGTAATAAAAACCCCAACCAAACCAACAAAATATCCCCAAAAACTCTACCAAAACAACACAGTGGAGCTGCCATAGAAGTAAAGAAGGAGTAAAACTACAAACTAAGGAGAAAATAGTAACTGAAAAGGGTCTGCACAGTCATACAGCACATGTGGAGAATCATTTATCAATCTGCCAGTCCTAAAAGGAATGTACAAACTCATTCCAAACAGATGCTTTGCTGATGTCCATGTCTGGATCTTCTTTACTATAGATAGGTGCCTACTGTCCAGGAAATGGATCAAGTGGGCAAGTATCACGTGTGACCTTCTCTGTCTTCTTTGTAAATTTCCAAGACAGACAGGATTCCTGTTCCAAATAGCCATTCTGGCACAGAAGTGTGGCCCCAAGCAAAGGGACCCAGGCTTTCTGTATTCATGTTTGCAGCCATCTGACTCTTTCTTTTATTTACTCCACAGTTCTCTCTGTTTCTCTCTGCCTCCTGTTTTTATTCTATATCCATAGTTTTTTCAGGTCTATGTCTCCTCCTTCTTCCATGTATTTTTTTTAAATTTTGATAAGAAGAAACTGTATGTTTTGCATAACATTTCCAGTGACAATAGAGACTCTTCAGTTTGGAGATGCTAGACTCCTCAGTTTTGCAGAATCCAGAAGGTGATGGAGAAAATGAGTGCACACCACTTTTTCATGAAATCCTGCAGTTCTAGAGCTAGAGGATATTTGTTAGAAGTAGGACATCAGTTGAAAACTGATAAAAAAAGAGTTCACATACCAACTAGCAAATTTCTAGACTTACTTTCCACTAGAAGCAGTGGAAGTTTATGGTAGACAATACAAAAAGGTGTAGACATATTAGGGGAAGGAAAGCTAGTCCCTCTCTTGAGTGGGATGTTGGATTAGCTCAAAATCACGGAATGGGTAAGGTTGGAAGGGACCATCAGTGCAGTAGTCTGGTCCAATCTCCTTACTCAAGGACGGTCATACTAGAGCACGTTGCACAGAATTGCATCCAGACAGTTCTTGAGTATCTCCAGAGAGGGAGACTCCACATCCTCTCTTGGCAATCTGTTCCAGTGTATGGTCATCTGCACAGTAAAGAAGTTCTGCATTACGTTCAGGTACAACTTTCTGTGTGTCAGTTTCTGACCTATTGCTTGACACCACTGAGAAGAATGAAACCTTACTCAGAGCCTCCTCAGCTTGGAAGGCACTAAACCTGTTTGCTAATGGCAAGTCTTCAGGAGAAATAGGAACATTTCTCCTTGCACGCAGTGAGACTGGAGAATGACAGCATTCTAGTCAGCTTTCCCTCCTATTGGCTTCTTGTGAGATGGTGCAGAGCCCACCTACGTCTCCAATGTAAAGAAGGGTTGAGGCTCCTGAGTCTGTAGGGTCTCTGAAAATATACTATCTCTCATCCTCATATGCAGCCTATTTACTTCCTCATGGTACCTCCTTGATCTGGTGATATAGTTCCTCAACACAGACACACTTTCTGCAGAGGAGAAGACTCTTGGTCCCAGCTTCCCAGACAGGCACCAGGCATTCTTCACAACCAGAGGTGTCCAGAGCTAAATCTATTGTTTAGGGGGAAGCCTCCAACATCCCTTGTACAGCAACTCCAAAAGTCACTGGGGAACAAGCTCTACAGCATGTCATGACCATAATGTTTGGCACTCAGACTACTTATTCTCCTCAGCTGCTATTACATGACACTCATAGGTTGGAGACAGAAATCGTGGCTGGAGTCCTCTTGGTCATAAGACAAACAGCCTCTTTTATTGTTTAGAACTCACTTATATAGAGACTGCGAAACTCCCACATCTAGACAACTCACTGGTCTGAGTCTTAGCCCTGCCCAGCTCCTTGACCGGTGATATGTCTGCTCTCTCGACTGAGTGTTATTGGCTGAGGTCTCTGCATGAGCTCTTATTCACCTAGGGACGTCAGGAAAAAGCCAGGTCAGCCAGACTGGACTTGCCATGACCAGATTTTTTCTTAGCTAAAGACTAGCTGTGACAAATCACCCTTTTCAGTTAAAATTTAAAAAAAATAATGCAAAAGTGTTCTTTGTTATCCTTCTTGCAGGTGCCTTGCAGATAGGACAACAGAATGAATTTAATTTGAATGAGGCTTTTTACTCAATTTGATAAACTTAGTTCCCCTAGCCAGCAATGTGTCTCATGTATTCTTGGAGCTGCAGCATTCACTAATATCACAATCTTTCAGGCTACCATGTCACAGGTTAATTGCTTAGAAATTACATGTTACTACTTAACACTAGAAAACAGTAAACAATTAAACTTTAAACCATTTCAATTAAAACACACATCTTTCTGCCTCTGATGTCTCCCAGATGTTTGAGTCTTGGGGTTCAAGTAGAGTGATGGGCAAAATTGTCTTACCATTGATAATCTTCTGCTTTTGACAAGCTGTTGGCCTACTAGGTTATGCTGTAAATCGATTTAAAAGCATGAGAAAAACATGAGAACATGAAAGCACTGAAGACTTTGAGGGGTGTGAACATCCACCCCTCTTCTCCCCTTTTCTTGTTTTAGCGACCATAATAAGAACAAAATATGTATTTTTGAACAAAATTAATAAGGTGAAACTTATAACTGCCTATATGCTTTACTATTACTCAGGGTCTGCTATTGCTGAAGGGCTTCCTTTTCACAATGAGGACTTGAAGAGCCTCTTCTAGATGACGCCTTCATGTTTATCTCAAAGGTAAAGGAGTAGCTTTTGTAAAGCCAAATTAGCTAGTCAAAAGTGGCTTGCTTTCATTTTTAGCACAGAAACACCTGGGTTTCATACTTTTCTTGCCAGTCAAGGCCATGGCCTAAGACCTAGACTGGGAGGGCTTGATGGTACACTTCTACCAATCAAAGCCACAGCTTGGCCAGAGCTGAGACTTAGACTGGGTGGGTTTCCCTATCATATCTTTAAAATAAATCTTTTAGCAATAACTCACAAAATAGCTAACTTTGTCATCTATCCCTAACTAAATAATCAATGATATTTTAAAGAACTTACAAAGAACTATAACTATGTACATATATATACAACTCTTTTGAAAGTACTCTTTACCCTTTTATCACTAGCAAACTAATTTAAAACCATCAAAGGAAACATCTCTTTGACTTTTGTATAAATCAAGTTATACTTTAAAGAAATAAGCATTTTTAGGAGCTATGTACAAAAGAAACCAATAAGCATCATTGAAATGAAATGCAAAATGTTACTGCTAATCTTGCTGTCTAAAATACCTTTGAAATGAAGTTAACAAGGTGTCAAAGAAAACTCCATGAAGTAGTGAAAAGTATATGTGCTTTTTCCCTATAGCTCTGGGATTTAATTTCTTAAAAGTTGCTAAGTTTCCATACAGGGTAGATTAAATTTATAATAAAGGGCAATATCTCTGCAACATAGGATAACTGTCTATAGAAGATCCATAACTATGAAATATTAGTATATTGTTGGAGTAGAGGTACCACCGTTATTTCTTAGCAAGAAAATCTTTTCCAACACTGTAAGATGAGGAAGTTTAGGTGAATATTACTACAGATATTGTATGAATATATTGCATGTATCAGCATGGGATTGTCATATGTATGTTTTCTTTGAGAAACGAATAAAGACATGACCTCTAGGCTGCAAAGCAAACTATTTTTAATTAGCAGTTTATGTTATTACCTCTCAAAATAATTTTTAACCTTTCTGTAATCTCAAATTACTTTAGTTCTGTGATTAACATCTGCATTTTTAATTGCAAAAAACCTTAACATTAAAAGTTATGGTTATATTTTGGTTTGAAAATATGAAAACATGTGATTATTGTTTCAGAGATAGTAGTGACAGATTTGCTGTATTTAGAAATCTGCTATTGACTTTAACAGGAATTTGCATTAGTGAAATGTGAAAGGTGGTGGTTAGTAATTTTTAGCATGAAAATGTTTTGTTGAAATCCTATAACTGAAATTTTAGGATTTTTGGAAGAGGAAAATATCTTGGTGCTTCCTTTTTTCTTTGGAGGGTAAAAACAGCCTGTAAATTATCATGAGCTTTATACAAAAGAAATTATCAAATTAACCCAAAATCCTCAAATATCACACAGCACTATATTGTATGTTCAATGCACACCTGAAAAGAAACAAGTTTAGTATTATTAGGACTAAACTGTTGAGAGTATCTAATAACAAATGTTAGAATGGATATCTGTTTCTATGGTAACAATTTGTTGTGTCTGATTATTGAAAACGTCACCAAAGGAGGCTTTTGAATTCTGTGATTAGTCTTTTCAGGGGTTTTCTTGTATACTGGACACATGGATTGCCATGGGTGAATGAATTGTGGTAGATGTGGCAGGTTGTGGTGGGCTGCAGTGGTTGGGAGGGATGCCTGCTAGTCCCTGCTGCCATCCTGCCTATGCCTTGCTCCTTGGTCTCAGTGTGGGGCAGGGGAGACGCAGGAAATGTGGTGCCACTTCTGTTGATGCTGCCTTTGTTGGGTCTGCCCCTGTCAGGGCCATGTGCTGAGTATCACCCCTGTCCCCCTGGTTCCACATAACCCCCCTCCTGCCATCTCTGCTTCTGCCTCACTCTGCTCCGGTAGCTCCCCGCTGCTTTGCACACTCCCCCCTCCTGCTGCTTCTGTCACCCCAGCTCCACTTTTCGCAACGGGGATCTGAGAGGGGACACGCTGCCAGGAAGGGTCCCCCAGGCCCCAGCCACTGGCTGCCACTTGGCTCTGGCTGAGGCTGCATAGCAGTGGGCGATGCGAATACTTTTGTGATACTGTCAGAGTCCCCTCTAGGGTTATACGGATTGGGGGACCAAGAGCTGGTTTTTGGTTCTCCCTCCCCAGCCCAGGCAGACTTACAGGTGTTTGCTGGCGGTGTAGAAGGAGTTGATATGGTTGCCGCAGTTGTTGGTTGTTGCTAGGCAACACTGTTGGTGACCATGGGAAGCCCTGCCCATGGCTCAGGTGACACCAGGATGGCTCCAGTGGCAAGGCTGCTGGCTTTTCGTCTGGTCTCTGGCACGTGTGCTCTGCCATCTTGAGCAGGTACCTCTTGTGCCATGTGGCTAGTGCCATCTTGGGTGAATGCCTCTCGTTCCATGTGCTCCCCACTGTCTTGGGTTTTTTCGGCGGACTCTCTCTGCAGTGCATTACAAGGTGCAGAGCCCAAAGATGGTTTCTGTAGCTGGGGTGTGGGTGGACCTGAAGATTCTGAGGATGGACATTCTGTGAGTGGCAGTGGGGGAGCTCTGACAAATAACAGCTACTTTCCCCTGAGTTTTTCACCTGTCGCTCTGCCCCGCTCTGCTTCCTTGGTGGGCTTTTTGGTTGGCAGTGTCTATTGCATCTTTACTGCTGTCTTTGCATCCTGCTCAGCTTCCAACCACCTCAGCGAGTCCAAAACAATTTTTCAGCACTTTATAACGTTTAGTCTGTGGTTCTGAGACCACACCAGCAAGGCTAGCGACGCCTGCTGCATATACCCTACTCCCCATTTAGGTAAAAGGAGAATCAATACCTTAATGATGAAGTTTTCTTCCAGTGAAATCCATCTTGCCATGTTTCTGGCAGGTTTGGAGACTTTTTCTATTTTTTCAGCTTTTTGCTTTCATTTTTTCTGGCTCTTACGCCGACCTGTTTTTCAGCTTTCAGCTTTTCCAGCTTTCACGCCACATTGACAACTCTCCTCCTCCATATTTTATACAGCCTGATGGACTGTTCTGTCTCCCTCTACTGTGGTCGCAGGATGGCTGTCATCTTCACATTGGGGGCACCATGTATTACGCAACGGTCGTAGGTTGGAGACAGAAATCGTGGCTGGAGTCCTCTTGGTCATAAGACAAACAGCCTCTTTTATTGTTTAGAACTCATATAGAGACTGCGAAACTCCCTCATCTAGACAACTCACTGGTCTGAGTCTTAGCCCTGCCCAGCTCCTTGACCAGTGATATGTCTGCTCTCTGGACTGAGTATGACTGGCTGAGGTCTCTGCGTGGCTCTTATTCACCTAGGGACGTCAGGAAAAAGCCAGGTCAGCCAGACTGGACTTGCCATGACCAGATTTTTTCTTAGCTATAGACTAGCTTTGACAAACTACGGCTCATATACATTGCTCTCTGGTTCTGCAGCGATGTTGACCTTCTTAAGGAGAGGAACTATTTCTCACAAACTACCACACCACACTCCCTTCTCATTCATGCTCCCAGGAGCTGTATAGCTCTGTCACAGTTGCTCCTAGCAACCCCCACCCAAGGCTCAAGCCTTGCTCTTGAGCACTGTACTGGGTACCTCAGTTTTGCTCGTGTTCCTCTGACTCTGGAAGCCCCTTATCCAGCCCATTTTAATGCTCAGCCCCCAGGGTTTACTGTAGCTACCACTGCTGCTGAAGCTCACTTTACCAACTGACTCAAGATTTTCTTCTCAACCTGTCTTCGTGTGATTCTGTAACATTAAGAGATACTAAATGAGACAGGTAGAAATATACATTCAACTTTTCCTTATCCAACCATTGTATCTGCTGGTAACACCATGAGGAGAGCAGCCTGCAAAAAGTAATCAAGCTTTCCCCCAAAAAACTGTTACCTGTGCTAGTTTCTTTTGTCAGAGACTGTTGGGATACAAATCCCTCTGGGCTCCATCTACACAGGTCCAGGGGTGTTCAGAAATGTGAGGGCTGAATTAAAACCTTCACAAAAACTGTAATACCTAAATCCACACAGACATGAGGTAGAAATGCAAGTTTAGTTTTAAATAAGTAAATAGTATTTTAAGTGCCTTAAACAAACTAGAGACTGAATTAGTAAGAAAAAGCCCTAAACCCTAGTTTAAAGTTCAGTAGCTTCACCTTTTACAAAGTTAAGTTCTAGACATAACAAAAATAATGTAACCTTGCTAGCATTCTTAGCATAGATAGAGTTATGTATGTAGAATTTGTGTAGGAAATTACGACTACTTCTGCACATTAATCTTAGGTTAGGATAGGTCCAACAAGACTGTAGGAAAATCATGCTTTTACCTGATTGGCTAAAAATAGAACAAAATGTACTGCTTTGAGAATGCTAGACCAGACATGGAACACAAATCACGGATGCTGCTGTTGCTGCTGATAAGATGCTGCTGCTTCTGATTGGGAGTCGAGGACTTCATGCTAGAAGGCTTTCTGCATAATGGCACGAACTGTAATCATGAGGCTGATTTAGCCATGCAATAAAGGACTTCTACTTTTACAACTACCCAGCTTCTTTAGACTTCAATGAAGATGCGCTGAAATCTCGGCAAGTGACAAACATGTCCTGGTTTCTCATTGTTCTGTTACAGGTGGGCTGGCCCTGTAATCCCTTTCTTATGGTCTTCATCATTGGATGCTATTTCAAAGTTTAGGATAGCCTTAAACTGACTGTTTTCTGAGCTTTCACTTACTCTGACTGTGGTCCTTAACCCCTTTGCTCATTTGTGATCCTGACATGCTCATAAACATCCTTGGAAAGATGAACAAGTGAATCTGTTACCAGAATTTCTGAGCAAGAGCTACATCAGGTTATGTATTTCATTGAAGGAACTCTATGGACTGATATCTCTAGGCTACCTTTAATCTAATTAATGTACACATAGAAGAGCAACTTTTGTCAAGTTTCAGGCCACTTACGTCCGTTACACCTGCTCAACTGTTGTTCTCTTTCTGCTTTTCTTTCCATGTCTGCCCCTTGTTTTCAGATTCCTCTGTCCCATCCACAGCTACAACATTTCCTCTATGCTGCTCACAAGTCCTTTTCTTCACCTCCCATCTGGATGGTAGTCAGCCCAGCTGCTGCATGCTTTGGCAGCAATTGCTAACCAGTGCCAGGATGGGCTCATCAGGCAACAGCTGGATACCACCTCATGACATCTAAAGGCTATCAGCTCCCAGAATTAGATTTCTTTGGCACTAGCTGCTCCAAATTTCCCCAGACATCTCACTCCAGCTACTCTCCACCGTCTGCTACACACACACACCCACACCCCACACACAGAGAGAAACACTCACTCCTTTGTGGATTCGCTCATCAGGAAACCTAGTTCTAAGAAGAGTGGTTGTGACATTTGGCCTGGCCTGGTTTAGGGTGACTCAGTTGCCCTTGGTTCCACTTCTCTGTTTGTTAAATGGGACAAGGATGTGAGTAATCCAGGCTACTGTGCTTCCAATATGCTTTGCTCTGGTTAGAGAAACCCTAGATCTGGAACAACTCTCCTGAGGTAATGAGATCATTCTTGCTATTCCTAGTAGATGAAAAATGAAGGACACTGAAGCCATTATGCAGGACATTACTAAGGTGTCACTAACATAATTTACTCTAGCTTTCAAGTAATTAGGTTTTTCATTTTTCCCCCCAAGTGATTATAACTATTTACTACTCTCCATAATTTCTTTCTCTGCCAGTAGCTTAGAAAAAGCTCTGTAAAGTCCAGGCAACCTTTAAAAAGCTAATTTACCAGCAAGTCAATACTTGACTACAGACTTTCCCACCCACCCCCTCCCACACATACACAGCCTCACACCCCTTGTTTCACCATAGTTTTACAATAGCTTGACTTGTCTGTTGTAAAAGACACTGTATTTGTTGGGGAAGGTGGACATTACTGTACTTTTCCAGACTGGGAACTGACCTAAAGTAATTTCCCAAAAATGTATACAGGGTAATGAAAATGGTAGTGTACCATTAATATTGGGGTGAGCACCACAGTTTTCTTCACCACCTGGGCCTATCATTCTGCTCTTGTTCATGACTTCTAGCAGCCTGTCACCCTTGACAAATTCTCGCATTACTGAAAATCCCTCTGATAAATACTGACTGCAGTCATTCCTGGAGGCAGCTGGGTTATCAAAGAGTAGAGAGGAACTGGAATGTTTTAGCTGTGTTTGTAGAAACATTTTGCAGGTGACAAGGCCAGAGATTGACAGTAACATGCCAAGGAAATCTATGGCAAATCTTCAGGTGAGGTACCAGAGAGCCCTCACACTTAGGATAAGGGGTGGTGGGATGGAACGGACAGCTTAGCTTCCAACTTTCAATCTTGCCTTCTCACTATTTCCGTGACTGTCCTTACAGACTTCTGTATTTTAAGGAGTGAGGAGAGAAAGAAATCAGGAAAAGGCTACCTGTGCTTTGTTACTTGCCATAATAATAAATGTTTCCCATATCAAAGTTAAATAGTCTCAATGGACCACACCTGTGTCCCTCTTACTAGCTGTGATCTGGGCTAGTTGAGAGAGGGCTTCATCCACTGAAAGACAATGAAAAGAAGATGGATGAATTCAAATGCACCTCTTAGAGATGTGAGATGAGTGTTGTTTAACAGTGCTTTAGTTTCTGGCAGTCTCAGATGTTGTAATTCTGAATTTTCCTATTTAATAGCAAAATTACCTTTGTTCATGCTTCAGCTTCTTTTACCCATATCCATTTCTACAGAGAAGACTAAAACCTTGTTTCTGGAGCAGAGAGTTAAAACAGCCTTATAAAGTGACAGTGCAGCTGTTTCTTAAGTAGCAATGGATCTCAAAGAAAGTCTGCTCATAAAATTCTTATCACAGCAGAAAGCAAAGATCCCAACTGATGCTAGGTCCCTATTTTGCCAGACACTGTATGAACACATTAGGAGAGAATAACTTCACTGCAATGAATTTAAAACTTTGTTAAATAAGACAGAAGGAAGCTGTGCCAGGGATAGGGATCACCCCAGGGTGAAGAAAAAGACCCTGATCACAGAAAATCATATGGTACAGCCTGGAATCAGATGAGAGGTTCTTGTCACCAGGTATTACAAATGGAGATAGGAACTTAGATAAGTTCCTTCTTTTTGCCCAGGCCTCCAGCAACAGGCAGTGGCTTCACTGGGGTAGCCAGCACCCCAAAATGCACTCTTCTTCACAAGTTCTTTAATAATGGCAAATTAGGTCTATTACAAAATGAAATATTTCTTTAATAGACACAAAATTAACAGACATAAGACTTTAAACAGATTATTTACTACACAGAAATAAAACAAAAATAACTACTAGTTAACATACACTGCATGATTAAGGTATCTATATTACAGCTAGTTAAGAAATAGTATAGATTAGGATTCAATGTATCTTACCATCCAATTGCTGATGGGGCATACATCGAAATCCTTTGCTCTCAATTTCCAAAAGTAACCACGAAGATGCGTCCATGCTTTGGGCAGAAGGTGCCCCACACATTTCCAGGCAGTGTGTGACTTCTACCTCTTTGTTAATTTATCTGAACCCTGCCTCCTTCTAAGCCTATGTCAAATCATCTTTGGACTTGAAGTTGGAAGGGGCTGAATTCCCAAGACAGAACTTTTGTTGGAATGTCATGGTATCATTGACAATAAGGCAACTGCCTTAATATGCCATAGAGGTTTTGATACTTATTGATATGATGCTCTCAAGAGTTGATTGAATTGATGTCTGATACAACATCTAATGGGAGCTCTTGGCAAGCTACCTTAGATTAATTTTCTTATTATCTGACTAGATTTTATACTCTTTAGCAAAATCAATATTGAAGCTGGTGCACAAAGCAGCCTCTTTTAGCTTCGGGGTTTAAAGATTTATGGGAGCATCAGGGAAAACCAGTGAAGGCAAAAGACAATGACGAAATAAGTAAAATCCAAATGATACAAATTGCTACTGAACTAGGGTAGGTAAAAGCAATCATTAGGTTTTGAATTTTCTATCTTTGTTAGGGAATAATTTTCTAATTTACCTCCCCCTTCCTGTCTACTTTCTTTCCTCTCTCCTGCTTTGCTGAGGCTGTATGTTGCCCTTACCCTCTAGATACTGTAACCAGAACAAAGAAAATGCTAAACTCTCTAATAGAGAGTTACAAGGATTTCAGGTGCTAGTTTCAGGTGCTAGTAGAGGCAAAAGATACTGAAAGAGCGCCAGAGAGCAAGAAGAACACTGCTGTGTCCCTATGTGTCTTATACTTTTCTATATCTGGTCTGATATGTACTGCATGGATCTTTATGAAGCCTCATCAGTCCAGTAGAAAGAGCCAATGGTTCTACCCACTTTGGTTTTGGAGAGGTAAAATGGGGAAGAAAGCATAATTTTATTGAAATACTTTTTTTTTTTTTTTTTTTTTTTTTTTTTTTTTTTTTTTTTGTCAGCAGCCCTAGTGTCAAAAGGTCAGTTTTCTTTAGATTTCAGATTTGCAAACTTATTAGTGCTAATGCTTTTCACAAGAATTGTAACTTCCCCACTCCTCCAAGATATGAGCCAGCAAGCTAATTTGTATTTTAGCTAGCTACAGTAATTGTGTTATTCAATCAGATATATTATTATTTAATCAATTCTTTTGAGTGGTCATTAAGATTGTCACCATATTTGCACATGACTGCCCCAAAGGGAGATAAATGATGGATTTTAGAATGTTGGTAACACTGTGAGTTTAAATAGGTGCACAGCTGGCTGTCACATTCATCTGCAAACCCCCCAGAATTTCCTGATCCCAAAATTATTCCTTGTTTTCTTTTTTCTTCAATCTTCAACAACAGCATTATGAGGTGCATTCCAGTCATTCTTGTAACATGCTTGGAGGAGTTGTGAAATGAAACACCACTTGTGCTCTGGGATTATTCAGAAAGAAATACTTTCCCGTTGCTTAGTATGCTTTTTTATTGTTATAAGATTGCAGCTTAACAATTAAAACGGTGTTGAGGGTTTGAAAGGTTTCCTAGCAATACATACAAACACATTCACATTAACAATATTTTTGTCAAAGTGTTGCATATGAGGGAACCCTGCACCATTCATATCTTGCATCAAATTATTTTATACTTGAATTGAAAGGAGGAGCTGGACTGCACATACCAATCTAACGATTATTCAAACAGGAAAGTTTTGTTAACTGGAGTCAGATTCAGTCCTCATCAATATAAATGGTAGGATTCAAATAGCACAAGAGGTCCTGCATGATCTTTTTTAATCAAGAACAGCTGCCACCTTCCAATACCAACTTCTTTGCATGTAGGCATAAGACAGGCCAACAGCAATTGCAATATCATATTTCTACAGACATTTTATGCATTGGGTTGCAGTGACTCTAGCAAAAATCATCTTGTTTTATGGGAGAAATCACTGGTATCACTGAGACAAGGAAGCTTCTTAGCCACCCCTTCTTCCTGGAGATCTTCAGCACTGGCATTTTTGTTTATCCTTTACCATGCTCTTGCTTTCCTCCACAAGCTGAGAGAAAACATCTGCAAGTGCAGTTTCTAAGCCAGTGGAGAGAGAAAACACTATTTATTGTTTATTTCACATATTTATTGTTTATTTCACAAAAAAATTCCATGAAAGATGTTTTGGTCCTGTTTTCATGCTGCCTAAAGAAACTCTCACAGTCACAAACCTTGACATTTAAACTCTTAAAAACTTGACAGTGTGGAAGTGGTGTACGAATCTCTTGTGGGGTCTCAAGAAAGGTGCAAATTTCAACGAGTAAAATTTGTAGCCCAGCAGGGTGTGGAGGATCTTGTTAGTTCCTATGTTATGTACCTCTCTCTTCTAATCATTTTATTACTCTGAACATCTGTGAAAACATGGAGGTGCAAGGAGCCTCAAGGCTGCTCAGCATGTTTGATTGCATTTTCTCCTTAAACATGTGCAAATGCTACTTCTATTTGCACCTTTGCAGAGCTGCGATTTGCAACACCAAAGCCTAAATGATACCTAAGATCCCTTTAGAGCATTAAATAAACAAGACAGTAGGACATCTCACAGTCTGGGAAGCCCTAAATTGAAAACTACACTGCTTTGAAAATGAACCAATTGCATTTCTTTACTGTGATTAAACTTAAGAGGCTTTTCTCTATAAATCCAGGCTCTGTGTGCTTCCAAAAAAACTGAACCAGAATTCTGATTCCAGGATTATAATGTAAAAAATGTACAAATGTAGTTGTAAAAATGTTTCTTATCTCATTTTGGTTTTAGTTGGATTTATATGAAGCTGTTAGGAATGTTAATCCACAAATGCCAGAGGTTTATGTCCAAAAAAGGAGACAAAGGTGTCCTTTTACTTTATTCGAATAAAGAGAGAGGCCATGGGGCATTTCCTCTGGGGTCTCTAAAATTTTTGGAAGACACAGCCTCCTATTTATCCTAATTTCCTGGCCGCATTTCCCTCCCTCTTTCCCCATTGGCTGAGGTACTTGAGGGGTACAGACTTCCCAGAATGCCCAATACCTAAGATTCTCCTTAAATGTATAACCACCCTTTTAATTTTTAATTCCTATGGAATTTATGGGTTTTCCCCATTGTTTCTTTCATCTTTCAATATCAGCAAACCTACCGTTTGTAAAGGCATATATCTTCTTTTCCATTCATCAATCAGCGGAATCCTTCCTATTCAGTGCTAGTTTTATCTACCAGCAGATCCACTGCTTGTTTGTAAAGACAAATCTGTCATTACTCTCGAAGCAAACCTGAAAAATACAGCCAGGTGACTTTGCACAGTAATAGTTTGACAGTTTAACTTTCTCTGCACTCTCAGTGAGCTTCTAATTTGATAGTGTGATGAATGACATGGAATAATTCATGTTTATTGTGTATATAAAATGTAATTTAAGAAATGTTCTGTAAAATAAAATGAGAAAGACGGTCAGGCTTGGGACAGACAGATTTTTAGGATGAACAACTGCCTCTGCCAGGAATTTGGGATGAACAATACCCTTGTCAGGAAACCGGGAAATAAAAAATTAACAACAGAAAAGAAGGTGGATCCAGAGACAGATGGGCCCTCTTGGGCAGTGGAACTGTGAATGATCCAGCTATCAGGAATGATATGGATCTCTCCTCACTATCTGGGGAACGCCTCTCCATTCACGATTCCACCTCTCCAGTCGTGATTCTGAGAAACTGAATTAATATTCATTCTCCCTCGGAAGGGCCATTCAACAGACACATGGCAGAAAGAGACTCCAATGAATATGAAGGAAAAGATGGAGGACAAAGAAGATGTGGAGAAATACTCTGCCCCCAGCTAAATAAACTGTATATAAGGAAACCCCGAAAAGACTGGATTTGTGAACGGGGGAGTTACAGTGCGCTAGAGGCCGTAGCTAAGGTTCACGCAGTGCCAATCCCGGGACTCGACACTGAACTTCTGATTGCTGGCTTATCCTAAATTTTGTTTTGTTAATTCTTGATAATTAATACAAGTATTTATTCATTTGGAATTGGCTGAACATTTGTAACAATACTGACAGTAACAAATAGTCACAGGTTGCTAGTAGCAAGTTAAAATTTAGAAAGTGGATAGGATTATACAAGGTACTTTGCATCTCAATACAGTATTGGTTGAAGGACTATTAAGGTATCTAGTACTATTTCTTAGTCTGTCTGCAAGTTCTTAAGTTTCTTCAGAAAAAATAAGACTTTCCCTCTTCCTTTTATATGTTTTTGCAAAAGACAGCCCTATCCCATGTAATTGCTAATAGGAGCATAATAAATTTAGTAATCACAGAATAGCAAAATATATAGCACCTGTCTTCAAAAGATCCTTTAAAAATGTCTGCTTTTCTGGTCACTCATCTTGTGGCAAATGAAACTGCTGTGATCAGAACTTTCTATACAAAGTTTCATTAATTTGCTTCTGTCATATACCACACCTTTCAATAAAAAGGACACAACTATTGAAACCAAAATCCATTAGTCTGATATTCATCAGTCTTTTCCTTCTGCTGAATAATTTCTTTAAAAAATTTGGAAATATTTCTTGAACTGGGGAAAAAAAAAGGAAAAAAATGCTATTTTCTTTGTTTATTGAAAGAATGACCAAGACTGGACTTAAAAAGAAATGGGTGCAAAAGATAACAAAACATTTTTTCAAATATTTCAGTTCCTCCTTCCTCACTGTCTGTGGCTGAGGAACTTGATTCTGCTTGGTAACAACAGTGTCTTTTTTTGAAAGACATGTGTCTACTAGGGAGGGGCAGGGCCTCCCTCAGAACAGAGAATTCAAATCCCCTCCCTCTAAATGATTCTAATTTAGAAAATTAAAGGGGCTTTCAGGCAGAGGTATGGGCATAGGAATAACAGTTCTTTACTAGTATTTATAACAAGGCAAACAAACAACAAAAATGACAGCATTAATAATAAACCAGAACCAGGAACCTCGAGGGGCTTTGTTTCACAAAGCCCAGGGCAGTCTGATCTCAGTGCCCTTGTGGGACTCCAAGAGCAGGACAGGAGGTTACAAGGCCACAGCATACAGAAAGCCTCAAAGGCCCAGCAGGGCAGGAGGAGCTCAGAATTCCTGGGCACAGGAGCAGATGGTGGTATATTTCCCAGGACTGGACTTGGTGGTGACAGTGAACTCCTTCCACAGCAAGCAGCAGCCTGGCTGTCCTCCCCGCAATGCCGAGAGCAAGAGAGAGCAGCTGCCCCCAGCCCTGTCCTTTACCTGGCCCAAAACTCGAGTGATCTCCCCCCTCCAAGAGAAACTCACAGAGACCCAAAAAAGGTAGCCAGGTGCTACAACTCCTCTCCTCTGGCCCCTTTGTTCTGCTTAAGTACCTATAAGTACCCAGTGGTTAGTTTCCTGGCAACTTATGGGAAAAAATAAATAAGTAAAAAAGAAACAAATCTAACCCCCAACAATCAGTGTTAACATCAACATAAATCAATATAGTAGTATAAGACTACAATGAAGGGCATAATTTAACCCTAATTTTTCATTTAAGAGAATGATAAATCCTTTAAAAATTGGGACACTTGTTTAGATGGAAGACACTGTTAATTCATAAGGCAGCTATTGTCAATATTTTCTAGGTTTATATTATATTTTTTAAATCAGGCAAAAATTTTTGTGAGGTACATGCTTATTTGGAATTTTTCCAGGAACACCTTCCAATTCATTGCCTTTATGGCCCTTGTAAAGTTGGTTAATTAGGTCTAACATTTGAATCCATAAATTATTCATTTCACCAGGAGAGAGGGCTGAATATAATAATTAGTCAAACAGTTGCCTTTAAAGTTCAAGCAAGCCAAATACAATCCGTGTATTTGTATGTTCTTCTCTCTGGAGCATCTAGATCATTGCCAGAGATTATTGAGAAATACCAAGGCTAGTCTAGTCTCAGTTCTGCCTGTGTTCCATATGCAGACTGAAAGTGCACCTATACAGTGACTTAATCCCTTCAGATAAATGCGTGGCTTAGAAGGAGATGGTCTTGAGCTAGACAGTGGCAATGAGACAGAGAATAGTAAAATTATACTGCAGGTCAACCATCTCTTCCACTTAAAACCTTGATGCTGAGACTGAAACTTCTTACATTGTATATGAATGTCTTAAACTTCAATTTTGCTTGTTGATGTCCTCTTATTTCTTTATTACTGCAGGAGAGCTTCTGTGGGGCAGGCTCATCTGAATTTGGATCAAGTACTATCCTGGACAGAAACTTCATTGAGGATGTCCTTTGCTATGGGGCAGAAAAAGCCTGTTGCTGTCGTGTTTTTGCTAGGAGCTCTTTTGTGCAACATTTTTGAGCACCCACTTCAAGGATGCACGGTGTCAGCATCTGGAAATACTTGTTTGTTCTGGGTTTTTCTTTCTTCCATTCAGTCAGAGAGTTTGAGCTCAGAAAACAGATGGGTTTGTTCTGCTAGTAATTGGTCCAGCTGCTGCAAAGAAAATAGAGCGAAAAGCATATTGCAATCAAAAAATATAATAAAAGGAATCTAACAAGATACACAAGAGTATATGAAGCATGCCTGCTTCTGCTTAGTCTGAAGAAGACATGCAATATTTGGCTTCTGAGATGCTGCCATAAAAAGGAGGCAAAAACCCTAAAGGATAATTTATTTCAACAAATCTAATTGCCTAAGGGATCATTTGCAAACAGACTTCAATCTGTGGCCAATGCAGTCTTGTCTGGAGCATCTTACAATGACAGACTGTGGGAGTTGGAACTGTTTAGCCTAGAGAAGACTGAGAGAGGATCTAATCAACACATACAAATATCTCATAGGAGAGTGTCAAGAGGATGGTGCCAGACTCTTCTCAGTGGAGCTCAGCAACAGGACAAGGAGGAAAGGCCATAGAGTAAAACACAAGGAGTTCCACCTCAATATGAGGAAACCCTAACTATTCTGCAGTTCTGAGACCCTCTAACCCAAGCTTGTCAGAAAATAATCAAAAGACAAATTCCGTTATCATTATTTCTTTAGTCTTCCTTATCAAATTGAGAGGCAATCTGGAAAAGAACCAGGCTAGTAACCATTTCCCAGTAATTATGTAGGCTGTGTGTCACCTTTCTTCTGGAAATCAAAAACCGGGTAGGATACAGACCCTTTTATAAATCTTTTCCTGGGTAGTTCAGTCCAAGTAGCATAGCCAAAGAGAAAGAAGGTCAAATATGTAAACTGTAAGTCTTGTATTTGAAAATCCTCCTCTGGCTTTGAAAGGGTTTTCAGATGTTAGCTCCAGGGTTAGCACATTGAACACTAAATAACAGGACATTAAATTCTTCCCACATGACCCAAAGCAGTGGTTGTGCAACATACCATAAGGATGCTCTCTCTGACCTGACACACTGAATCATTCTGCTGAAATTCCAGCTCTGCAACCTCCTGACCAATGGCTTGCTGTAAGAAATGCAGATGTCTGTTTTTCTTCCTGTAGGGACAGCAGTGAAAGCACATTAGAGTGAGCAGCGAATACCCTCCTTTATCTCAGCCCCAGCATAATGTCTGTGTCTTCTGCTGTTGCAGTCTTGTTTTTATTAATGATGACAGGATACCTTAAAAAATAATGAATAAGAGTCCTTGTCTGCTTGATTCTCATTTGTTTGGTTATCCCAGCTGCAAAATTTAAAATGTAGTTGCAGAGCCATTTTGAGTATGCCAGACCTGCTGTTCGCAAACAGAGAAAGGCTGGTGGGAGATGTGGTACTTGGGGCTCATCTGGGGCACAGTGATCATGAAATTATAGAGTTCTTGATATTTGGTGAAACAAGGAGGGACATCAATAAAACTTCCACACTGGACTTCCAGAGGGCAGACTTTGGCCTATTCAAGAGACTTATCCAGAAAGTTCCTTGTGAAGCAGCCCTTAAAACAGAAGAGTCCAGACAGGATGGGCATACTTCAAACAGAAATCTTGAAAGCACAGGAACAGACTGTCCCTATGTGCCAAAAGATGAGCTGATAAAGAAAATGACTGGCCTGGATAGGCAAGAAGATTTTGAAGGAACTAAGAAAAAAATTACTATGTCAGATGAAGAAAGTTATGAAAAAAAACTATGAAAAAAAATCTGCTATGTCAGATGAAGAAAGGTAATGACAGCCAAACACACTTACGTAAATCCAAAGATTTCACTGTGTTACTGCATGACTTCTGGTCAGTGAGGTACAGCTGTGGATGTCCCACAAGCAGAGGAAAAACGTATTGTGATGTGATTTTTACACGGAGGAAAGTCCAGCTTCTTGCCACATCATTCAAGATGCTTAAACATGAGCATTTTGAAGGGAAAGATTGCTACATAAATTTGGGCTAGATTTTTAGCACAGAAATACTGTGTTCTAATAGCATTAAGAATGCAGCAACAGATATCTGTCGACTGGAGCTTGGTGTCCCAGGTCAGTGGGTTCAGGCCATGTAATTAATGCTCATGATCAATACAGTGAAAAGGCAGGAAAATTTAAACTAGCTCTTCATGGATTCAGCACAAGTTCATGGTGATTACCAAGAAGCCTCAGGTTCATAAAAAGCTACTAGGGGTTTCCAGCCTGGATTTGCCTAAAAGTAGGACATTTATGCAGTCTTTGTGCTTGTGATAAATCAGAAGTGATAAACCTGCCCATACTCAGAATCAGAGAAAGAACTATGTTGGAGAAGACCTTTGAGAATATGAAGTCCAACATATGACCTAACACCTGCTCAACAACTAAACCATAGCACTGAATTCCATGCTCATTCTTTTTTTTTAAACACGTCTAAGGATGATGACTCCAGCACTTCCCTGGGAATTCCAGTGCCCAATCACTCTCAGTAAAGACTTTTTTCTTGATGTCTAATCTAAACATCCGCTGGACTTTGTCCTCTCATTCTGTTGATGGCTGCCTGGGAGAAGAGACCAACCCCCACCTGCCTACTACATCTGCTGGAGTGCATCCCTCCCTGGGTTCCCCAGGGAGAGAGAAAGATTCAGGAGTTGAATTAAAGCCTTTAGAGAAACTAAAATATATAAAGCCTCGTAAATATGAAGTAGAAGTTTAGACTTTACTTTTAAGTAAATAAATAAGTATACTCTAAATGCCCTAAGAATCAAACAGCCAGCACAGGGCCCTAAGGCCTGCTAACTTAGCTTTAGACATAACAAAACCAAAGTAGAACATCACTGACAGTACTAGATAGAGCAGGTACAATTTTTACGTGAATGAGATAGAGCCTTTTATGTTAATAGTTATTGTATATGATAGAGCTTTTACATTAATAGATATGCTATATGCATAGGTTTTGTGGAAGGTTTGATACCATGCTTTGTAGTTTATCATTTCACGTACTTTCAAAATTAGGTTTAGATTGGTGTAGAAAGAAGGTTTTAGAATTGTATTTTTAGCTGATTTGGTATCCTATAGATAATTATATGAATATGCATTTATGGTTTATGGATAAAAATCCCCTGGTTTGGAGGCAATGGCATTGATTCATCAATTTCTCAATTGATCGATCCACCCTCTACCACCTACAGCAAGAGAGAATGGGGCTTTGCCATGGAGTTGCTGCCAGGGAGTCGTTGCCAGGACCTTGTCAGGTATAACCACTTGGGAGGTGCTTCTGCTGCTGATTGGGGGGGTGCAGCTGCAGCCGCTGTTGCTGCTATGGCAGTAACTTTGCCATTTCGGCCACTGCTGCAAAGAACACTGCTTGGGAACAGGAGTCTGGGCCAGGAATCTGCCTTTGCCCTGTGGCTGGGACTCTGTCAGTTTGCTGTTATGCCCCCTTGGGACTTTAAGCCTTATTACTTAAGAATGCTTAGAACTTTTGCCTTTGAGACTGATGCATTTATAATAAACAACTTTGTAATAACCAGAAAATGCTCTTGGCCTTTTAAGACCCTATACCCATGAGCAGCTTGACATACCTCCTTCGAGAGAGTTGTAGAGAGTGATAAGGTCACCTCTGAGCCTCCTTTTCTCCAGGCTAAACAACCCCAGCTCTCTCAGTCGTTCCTCACAGGGCTTGTGTTCCAGACCCTTCACCAGCCTTGTTGCCTTTCTCTGGACATGCTCCAGCATCTCAACATCCTTCCTAAATTGAGGAGCCCAGAACTGGTCACAGCACTCAAGGTGTGGACTCACCAGTGCTGAATACAGGCGAAGAATCACTTCCCTGGTCCTGCTGGCCTCACTATTCCTGATCCAGGCCAGAATACCATTGGCCTTCTTGGCCATGTGGGCACACTGCTGGCTCATGTTCAGGCTGCTGCCAGTCAGTACCCCCAGGTCCCTTTCTGCCTGGGCACTGTCCAGCCACTCTCCTCAGCCTGTAGTGCCGCAGGGGGTGGTTGTGACCAAAGTGCAGGACCTGGCACTTGTCTTGTTAAACCTCATATTGTTGGATTCAGTGCATCTATTCAGCCTGTCCAGATCCCTTTGCAGAGCCCTTCTGCTCTCCAACAGATCAACACATGCTCCCAGCTTGGTGTCATCTGCAAATTTACTGATGGTGGACTCAATCTCGTCGTCCAGATCATCAATGAAGATATTAAACAGGACTGGGCCCAGCACTGACCCCACTAGTGACTGGCCACCAGCTGGATGCAGCACCATTCACCACCACTCTCTGGGCCTGGCCATCCAGCCAGTTCTTAACCCAGCAAAGAGTGCAGCTATCTAAACGATGGTCTACCATCTTTGCCAGGAGTATGCTATGGGAGACAGTGTCAAAGGCTTTGCTGAAGTCCAAATAGACAACATCCACAGCCTTAACTGCATCCACCAGTTGGGTCACCTGGTCATAAAAGGAGATCAGGTTGGTCAAACATGACCCGCCCTTCATAAACCCATGCTGGCTGGGTCTGATTCCCTGGCCATCCTGTAGTTGCCATGGGAGGGCACTCAAGATGATCTGCTCCATAACTTTGCCAGGTACTGAGGTCAGGCTGACTGGCCTGTAGTTTCCTGGATCCTCCTTCTGGCCCTTCTTGTGGATAGGTGTTACATTGGCCAGCTTTCAGTCATCTGGGACCTCCCCACTGGGCCAGGACTGATGGTAAATGATGGAGAGTGGCTTTGCAAGCTCATCTGCCAGCTCCCTCATCACCCCAGGATGGATCCCATCTGGGCCCATAGATTTATGAGCATCTAAGTGGCTCAGCAGGTTCTGACTGTTTCCTACTGGATAACAGGGGGGCTATTCTGCTCCCTGACACCACCCACCAGCCCAGGAGGCCAGTTGTGCTGAGGACAACCATTCTTTCTGTTTAAAATTGAGGCAAATAAGGTGTTAAGAATCTCTTTCTTTTCCTCATCTTTAGTTACTAAATTCCCTCCCGCATCTAATAGAGACTGGAGGTTGTCCTTGCCCTTCTTTTTCCCATTAATGTATTTGTAAAAATATTTTTTCTTTTCTTTACAGAAGTGGCCAGATTGAGTTCTAACCAGGCTTTTGCCTCTCTAATTTTTTTCCTACGTGACCTGGCAAATCCTTAAGCATTTCTTGAGATACCTGACCCTCCTTCTAAAGGTGATGGCACCTCAAGGGAGTTTGCTCTGGGTGCATCACTCACATCCCAGTCACCCTAAAGCATATAGTTTTAAGTCCTGGCACTGTTTGGGCCAATGAGAATGTCTTTTTTGCCCTTGAAGGGGAAAAAGGCTTTGATCAAAGATCTGACACAACTTCTGACATTACTGCAGTGTTGTCAGGCATACTTGAGCAGGATGAGTTGCTACAGATTAAACATAAGTTAAATGCAGAATATGGGGTTGTAATTGTTAAAGTTGTTAAGGCTTATGTTCACCAGAAAGCCCTGTAGCAAGGCACAGCTGCAGGCTGGACAACTGGAGGTCATTTAGAGAGTCAGAGATAGTTCTGACTCATGGACAGCACACTGCAGCTGAGCCAGGCAATGGGTGCTCTTCTCCTGTTATGTTTTGGTTTTGTCTGGTTGACATTAAAGGTATACAAAGGGGGTAACTTCTTCAATAAAGTGATTTCCTTCGCATGCACAAGGGGATCCATGTCTTTGTTCCCCATTGCTACAGTTAAATTTCTGTCCACTGGAATATGAAAATTGTTTTTAAAATGAGAAAAAGGGAGAGATGGAAGAGAGGAAAGATAGGTAAGGACTATGAAAAGGAAAATCACCTTTCATTATGGGTTCTGCTGACTGTTACATTGATAATTGTTCAACTATCACCAGCTAGAATCCTAGAATTGGATTTATCTAGCCAAGGGCAGACATTTACCTCAACAGATATAATGCAAGTATTGCAACAGAGCAGTTGCTGTGATCAAGAAGTAGACATTGTAATAGGTTACAGGATCCATACCATAAATGTCCCAATTACTCTTCATTGCTAGAAGGTATCTAATATAACTTGTCATCTACATCTACTCTGACATCTACATTTACTCCAGGAATTTCTTGAAAAAGGAGAGATAAATGAGCAGGAACAAACAGGAAAAAGTATAGGCAAATTTTCTATTTGCTACTTTGTAGCACAGGACTAATACAAAGGCAGCCCTCTGGTGACACTGAAGTAAATCCTTTAACTGGTGTCCAGCTGTGTCTGAGCTCCTAGAAATATTGAAGACTTTTTTCTAAAGGCTTTTCATACATTATTTAGGGTAGCAATGCAAACAGTGTCACAGAAGTAATTCTGGAGACATTACCATCTTTCTGAAAGCATGCTTCCCTATCAAGCTGAAACTGCTCTGAGTGCAAGAAGGTGTTTGATATGTTCCCATTGTAGCACATTTTAGTCCCTAGTAAGCCATGGAAAAACAGTATAGAAACCTACACTTCACTGCTGACCACTCTAACTGATAAAAAATAGGTATGTTTGCAAAGCAGAGAAATGCCCAGTTTCTTTGAATTCCTGCAATCACATCCTTTGATGGTCTCTTCACGTTTGTGTGTTCAAATGTATCCCTCAGACTCAGCAAGGCCTGAAACATGATGAAGCCCTCCCTACTAGGAGATCAGTTTCAGCTAGAGGCCAAAATATGCTACCTATGCATTTGAGAATTCTCATTTGCAATTTCAATTCAACTGCTATACCAGGAACAATCCTGGTGTGTGTGACCCTGGGATAAACCCATAGCAGTAAATTAAAAAAATCTAGCCCCAACAGTCATGAGATTGCACAGGAAAAGAGACCAGCAGTAGTCTGAAAGGGTCTTCTCCACTGCAGTGGAGGTGAGGTCTCCTAAGTGTGTTTTCTATGTGCAGCACAACTGATGCTCTTAATCATAGAATAATAGAATTATAGAATTGTTTAGTTTGAAAAAAACTTTAAAAATATCAAGTCCAACGATTTACCTAGCACTGACAATTCCACTGTAAAACGGTGTCCCTACACTTCTACACAACTTTTGTATGTCGTCAGGGATGGTGAGTCAACACTCAGGCTAATTTCTCATTTGTCACCATCAACAAATTTTTTAATCTTGATCCTCAGACAGTTTTCTTGTTCTTAGATGGGAGTGTATTGGTTGCAAGTAAGCAGTGCTGACTTAGTAAAATGATTTCTACCTATTGCTAAAACTGAGCACATTGAGGACATATAGCCGTCAAAAAAATGTGCACAAACAAGCTTGAAGATCTTCTGTCCTTCAGGTCACTAGGAAGAAGTCAGTGGGCCACAGATAAGTTTCTAGGTCATTCCTCAAAGCTAACGTAAGTCTGAAAAGCACCATGCAAATGGCACTGTGTGGGCAGGTTTGGTAAAAAGTTGTACCAGTCCTTATAGCTGAGGTACAGGCAGCTCTCCTGGCACTGTCTCTTTGAGCATATCACATAGCCCAGGTTTATACAGATTAATTCAGTGCTCATGCTCAGCAGGGGTGGAAACAAGGACTAACTCTCATCCAAGACCTTGTCTGAGGTAAGGTGTCGGTAAACAGGACAAATTTGCCGTGTAACAGTTGCTTCATGGGGGCTGCATGCTCCATGCATGCCCTTGGTAAATTGGATGTAATCTGAAAAACTCCTCACAGTAAAAGTTATAGATATTACATCACCTGCAATACAGAGTAGGCATGGGTGTAATCTCTGTATAATGACTAATATTCAGTAAATTCACTCACTTATTGCACAGTGGCTTGGGTGTATCTCTAAGAAGAGGTTGTGGAAGATTCCATCTTCTGGAAACTGCAAGATAATGAACAAAAAGCATATTTTCCAATATAATGTTCAAAGAAAAGACATTGCAGATTTATATATTCAATGACAGCAGCTTAAAATTCACCAGTTTCACTTTCTTGAACTTTTATCTAATAATTTTCTTACCCAGTTTCTACAACAGTTCAAGTTTCATTTTC
Source organism: Prinia subflava (assembly GCF_021018805.1). Classification (NCBI taxonomy): domain Eukaryota; kingdom Metazoa; phylum Chordata; class Aves; order Passeriformes; family Cisticolidae; genus Prinia; species Prinia subflava. Next base: position 98,499,963 of record NC_086247.1, read on the forward strand.
TTATGAAGAGAAAATAGAAGAGGAAAAATTGAAATGCCTGAAAACTAGCAGATGTTGATGCTGCTCCTTCCACTCTTACAAGGATAAAAATTCACTCCTGACTCCCTTCGTTGCTGTCCTCCCCATCACATCCTGAATCTTTCACAGCTTTGGAGAATACTCAGCATCTCTGAACAAAGAAATAAAATTTCTGATGACTTTTTTACTATTGGTATTTTTATTGGAATCATTCATCTTACTGGGATTTTATATTTTATGCAAGCTTCTTATTCTATGACAGTAAAATAGCTTGAAGTTCTGAGAAGTCATGATTCATTTTGATTTACAGCAGTTTGGCTGCTGGTATGTATCTGAATGTTCACAATTAGTCTTGAATAAGCAGTAAGTAAAAGCACCTAAATGAGTTTTATTTTATTCAAAGGGTTACATTAAATCATGTAACCTCTCATTTCTGCAAACCAGTAAGTTACTTATTAATTCAGCTGATTCACTGAAACTCATTCTCATTTTTCAGGTCTTCATTTCACTGTAAACTTTACCTCCCAGTTGACAGTTAACCATTTTAACATAGAATTGATGTATGTAAGGTACCAAAAGAAGCAGGCTAACAAAACTGAAGGTACACAGATATATTTGTTGTTTTTCCTAGAAGGGAACGCTTTCCGTATCAGTAATTCACCCTTATGTTGCCTGTCCAGATCCACCTGAGACACTTTGACCTTGGCAGCTCAACCCACCTGTCTGTTGTCGTGGTCTTTGGTAGCCCAGCTCTTGGGTATGTGTGCATCTACATTACATACTTTGACAGTCAGTGTTTCTACCCAGGCAGCAATGTCTTGCCACAATTCAGCAGCCCAGGTAGGTTTACCTCTGTACTGACAGTTGCTCTTTTTTCTATTGGTTTAGCCATACCAAGGAGCATTCACAAGTCAGTGTAGAGGTAGAGCTGGCCATTTCTCTCTTTCAGTGATACCTAAAGCCAGCTGGATGGCTTTCATCTCTGCAACCCTACTTGATCCGTCCTGTCCCTCAGTATCTTCTATGCCTTGTTGTGTAGGACTCCATAGTGCAGCTTTCAATTTTCGATGTATCTCTACAATATGGCAGGAGCCATCAATAAAGAGTGCACATTGTTTTTCACTTTCTGGTAGCTGATTATGTGGTGAAGGTTCCTCAGCATATGTCACCCTTTCCTCCTCCAATGATGATGTTAGTATGGATAGTATGGATGTTTTGGTTTGGTGGCTGAACCAAATGATCAAGGAAAAAGTGCAGTTTGGGCAGACCAGAAACGAAACACGTTTTTCTCAATGTTGGTGATTTAACTCCCTCCCTTTTCTTTTTCATACCGTTGCCAAAATTATTTTTGCTTTTATATTTCCTTCATATATTTGCATATTCTGTAGACTATAGTTGTATAGTTATATAGGTCCTAGCTAGCTCCAGTACTTTTCCTACCCTGATAGGCAGAAAGACAAAACACATCCTAAAGGCTTCAAGCCCCAGGGGTCCAAGGCCCCTGTCCTATCTTGGTTCTGCCTTGGAGCCAAGACTGAGACTAGCTCTTTGAGATACATTTTCATAAACAAAGTTAAGTTCCTCTCTAAAGGGGGACTACAGAAGAGGTGGAACCAAAAGGGGGGAATTACTTCATCACCTGTGCTTCTAACTGGGGATTCATATGAATTATGCTAATTTGTTGCGCTTAAAAAATTGTATTCACCCTATGTGGGTTGGGTGTTTTTCCATATCTGCCCCTTGAGGGCCTTCAATAAAGACTAGCCTTTATATTACCTCCTATACTAATATTGTCTTGAAAGTGTGTTGTTTCATTTGTAGGTCTTTAATGCATCAAAATCAATCTTCAAATATTAAAAAGTGGGTTTTGGGGGGGAAAAAAGGGTTAAACCCCCTTATTTGAAAGAGAAAGGTGAGATAATTTAAAATGTCAAAATGAACTATGCTGATTTGGCTGAGCTCCCCCTCCCCACCTTTTTGCCCAACTTACATTCCTTCTAAAGACAGTATTCCGATTACTAGAAGGTTTTAATTCATTTAAACATGAGTAATGGTTGCTGTGAATAAATGTTATAAATATCCCTAAAGGTGGCCTCAGCCACTGCTGAAAGGTCTTTAGATGCTAGTTCATTCAGTGAAAAACCACTACAAATGTTCAGTCTGGACATTTTCAGAAATGTGTGAGACCTAGCAAAAACCCTCTTTGGGTCCCTGAAGAGTCAGTCTCCTAGAAGAGAGAGTCAGTACTCCTAGGCTATGGGTATCCTTGCTGGTTATTAGAAACTGCCAAGAGAAACTTGACCATTACCATTGCTGAGCTATTAACATTAGTGAAAATTTCACAAGGAGGGAAACTATTTCTCCTCAGGACAGCATCAGGCATGGTCTAATTGACAGTCTCATTTAACTGCAGTTTGGGACACTAAGGGGAAATGAAGTGTTAGCTTGGTCCACTGCTCACCTAAAGCACAGTTTGCAGGTATGCAAATATTGATGGCCATTATGAAAACTTTACTTGGCTCTGGTACACACATTAAACCAATCTACATTTACATAAGTTTAAAGTGAACTGCCTCAAGTTGAGAAAGCTGTGATGTTTAATCTAGTTTCATCACAGCCCTAGCCTGCTTTCACAATGCAGCTCTCAATCTTGTTTTTCCTGGATGCATGTCATTAAGTTTGAAGTCCTTGTGAGAGCACTATAGATATCCCCACACAACTTTTTACCTCACCTTAATTTGGGGGCAGATATAAATTTTGAGTACATATTTTTTTTAAATTCAGACTTCACTGAAATCAAGGCAGTACTGCTTGACTTTGAATAAAATGTTAGAAAGTCAGAGAAACATATAATCATTTAAAGAGCTCTTACTTTCACAGAATCACAGAATGAGTGAGATTGGAAGGGACCAGCAGAGCAGTCATCAGGTCCAACCTTCCCTGCTCAAGAAGGATCATCCTAGAGTACATTGACAGAATTGCATCCAGGCAGTTCTTGAGTATCTCCAGAGAGGGAAACTTCACATCCTCTCCTGGCAATCTGTTCCAGTGTATGGTCATCTGCACAGTAAAAAAGTTCTTCCTCATATTCAGCTGGAACTTGTCATGCATCAGTTTTTGACTGCTGCCTCTGATCTTATTGTTTGGCACCCCTGAGATGAGCCTGGCTCCCTCCTCGTGACACCCTCCCTTCCTATACTTACATACATTGATGAAGTCCCTTCTCAGTCGTCTTCCCAAGGCAGAAGAGTCCCAACCCTTTGTTGCCCTCTGTTGAACCTGCTCGAGGAGCTCCATGTCACTCTTGTCCTGAGGAGCCCTGAACCAGACACAGCACTCCAGAGGTGGCCTCACCTAGGCTGAGTAGAGAGTCAGGATCACTTCCCTCCACCTGCTGGCAATGCTCTTTCTAATGCACCCGAGGACACCTTTGGCTGTCTTGGCCACAAGGGCTCACTGCTGGCCCATGGACAGCTTGTTGTCCACCAGGACCCACAGGTCCTTCTCCGCAGAGCTGCTTGCCAGCGGTTTGGCCTCCAGCCTGTGCTGGTACTGTAGGACCCTGCATTTGTCTTTGTTGAGCTTCAGAGTTCTTCTCTGCCCTTCTCTCCAACCTGTTAAGATCCTTCTGAATGTCAGCACAACACTCTGGGGTATTGGCCACTCCTTCCAGCTTGGAGTCATCACTGAACTTGCTGCAGAGGCATCTGCCTCTCCCCCAAGTCACTGATGAACAAGTGAAACAATACTGGACCCAATATTGACCCTTGGTAGACCGCTAGTGACAAGTCTCTAACTAGACCCTCTTCTACTGATTTTGTCCCTCTGGCATGTGTCATTCAACCAGTTCTCAATCCACCTTGCTGTCCACCTATCCAGTCCAGACTTCCTGAGTTTACCTATGAGGACATTGTGAGAAGCAGTGTCAAAAGCCTTGCTGAAGTTGAGGTAGACAATACACACTGCTCTCCCCTCATCCATCCAGGTAGTTTTCTCATCATGGAAGGCCATCAGGTTGGTCTAGCATGATTTGTCTTTAGTGAATCCACGCTGACTAGTCCTGATCTCTGTTTTGTCACCCTTGTGTACAGAGATGGCCTCCAGAATGAGACACTCCATCACGTTTCCACAAATTTTGTTATCAGTTCTTTCCAGGATCCTCCTGGACAATTTGTGCTTCACTGTTTTTCTTCTCTAGCAAATGTCAGACTCATTAAAGTCCCCCTCAAGAACCCATGCTTGTGCCTTTGAGGCTGATTCCAGCTGTCTCTTGATGATCTCTTTGACATTTTTCTTCTGATCAGGTCACCTGTAGCAAACACCTGAAAAAATGTCAGCCTTGCTAGTCTGCAAGTCCACCACCATTCCTTTCTGCTCTTTCTTAAGCAGTGTATAGCTATGCATGACAACAGCCCATCATTCCAGTCATGTGAGGTATCCCACCACCTGTCCATAATCACAGTGAGATCAAAGCCCTGTGACTGCACACAAAAATTCTCCTGTTTTTCCTCCGTACTGCATGCATTGATATGCAGGCACTTCACAGTATCATTGTGTCAATATCCCAGTGGGGGTGCACCAGGTTGCCACACAGGTCTGTCTTGTGGTTATGTCTTTGGCTGCTTGTTATTGATGTAGGTATTTTCCTTAAGCCTCTTTTTGCTACTAGTGTCATCGCTATAGTTCTCCCTGTAACACCCCTTAGCTCTGTCAAGCCTGTCCTCATCTCCATATCCATTTAAAATCTAGTTTAAAGCTCTCTCAATGAGCCCTGATAACTCCTGAGCTAAGACCCTTTATTCCCATTGAGACAGGTAAACCCTGTTAGTTGCCAGTGGGCTCAGTGTTGTATAAATTTACCCATGATCAAAAAATGCCAAAATTCTGCTCATAACACCAGTCTCAAAGACAGGTGTTCATCTTCACGATTTTCTTGTTTCTTTCCCCCTCATTCTCTGTAACTTGCAGGAAAGGAGAGAACACAACCTATGCTGCAGTTGTCCCTGACTAGGTGTCCCAAGGCGCTGAAGGTCTCCCTTGGTTCTCCACAGCCTTCTTGTTGAGACCTTTTTGATGTCTATGAGAAAAAATAGTAGAGGATAGAGTAGGTTGCACCAGGCTGGGAAGTTTCTTGATGATTTCCCTTTCCCAAGCCCCAGGACAGCCACATACTTTCCTATGGGTTGGGTCTGGTTGGCATATCAGGCCCTCCATTCCTCTCAAAAGGGAGTCACCAATGACTAGTACTCTATTTTTTTTTTTTCCTAATTGGGGAGATCATGATGCAGAAGGTAGGCTGCTCTGCCCTGGGCAACATTTCCATCCCAAAAGAACCTTCATCCACTGTCTCATTTCCTGAGTCCTGAGATTCCAGGGCCTTGTATAAGGGCACATATGGAGGTGAGCAAGGCCTGGAGTAGAAACACCTGCCACCGTAAGCAGAAACCCTTTTCCACATCCCCTCCATCAAGGTAGAAAGAATGTAGCTTCCTTCTACCTTGTGGTGAGAGGGTAGGGGACCCATTGCTATCTGTGAAGTGGATGGTGGGTGCATTTGTCTAAGGCATGGTAGAGTGCAGTTCCATCAGTCAATCTCTTCCTTGGTCTCAAATACTTCTTAGATTTTCTCCTTCATCTTTGTAGCTCAGAACTGTTGTTTTGTACTGACCATATGGGAAATTTAAGTCTTTACTCTTGGACCATTATTTCATTACACATCTAATAAGCATGTAGGAGCAAATTAGATGTCTAACTCAGATGAAGGTGACTACTTGGTCTGAGGACAGGAAATTGTAACAAGAAGAGGTGAACTGTGCTTAACATAGTTCTTCTACTGTACTTTTTTATACATTTCTATTCTCTTTCTATAAAAATTGTAGAATCTGGATTTATGCTCAGAAGGGTTATTTGGTCCTGTAGTGTTAGCATTTTTACATGCATATGCAGATGGTCTTTCGTAGTTCATTCAGCCTTTGCACCTGTTACACCTTGCACGTGTTGTCAGTGAAAGCCATTATAGCAGAGAACATATCACACTTCCTTCCAGGGCAAATCCAGGGAGACACACGGAATGCTTTCTGTCGCCTAATAACTGATATTAACTTGATCTACAGACATTTCATCCAGTTATTAATGTCTCACCTTGTACCTAAAGTTCAGCCCAGTTTACACTGTCACAATCTTTTTTTGCAGTTCTCTAGCTAGTGCATGAATGTAAAACTGTATGGGACATAACTGACTGTTGTTGGAACAGATGTTTCACATTTACCTTTACAAACAGGTGAAACTTGCCTGCATCCACCTGGTTTTGTGCAGGTCAGCAGATTAATTGTAACTTCACTTATGATTGCATTAGAAGTTAGAGGGGTTTCTGCCACAGCTGATCCTGACGATAAGAGAGGAACTCAGGAGACATTTTCTGGGTTGTGAGCAGATCCAAGCAGGAGGCAGGAACTCCTCCAGTTTATTTACAAAAGAAACTTATATACCTCCTATAATGTCCATCCATTGGAGGATTAAAGTTCCACCTTTCAATTCCACTGGCCAAACTAACTGTCCGTTACCTTTCCTCCTCCCATCTAGAAATATGTAAACAAGGAAAGACAGTTAGCAAAACATGGCCAATGTTTACATTAGCAAGCATGAGAAAGCTGCACATTCTCTTTCAATATGAGTACTTGACATACAGGAAAAAGCTCATGGCAACAGGTTTCCCCTATAGTTAATTTGTAATAACATCTGTTGACAGCTGCTTTGGTATCCTCTGGGCCTGACATTGGTCTGAATTTAGGCTTCAGGCTCTGCCAGTGTCTGTGTGAAAGGCAAGCAAACAACTGTCTCATGTTAGCCTGAGAAATCTAAAGGAGTAATTCAAACAAACCTTGGGAAGTGAGAAACCATCTGCAGGTGGTGTTTTTTCCAACATGTTTACTGGAAAGAAATGTTTACAAAAGGGTGTAGACGCTGAATAACCAATCATGTTCTTTGTACCGAACTACTCTATAAAAGTAGACTTTATAAGAATAAAGTTTGCTACCATCTTTACCATCATGGAGAAGAATCCTGTTGTTACTTCTGTGCCATCCGAAATCCATAACAACAGTATCCTGCATGTCTCAGGAGAAAAACAGGCACCTTAGAACACTATGAAAGCAGATGTGGTCTTTTAACTCTGCAAAATGTGATAAAGGCTTTAAGGCCTGAGTGTTAATTGTTATGATTGTAGGATAAAGTTACGTATTTGAGAGCTACAGTAGCAGAAACATTTCAGCTTTTTGAAAATTTTCCTAGGCTTTTTTTTCTTCATTTTCATATATGGAAAATAGATCAGGCCAACACACTGGAGAAACATCTGGCAAAAGTGCAAAGGGAATACCTTTTTAAAAAGTTTAGAAAATCTGTAAAGCAATCTCCATAGGGAGGAAGCTAAACCATGGTGCTATTTGTGGGAAACTGCAAGGATGAGTTTTGAGACCACTTAAAAGACAGGCAATTTTCAGCAATACCAACTTAAGTTGCTGTCTACAAATAGATTGTGTGATTTTCCCTGATTGAGGTCCAAATTACATTTTTAAAACATGTTAATGTATTGTCCTTGTTTTGGTTGGGACAGTAAATTTTCTCACATTTGCCATGAGGAGGGTAAAGGCTAGACAGTGTGGGCATGTTTAGGTTTATTCTATGCTGCTCACATCATCTCTGGGAGGCATGAGTTCATGCAGAAGAAAAAGCCAATATGCAGCAGAAGAGTGACAATTTATTTTTATCCCTTGGGAATCCTTTATCCCTTATCCTTTTTATCCTTTGGGAGAAAAGTGACAAATAGAGTAGTGTGGTCAGTGCAGTCCAGGTGTGGTTGGTGTAGTCCAGGCAAAGTAGAGTGGTCAGTGTGGCACAGAGAGTCCAGCCTGGGGATTTGTTCATCGTAGTTTTTTGTTGTCTAGGGCTCAGGGGAAAGGAGGGAGTGGCTGCAGTGGTGCTTGCCCTTTTCTCCTTTATCTCAGAAGGCTGCATGTCACCATTGGGCTGTGGCAATGTCCACTATTTTCTCCCTTGTCTTGGGAAAATACACATGACCATTGGGCTGCAAGTATCATTCTCCATTTTGTCCTTTGTCTCAGGAAATGCTGCATGACAATCAGGACTGCAGTACCATCTACCTCTTTCTTCTTTGTCTCAGCAGATGGTAGTGGAACCAAGTAACTGAGATCCCTGTTCTGGAATGAGGGCATTGGCAACAGGTTTGGAAAGAGAACAGAAACTCAACCTCTGGAGGTGAGTCCTGTCAAGCATGAAGGAAAGGTATTCTCTTAAGGATGAACTAATAGTGAACCCAAGTTGGTGGAAGGCCATGGAGAAAGGCGTCCAGTACCTGAGAGAATTGGATGTGCTGGAGGAAATCTGTAAGGTTTCAAATAGCAAGAAGTCCACTGTAGATCTAGATCCAGTCCAGCTTACACAATCCATGTGGCCAAAGTTTGTATAGAGTACACTATTTTCATATACCAAATCATTGACATTGATGTCAATGAGAGAAGGAGCATAAACCTTGCTTCAGGTGATTACTCAACTTTGAAATATGATGATCATCTCTTTTTCTCCCTCCAACCTGCATCTTGGCTGTGAAAAGACTGTACAAGACTGTGGACAGATTTGAAAGGCTTGAACAAGCTATAGAGAAAATGTCCCATGTCCCTGCCAGTATGGACCAGAGTCTCTGCCACTGGGAGAATGTACCCCCCTGCTGGAGAGAGCAGTACACACCGTGAGGTAACCTGCACTTTTACCTACATGACCACAGAGAGGACATGAGAAAGTGGAATGGAACACCCATCTCTGCCCCAGAAGCACAGGTATGTGAGTTGAGAGAAAGGGTAACTACTACAGGAAATTCTTCAAGGATAAATGCCACTCCATTTTCCAGAGTCCTCAGACAGAATGGAAGGATGTTATTTCTGACTGTCTTGAAGGGATCTCCAGTTCATATTTACAGGAAATGAGCAATAAGTTCTATGACAAGAACTACAGGAGCCCTGTCTTCAGTTTGCTAGGAGAAAGGGATAATTGGATCTATTGGACTGTGTTCATCCAATGGCCTGGCACATCGGACCCTCAAGAGTATAAGGCTTTAGTTTGCACTTGCACAGATTGTTCCCTGGGGCCATCAAGATCTGTAGGGGCATAATCTATCTCTATTTCTGGGATGATAAGAGGATCCCAACAGCTGAGAATACGTACTGGAAGCTGTAGTGAGCCTGATTTGGAATGAATGGCAAAATTACCCCATTCTGACTGGTCCAAAGACTCCATGCACCCTTGGCATAGATTAACTCAGGAGAGGGTATTTAATGGATCCAAGAGGGTATCATTGAGATTTTGGGATAACTGCTGTGGAGACAGAGGAGATTAGACAGCTGAACACCTTGCCTGGTCTATTAAAGGACCCTTCTGCTGTAGGACTGCTGAGGATGGAAGAACAAAAGGTACTGATCACTACACAACAGTGCATCATCAACAATACTGCACCAACCAGGGCTCTGTGACCCACATCCATGAGATGATTCATGAACTGGAGAGCCAGGGAATGGTCAGTATGACTCTTTCACCCTTCAATAGCCCCACATGGCCAGTGTATAAGTCCAATGGAGAGTGGAGACTGACAGTGAACTATCATGGCCTGGACAAGGTCACACCACTACTGAGTGCTGCTGTCACGGACCTGCTGGAACTTCAGTCCAAGGCAGCAAAGTGATGACACTATAGACAATGCCAATACATTTTTCTCCATTCCTTTAGCAGCAGAATGAAGGCCACAGTTTGCTTTTGCAATGAAAAGGCATCCTGTACACCTGGAACTGACTGTCTCAGGGTGGAGACACAGCCCCACTATTTGCCATGGACTGATGCATACTGTACTGGGAAAGGGAGGAGCTCCAGAACACTTGCAACACATTGATGACATCATTCCATGGGGCAGTTTTTGCTGAAGAAGGTTTTGAGAAAGGGAAGAAGATAATCCAATCCTTCTGAAGGCTGATTTTACAATAAGGCAAAGTAAGATCAAGAAGCTTGGCCAGGAAATTCTGCTTTTAGCATTAAAATGCAAGATGGATGTTGTCAGATTATAATCCACATGGTCAGCAAAATAGCAGATTTGTCCCCTGTCACAGTACAGATACTCTGTAGCTGGACAGATAAATCTGGCTATAATAAGAAACCCAATTTGTATCTCCTGGATGATAAATAAGTCCCTGGGTGAACAATCATAGGAGAGATTTAAACTCAAACAGAGACCTCAGCCAATCTCTTACAACCCTCAGTGCAGATGTCTCGTTGGCCAGGGGGCTGGGCAGTGTTAAGACCCAGACCAATCAGTTGTCTAGGTCTGGGAGTTTTGAACTCTCTATATAAGAAGGTTCCGAACAGTAAAACAGGCTGTTTGTCTTACAATCAAGAGGACTCAAGTCATGATTTCTGTCTCCAACCTACGACAGCATGTAACAGTCTCCCACCAACTTTCCAAGAAGGAAACAAAATTTCCTTGGCCCTGTGGATTTTTGAAAGATGCATATTCCAAATTACAGTCAGATTATAAACCATTTCTATGAAGTGACCTGGAAGAAGAATTTCCAGTGCAGTCCTGAACAACAACAAAGTTTGTAACAAATTAAACAGGAGATTGTTCATGCAGTAGCCCTTGGGCCAGTCAAGACAGGACAAAATGTGAAAAGTGTCCACTACACTGTAGCTGGGGAGAATGGTTCTTCCTGCAGTCTCTGGCAAAAAGGTATCCTGGGAGACCTGAGGATGAGCCCTGGGGTTCTGGAGTCAGGAATACAAAGGATTGTTCATGCAGTAGCCCTTGGGCCAGTCAAGACAGGACAAAATGTGAAAAATGTCCACTACACTGTAGCTGGGGAGAATGGTTCTTCCTGCAGTCTCTGGCAAAAAGGTATCCTGGGAGACCTGAGGATGAGCCCTGGGGTTCTGGAGTCAGGAATACAAAGGATACAAGGCCTGTAACAAGCCAATTTAAAAAGCGATGCGGGTGGCTTATGAAGGGGTTTGAACTGCCTCATAAGTGATTGGCACTGAAGCACAGCTTCTTCTGTCACCCCAACTGACACTGCTGGGCTGGAGGTTCAAAGGGAAAGTCCCCTCCACATGTCATGCCCACTGATGTAACATAGACTAACTGGATCACACTGATCACACAGAGAGCTTGCATAGGAAACTCCAGTTGTCCAGGGATATTGGAATACATCATGAATTGGCCCCAAGGTGAAAATGCCAGACTACACTATTCATGTAGTGAATTCTACTGAGTTGTCCTAATGCATGAAGACACTCAAATCTGTAGAGATTCTGCAAATACATGCAGAGAATTCCACCAAGGAAAGACAAAGTAAGTTTGGAGAAGAAGTAGATACACAGTCCAATATTGAACTATGAATTAAAAACTATAACTCTGGGTCTTATGCTGAGAATACATATGGCTATGTTGGAAAGGGGAAACCTGAGAATTGCCCCTGAAGGTCTTGGCGAGGTAAACCTTGGCTCTTCACCTTTCAGTGCTAATTGAACTGGGACAATTTAGTGTTGGAACTCTGGTAACTGAGAGTTTTAGACCTTCTGTGCTGATAGGCAGTGACCCCCAAGAAAAGACTGCATTTGACCTGAGGCCATGGAGAAGGGTTCCAAAATTGAATGATAGAACTGGGATTACAGGCATGTAATTTGTATAGAAGTGTGTAATATCACATAGTGGAAAACTTAGAGTTGAAGGTTTTAGAATATTGTAATATATTTATATAAAGCAAGATGGAGGTTTTAGGGTGGAGGCTAGTCCTTTTTCGCCTTCTTCTTCATGGGTTTAGGTGGCATTTTTTAATTGGATAGAAATTTCTGCATTGCAGGCTGGTTGGTTGGTTATTGGGTTAAAAGTAAAAATAATTTAGGTGTCATTTCTTAATTGGACAATTTATCCTTCAAATGCCTTGTAGACAGAGATACGGCTCCATTTTTAGTTTGCTAGCTTGAAGTGCTGTAGAACTCACAGCTTTTGAGACTGTAATATAGATAAGAATTAATAAACATCTGAGTCCAAACAAGAAATACTGTCTTGTTCATTTAATCTTGACTCTGGCAAAAAGAAGATAAAACACAAAAATTTAGCTCCTGCATCCCATTTCTCTTCTGCCTGATATTTAAATAAAAATTAGTTAAAGGAAATTACTAATCAAGTACATGTCTTCCAAATCAAAGGTGGCCCAACTTTCTAGCCCTTTACTTGATCAATCCAAATTCATTAAGAAACTTTTCCTCTCTCCATATTTACATGCAGTTACAGTGGAAGTGCTTCCTACTTTCAGAAGCCTTCAGTAACTTTCTGAAATCATAGGGCTTCTGGGTTCACCATTGAAATGAAAGAATATTTCCTAATTAGCAATAAGTGTTGAAGTTAGGTTCTGCTTTCTCCTGAAGACTCCACAGATGGTTTTCTGTGGCGCTGGATGCAAACACCACAACCTCTTTCCAGTCTTCAGTCTGGAAAATACTTTACAACTGCAGAAGATGCCATGAGAGCTGCTACACTGTTCCTAAATACTAGCACATTTTTGCATGTCTCATAAATCACATTTAGCACCAATGAATGTATATCAGTATCAATAACTGTTTTCTACATCACTTGAGTGTATGGGGAAGACTAGGAACAAACACTACAAATGCAAGAACAAATTTGAACTTTAAATTCACAAATTAAAATCTGGACTGTTCATCTGGAGTCTGAATTAAAGACAAAGAGGTAAATACAGACAATTTAGGCTGGGACAGGTGACCTGGGAAGAGTATAGAGATGAAGCACAATTGAGTAAGGATGAGGTGAACAAGTCCAAGGCTAAGCTGTAACTGAATCAGTTAAGGGTTGCAAGAAATAACAGGAAGGGCTTCTACAGGAATGTTAAACAGAAAAGCAAGAACAATGAAGATATGCACCCCAATCTCCCCAGCCAATAAGCAATGCTTGAAAGCTGGTAACAGATGAGAAGGCTGAGATACTCTCTCTTCCCACACTTCCCAAGTGGATGGACAGTAGGATGGGGACTGGGGGAAAAAAGATCCTCTCACTGTAAATAAAAACCAACTTCATGGCTATCTGAGGAACCTGAATGTACATAAGTCTATGGGACTGTGGTGGTGTATCTGTTTCCCCCCCAGGCCTCGCTAAGATTGGAAAAATTCTTGCTAGGCCTTGGCTTTGAACAGTACCTGGGCTGAGCTCTTCTTGAGCTTATCAGAAGTACTGTCTGCTCTCAGGAACTTGTGCTGTCTAATAATGAGCTTTTGGGGTTTTTTTAATCAACAGCCTTTTGAAACTTTTTGCCTGAACAACAACCTAAGTGGAATAATATTTTTGTTCCCAATCTTTCAAAGTCTCTGACCTGAAGCATGGCCAGGTTGAAACATTGTTATGACTAAAGCCCACTCTCTTGCAGACTTATAAACAGCAGTCCAAAATGAGACTGAGCTCTTCTGGACTGCAGCAGCTGTAACCAGCAAAGTTCCTCTAAAAGCCTCTCAGAGCCAGCAAACTCTCAAGTTTGTTGTACTCAGAGAATCGCCAAACAGTGACTGATCCTGGGATGATACTCCCATTCCTTGAGGATCAACCCTTTGCCTGCAGAGAAGATGCAAAGACATCTCAACTGAGTATTTCACTACCTTAGAGGGAAATTTTTAACAGGTACCTTGTAGAAACTTTTTATATCTGTATGCATACAAGTGTGCACGTTATATCAAATGTGGGAGAAATGCTGCCTTCCAAGATTCTTAGGTACTTTAAGCTTATAAGCTAGGCCTTAAGTAAGTTACTGTTGTGATGTAATAAACCCTATATGCGTCATTCACTAAATGGTTTAACTGAAGCTTTAAGTTAGATGCTCAAGTGCTGTTAAGCCTGAGTTAAATGCTGTTACATTTAAGTAGTGTTAAGTTAAAGTGCCATTGCACCTTTAGGCTTTTTATCCTTTTTTTATCCTTACCCTTTCTATTGTTTTGTCTCCTCTCTCCCCTCTCCCCACACCTCCACATAGATAATTTTGGGATTATTTTGGTTTAGATTAATTGACTTGGATTTTTGCTTGCTTTTCCTTGGTATGACTTAACCATCTAATGAACTTGCTAATGAACTTCGTCATGCTGTCACTTTTATATTAAACCTGTTTTTACTGATACTTTTGCCAGTGACTCTTTAAGAGACTTGAAACACTCATTTATGAAGAGATGCATTCCAGAGGCCTGAGAGAATTGACTAATGTAGTTGCTAAGGCACTCTCCATGATATTTGAAAAGTCATGTCAGTCAGGTGAAATCCCAGGTGACTAGAAAAAAGGAATCATTGTATCCATCTTTAAAAGGGATACCTTTTAAAAGAAAAGATAACACGCGTAACTACTGACCTGTCAGCCTCTGTGCCTGGGAAGATCATGAAACAGATCCTTGTAGAAGCCATGCTAATACACATGGAGGACAGTGTGAAAAATATGGGATGTTAATTCATGTTCTTATGGGTTATGACATATTAAAACTATGAAAATCACTGTATATATGTTATATGAGAATATAAGTTTCAGTCTGCCTTGAAAATTTGCTAAGACAAAAAGCAGGCACCACCCTGGAATTTAACATTTAGAAAGGAGACAAAGGATTTACAGAAAACCGGCCATCTCCTCAGCATCAAGAGAAGACACATTAAGATAAGCTATCAGTCTTCTCCTCCCTGGATGGCAGAGTCGTCAGATCATTATCTTCAGCCAACATCCTCATTCGAGCATCGAGCATCGAACACCACCATTAGAGGATCATCATCATCCACATCTCCGGAGATGAACTTTTACCATTCGTAAACCTGGGCATCTATACACTCACGGGAAACCAGAAACTGACACCTCGCAGGAGAGGAGAAACTCTTTTCAGCTAAGCCGGGAGAGACTATGAATTTGAATAATTAGCTTGGAAACAAAAGGACTATGAGGAAATTTTTGCCAGAGGCAAAATAAAATGTATAAAAACTAAGCCCCGAACAAGGCCAGTTTGTGAACTCAGGGGGGATGGCAGTTGGCCAGGTACTGCGTCCAGGTTCACCCTTGATGATTCCTGGGTAAAATCGTCAAGTATCTCCACTGTGGGTGGTTTTGTCGAAATTCTGTAATTCGATCCTTTTTTTTAATAAACCAAAAATTATAATTTTAATTGGACTACTGTATTGGCATTTCTAACAACAGGGAGATGATTTGAGACAACCAGAATGGCTTCACCAAGGAAAAGTCCTGCTTCACCCACTTAGTATCCTTTGATGGAGTGACTACACCAGTAGACAAGGGAAGGGTTACAGATGTCATCTATCTAGACTTCTATAAAGCCTTTGACACTGCCACAACATCCTTCTCTCTAAACTGGAGAAAGATGGTTTGATGAATGGACTATTGTATCAATAAGAAATTGCTTGGATGAAATGATACAATTGCTTCTTATTGTATCAATAAGAAATTGCTTACATCCAGAGTCAATGGCTCAGAGTCCCAGTGGACAACTTTGACAAGTGGTGTCCTTCAGTGGATATTGGGACCTGTGTTATTTGATATCTTCATTAAAGACACGGACAAAGGGCTCAAGATAACCCTTACCAAATTTGCAAGTGACACCAAGATGAGTCATGTGGCTACCATATCTGAAGCATAGGATGCCATCCAGAAGGACCTAGACAACCTCAAGAATTTGGCCCATAGGAATCTCATGAGGTTTAACAAGATCAAATGCAAGGTCCTGCATCTGGGTTGAGGCAACCCCTGGTATCAATGCAGGCTGTGGGGTGAACAGATTGAGAGAGCCCTGCCAAGAAGGGGATGCTGGTGGATGAGAGGCTGGACATGATCCAGTGAAGTGTGCTTGAAGCCAAAAAATGAATACAAATGTGTCCTTGGCTGCATCAAATGAAATGTGGCCAACAGAGTGAGGGAGGTGATTGTGCCCCTCTGCTTTGCTTTGGTGAGACCCCACCTGGAGTGCTGCATGCAGCTCTGGGGTCTCCAGCACAGGAAGGACATCAACCTGTTAGAATAAGTTCAGAAACACTGAGATCATTAGAAGGATGGAGCACTTCTCCTATGAGGAAAAGCTAAGAGAATTTGGTTTCTTCAGCCTGAAGAAGAGAAGGCTTCAGAGCAACCTAAATGTGGCCTTCCAGTACCTGAAGGGATCCTACAAGAAAGATGGAGAGGCACTTTTTTCTAAGAGCATGTAGTGACAGGATAAGGGAGGATGGCTTCAAACTGAAAGAGAGTAGGGTTAGATTAGATATTAGGAAAACGTTCTTTACTGTGAGGTTGGTGAGGCACTGGAACAGGCTGCCTAGGGACGTTGTGGATACCCCATCCTTGAAAGTGTTCCAGACCAGGCTGGACAGAGCTATGAACAACCTACTGAAAGGTCTCCGTCTCCATGGAAGGGGGATTAGCACTAGATGGTCTTTAAAGTTTCTTCCAACCCAAGCCATTCTACAATTCAGTGTTTCACTGAAATATGCATTCGCATAAGCCAGAAAACACCTCTTTTTTTAATTGTTGGTACCCAGAACAGGGGACTTTCTGAAGCTCACTCAACCTTGATACACCAGAATTAATTACTTTTTCAACTTTCAACATTTGTGGAAAATAAATCTTGTTATTCATATGTGAATATGTGTTCTCATGTGTGTGAAAAACCTTGATCCTATGAAAATGTTCCATGATTGTTCCCAGCATACTGAATTGTCTTTCCTGTCTCTAAGACATAGCTGCCCCATCAGCATCTGTACAAATTACTGATCGTTGACTATAAAGGTAAATATTTCAACTAGTGCCATTGAAATATCAAAGGAAAATCTTTTTTTTAATACACCTGTAAACTCCTGTAACACTGAATCACTTTGCACGTTGTAGAAAGGGCAACAAACAAAAAAACCTGAGGTGAGAAAGATTTCATTTATACTTGTTTTCTAGCCAAATGCAATAGACTTTTCCACAGCTTGCTCATAGGAGAGCCCAGTCCAGACCTGCTTGTCCCTTGCAGAGCAGCACTGACCCCTCCCTATATAGCGTCTCGACATTGTGCAGCATTTCAAGACAATAACCATCAGATGGCAGCAGCACACAAACCACTAGCTATTTCCAAAGCCTGGCACAGTTCAGTTTTTAACCATGTCCTTCTGCAAATTTTATTTTTCAATAATATTTTGACAGACAATAGGTAAATAAACCATCTTATTATAATTGTTATATTTGAAAGCAAATAATACACTTCAAAATGCACCAGATGCAGCAAAAGCTCCTCCTCTCATTCAAGTGAGCTATGATATTTGTCAGTCCCCTGTTCCCTTTGAATTGAAGAGGAATTTCCTGTCAATCATCTTACACAGTGTGACTAGGTGAAAATATATTCCAAAAATCTCTATGAAATGCAATTTATATTATTAATTGTGCCCCACTGTACTGGTAGATGCAGTATAGATTCAACAAAAGAATGGTCTATGCCCAGAATACAAGTTTACAAGGTGAACAAAATCTGGTTCCTCTGAAGCATTTCTTCTGCTTGGCTAAACTACAGCTCTCATGTAGTCTGCAATGTTCTTCTCCCCAGCACTTTGGGTACCACTGACATATGGAGGACTTCAGGTATACTTTTCTTTTTGTGAGGGTGATGCCAGACTCATTGTGAAAAAGAGGGGAAAGCCCTGCACTTCCCATGACTGCAGCCACCCCAGGTGGGACACAAGGGAAGGTATGCTGCACACAAAGACCTGAGAAAGGGCCAGAAGGCACATATGTCATTTGACAGCTACTGATATTTTGCTTCATCTCCTTTTTCAGCCTGCAATTCTTTACGTGGTTATCATTGGGGTCTGCCTGTCACAGTCAACATTAGCAGGAGACACATACTTCCAGGGGCACTAGGAGTGCACACACACTGTGCTTCATGTCCTCCTGTGTGGCCTCAGGTTCCTCATCCAGTGCCTGTCTGCCTGCAGAGCTCCAGGAGCCCACGTTCCCAAAGAACGACATTTGCCTAGATGGTCTCCAGATACTAGCCATAAGCACTTCAGAGAACCAGGTCATGGAGCATTAAAGAAAAAAATTGCGCTGGCTCAGTGCATAACAGAACTATGTAGCAAGTTTTGCACCAAATTTAAGGCAAGCTTTTGGCTAAAGATTCACTGTATATTATGGTTATGTCTGGCATGCTCATGGCACAGCACAGCCAGCAGCCAGAGCATAGCAGTGTGGAGTGCTGCCCAGGTTGCAAAAACTGTATGAAAAGCAGCATAAAGAGCTCTCCAGTGTGGTGGCTAGTCTGCCACTAGAACCTGCATTGTATGTTAGCATATTCAAAGGTGGTGCAAGTATTTGCAGGCTAAAAACTAGCTGCCTATTTCAGTCGGTGTCTCAACAGCAGGTATAAATATACCTCTTCATGAAGTGCCTGGAACTGGTGGATGGATTGGTTTGCTCTCCTTCACTCTTTTGCATTAAAGGTTTTCCTGAGCTAGTGTGTAGAAGCCTTACAGAGGAACTGAACTAGCTAATAACAATCTGTAAAGCTACTCAATAAAGAAAAAAAAAAAGGGGTTGTTTCCCTTCCTCCCTACCCAAATCATAGATTAATATGGGGAAGAGAAGCAAGTTCTCTACCATGTACATCACCCAAAAGGATGTCATTTCTACCACTAGTCAACCATCCTGTGCCTCTCCAGAGAGGGTAAGATTTGCTGTCTGCGGGCATTGGTGGAAGAGGTTCACCATCCAGAAGGTCAGTCCTTTGCCTCTTTCAAGTATATCCCCACTACAATTTGGTCCACAACTGTGGAAAATTTGTTGACACAGTGGATGGAGCTACAGAAAGAGGTCATATTAGCTTTGGTAATGCAGACTGACACTGAATCTCCCACACTGCAGCTGCCAACTGCTAGGTTCAGGGGCAAGGTGTCTGCCTATTTCGCAAATCAGAGCTTCCCATGATCTCCTGCCTGTCCTACACAAGAAAACATTGCCTTAGAAAGGGTAAAATATAAATGAGTGTTGCAGGTTAGAATTTTTCCTAGTTTTATTCTTTCTCTGAGGGAATTTTCTCCCATTTTTTGCCTAAGAAATTATAACTATGACATTTAAGAGACCTGAGATGTGGATGGGGGGAGGAAGAGGAGGAGGGGGAAGGGTGCAGTTTGCTGCTGTCTCTTAACTCGGCGGCCTTCTCTTGGGAAGTGCAGAGATTCCATGAGATTTTGGCTGGAGGGTGAAGGGCTGGGCTTGGCCCTCACTCACTCTCACTCTTGTGATCAGAGGGGAGACAGTCATGACCTTGGTGCCGGGCTGCTGCTGCAGGGGCAATTTGCTGCCACTGCGGATTTCTGTCCTGCACAGCTTCTCCTTACCATGGGTGAGCCTTTGCTCATAAAAGCAGCTGTTGACGTGGGACCTTTCCAACATCCTATCTCACTGGAAAGGACCCTCACCATCTGCTCGGGTACCACAGGGAAAAATCTGCGACTCCACCCCCTCCCCCCTATTGAGGGCACATCTCCCCAGCTGCTTGTGGGAGCTGGGCTGCTACGCCCAGAAGCACTGTTTTCTGTTCCTGCCTTGGGCTTTTTGTTACCCTTTAACCCAGCATCCCCTGAGGATACTGGCACCACTTGGGAGTTTTTGCTACACTTTGTTTGCCACCCTGGATGTTCTTGCTTCTGCTGTACCAGCCTGTTGCTCCAAGATTCCTGTTATAATCCATGTAAAAACCCAGACAGGCACTGAGACCTGCTGCTTCCCATGAGTTTGTAAAGGAAGCACCTTTCTATTTTTTCCCCCAGCAGCACTGCCATTAACGAGGGGAGAGGCAGCTGGGCTCGCACCACAGCGCCCCCTGCCGCCGCAGCAGAATCACTGCACCCGCCCTGCCCAGCCAGGAGCCAGCAGCGCCCCTGCTGGCTGTGACCGGAACCGCAACAAAGGGGAAAGTGCCTGCAGCCGAGAGAAGGCTGCCACTGGGTTTGTGGTTCTGTCTGTTGTTGCTGCTGTTGTGGTTGTTCAGTCGCCTTATTTTACATATATATTCTAGTAAAGAACTGTTATTTCTTTTCCTGTATCTTTGCCTGAAAGTCCCATAATTTCCAAGTTACAATGTTTTGGAGGGTAGGGGGTCATATTTTCCATTCCAGGGGAGGTTCCTTCCTTCCTTGGCAGGCACCTGTCTTTCAAACCAAGACAATGAGTAATCTATGATCTGAATTTGTCAGAAAGAGAGAACACTATAGTCAATTCTCTGAGACAAATCATGTTTCTGCAGTCTGGGAGGCTGGGAGCAGTGAGGAATCTAGTCAAAACATCAAACTGTGGTCATTTTGATAGCAGTCTATTATCATCCCTCAGCTAATGAAACAGCTTCAAACTTTGCCGGGTCCTCCTCCTAGTTTGCCTTTAGAGTCAGTATCACATCCATCTTATTTCCACTGAGCTTCAGACGACAGTCTTTAAATCAGACTTGTACCACTGCATTTGGGAGTTGTGTGATGGTTGTATCCGCTTCTGATGAAAATCAGAGGTAGACCTGAGTGTCATCCTACATGGCAGATCACTTTACACCACAACTGCTTCCAATACCACCCGCATAGAGATAATGAATAAAAAATAAGTGATCACAGGGAACCTCATAGGTGTCTCTGCAACAGAAACCTCCTCAAAAAAGGGAGGATCACTTCCAGCAACCTTTACTCATTTGACAAAAATGAGTGAAAGATCCTGTTATGGTTTAGGAATAATATTCCCCAATTTAATGTTCCCCCCGAAACATCCTAGACCACACGCTGCTCACTCATTTACCCTCAGACCTCTTGAGACTGGATGGAGAGGAGAAATGGAGGCACAAAAAGGTAAAGACCGTGGGTTGAGATAAAAAACACTTTACTAGAAACAGCAACGAAATAAGAAAACCATCAGTAACAACAATACTAATAGTACAGTGTCCTGGGTTACAGGATGGGGTGTAACCAAAGTATGTATTCTACCACCATCTACAATACCTTCTGATGAACTGTTAAGATAGGTGGAGCAGTGTTTCTTTATCTTTACCATGACTCAACTGTGGTAACTCTCTCTGGGGAAGTAGCAGCACCACCCACCCTGGGTGGGGGAAGGGGGGATCATCTCTGCTAACAGACCATCAAGGACTCCCCAGAATGACTCATGGAATTAAATCATCCATTGTGAAATTCCCTGCCCTGTGGGAAGTACCAGACATTCCTGCCTATATAATCTGGGCATGGGACACCAGAGGACACCTAGAGGACAAGAATTCTCCACTACCAATGCTGGACCTCCAGAGAAGGACCAGGCCTTTCCACAGGACCACCATTTTTGACAAGACCTCATCCATCACTTCAATGGGACTGCAACCACCATTCAATTGGGCTGCTACCGCCACCCTGACCAACAGGGTGACTGACTCTTTTGGTGTAGGCCAGTGTTTCTGTCCTATTGCCTTCATTGTGACTTTCCTAGTAAATTGGAACTCCATCTTGAAATCTCTCACAAAGCATTTGTGTGGAGTTAATTCCTCTCCCCCTGGTTCACCTTCAAGCCAGCACACAGAGTATACAATATGGGCGCAAAATTCACATGGGATTGCTCACCATGCAGAACTGCAGATCTTGGTTCCATCCAACTGCACACCTTGCACACCCTAACAACACTGGAAAAACCCTAGCCCTCTCCATGCCCTCTGCACATGTCTTGAGGTGGTATCCAAATAACCCCAGGTCCGGCCTGTGTCCCTCCTTGCTGCTGAAAAAAATATCCCTCTCCTAGCCAGAACCAGAACATATCTGTCCAGTCCTGCTAGATCCTGCTACTTCTGGTCAGCAGTGCCCAAAGCAATTGAAAGGCTAGAACAGGTACTAATTTTTGGGTGTTACTTTCTAGATCAAAAATCAATTACAATAACTCTATTTCAATTATAATAGCCATTAAACTCTGTTCAGGGGTCTAAGATTGTCTGGCTTAGTAAGGTTGCCTCTCTCTTGCCAGTGATATTTTCCCAAGAAAAAATGGTAAGTTTTAGCAAGTGGTTGAAGACTACAAGTATGTAGAAGACCTATAGAAGAGGAATCATGTAGAGTTCTCCAGAGCGTAAAAATACATTCAGGATAACAAGGTCCTCTTCTCAGAGCTGTCACCAACACTGAGGTGAACCCATTCTCTCAAAGCATGTGGTGCCATCAGAAAAAGTATGTATGTTCTCAAAAAGCTGCCTCAAAGCCTGAGCTGGACGTGGGGTTTGGATTTTGAATTTTGCAGCAAGGATCAAAATATCAGATGTCAACTGGAACAATTAGTATATCAACATAATGCCTTGAGAGGCTGCCTAGAACAGAGGCTAGATGCTAAAGGAATAAAGTAGGTGTTTATTAAAAAGGTCTTCAAAGAATACACCTTGGGCAGTACAAGAGCCTGGCTGAGGCTGTACACAAGATGAACAACAGATCACACGTTTTCACACTTTTATAAATTTTGGTCCATTTACATATTGGGGTTAATTGTCCAATTACAGCTTCAGGTTGTGAAGTCCCATCCTCTCATATTGCTCTCCTCCATTTGCTGTTGTTTATATCTTTTGATCCTGAAGCTGTAATAGTGTCCTTGGTTCTCAGGTTGGAAAAGGATTGTTTTGTCTTACTAAATTATGAAGAGAACTTGCTAACACTTTATATGAAGTTCAGAGTTATATACCAACGCAGTACAGAATCTGGAAAATATAAAAGCTAAAACTTAAGGCATCAACATAGAGGTCTGTGACTACACAGTTTCTGATACTCCTGTGCTCTGTTGAGGGTATGGGAAGAAAAGGCAGAGACAGAAATAATAGAAGAGGCTTATGTTAAAGGCTATCACTTGATCTAAACAAATCTCTCCTTTTAAAAGTATTTGGTTGTTCTCCTGGATGCCTAAGACATTTTGTGATTCTTTCCCCCTATGATTTAAACAACAGCTTCTGTTTAAGAACAGAAGAACAGGTTCTATAGGTTTCACTGGGCCATCTGCCTTAAGTGTGCAGTTGTTGCATATCCTTTTCCACTAGGATGAATCAGCCTGCTGAAGTAGAACCTGAAGTATGACACACATATGCAACAAAATTACATAAATGTGCAATGACTTTTAGGAATGTTCTCACTAAAAATTGTACAATCTTCTAAAGGCCTTGGGGTGTTGCTAGATTCAAAGACTACAGACAGGGAATCCTCACACCACTGCTGAGTGGCATAACCTTACAGAAACCATTTCAAAAAGCTAGTTATCTTCTTTTCTTTGCTGCCTATCTAGTTCTGGTTAAGGTGACATCACCACATCCTGAATTTCCATTTTATATCCATTGCTGGACGTAGGCATATACAAGTGTGTGAGATACATCAAGGAGGATCGTGTTAAAGTGAAGGAGACAAGGTATTACCAAGAGTTGCAAAAGTAAATTGTTTTTCCAGCAGGACTTCTGCGGGGGAAACAGTCAACCCAAGATGTTTTTGGAGGGGAAAAAAATACAGGAGTTTAAAGTTTGAAGTTTGAAAGTTTGAAGACTCATCATTTCACAACTTTGCTCTTTTCTCTCTTCTTCTTTCTGGAACTTCCCCTCCAGACTTATTCAGTATATAAAATGCATTAAAATGCAGCAACTTCCTCTTAATCCCACTTACAGATACCTTATGTAAGGAAACAGGAAAGAAGAAGAAGGCCTTTACATTCTTCATGTGTATAAGAGGGGAAAAATACAGGCTGTGGCATCATAAAACAAGTGGAGGCAACACAAAGCAGCTAAAGAAGATGTATGTCTCCTTTGTGCCAGGTCACCTGCATAACAGTGCTGCAAAGAGGGATTTATCTACTATGAAGGGAGAATTTAAATTTAGAGACTGTTTTTATTAACCAATGACAAATTTTAACGTAAATGTCAGGTGGTATCAACACAAGAACAGTTAAGGTAGCCTTTTTAAGTTAAGGCTACCAAATTTTGACTGCAGGTTTAACAAGTCTTCCCTTTGTCAGTCTCTTTGCCTTTCCCTTTTCTTTAATATATACTTAACACCAGAAGTCACTGTGTTATACATGAAGGAAAACAGTGTTATGTTTGCACTACAGCAAATATGAAACAGCTGTTCACTTCTTAATATTGAAACCAGAGAAAGGCATATGGAAAATCCTGTACTCTTTAGAGCATAGAAAATGCACATATTTTCCTTCTTGTAATTTTGAAGATATTGCTCCTTCAACTACAGGCAGAATTTACAATGGATAATAAACAGAATTTGCATTCTTGGTACTCATTCAATTAAAAGAAATACCAATTGAATTCTGTGAGTATTGCAATAGTGCCAAACCATCAGAGGAGTTGGCAAGTAGGAAGAGTGAAGGTGTGATAATTGAAAAAATTGCTACTTGATAAGTCCCAGGAGCTAATGTGTTAGCTCAGCACGTGTGGAAGCTGGGACATTCCCAGCCGCTGCAAAAACTACATGTATGTGATCCCCAGCACCACTAGTTGGGACAAGCTATATCACAAGATACTATGTCACGGTGAGCCAGATGGAGGCGGTTACTTGCCTGATTGATTACCTCTTGGGCTACCAAGGGCTCTTCCAGCAAGCTAATGAGTTTCCATTGGCACTGGAGTGCCTGGGAGAAATGTGTCTGCTTGGGTCAGCATCGTACAGGAATTGCTGCCTTTCGGGTGCATGGCCGCTCAGCAGATTGAGAGGCAAGTAAGCAAGGAACAAGAGGGAGTGCGTGACTACAACATGCACAGAAATAAAACTGACTTTCCATGTCTCTCTGATAGGAGGTGCTGTTAATGAATTTCAAGGCACACACTGAGTTAATGGGGTGAGCAACACTGAAACATCCTTTAGTTACACTTAGTACTTTACAAAGGGTAATTGAAAAAAGGAAGGAGCAGCAGGGGTGGCAGGGGGAGAACAAGGAGAGGGAGGGTGTAGAGGGGGAGAACAGCTCTATTTTTCAGGTGCTGAATGCAAAACCTCTGCAACAGCTGAGTTTACATGCAAGCCCACACCTCATCAGGGCAAAGATACAGTGAGTAGAGTCAAGTATTTCTTCCCTGCATATAGCATCAAGCCCCAGCCAGCTTTCTTAACTTTGAGCTTTAGTATATTAACAGCCAATAAGTAAGGACAATAACTGTAGCTCCTGCTGAGAACTACCTCTGCCCATCATGCATTTGCTGGGTCCTAAAACAGGACAGTGAATAAAGCTTCATTACAGAACAATGGAGTTAGCTGCCAGAGCCTACAGATTTGAATAAACAACAAATAAGCAACATCTGCTCCAGCATATGTGTATGGTAAAAAAAAAGTCACAAAATAAAAGAATTTGTAAATGCCAAAAGCAACACTAAACTGCCAGTGCTACTGTAGAGTGAATTTTTAATTGCACATGCATACTGGCAGGCTGTGAGTATTAGTCTCACATATGTGTGGTTGCTGCCAACCTGGGAGTATAGATGAATTTAATTAAATAAGGATTATCCCTTCTCCCCAGTACAATTACTTATTTATAACAATGATAAAATTGCCTAATAAAAAAAAAAAGTCATATTTTTTAAAACAGAGCTAGTAAACACTCTGCTTTTCCTGTAAGTAATTCAGGGGTGTTTGAAGGTTTGAGTGTCTTTTAAAATTAAGTCTCGGTATTCTGCCAAGAAAGATGGGGGAAAAGCCTTATCATAAAGTCTACTGCAGTTAAACAGCCAGACTCTATATTATGGAGAAATATAAAGAAGACACACTGCAGTTGGGGAATTGGCTTTTGTGGGGAATGTAGAAAATTAAGCAATTGGACTAAAATTGAGGCCAGGCTACAAAGCCAAGGAACAATAACACTGGGACAAGTACTTCTAAGAGTCTTCTCTGATATGCTTCATCGAGGCAAAGCAGTTTTTTCCTGTCTATCTCTATTTCTTCTCATGTTGGGCGCTTCACACTTTCACTCAGGTAAGCTCTCATTTCAGCAGGGTCCTGTCAGGCTCTCACACCTTCATCATGTTATGAATAAGGGGTGGTTATTGGCTCATGCAAATGAGAAAGGGTTGTTGAGTATGGTGGAGAGAAGTTTTGTTGGGGTGTGCAGTTCTGTTGATATGTATTTTTGTTGTTACACTATAGTTTTGATGCCCCTTGTAAGAGGTGGCAGGGAGTGGGGGGCACTTGTTGCTAGACTTGACAGAGCAACATCACACCACCAATCAAGACATGAGAAGGGCTCCACCAGTGAGTAGGACCTATAAGGACTACTCATGCATATTAATGAGGCTGATAGAATCTCAGGATATAAAAGGCGGAGACACCATTTTGTGAGGCGAGCCTCTGATGAGCAGGAGTTCCATCAAGCTCTCAGCGCTGTTCCTGCCTTTGCTTTGTAACTTTTCATGGGTTGAAATTAAATTTCATTTACTCATTCCTGCCCAGATTTTGAGTAATTTGTAACAATCATTACCCACATCCTTTCCAAGAGAGCCCAGAGCCAAATGAGAGTGAACCCTTATGGTGTCAGGCACTGCATGAGACTTGAAAAATAGGTGGCCTGTGCCCTAGGGGATTTGGAGGCCAAATAGCAATTCACGCATGTGCTTGCAGGAGCTGAGATTTTCTTTGTCTATGCTTCTTATGCCACTTGTTCCTATTTTGAGGAACCCTCTTATGGGTCTGAGCCACATCCTGCTGAATTTATTAGGAACTTCCTTAAAAACTAGGTATTATTCGTTAACAATATTACATTCACAACTGAAAATTTTTAGACTACTTCCATGATGCCCAGCAAGAAGTTGCAGAAAGACTTCTTTGAGTATGGAGGGATATGCCATCTAATGGCAGTGAGAAAAAGACAAAAAATATGCAAAAAGACTGTTTAAAAAGCGGGATATCTCTACTTTAAATTTAGAAAAAACCCCAAAGACTCTAAACCATCAGAAAAAAGAGAGAGAAAAATTATGGTGTTTAAAAAAAGTCTAAACAGCAATATGGTTCTACAAAGGCATAAATCTTACATAAGTTCAGTTTACTTGTACAATTTTGGTTGATCACTTGACCAGATGACAGTCTTACCTGAATTGGAAAGCAATAATTGCAGTCTATGTTTTCTGTCATGAAATTACTACTAAACATGTGCTTATTCATATATCTTGAAAGAATATTCAGGATATACTGGGATTTTTTGCCCCTTATCTTTTGATTACTATACCTATGCTGCCTGTTAAATCCTTAAATTGAATAGCACAGTCATCTTTTAGAGATGGACAAAGATTGCAAAAAGCATTTGTGTGTGTATTGTTACCTTCTGAAATTTTTTTACACATTGGGCTATGTCCACATTCTTGTTTTTTTAATTTATCACTGAAGGTTTATCCAAATGGTGTTTTTCATTCCACCAGTCCGTGGGAATGGCTATTATTTTTGCAGATACTTCTATGTGCAAGACTACCGGTATAGGTTTACATCTTTGTTCATGGACATCAAGACATTCATCAGAAAACAAAACCAAAGTAACCTCCTGTAAATCATGTGACAAATCTGAATGGCAATAACTTGACATTGAGCCCCGAAGGTTGATGAAACCACATGTTGACAAACTGGACATGTTATAAATGCAAAGCCAATTCCAATTAATAAAATAAAAATTTATTAATTAAAGAATTACAGGACAAAAATTTGGGCAAGCTAGCAATCGGAAGCACAGTGTCGATGTCTGGGATCGGCACTGGGTGAACCTCAGCTATGGCCTCTATCACCCTGTAACTCCCCTCGTTCACAAATTGGCCCTTTTCAGGGTCCCCTTTTTATACAGTTTATTTTGCTGGTGGCAGAGTATTTCCCCACAGTTCTTTGTCTTTGGGTCGGTTTCTTCATATTAATTTCTGCCATCTCGTCTGCTGAATGGGGTTTCCCTGAGGAAAGAAGAATGTTAAGTTTGTTCCTCTGGTGTATGAATGGCAGGTGAAATCCTGAATGGAAGGTGTTCTCCCGGTGGTTTCTCCTATGATGGCTGTGCACTTCACAGTTCCACAGCCCCGGAGGACTGATTCCAATCTGGATTTACCCTTTATTCTGGTGTTAATAGTGTGCTTCCCGATTTCCCAGCAGGGGTATTGTCTTTCCTGGATTCGTAGCCTCTGGGTGTTGCTCATCCTAAAATTAGTCGGTTTCATGCCTGACCTGCTTGTGCATTTCATTTTACAGAACATATTTACATTTTATATACACCAAAACACAAATTATTCAACATTATTTATTACAGACACATACAAAAAGACAAAAGATGTGGCAAGAGCAGCTGAATGCTATAGGTATGCAGTCCAGTGACCCTTGTATTCCACTGAAAAGCTTGCAGGGAGAGAGGTCCTGGTTTGGACATTGGCTTGATGAGGGGAGAAGCGGTGTGGGTTTGGCAGTTTCTTAGCTGGGAGTGGTTCTGTCTTTAACTGGCTTGGTGGGAAGACAGTTGTGGTCGTAATTATAGGAAAGACGAAATTGCTGGACAGGCAGAAAAAGGCTGTTAACAGCTATTCTGGCTTTTGTTGTTGTTGTTGTTTGCCTGTCTTGTTTTTCGTATATATATGTGTGTGTGTGTGTGTGTGCATTTTATTAAAGAACTAGTAAAGAAGCCCTTTACTCATATCTTTTCCTGAAAGCCAGATAATTTCAAAGTTATAATAATTTGGAGGCAGGGGATCATCTTTTCTATTCCAGGAAGGTTCCCACCTTCCTTGGCAGACACCTGTCTTTTAAACTAGGACAGATACCTGTGCAGGAACTTGGGTTGCTTTATTATTTGTGTAGGTTCCACAAAAGTAATATAATGTAGCCCACCTTTGTCCCTTGCTAGTTATTAGCTCTTTCACAATAAATTTATATCCCATTTAAAAAACTCTAAAATCTACCAGTCTTCTCTAAACACTGAATAGGGAGGGTTTCTAGAAAGTAATGGCTTTCCTGCTTTGGAGACTGAACAGCCATTTCCCGGTACTACCAACCCTGACAGCAAATGCTTCTCAGAATCTGAACTCAGATTACTCCAAATTAAGGTGTAACATCTGGTCCAACAGCATTGCCTTTGATCCTTTCATAGGCTCCTCAAGTAACTTATTTTCTAACACCTGATTCACATGTGTCAGCTCATGTGGTGATAGTCTATGTGATATGGTAGATACAGATCATGGGGTAGAGGCCTGCTGCCACCAGAGAGTTAGGTTGAATTGTCCTGTTTAAAGTTAGTACAGAATAGCTGTAGAGCTACTATCTTAACTCTCCTATACTTATCCCGTAAAGATCTGAGCATCAATGTATAAAGCATCATCTGAGTCTGACAAACAATTCACCAAGAAGAAGCATAGCTTTAGTGTTGCTTGGAAGAGAGGTCTGCTTAAAGCATCAGACTGGGACCTTACATACTCAAAGCTGTGCATGTAAGATACACCCTTTTCATGTGCATTCCTTGAGTCTCCTTGGGAAGCTAAGTATATTTTGCAGTCCCATGATTTAGCAAGCCATATCATCTGGACTATCATGTCTAGAATGATTCATTCAAATGACAGAGATGATGAGAGCAGAGAGGGAAAATGTATTGTTCAGCTCAACTTTAAAAGCAGCTACATGGGAAGAGTTTTAAGAATAAAAAATGGCCAAATTATTTATTAGACTTGGCTGAAGAGGTGTCAGAAGCATTTCCACATAGAGTTTGATCCTCAAAATACGAATCACAAAAGAGAGGAGCAAGAATTCTTACTGATGGCAATGATTTTCAGTGTTGGGGAAGTTAGGAGCAAAAGCAAAAAACAACCAACCAAACAAAAATTCTGGACATTTCAATGTGAAAAACTAACATCTTTCATATGGTTCTGTTTTTGTAGTTTTCTCTTTGAAATAGTCTCAGAACATTTCTAAGCCTTGGTCAAAGTAATCACTTCATAAAGGTTATAATAATAATAATCTTGTTTGAATAACCTCAGAGAAATGTCTCCAAGAAAAAAGAAACTATTTAGTAGAAGAAATTCAAGAAAATATTTTTGTCAAAGAGGATATGTAAGGTCAGGGTTTTTTTTCACTCTAGATCCATTTGACTTTTTCTTAATATCAGTGAGTATATCATGTCATGGTACTGCATAAACTTCTTCAGAAAAAAAAAGTTCAGAGAGGAGGGGATTTATTAGATACAAGTAACACATTAAAATTGATGTTGGGTGGTTCTACATGCAGCCTGTATCTAAAGGGGTCTCTGATTCTCATTTTCAAAGGCTAGAGTAAGAGAAAAGGGTCACTTTATATGTTCCTCTGTTCCCTGCACATCTGGTAGTGGCCATTGCCAGATTAAAAACTTAGGTGGCCTCATGGTTTCAAACAGTGCATGGTCTTAATTTAATGATGTGGTAGGGAATACTCAGAAGTTAAACAATACATACCATATCTAATTTGAGAATACAGCATTTACCATATTGTTTTAGACATCAAACTGGGGAGTTTATGATCACCCATGTTTAGTGCTCTGTCAGTGCCCTCACTTTTGTGTGAACTTCTAATCATGGAGCTGCAAGTTCAGCATGCGAAGTGCTTTAGAAAGATGTAGAGTTTGCTCCAGGACTATAAATTTGCAGTGCTGCAGATCTGTAAAAGACGCTCTTACTTCCCATTGAGGTTGATAATTAGGTCTGTCCTCCAACCCTTGAATCAGCTCTACTGAGAGAAAAGCTACACCAACCTAATCACAGAAAAACACACTTTTGGAAGGACTTGAAAAGATAAATAACTTTTCCTCAAGAAGAATGCTACCACCTTAGCCTAAGCTTTCCTAATGCTTTATTTGGGTTATAGTATACTCAGTTTACAGAGTGATAGATTTTTTTCAAATATTGCTATAAAGTAAGGCTAATTTTGCCACAAAACCTTCTGAAAAAGCACACAAGGACATGAGATTGTGGGAAAAAAGAAAGGAAAAAAGGATCAACCCTGGTTCTATAAAAATATTCTTTACCATATGTATCAGTGTGCCTGCAACTTCCTTCTATTAAAAAACCCAATACCTAGCACTGCATAAAAACACTGGCATCTTACACTATCGTACTGGTTGAATGAATCCTAGCTCAGTAAATTTAGTGGTAACTTCTTTGACAATATCCTAACACAAAGGATTTTTAAATTTAAAATTATCAAACCCCCAAAGAGTAGTGTGAATTCTACTTATTTTCCCTGATATGGAGGATGTTTATGAATATAAAAATACAAGATTTTAGAAGCAGCTTTTGGTGATCTTGTAGAAGTAGAGAAATAGCTTGTACTGAGAACACATAGAAGATTAGCTATTAAGCTTGGTTGTTATATAGTTACTAAGTAGAAATCATATAGGTAAGACGTATAATGCTAAAACTCAGCAAAGCAAGACCTAAGTATTGGTCAAAAATTAATAAAGCAGAACTTTGTGGCTTGAATCCAGCAAAATCAAGCTCCTAATCTCTGGCAAGAGTAAAGTGGCCTGAAAAATAGTCAAACCTCTACTGTGCCTGCCCAGAAACAAAGATGAACCTGAGGAAGACGTCGGCCTTCCTCCCAAGAGCCCAACTCACTACCACCAGCAGGCACGACAGCTAATTAGAATACGAAGTGAGAGAAGGCAGGGAATGGGCAGGTGGGGAGGTGTGGGTTTGTGGGATCAATATGTATTTAAACCTGGACCTTGTCTTGACCAGATGGTTTGGAGGAGATATCCCCCAGTGTGACCCGGCTGGAAATAAAACATACCTGCTTTATCATTTTCTAATGGTAAA
Source organism: Prinia subflava (assembly GCF_021018805.1). Lineage (NCBI taxonomy): Eukaryota > Metazoa > Chordata > Aves > Passeriformes > Cisticolidae > Prinia > Prinia subflava. The sequence goes on from NC_086247.1 coordinate 98,531,880, forward strand.
GTTCTTATTCTATGCTTCATCCCCATAATGCTGCTGCATGGTGTTTGTTGAAAACATTTACTCTCGCTTCCATCCTGAAAAAAGGAATCCAAACTTATATTGTAAATAGAATGGAGATAAAGTACAAAATTCACATTACCTCTTAGATTTCAAATGAATCTGGCAGCTTGCAGGTTAGGTCAGCCACTTTTTTGAGCATGTGAGCCATCAGAAATGGAGACTCTTTTCTTGACCTGTTTATAGCAGGCACCTTGCATGCTGGTGAATGATAGGGCTATTCTGCATCTAGGTGCAATGAAGCCCTCTTTGATGGCATTGGCAGGGGTGGGGATGTAGGGTATGCTAAGGAACTTGTTTCCAGGAACTTGTTGGTGTGTCAGACAGCCAGCCCAATTTAATAGATGTGAAATGTGTGCCCAGACTGTTCCCCTCTCAGCAACATCTGCACAAGAACAGGGTTGCTTTTTCCTGGAGAATATGGGCAAGTGGGCTTACCCAAGAGCTAGTGAGCCCTGTTTCAGTAGCTGATGTGGGTTTGGTTTTCCCAGCGAATTTTCTCCCATTTGTTACCCAAAGAGGGGACATTGTGAGGAAGGGACAGTTGATGCCCAAGAGAGAATGAATGGTGAGCAGTTAAGATACAGAAGACATGGCTGGGTGCCTTGGCATACCATTGGAATGATTCTGGGGGAGAGGGGGAAGTGGGGTGGTTTTGGCAGTTTCTTAGCTGAGAGGTCACCAGTCTTTTGCCCAGTTGGGAGTAGAGACAGTTATGTGGTTTTCCCTTCAATTTGGAAGGAAACTGCACTCTCCTGTGCAGTAGTTTTTAACACTGCCATGGAGCTCTGCCCACCGCTGGCTTGTATGCCCATTGCTTGCAAGAGAAAAAGAGAGTTCCAGCAGCTCCACTGACACAGACTTTGCCAGCTGCCAGTGCTGAAAGAGACCAGTACAGTTGGTGTAGGTTCTGGGGGAGTCGACCCTTCTTCTCTCTCCCTCATCTGAGCTGTCATCACCACCAGGGAGGTCCCGCTCTTGCATTGGAGTGCCTCCTGAAGCCGTGAGGAAGGTACTGCAGTCTCCCTGCCTCAACGCAAGCCAACAGATGGTTGTTGTCATAACTATGCCAAAGGGGAAATTGCTTAGGGTGGGACAAGGCTATTGGATTTTCTTTGACTTGTTGCTGTTGTTAGTGTTGTTCGTTTTGTCTTCTTATATATATATAGTCTAATAAAGAATTGTTATTCTTTTTCCCTTTTTTCTTTTTTCCTGGAAGCTCTATAATTTCAAAATTATAATAATTTAGAGGGAGGGGGTCATCTTTCTATTCTAGGAAGGTTCCTGCCTTTGTTAGCAGACATCTGTCTTTTAAACCAGGACAGTAAGATTGGTTGCTGAGAAATCCTTTATAGGACCTGACTTATTTTCCACTTCAATTGTGTGATCGCAGGTCTGAGTTTGGCAGCAGACAAGTGTCACCCCTGCCAGTGTCTGCTGGGTATTGATATGTGTCAGCAAAGATGAGAGGACACTGACTACATGGTCAAGTACTCCCAGCTGTCAAAAATGTTCATAAGTTTGGCAGAATGAGAGGAACATGGTTATTAAAATTCATAATTTTAAATAATCAGGTGCAATGATTATCCAAACTTGTCATTACCAAGACAAATACTAATTACTTCATTCGAAAATGGCTACATTTTTCCATTTGCTTCCAAAGGACCAGTTCAGGTTACATAGAGACATCAGTGTATAGTTCTTTATATTAGAAAAATAATGCTGAATTCATTGGGTCAAGTGCAGCTAAATACTGCTCTCTGTGAAAAAAAGTTACAGAGTCCAGCCTGAAATTCCCCAGCTGGTTTGGCCAGTCTTGGATGCCATATTTTAGGACATATTAAAAATCATGTGAAGAAAGTTATTTAAGTCTGACCTCAAAAATTTACAGCAGCCAGCTGTCCAGGATAGCTGTAAAATATCCATAGTCATTTACTGATGAATATTCACAACAAAAGCTATTTTCTCATTTTCATAGGAGTACAAAGCAGAACAACTATCCCCCAGAAACTCATAGCTGATGTTACATAGAAGTTTCCAAATTTTTTTCATTGTACTAACTTCCTGTAATTGCTGGGGCATTTTTTCCATGATACAATATGTATATATAGAGAGATAAGCCAATAATGTTTTATCCAAGGTATCTTGGAGATCTCCATCACTACAGTCCTAGGAAGCTATTTATAGAGTAAAACACAACCCATTTGCTTGCACGTTGTGTCAGTACCTATCTCCTGAGGCAACCAATATCACCAGAGCTCCTCCTTCCTTGAAAGATTCATTGTGGACAGAGATGACAAAATGCTAACTTTCTTGGCTGTTGTTTCACTTAGAGAGTAGCCACATTTTCTCTATTCAGCTGGCATGCAGGTTGTTGGTAAAGCTACTTCACTGACAATTAGTCAGTGAGGAGATGTTTAACATAAATGTGGGTTGGTCCACTGTCCTGGGGTGACAGGACATTTTCATGCTTTGTATCCCAAATCGTGGGTTTTTTTTTCTCCTGTTCCCATGTGCCCAGTTTGTTTTGTCTATAGCTGAGCCCCTCCCCCGGCTGCTGGCTTTTGGCTTGCTTGCTGCTAGCTTTAGGCTGCTTTGCTGGCTTTGCTCTCTTGCTTTCTGCTTTTTGCTTGCTTTTTTTTTGCCATTTTTCTGCTTTTTGTGTTTCCTCTTTTTTCCTTCCTCCCTTCCCTGAAGACATCGGACCTACTTCGGGCCCTGATTTCGGGAACATCAAGGGAGCACCCCCCGGAGTCTGCACCTGAAAGAAGCTTTGGCACCCTCCCCAGCAGAGACTGCTCACCCTCTCTTGGACTGGTGAAAACATTTCTTGTCATCTCGGACTGTTTTCCTTGTGTTGGGGAGTGTTTTTTTCGTTGTTTCTCAATAAACAAGTTTTTTCCACTTTCTCCTCTGAGGAAATTCCTCCCGAACCCGGTGGTGGGGGAGGGAGTTGTGGAATTTTGTCCTAAACTAGGACAAACATATTTGGTGGCCCGTACGGGGGTCGATCATACAAAGTGGAAAAAACTTTATTAGAATAATATTTTGGTTTCTGTTGTTTTGTGGGCATATTGGTATGTCTCTTTTTGAAGGTATAATGTCATTTGGAGTGAAAGCCTGCCTTTATTTCTGGTCATTAGGGTTCTTTGAAGTTTTAATACCTTTTTGGTGATTAGGTTTATTCTCTTATCCAGCAATAGCCCCGATACTGTCCTTGATGCATAGCTTTTGTAACCGTGGGGCACTAACCAGAATATTTATCGGGCTGGGCTTGGTTGTGATGATTTGCAAGAGGTTTATAAAAATGTTGCTATCGTTTCCAGGAATGGATGGTTCATGGTTATGGTTGTGTGCTCAGTTTGTTAGGGGAGAAGCAGGGGAGGAGGCTTTTCAGCCTTTGCTCTCCTTCTTCTCCTCCAAATTGTTTACATCTCTATTAGAAAATGTTTGGTCCTCTCTGACTGCCAAGGACACCATCTTTCTGGCATTCAATTTAGTAAGTTTTCTTTATACTGTCTGCAGTTTATATAAGATGAAAGCTGAGATTTCTAGAGGGGCTGGTGAGACTCGTGATTTAGGACTTAAACCAAGGGTGAAGAATTCTGAGTGGCGTGGGAAATGGGAGGATATGGGCCAAATTTTAAAGGAGTTTTCTGATCCTGTAGTCTGGGACTTTCCATCTGAACAAATTCAGAACCCAGCTGAGGTGGTAAAGTATCTGAAAGAGAGGTGCCATGGTAACACTAAGGAGGAAAGGATCATTGCAGTGAGCTGGGCCCTGGCACATGCTTATCGCACCCTGCTACATACTGTAGGGCAGCAGATAGAGGAAAGGGAACAGGGAGATAAATTAGTTACTGTCCCAGTCACTCAGGCTGCAGTAAACATCCCAGGCTCCAGGCCAGTAGTTAAACCAGACAGTAAGCCCCAACCAATGGCTGTTGCTGCAAATACAAAAGGTGGAAAGTGTAAAAGCAAGACTGACCGAAGGGTGGAGGAGGATGATGATCCAAGAGAAAGACCATCACCAAAATCAGAGACCACAGCAAGTGGCATAGATTCCAGAGCCAATATTGATTCCTTCTCCCTGAAGGACCTTCGAGGCCTAAGGAAGGATTATAGGCGACAGCCCGATGAGTCTATAATTAGTTGGCTAGTCCGCCTTTGGGATGCGGCAGGGGAGGCTACCATTCTGGATGGCACTGAAGCGAGGCATTTAGGATCCCTGTCACATGATCCTGTCATCGACCAAGGCATGATGAGGAGGGCTAGCCCTCACAGCCTCTGAGAACAGGTCCTAAACAGCGTAGCACAAAGATACCTGTGTGCAGATGACCTCTATATTCAGCAGACACGGTGGAAGACCATAGAACAGGGGATCCAACGCCTGAGGGAGATGGCAGTGGTAGAGATCATTTTTTCAGATGATATAACAACTAGGAATCCGGACTTAGTACCGTGCACACCTGTAATGTGGAGGAAACTTGTGCGCCTTGGGGCACCTGAATACGCTTCTGCTCTAGCAATAATGAAGCGGGATGAGGTATATGAGACTGTGCTCGATATGGCAAAGAAGCTTGCTTCGGGCATATGCAGATGCTGTACATGGCCCAACTCATGCAAGAATTGCAGCTGTGGAAACACGACTGCAGAAATTAGAAGATAAAATAGAGGAAAGTCGTAAGAAACTCAGGGAAGAGATTAAGGAGGACCTCCTCCAAATCTCAGCTGTACAAATTAGAGGCCCTAGTATCCAACGCAGACGTTCCTCTGTTGGGGAGAGAAGGTACACCCCACGAGCTGAGTTGTGGTTCTTCCTATGTGAGCCTGGAGAAAACATGAGGAGATGGGATGGGAAGCCTACTGCTGCTCTGGCACAACGGGTGCGTGAATTGAAGGAAGGTAGGAAAAGGGAAGCAGCTGCAGTTGCCCGTACTCGAACTGTCAGGCATAATGATGATGATGACTTGTCCGATCCCCTTGAAGGAACCTTCAAGACATATGTCTCAGGAAAGAAGGATAACCAGTCTTAGAGGGGCCCTGCCTCTAGCCAGGTAGAGGTTAGGGAAAACCGAGTTTTTTGGACAGTATGGGTTCTATGGCCTGGCACATCAGAGCCACAGAAATATAAAGCTTTGGTTGACACCGGTTCTCAGTGTACCCTAATGCCATCAGAACATGAGGGAACAGAACCTATTTCTATTGCCGGGGTGACAGGGGGATCACAAGAATTGACCCTGTTGGAAGCCAAGGTGAGCCTGACCGGGAAGGAGTGGCAGAAACATCCGATTGTGACTGGCCCAGAGGCTCCGAGTATTCTGGGCATAGAGTATCTCAGGAATGGCTATTACAAAGACCCTAAGGGGTTCAGATGGGCTTTTGGAATAGCTGCTGTGGAGGCAGAGGGCATTAAGAAATTGAACACCTTGCCTGGACTGTCAGAGAACCCATCTGCAGTAGGACTCCTGAAGGTAGAAGAGCAACGAGTACCTGTTGCCACCTCGACAGTGCATCGCCGGCAGTATCGAACAAATCGAGATGCTGTGATCCCCATCCACAAGATGATCCGAGAGCTGGAGAGCCAAGGGGTGGTCAGCAAAACCCACTCACCCTTCAACAGTCCCATCTGGCCTGTGCGTAAATCTGAAGGAGAATGGAGATTGACCGTGGATTACCGTGCTTTGAATGAAGTGACTCCACCGCTGAGCGCTGCTGTGCCAGACATGCTGGAACTTCAGTACGAGCTGGAGTCCAAGGCAGCAAAGTGGTACGCCACAATCGACATCGCTAATGCGTTTTTCTCCATTCCTCTGGCTGCAGAATGCAGGCCTCAGTTTGCTTTCACCTGGAGGAGTGTGCAGTACACCTGGAACCGACTGCCCCAGGGGTGGAAGCACAGTCCCACTATCTGCCATGGACTGATCCAGGCTGCACTGGAAAAGGGTGAAGCTCCAGAACACCTACAGTACATTGATGACATCATTGTGTGGGGGAACACAGCAGCAGAAGTGTTTGAGAAAGGAGAGAAAATCATCCAAATTCTCCTGGAAGCTGGCTTTGCCATTAAGAAAAGTAAAGTTAAGGGACCTGCTCGGGAGATCCAGTTCCTGGGAGTGAAATGGCAAGATGGACGGCGCCAGATTCCTACTGATGTCATCAACAAAATCACAGCTATGTCCCCACCAACCAACAAGAAGGAAACACAAGCTTTCTTAGGTGCTATAGGTTTCTGGAGGATGCACATTCCTGAATATAGTCAGATTGTGAGCCCTCTTTACTTGGTTACCCGTAAGAAGAATGATTTCTATTGCGGCCCTGAACAGCAGCAAGCCTTTGCCCAGATCAAGCAGGAGATCGCTCATGCGGTAGCCCTTGGCCCCGTCAGGACAGGACCAGAGGTGAAGAACGTGCTCTACTCTGAAGCTGGGAACCATGGCCTGTCCTGGAGCCTTTGGCAGAAGGTGCCTGGTGAGACCCGAGGCCGACCATTGGGATTCTGGAGTCGGAGCTACAGAGGGTCTGAAGCCAACTACACCCCAACAGAGAAAGAAATCCTGGCCACGTGTAAAGGAGTCCAAGCCGCTTCAGAAGTGATTGGTACCGAGGTACAACTCTTCCTGGCACCTCGACTACCCGTGCTGGGGTGGATGTTTAGAGGAAAGGTTCCCTCTACCCACCATGCTACCAATGCTACATGGAGCAAGTGGATTGCCCTCATTACACAGCGCGCCCAAATTGGGAAACTAAATAGTCCTGGGATTCTGGAGGTAATTACCAATTGGCCTGAAGGTGAAAGCTTCAGTCTCACTGGTGAAGAGGGAGAAGAGCAAGTGACCTGTGCTGAAGAAGCTCCACTGTATAACCAACTGCCGGCAGAAGACACACGCTACGCTCTTTTTACTGATGGTTCCTGTCGCCTTGTGGGGATGAACCGGAAGTGGAAAGCAGCTGTATGGAGCCCCACATGACAAGTCGCACAAGCTATCGAAGGAGAAGGTGGATCGAGTCAACTCGCAGAGCTCAAAGCCGTTCAGTTGGCCCTGGACTTTGCTGAAGCAGAGAAGTGGCCAAAACTTTACCGTTATACTGATTCCTGGATGGTAGCCAATGCTCTGTGGGGATGGCTGAAGAGATGGAAGGAGGCGAACTGGCAGCGCAGAGGAAAACCAATTTGGGCTGCTGAAGAATGGAAAGACATAGCTGCCCGGTTAGAGAAACTACCTGTGAAGGTTCGCCACGTAGATGCCCATGTCCCTAGAAGCAGAGCTAATGAGGAGCAGCAGAACAATCAGCAGGTAGATCAGGCTGCAAAGATAGGGGAGTTGAAGATAGATCTTGACTGGGAGCACAAAGGAGAGCTGTTCCTAGCACAATGGGCCCATGATGCCTCAGGCCACCAGGGTAGAGATGCCACCTATAAGTGGGCACGAGACCGAGGGGTGGATCTAACCATGGATAGCATTTCTCAGGTTATCCATGACTGTGAGACATGTGCTGCCATTAAACAGGCTAAGTGGGTGAAGCCCCTCTGGTATGGGGGGCGGTGGTCCAAGTACAAGTATGGGGAGGCTTGGCAGATTGATTACATCACGCTGCCTCAAACCCGCCAAGGCAAGCGCCATGTACTAACCATGGTAGAAGCCACTACGGGATGGTTGGAAACCTACCCCGTGTCTCATGCTACAGCCTGCAACACCATCCTGGGCCTTGAAAAGCAGGTCCTTTGGAGGCATGGTACTCCTGAGAGGATTGAGTCAGACAATGGGACTCATTTTAAAAATAATCTTATTAACAACTGGGCTAGGGAACATGGCATCGAGTGGGTGTACCACATCCCCTACCATGCACCAGCTGCAGGTAAAGTGGAGAGGTACAATGGATTGTTAAAAACCACTTTGAAAGCATTGGGTGGGGGGTCTTTCAAGAACTGGGAGCAGCATTTAGCAAGAGCCACCTGGTTAGTTAACACTCGAGGTTCCACCAACCGAGCAGGTCCTGCCCAGTCTGAGCCCCTTAATATAGTAGATGGAGATAAAGTCCCAGTGGCCCATGTCAGAGGTTTGCTGGGGAAGACAGTATGGATTAATCCTGCCTTGAGTACAGGCAAACCCATTCGTGGGATTGTCTTTGCTCAAGGACCAGGGTATACCTGGTGGATAATGCAGAAAGATGGGACAACCCGTTGTGTACCTCAGGGAGATCTGATTGTGGGATGATATCATTGTTCGCTGAGTGTTACCACCATTATCTGTACGTTAGATCATACAGATATGAGACAGAAGGAAACGTGAAAGTGTCAAAGGTCTGAGCAAGTAAGATGGAAGGAAATGTGTAAGTGTGGAAGGTTTGAGCAAGTGAGAAGAAAGTTGGTTTTTTTGTGTTCAGTAACATGTTCACGATATGGGATAAGGGGTGGAATGTCCTGGGGTGACAGGACATTTTCATGCTTTGTATCCCAAATCGTGTTTTTTTTTTTTTCCTGTTTCCATGTGCCCAGTTTGTTTTGTCTATAGCTGAGCCCCTCCCCCGGCTGCTTGCTTTTGGCTTGCTTGCTGCTAGCTTTAGGCTGCTTTGCTGGCTTTCCTCTCTTGCTTTCTGCTTTTTGCTTGCTTTTTTTTTTGCCATTTTTCTGCTTTTTGTGTTTCCTCTTCTTTCCTTCCTCCCTTCCCTGAAGACATCGGACCTACTTCGGGCCCTGATTTCGGGAACATCAAGGGAACACCCCCCGGAGTCTGCACCTGAAAGAAGCTTTAGCACCCTCCCCAGCAGAGACTGCTCACCCTCTCTTGGACTGGTGAAAACATTTCTTGTCATCTCGGACTGTTTTCCTTGTGTTGGGGAGTGGTTTTTTTCGTTGTTTCTCAATAAACAAGTTTTTTCCACTTTCTCCTCTGAGGAAATTCCTCCCGAACCCGGTGGTGGGGGAGGGAGTTGTGGAATTTTGTCCTAAACTAGGACATCCACTGAGGACAAATATCATGACATGTAATTCCTGGTAGTTACTATATTTCAAGAATATCGCTTTCTGTCTTTGCCTCTACCTATATTTTAACACTGGAGGAAAACTTGGCCATTTTTTTTGAAAAGTGATATTCACTTGATACTGCTTAACACTTACCTCATCTATCTGATCTAATCAACACGACATGTTACACAGTGTTGTATACTTTACTTTCCATTTGTGTCAGGGTGTCAGCAAATAATTCTTTGTTTTGTTTTTTACATCTATTGTATTACCACATGCTTTCCATATAAATAATTTTTTATCCTCAGTATTTCATCTGGGTCCCAGTACATCACACCATAAACGTGCCAACTGCTAATCTCCTTTGACTGACAGTGGCACAGGAGTCCAGTCATTCTTTGATTTGAACCACAACAAAACTTGCTGTGATTTGAATTTTTTTTACCCACTGCTTGGATTTTGTAAATTATTTCAAAGAACTTGAGACATCTAAAGAGCAAACTCAACAAGACAAATTATAAATAAACATAAAGTAAACACCTCCCTCATGTGCAATGTAATAAATACTCAGGTCATGAAGACGTTATGTCAGGATAGCCTTGTTTCATGAACTATTTCTCTCCAAGCAAGCAGTCCCTTTCATTTCTGGATATGTTCTCCAAGTATTGCATCTCAACTGAGCAAGAGGCTAAAAAGGTCTCTTGAATCCCTGCAAAATAGCCTAAAATGGTAACACAGATAATATATTAAGCAACATAAACATAAAAAAAATTATGGATTCATTTTCACTAGATACTTAAGCCATAAAAAAAAAATGGATTCATTTTTATTAGAAAATTCGGCCAAAAAAAATGGTCATGCTGTAAATAGGATCAATCAATCTTCAATAGCATCTGTATCTTTTATAAGGTTTCTAATGACTTTATGATCAACCATTTTATACTGTAGGAGGGGAAACTTAACAATTTTGTTCCTCCTTTCTTAGATCTGATATTACACAGGCTGATTGTAAATATCTATGTGAAAGATTTGGAAAGTCTTCAGTAGGCCCACAATGAATTAAAGAAACACAGAACATTTCCAGAGCCAGCAAAAAATTTTCAATCAATAATATTTTTTCACAGTAAATGGCAGAATTTGGAAAAAAAAACCAACCTAACTTTCCAGTGAGAAAATAAGACATCTCAGGTTTTCTCAGGAGAGGTAAAAATGAAATTTCAGCATTTTCTACTTTGCATATATTAAAATACATTGGTTTCTCTAGATTGTTTCAACTCAAGTCCTGGCAATACTGCCTTTGGTTGAATCAAAGCTGTGCTTCAGAGACTGCATTTAGCAATTTACATTTCCTTCCTCATTTAGGAGTGGATTGCATGTATTCCCTCTGTTCTAACTAACCTGTGGTAGTCACAGGACAAAAATGTGTCATGGGAAATGATACCTAATATATTCATCTCACAGAGAATAGTGAGACTTAAACAGTTCCAGTGAGGGACTTGCAGTAGCCAAGACAGACAGAAATGAGGGTGAAAAATCCACAGAAACAAGACACAACACCCCAAGTAAATTTAGCTATGGCATTATAGAAAGGTGATACTGAAATATGGTGGGTTGGGGGTTTTTTGTTATTAAGCATCTGATTGAAACATTTCAACATTTCTGAACTGAGATGTTCAGAAACTTGAAGTTTTCAAAGAGTTTGGGGATCAATATATTCAGAAATAGAATCACTTTTAACTTAAAATTTCTGACTGTTAAGTGACTATTTCTTCAGTTAGGAAGTCACTAATATCACTTCTAATGAGGTTAGTAAAATTTTCACCAATGTCAAATGATGGGGATAAGCTTTTCTTTTAGATATGGTTGAGAAATTAAAAGCGTGACTGTTGTTTCTGAAAATACACCGGTTTGGGGTGTTTTTTTGCGAACTGAACCTCTTAAAATCTCTGACAATACTGAGGAAACAGCACTGAGTGAGGGTAAAATTAATAATGCTATAGCAATACATGCTTATTTTAAAAGATCTAATCAGCAGGGAAGGAGGCCTAGAAAACTACATTCCTAGAAGAGCCAGACAGAAACAGAAAAGAACTGCAATAGGAAATGAATGAAATATGAAAATGAAGAGGCATCACTTCACTATGGAAGTCCTTAGTCTCTCTCACCTCCGTCTCCCTTTTTCCTCCAGGTTTCTTGTCTTCAATATTTGACCTATAGCCTTTCTCCTTATCTCCTCCCTTTTCAGAGTAACACATACCATACTAAATCACCTAACTTTCTCTGCTGACTCAGAAAATATGAAGAAGTAAATGGACAATGAGAAAACCTCTTAAGTATTCACTAACATATTAAGCAATTTCTTCTTTTTCTTACTAGACGCAAATGAGAAGGATTTAGAATGCTTTAGCATTGAAATGGTTCATTGATAGTAAACAAAACAGGGTAAAAATAACTGAATTCATCCAACACCACCATCTCTGGAATCAATACAGTCTTAGATCTCCAGAAGTGGCACATGAGCTGCCTTATTCTGGTATTCTCCAACAGTAAGGAATCTGGACTTCCCTAAATTATTCATGGAGAGGTAAATGTTGTGGAACATCTCTAGACCTGAACCTTTGTGATGGGTTGGCATTGACCAAATGCCAGTGGACCCACAAAAATAATTTTTTTCATTTTCCTCTCCTATAGTTAAGCAGAGGAGGGAGAAAGAAAATTCACGGGATAAGATAAGGATTATACTTTAAGGGCAAAACAGGCTTAAAACTTCAAAAGGTATAAAGAAATTTTATTAACAGAATTAAAAGAGGACAATGAAAACTAAAAATAAACCATTAGAACACCTTTCCTCCCACCCTCTGCCCTTCTTTCCTTCTCACCGACAGCGCAGGGAGACAAAACATGGCATTTTTAGTTAGTTTGAGACTTCTAAAATATTTTTTCTGTTCACTTAGGGAGAGGAATCTCTTTTGCTATTCCATGGTGTCTTTCCTATGGGAAACAGTTCTCTGTGAACTTTTCCAACGTGGTTTTAATTTTCACAGCTAACAGTCTGCCTGGAACCTGCTTGCAACATGAAGTCCCTCCCACGGCTTGTAGTCTTCCCACAACTGCTTTTCATGGGCCATTTAGCTTATGGGCTGCAGTTTTTAGGGATGAGCTGTTCTAGTATAAAAGCAAGGATCCTCTTCCGCTATTTCTGAAAGCAAGGACTTTCTTTCTCTCTGTTCAAGCCTCTCACCAGATCACAGCTTTTCAGCAACCACATGTTTCAGCATGAGTGCCTTTTCCTCATGGGCTGTGAATGCTGCATCCCCCATACACTCCATGAATTACAGGGAAACAGTTTGATGTATATAGTCCTCACCACGGCTTGCAGAAGAATCTCAGCTCCAATGCTCAAAGAACCTCCTCCTCTCCTTCCCTCTTTTGCACCAAACATTAGTGTCGCCACATTGTTCTCCTCACGTGTCTTCACTTTTTCCTTTTCTCTGACTCAGGAGAAAATTGGTGTTTGTAGGTTTGTTTGTTCTCAAGTTCTATCAATTGAAACAGTTTTTATAGAGCTCTGTAGCACTGAAAGGTTAATCTTATCCAGGCTCCACAATTGGAGAATCACTCGTCATGCTTCTCTCTGTATTGGTCATGTGGCCTCTGCTGCTGGCACTGTGCAAGTTGCACCCGCTGCTGGCTCCACTCCAAGTCTTTTCTTCATATAGGACACTGAAAAAGAAAAACTGCTGCAGCTGCTATTGCCTTTCTGTCTGCAGCATGGCTGGTTAAAAGAAGCTAAGTAAATGAAGTTCATTTCCAGCCATGCCAAGACAATCACGGCTGCGCAATGCTGCCGCAGCTGTCTGGTTGCTCGTGGTGCTGGGATGGGCTCTGGCAGCATGGCCCAGTGGCTGCACAAGGACGGGGTCCAGTAGTCCCTCTGGGAAGGGGCCTTGGCTGGCTCCCCTGGGAAGGGGGCCCAGCAGGCACCTCCACCCCTCTTTTGAGAGCAGGGAGCAAGAATGCTTCCTGCAGTTTTTCATTCCGAAATTTGTTATAACAGAGGCATTACCAGCTTTCTTCTAATTGGCTTAGCAGTGTTCTAATTCTCAGAGCTAGCCAGCAATTGGTTTTTCCAAGCACAGAGAAAGCTGCTAGCAGCTTCTCACAGAGAATCACTTCTGTGGCTGACTTTTTCCCTCTTCACTACAAATCAATTAATGCAAAACCAGAACAATCTTCTACTTAATTTACAGAGAACAGTATTTTTCTGGAGATCTTCAAAGACACATATTCTTCTCATTGACATTACAGAGATTGTAGAAGACTGTATAGAAGATTTACAATTGTACAATTCTGTACACTGAGGATGACTACAGGACAAGTCATTAAATTACACCTTGGTTACTGACGTTCTACACAATGCAAACTCAAAAGCTTTTTCTCTGCTCTCATTCTCTTCTAATTCTCTATCTTCTAAGTCTCCATCCACCATAAGAGAATAATAGAATGCCTTGGGTTGTAAGAGACCTTAAACACTATCCAATTCCAACTCTCCTGCCCTGGGCAGGGACATCTTTCAGTGCAGTACAGCAGGTTGCTCAGAGCTCCATCTAACCTGGCCTGGAACATTTCCAGGGATGGGGCATCCACAACTTCCCTAGGCAACTTGTTCCAGTGCCTCACCAACACCACAGTAAAGGTTTCTTCCTAACATCTAATCTAAAGCTATTCTCTTTCAGTTTGAAGCCATTCTCCCTTATCTCATCACTAAATGGTCTTATAAAAAAGTCCCTCACCAGCTTTCTTGTCACTACCTTCAGGTACTGAAGTGAAGGCAGCAATTAGGTCATTCTGAAGTCTTTTCTTCAGGTTGAACAATCCCAACCCTCTTAGTTTTTTATTATAGCATTTTCTCTTTTCCTCCTAAAAGCGCCTAAAAACACCCTAGAGGTATCACTCTGATCATCTTGGTAGCCCTCCTTTGGACTTGGTCTAACAGGTCCTTTCTGGCTTGGGGACCTCAGAGCTGGATGCAGCATTCCAGATGGGATCTCACTAGAGCAAAGCAGAGGGCAGAATCACTTCCCTCACCTTGCTGGCCATGCTTCATTTGATTCAGCCAAAGACACATTTGGCTCACTGGACTGCAGGTACACATTCCTGGATCCTGTCTGGCCTCTCATCCATCAACACCCCCTATTCTTTCTTGGCAGGACTGCTCTTGATCTGTTCATCCCCCTCCAGCCTGACCCAGAGGCAGCACCTTGCACTTAGTTTTATTAAACTCCATGAGATTACCATAGGACCACTCCTTGAATTTCTACAGATTCCCCTGGATGACATCCTGTTCTTCAGGTGTGTCAACTGCACCACCCAGCTTGGTGTCATCTGCAAATTTGCTGAAGGTGCACTGGATTCCAGAGTCCATTGGGATTCTGAGCCATTGACTAGTACCCTCTGGATACATCCATCCAACTAATTTCTTGTCCACTTAAGAGTCCTCTCACCAAATACATCTCCATCTGTTCATACCACACAGCTCAGATCCCTCTCTTCCCTCTCTCTAAGGAGAGAAATAAAGTGAGAGCTGAGAAACCTGTTTGATGTATCAGTTTGCTGTAAATATGTGTGCATGGGCCTTGCTTTAAAAAAGGAGAGGGGCTGGGAGGAGCAGGGGGAAACATTTTTCACAATACTTTAACATTTCGCTTTCAATTCTCATTCCATCCTTACTTCTTGCTTGATTAATTTCTACACAATGATCCACGGGCTGTGTGAGTGATCCTGCTTCACTGCGCATCTTCAGTAAACAGAAGATTTCAAGAGCCATCTGGCTATCCTGTGCCACAACTTGTGGGAATATGATGTCAAAAAGGGACGTTTCAAATGGATGATATACCAGCAGATTAACAATGCTATTTTAATGCAGAAATATCTTCAGGGTGAAGACCTTGTATTAATTTCTTAATAGCAAAATACACAAAACAAGAACTAAAAGCATCTAAATTAATAAAAACCAAGACTGTGTGCTTTAAATGGTGCAATTTTGAACAAGGAATTTGTTGTACTTAAAATATGATTTTAATCTACCCTTAGTGCATATTTGAACCACAAAACTGTTAGGTTCTAGTTAGGGTCTAATACACAAGCTCTGGCACCTCCAGTCATGGGAAGTTAATATCTTGTTATCTGCTCTGCACATTGCCCTGTGAGAGGAATCCACCAAGGGTAAAAGAGAATGTAGGTCCCACATCTGGCCTGGCTGAATTCCATATCTTCTCTATTGACTTACATCACCAGTGATGCTCGGGACATATTAATGTACTGCTGGTGAAGTGGCTGACTCAATGGATGCATTTAATTCTGCAGCCTCTGCAACACCAAGAACTATCTCTTGTTGTGGGGTAGGTCTTACAGAGGACATGCAGTTTTGTTTTAGAATGCCACAAGCTGGTAGCTTCAGCACATAAATCAATGTCCATAGCTGAGTCAAGGTAAACAGTAATTCAGTCATATCAGGAAGTATCATTGCCACAAAGGGCTACATGAGGTTCCTCACTGTCTCCTAAATATGTCTCTTTTTCATTAATTTTCTTTCATAAGCCTCTGCTTCTCTATCCTCTCAGTTCCCACTCTATTTATGGCTAAAACTTCTTTTGCCAAAATAATTCTCCTTACCATATAGGTTTGGCCTCTCAGTGTCCACCTGCTTCTTCTGAGCTTCCAAAAAGGCTTGGACGTCAAGTCCTTTTGCGACAGAAATACCACTGAGGAACCGAGGAGGGATTTTTGCGCGGACATCAGGTTCTTCTGCACCAAACCCCAAATTAAGCAGAATCTCCACTGGATCCTTTTCCCAGAGCACCAGCCATTCAGTGATGCTGTGGTGGAAACATCAAGATTATTTACATCACTCTCTTGGTACCACTTATATCTTGCAGTAGCTATCACATGGTCTTATTTTTAATAATTATCTTCCCTTCTTTTCCCCTCTTGGGGGGACTACTGCTAAAGTCAAAGTAGTCACTTTGCATTTTGGGTCATGTTGCTAAAAAATCAATATATGTTCTTCTCCCCAGAATAATCTGGTGGCACTGCATCCAGATAGCTTAGCAAGGAGAACATTAATAAAAGGTGGTAGGTTCACAGTTCTGCAGGCTCCCTTTACTCTAGACACAACACAGACAAGGCATAGTGCAGCTGCCATAAGGTCTTACAGCCTTTTACCTTCCAGAGGATCCAAAGCCCACTGTAGCTTCAGGTAGGTTTTGATTTTTTACAAATTCACTTGAAATCAGATAACTGTTATTGAGAAGATTATTTTGATCTTGTTTAAATAAACCAGTACATGGCTTTTACAGACCTTGACTGCTTATTTAAAATTGTACTCACATTTGTTGTTCTCTCGACAGACTAGTAACTTGTATTCCTCACTGGTAAAATATGGATGTAACTAACCTTTGGGGTGGACCAGTGAGCGTGAGCTTGTGGGAAAAGCTGAGATTCTTGCCGCTTGACATAACTGGACTTTCTGAAAAAAAGCTAAAGCAGGAACCTGGTTGGTAAAAAAGCAACCATGAAATGTGTTTACTTACATACTCCTCTGGGATGTGATTATTATTTTTTCCTGGAGTAAACATTTGAGTTTTGTCTTGGTTTATTATGATACATAATAGCAATGTCCTAGAAGAGGAGTTGATATGAGTGGGGCAATGCACTTATTCTCAAGAACAGTATGTTACAGTAGGTGTGAGAATGTAGGTGTAAGGTACCAGTTAATTATAAAGGTGGCAGAGTGGCTCACTTTTGACAGATGGTGAATCTTTGGGGAACCTTTAAGGAGTATGGTTTCTCTAGCCACCTACTTCAAAAGATATAATTGCTCATTACAAAGATTTGGAGACACAAGGCACAATGAGTTGCAGCTGCAGAAGTGGCAGCTAAGAATAATTTTGTTCTTCACTTTATTGTGTCTGTATTTGCTAATCTGTAGTGAAATAACTGCTTTTTAGAGCCCTCACACTGTGAAAAGAATATCCCACACCATGGTAGTCTTTGTCAACAGGTTTTATCATGCCCAAAATGAACTTTACCTTACACACACCTATCAAGATCAGTAGCAAACATTTATATAGAGTGGAAGCATTGTATTGATAATTTTTTTTACCATTGCAGCTTATCCATCAGCTCACATATTAAACAGGCCTAGAGGGATATGCAGATTTTTGAATGAACACTGTTGATATAAGTTTGGGAAAAGTACTGCAAAGAAGAACTAAAAATAATTTATTTTTCTTACATTTTCCCCTCAAAACAGAAATCTGCCATACTAGAGAAAAGACCAAAAGACTGGTTTAATGAAATAAGGAAAAAATTTAGCTTGAGTGACAAAGTTGCCAAACCATATCGCTGTGGGAAGCTCAGTGTAGTTTAGTCATAAAATGCAATATATATCAACAATAAGGGGAAAATAAGTAACTTTACATTTCATGAATAAATAGCAGTAGACTCTAAGTCCCTGTATTTAAAAGCAGGCACTAATAATTCAGTTTCACCATGTGCTGCAGAACTATTAAGATATATAGAGAGCAAATTTGATTGAAATACATTTCAATCCCTGGTTTTTAATAAAAAAGCCACAGTTGTAATACATTAATTTATGTTCTAATTCCAATATATACTGTATGATTTATTTGGTACATAATAGTTTTTCAAGTATACTCAAAATTTTGTGACTATTTATGAATATTGATTTCTCTGGGCTTAGCATCATACACTAAATGTGTTTGAGAGTAGTGACAGATGCTGAATACTTGCTAGAGTCTCTGGAGGAGGAAATATATGTCTAAGAACTTATGACACTGTTTAGTGGACTCCAAGTGTGCTATACCTGTGAGCTGTAAGGTATATATTTGATCATTTCAAGAGGATGAGATAGGAATAAATTAGATGAAAATACACAGTGCCTGTAGTTGTAACTTCCTCCTATTAGACTGAATTGACACGCTGATCTTTTGAAAGCTAGGGTAGCATTTGACTATGAGCAGCAGAAGATACCTGGATTCCATAAGATAAATGCTACGGGCTTTTTTTTTAATATATAAAAATAAATAGAGAATTAAAACTTCTGAAGTTTCCTCTTCTACTTAACAAAATTGTCTCAATAAGGAAGGAAAAAACATCCTTTCATGGGATTATTCTTCTGCTGGTAAATTCTAACATGAGCTTCTCCTAGCTTCTTCAGAAAAAGGATATCCAAATTGAGAACATAAATGTTACTGACATACTGTAATTTATGTAGTAACATAAAACAGAAATTCTAGCAGCAAACTGAGCATATTTTGAATTAGAATCAACTGCTAGTTGTATACTATTTCCTACTCATGTGCCAAAAGAAGTTGTAAATTCACTATAAAATCCTTGAAATGTAAAAAATAAGATTAGAAATTGAGAATTCATACATTTTTCCCCTAGCAGCACCTACATACTCCTCTCTGCAAGAGACAATTACACCACAAACTGGCTGCTGCTGTGATTTCCTCAATAACTCACATTACCATGATTCAGTGAACAAAAAATGCTGCAAAATAAAAACTCAGTACTGTGAAACACTGGCTAGGGTGTTAAATACAGAACCTAATGATGATTTTAATGATGTTGTGTTTATAGGCTATATAGGCAGTAGCAGGTCACCAAAAAATCAAATGGACAGAACACAACATGTTATCGCAAGTTCAGTAAGAGTGTACTTAAGTACAGCTGGTGTGGCTGTACTTCAAATTCAGGCAAACACAGGCTGTGAGACCTTAACTAGCTGTTGTTGTAAGACAAAGTAAGTTGAATTGTCCTGTATTTCTGTGGGGCAAGAGCATGCCAATGTACTGCTACAGAGACTAAGCCATTCAATCTGTTAAGTGGTAATAAACTGCTCAGGACTCCATGTCCACCCCATGACTTGGACAAAGCGTACATCTCTGGGTGGTACAACACAGGTCATTTCACTCATGGTTAGTCTCCAGCTTTTTTTCTAATGAGAAGACTCTCATGACAAGTTTCTCATTAGAGAGGTTGACATTTATTAGAGTTTGTTTTCTCCATATTCAAGACTTCACAGAAAAATAGTAATGGGGAGGGCACAGTATTTATGTTTATGTTTCTGTGTAAGTATTTTGTTCCCTACACTAGAAACACTGAATCTCATTACCAAACTGGAACATACTTTGGGGAAAATAATGCCCTTTAGAAATCTGTCAGAAAACCTAATGAATACAAACAAATAAAAAATGCTTTTTAAACCAAGTGTAGTGCTAACTGAACATCTTCACTGAACATCTAGTATACCTTTTCTAATCAAAATGTGGCCTCATATACCTGAGGGAAGATAGGACATTTTAGCCTTACTAACAGGATACAAGATTAAATCACAAAATGTTGAACTGCATCTTCTGCTTGTGAACCAATAACCAGAAAGCGTGGACATAGAAAGACTGAAAAATAATATTTTCAGCTTCTAAAATATTCTTCTGTGGACACAAAGAGCCATGAGGTGACTTGGGCTTCTGATGCTTTTCCTATGAAAAAAAAATTCTCTGAATTTCCTGTGCTCAATAAATCAGGAAAGTAGGTAAGAACAAGTGAAAAGTTTTGCATTTAGGCCAAGCAGAATTAGTTACGTAATAGTTTCCCACCGTAACTTCCGGAGTACATTGAAAACCCGTCCTAGAAACCTCTACTCCTTCAGCAGAAGAAAATGAAATCATGCCAGTGAAGAAGGTGAGCCTGGGACTTCCCAGTTGAAGGTCTCATGACAGAAAAAAATATACACATTAACCATAGTACCACATTCTCCCAATAGCTCGCCCCAGCCCAGACCAAGATCTGCAGTGCTTGATGTTTTATCATTAAGCAACCCTTATTAGAAATTATGTTCTCATGTTCTGTCTTACCTTCCCGCTCTTGGCCTTGCAGCTTATTTCCCCTTGTTGGTAGACTGTAAGACAAAAACCACTGAAGAAAGACCAAAAAAAAACCAACACAGGTCAGTCAGGACATGGATGGGGATAGCTTGTGGAAAAAGAGAGCCATAGGCTCATGTTTCCTGTATGTATCAGGTACTTTCCCCTCAGTATATATCGACTTCTGTTAAGTGTTGAGATTCAAATCTTGAATTTATGCTTAAGGCAAATCCCATGAAATTTTAATATCCCACATGAGTAAAGTCTGTCATTTCTGAAATTAAATGTTACTAAGAACCTAATTAAGTCAGCTTATCTGGACCAGGAATGAGTAGAATGGAAGCAAAAGCCTTTTCATTGTATCACCTAAGAGGAAGATGTATGATAGCTCTCAGCTGTTCCATGTTTGCATAGTGACATGGCAATTAGTAATGACACCTACAATAATAGCAACTTCTCCTTTCTGTGCATTTGGCTGACTTGGTCTTACCCTAATATTGAAAAATGTTGCTATAACTGTAATATAAGGCTACTGCTATTTTTTTTTGCTCCTCATCTCACTTCCAAATATCATTCCTAAGTCTGCATATGTTCCTTTTTGTCTTTAAAAGCAGTGAGTGCGTGAAGTCATACTGAAGAATTCATGGGAAATACCTGTCTTTCACGCTTTGTTTTTATCCCAAAGTTGGACAAAAGCTAAAAAAAAAAAAATCTCAATTTTGGTGATTAAAATACAATTAATTTTAAGTAAATTTAAGGTTAAACTATATTTTTCTATAGTGGTACCTTGCTTATGGGATTCTAGGTAGAGTATGCGTAAACACAGCTTGTGCTATAAAACATTCTTGTACAGCATGCTACATCTACCCTGGGGCACACAGCCTTGTGAAATTTCCATGACGAAGCAGATTATTTGATCAGAAAGAGATCGAGACACATGATGGGAAATTCTATCTTCAAAGAATAGCCTGGATATTAATGGAGCATTGAGACATATTTATCATGAAGGATTGTGTCATAAGCAAGACATGTTGCTTCAGAACAAATAGTGGTAAAAAAAGCATTTTGTTGTAGTTTAACAAAATAAAAAGTTCAATCTTTGATTCAAATCAGCCAAAGTAGAATACTTTTTTCTGAATTTCAGGGGTTACAATTTTCCTACCAGAATCTTCAATACTGAAGATACTCTATTTCTTACTGGTGAAAAAAGAGAAATTTATATCATGAAGTAACACAAACTTACAGAACACAAGAATGCAACCAGTGATGGATATTTTCTTCTATATAGTCCTCTAAAAATAAAAGTAGAGCTCTCTGGAAGACCATGGCCAAATCATCTTATAACAACCACCCTATTGTATGACTTCATTTTTGGTGAATCTTGGAATGGATAGGAAATACTGGGAGAAGTGTCTAGTAATTTCCTTTAGTGGTCTGAGGGCTTTTTATAACTAAATTTGGAAAGCAAAACAAATTTTTTGCAAAGCATTCCTTTATTATATGCAGCCATAAATATTCTGGAAGTATGTAGCAGACTTAATGAAAATTGAAAACAATCTTCTTATTCGGCATGAATGCATCCCAATACACAGTTCCTGCATAGCTTGAATTGCAGAGACTGACCACTCTTGTGTAGAGGGAGGATTATCACCTTTTATCAAGCACAAAGGAAGCCTCTAGCAGAGCCAGAAATGGATCCCAGCTCTCCTACCTCTCTGTTCAGTTTTTTAACCCAAAAATAAACAAACATGGCTCACAGATATTTAAGTCATTGCTGAAAAATGTCAAAGGCAGGCTTCTTTCCCTGCAGGTTCAACCAAAGCCACTGAGATGATCAGTTTAAGGAGCTGCTTTCCTTTGCATTACAGAGGAGAGAGGGAAGGGCTGAGCTGCAACATGGCTGAGTTAGCCATAAGATAAAGTGGGAGGTGGTTTCATTGCATTATTACCTCCTGGATCCAATGCTGCAACTCTCATTAGCACAGTGAAAAGATATGGAAAGACTGCAACAATCACAAGTCTTTTACACTCAAGTCTCTCAAGACCTAATTTTGATGTATAGAATATGAATTTACAAAGTTACTCTATTTTTTTTTTTTTGTTAAACTACAAGCAAAAGAGTTGTTTTAAGACTGTCAGTGTCAGCCTAGCTGTGACTCTGAAAGCTCATTATTGGTTCACTGAAGGTTAGACTCTACCAGTAAGCCAGCATGTTTTCTCCCAACCAATCTGTTCAGTTCCCTTTATGGCCAGTAAAAGAGTTTACCCACATTAGGATGACACAAAGGGGTTTTTTCCTCTGTTGATGGAAGAAGCAGCCTAGCCTTGGACTAAACACAGAGCTCTGAGATTATATTCCCTGACAAGTGGTACATTCACCCAGACAGAAATGAAAACAGTAGAATATTGGTGAAGGTTTGGTTAAAGAAAGATTAAATTTTGCAAAACTGGGGATGTGTTCTCTATCCAGTGAAGAAAAAAGGAGGCAAACCACTATCACCACTGTGACACTGAGTATCTATATAAGTATCTGGTACTTAAAAAGTCACCTGGGAAACAAGAAAGCTGTGCGCTTTTTTAACATTTCAATAGTGTAGTGGGTCGAATGCTAGCAAAATTAATTTTCTGCCATGAGATAAGGATTAGGAGAAGGGCAAAAGTAGACTCAAAACTTTAAAGGGTATAAAGAAAGCTTTATTAACAGAACTAAAAAGAGAATAATAAGAATCCGAATAAACCTTCAGAATGCTTCTCCTCCCCCCACCTCCTCATTTCTTTCCCACTGGCAATGTAAAGAGACAAAACCTGTGACTTGTGACTTTCAGTCCGTTTACCATCTCTAAAATAGTCCTTCTTCAGTTCACTTAGGTAGAGGACTGTCTCTTGCCATGCCATGGAAACCTCTCCACAAGAAACAGTTCTCTCATGGCTTCAAGGACACAGTGAATCAGCCAAGCGGGAGATGGAAATCTACTCACCGTGTGAAAATCTCTCCCCTCGACATACAGCTTTCTCCAAAACTGGTTTTGAGGGCTCAGTCTTTGGCTAATGGGTACAATTTTAAGAATGAGCTGTTCAAAAGCAAAGGTTCTCTTTATCCATCTCTAAGATCATCTTCATCTCTGGGAACAGAGGTCTTCCTCTTCTGCCCTGGGGGGCAAAGATCTTCAGCAGTCTTATCTCTCGCTGTTCAAGCTTCTCATTGGATCACAGCTACTTCAACATCTGCTTGCTTCAGCACTGATGCCTTTGCTCATGTCTACAGTTTAAATGCCCCACCACCCCCATGATTTTCATGAATTACAGGTATATTCTAGTCTATCATAGTCCATCACCATGGCCTTACAAAAGAATTTCAGCTCTTAAGTTTGAAGCATCTCCTCTTTCTCCTTCCTCTGGACTTCGGCTCTTCCTTCTTCACTGACTTTGGTGACTCTATGTTCTCTTCATGTGGCTTCACTTTTTCCTTTCCTCTGACTCAGGAGAGGATTGATATCTATAAGTTTCATTTGTGCACTTGAAGGAGTTAGTATCTTGCCCAAGCCTGCCGATGGCCACATGATCCCTGCTGGGCTGGGGCCACTCTGGTTGCACGGCTGTTTCCCAGCCCCTGCTGAGTTCAGTTCCATCCATGGGGCTGCTTTCTGCGGGGTCTGCAGGACTGCCTCTGTTTTCTCTGTTCTCCCACATGATCTCCTGCAGTGCCAGCAGGATGGCTCGCCAGGTCACGGCCGGAACGAGGCCCGGCTTGGCTCTACCCAAAGCTGAGGAGAGCCAGCCTGGCCCACCAACTGTGGTTGGAACTTGGGGCCAGCAGAACCTCAGCTGAGCCATGCTTCACCAGCGGCTGGCCTGGCTGGGCCGTGCAGCAGAGCAGGTCCAGGCACTGCAGGAGGGCAGCTGGCCCATGCAGGCTCCCAGTTACCTGTCTGCCAAAAGCCAGAACCAAGAGAGTTTTAAACAGGGTTTGTTCATTTTAAAATGTGATTTCATAGAGGCATTTTCAGCTTTCTTAAGTGGTTTAACAGGGTATCAATATTCCAAACTAGCCAACTGATTGGTTCTGTTGGGTCAGAGGAAGCTGTTAGCAGTCCTCACAGAAAATCACTTAGGTAGTTGATGGATTTCTCCTTAACTAAAAACCAAGCTATGTTAAACCATGACGAATAGGAAATACAAACAGGTATAAAGATTCTACCTGAACCTCTGTAAGCAAGAAATGAACATTGAGAATAAAAACTAAGATGGAATTAGTGACTAAGAGCAAAGCACAAATGCTCATCACCAGTGCAATCCATTGGGCTGGGTCTGATGACATCTCAAAACACAAATCTGGAAACTGAAGAAAAATTTTCCTGCACATTTTTATTGTTAAACAGCAGTGTTTTTAGAGCCCATTAGTCAATAGAGAACTCTGTTGCTGATGATATTGTGGGAAGATATTTTTTGGGGATGAATCTTTGGGTTGGTACTCTGGAAACACATGCCCCAAATGGACAAATCTCCTCTTTCTGTTGCACATCAGTTTCCTGTGTGCGACACAAATATAATAATACTGTCGTACCAATAGTATCCTTTTAAATTGTAAGATTTCTGTCTTTGTACTCTAATCAGTGGAATAATGTGCTCTTTTTCTTTTCTTTTTAATATCACTGTAACAGAAATTTTGAAGCCCTCTGAAACAGCAAGTGCTAGGGCATCTTGGTTTTTATCAGTTCTCATGTCTTTCAGAAATTAAATATTTCCTAAATGTTCACATGCCTTTTTAACCAAATTTGAGTTTAGTGTGATGACACTGACTTAGCTGTCCAGCTGCTAGCCCTCAGACCATGCAAACTGTTCCATCAAACCACAAAAGCAATATTCCTTCAATGCAATTTTTAATCACATCAAGATTTCTGGGATGGTGAGAGGAGTAGGAAGAAGAGAGAAGCCAGTTGTGTTAAAGACATTCGGAGATAAAAATGGATTAAGCCCTGCAAAAGCAGCTTTTAAATGCCTTGTTCTCAGGGGACATGGTGTTGAAAGGGAAGACTTATAAAATGCTGTATTATTCAGTGAATTTGGGAAAATTCTTGTCTGACCAGAGGTGTGTTGGTTCAAGGCACAATTCAGCTGCCATAGAAGAAATGTCTTCACTTTGCTAAAATGCTTGATCTGCACCACCTGAGGAAATCCTATCCATGAGGTGAACTGCATCTAAGAAAAATGATTTTATGACTTTTCTGGTATGAAACACAAAAAAGCAGTGGGCAAGTCTGCCACAGTCATGCACAACAGCTCAGATGGAACACCAGAGGCAAAATACGTTGCAAAGACATTACAACTGTTTGAAATGGGAAAAAAAATTGCTCTCCTGCTACAGAATCACAAAATAATAAGGTTGGAAGAGACCTTCAACACCACCTGCTGCAACCATCAGTGTAGAACCACCATAATGACCCCTAAAAAATACTTCCCGAGATGGTGACTACATCACCTCCATGGGCAGCTTATTTCAATGCCTAATCACTCTTTCAGTGATTTTTTTGTTCCTAATATCTAATAAGAATCTCCCCTAGTGCCACTTAAGGCCATTTTCTCTCATCCCTTCACTTGAGCCATGGCAGAGGAGACTGACCCCTACCTCACTACAACTTTCTTTCAGGTAATTGTAGGGAGAAATGAAGTCCCCTCCAAGCTTTCTCTTCTCCAGGATAAACAACTCCAGTTCCCTCAGCTGCTTCTCATAGGACATATTTTCTAGACCCTTCACCATCTTTGTTGAATGTCTTGGAGTTTTTAATGATGATAGTCTATTCCATGATCCTCTGCTTCATGCCCAAAAATGATTGCTGTATCTTTTAGGCTCAGGATTGGACGTGTGCTGGACCAGGGAAGGGGACAGCGTTGGGCTCTTTGGTGGTCATTTTTGAAGCCTCCCTGCCCAGGCATTCTGTGGTGCTGTGTGGTTAGGTTTTGTTTGGCTAGCTCGGTTTTCTTGGCCCAGGCAGAAAGTTTTTCCCTTTCGTGTCTTGGAGGATCTGCAGTAGAAATGTTCCAGTTGCCTTGAGGTCAGCTTAACAGCTGCTGGTCTGAGAACACAGAGGCAGGATCTGCTGGAGTGGGCCACCCCATTACAACCCCAAGCCTTGGCGAGACAAGACAGGGAAACAAAAGCTTTGTAAAAGGCTCAAGCCCAGCTGCTTCACCCACTCCGACTGCTGTGGAGAGGAGGTTGATGCCAGAGAACCATCACATTTTTGCCTACTACTGGACTCTCCACTTTCCTCAGAGTGAAAGCTGGCACCATCTCACACCACATGTCGAGAAGGGGTATTTTTCCTATATTTGCCCCACTTCCCAGGCATTTTGGGGTCTTTGTTCCTCTGTGTGTGTGAGGGGGTGTGAGTTCTGATAGTTTGGTGTTTACTAGTAATTTACCTTTCTTCCTTGCCTTGTGGGCATTCTATTCTTAATAAACTCTTGGTCTGGGTTTTTTTTTTCACTTTCTGCTATTAGTATTCATTTTGTTTTGGTGGAAGGGGATTGTTGAAACCCTTTAGAGGAGACTACTCATTACAGTGTCCTCTCTTAACTATGTCTCAAAACTGAGAAGTTGCCCTTCTTTGAATATGCTCCAGCATCTCAGTGTCCTCTGTATTTGAGTATATTTTTTATGACTGGGCTGTTTTGGCATGACTAAGTATGCTTTTACAACATAGAATGAATAGGAAAAAATATGCTTTTTTCAGATCCCATAGCTAGGACAAAAGTTCTTCTACGATCAACTCTATGAACTATAGGGTTAATACTCTGTATAATTTATTAATTAATTGTTGCTTTTAGGTAACACTTAAAAAAGAAAATAGGAGGAAAACAGCAGATCTTCATACTACTACTGTGGAATCACTTATGTGACACAGTTATATTCTGCATTCTGATTAAGCTACACCTCTTATGGCAGTTCTATCAGGGAAAAAGAGCACAGTATCTGTTGACTAATGGCTGCTCCAGTAAACAAAAAGAAATATGCATCTACGCAGGTGCTCTGAGGCATAAAATAGTCATTTTTTCTGGTCTGTATTATTCTTTCTTTTCAGTTGGCATGTATTATCCATGCTTGCAAACTTACTGTTCTCTCTCTGTCTTAATCAGAAGCGAAAGGAGATGACAAAAATCTTTTAAGGCTTTAGCTTTAGGATCTGACTTTTGGTAGCTAAATGAAGCTGAGGTCCCTTTTCCCTGCCCATCAACAGCTGAATTGTTAAGCACACTGATCTCACAGCTGCCGTAGGATGATTTAATTTATTTTGTCTCTCCAACAGGCCTGTCACCATGAGATCTTCCTAGCTTGCTGAGTGTTCATACTAAGTAGAAGGTTTGTACCTTCTCACGCTCTTTTCATGTAAACACCAGCTATGTTCTATAAACATAGCCATTGTTTTCACATTCCATGCTAGGACAAACAAGACTGTGTGACAATCCCCTTGACCAATGTGGTGAGAGGTGGGAATGCCCACTCCCCAATCCATGGGCACCTTGCAAGAAGTATAAAATAGGAAGTAATAAACAAGACAGAGATTTTCTGCCCTGCTGCCCTGATCAACCCGAACTCCGGCTCCGAGTGTGTCTTTCTGGCTAGGCTCACAGCGACAGGCCTGCCATTTGCTTTGACAGAAACAAAGGACACTCAGCTGATATTCAAAGAACCGCTGGAACATCCATGTGAAAATTCACAAGGATGACTGACTCCAGGAAATGAAGCTTTTCTGAAAGCATAGTAGGTAGTGAACGTTGTAATAACACTTCAAGCTTTCTCATATGCTGGTAAATATAAATTTTGAGGGGTTCTACCCACGTGAAGCCTTTGGTAAATTTTCTGTCCAGAGACCATAATATCAATTTGCTCTGCTCTTTTCAAAGTAGAAGTCATAAAGCTGGTTGACACAAGCAGTGGAGTTCACTCTAAATAACAAGATTGGAAGCTGATGGTATCTTCATGCTGCATTTTAATTACATGAGCTCACTCTAATTGAGAACACTACAGATACATAACAATAGCAAAAGATGTTTCACAGAATCACAGAATGGGTGGGGTTGGAATATACCACAGTGGATCACCTGGTCCAACCACTCTGCTCAAGAAGACTCATCCTAGAGAGCCTGGCACAGGTTTGCACTGAGATGGTTGTTGAGTATGTCCTGTGAGGGAGAGTCCGTACGCTCTCTGAGCAATCTGTTCTAGTGCTTGGTCACCTACATAGAAAAGAAGTTCTCCATTGTATTCAAACAGCATGAGACTGTGTTGAAGAGGGAAAGAGTTGCATTTTAAGCCTTCCAGATACATTAGGGAAGGTGCATAAATTCCGTGCAGAGTTTTTCAAAAGTAGAAAACCAAAACAACATTGGAAACAGTATCAACAGCAATAATTTTGCAGTACATTCAGTTTGAGTCTCTTTCCATTGCTCAAAAATCTATCTGTCCAGTCAAAAGAGACTCTATGAAGCTATGGAAAAAAAGCTCTTTAAATCTGTATTTAAGCTCTTTTAAATGGAATTAAAACCAGAAATTAGGAGAAAAAATATTTTTAACATCATATCTTGCAGATCAGGAAAAAAAAGAACTTTCTACTATACTTTGCCATTACAAAGAAAATGATAACTCTAAGCTGCATGGCTTGTTTCAGTTATTAATATACTGAAATAATAGGAGGTTGGTGCACATCTGCCTCTGCTCTACCAGAGATCCAAGGTCTGAAAAACTGGAATACAAGCACTTGCTTTCTTTGCTTGGCTTTTCACCCCCATTGTTTATGGTTTTTTGAAGATACCAAGAAGGTCAAAGAAAGGCTTTTGCCAAGAAGTGGTCTATTTAAGTTGGCAGTTTGACTTTATAATTGTTTGCTTAGCCTCTAGGCAAAGGGAAAGCAGAAATCAGAAGCAGTCTAGCTTTTAACATTGGCAATTATAGAAAAATACAAGATTGGAAAGAGAGGGTGGAGGAGTGAGTGCAATGATAACTGACACGGGGAAAAGAATTGGAAAAAAAAAGCACAAGATGCATTGGTTGCTTCGTTTTCCATTAAATATACTACTGTCCCCTTAAGTTTGTATGCCTTTTTTGGCACAGGGGAAGGATTACACTTTACTAAGGAAGTAATGCAAACTTATCTTCATTTGGTTACCATGGATATGGCACTACAGGAGACAAAGTCTACAATTTGCATTGCAAACAACCAGGAGGTGTGAAGGACATACAATTGTGGCAAAAGAGTGTCCCAGGATCTTCCTTGGGATTGATCACCAGTAAAACCATCACCAACTTTGGGTCTGTGTTTACTATGAAGAGAAAGAAGGTAAGGGATGTTGTATTTGAGATGGAAAAGGAAGAGGCAGAATTACTCACATCTGCAGAACAATTGGTATTTCTTGTACTACCCTGTGTGAAATACCTAACAGATAGGTATGACAACAATTCAGATTTCTGTCCTTTTCCCTGTGGGATACTAGAGCCAAATGAATGTGCTGGTAACCTGGACTGAGTAATTTCCATAAGCACTGGAATGGGTTAAGAAGAAGCCAGATTTTAGGATTGTTAGGCTTTTTTGCAGGTTTTTTTTATCTAGCTGAATGTACTCTTCATTCTTCAGAAGTACTGTATAATACCTTAACTTTGTTACAAAAAGTCCAGTTAAATTTAAGGAGACCTAGTTTGAACCAGCTCAGTACAGTTAATAGGGAGGAGAGAAATTGTCTTGTTTCCCAGAAAGAAATCATGGATTATTGTTTGGCTGTTAGTTGGCTAGATTTGTTAGTATTTTTTATTATTACTGCTTTAAGCTCTTCCAGAGATATAGTCATATATAATTTTTATTTCAACTGACATGGAATACAAATGATGTGGCCCTGCTTCTCTGGAGAGACTTGGCCAAAATGCCATTGGTTTGGCAAAAAGAGAACTGGATACCAAATGGTTCATCTACATAGATAGAGCAAGGGTTTTACTTCTAAAGGATCTTGGGCGAAATAGTAGATCAGATGTTGAGCAAAAATGTTTTCCTCCCTTAGCACTGCAGTAGGCACTTCTCTGATAGGGCTAGGGCAGCTAAATCATTTCAAGATACTCGTCTTGTCTCTTCACTTGGGAGAGTAGCCCACAATAGGTGACAGGGCACCAGCACCATCTAAGTAGGTTTCCCTTGACAAGAAGGGTGCAATCAGACCTCTCTGTTCTCACACCATCATTCTCCATGGGTATAGGGGACAAATTAGGACCACCAACCCTTCAGTTGCTCTCATAAGGGTTCATCAAATAATAGATTTGCACCAATATATTCCAATTTACATCAGTGAATTTGTTTCCTGTTACTGTCAGCAAGAGAGAGAAGTATCAGCCCCAAACGTCTTTGCCTTTTCTCTTTTTTCCAAACCAAGCAGCTGGCACTATGCCTAAACTTGAATGCATTTTCTTTCACTGTTGTCATGGGGAACTCAAGCCCACTGCCATTGTGTCCCTGAGCAAATACTGGAAGCAAAGCAGAGGGAGCTTGACAAATGGGTTAAGTTACCACTTTGCTCCTCTGTCCCACTTCAGCATGCTCCTTGAACCCTTAGCAGTCATATGTACCCTTGAGGCAAGTTTTAGAAGTGGACAGCAACATCACCAGACCAAGATCTTCAGATACCCTGAGGATTATTTCAGGCATTTCCAGTAGCCCTAAAACTAACTACTGATGGAACAGATTCTGTCAGGCTTTTCATCCATTGTGCTGCTGGTGAAAAGACAGAGAAGGGAGCATGTATAAAACACAGAAGTACTGCCCTAACCTCATGTTGCCTAAGTAAGCACAATTGGACACATGCTTCATTCTTTCCCTACCATTTCAGAGCACCTACCAATTAAATAACTCTTTCCTCTTCCCTTTCTGCACTAGATCATGAAGCAAGTAAAGAAGGAAGAGGGATGGAGCTGGGACTCCATCCCAGCTGAAATGGGAGCAAACAGCTGAACTGGCAGCAACCCCTGCATGTCTACAACAGCTCTCCAGGACTTTAAGTCCTCAGCCTACCATTGCAGCAGAGTACAGTGGACAGCTGCAGTACAGATTGTGGTTGTGTTGCCCATGGGCCACTCATGCAGCAGCAACAGGAAAACATAGAAAATTCCAGCACCAATCTGTCCTGTTAAGCCAAAGCAATTACAAATCCTTATTATGTGTAAGTGTCCTTGAAAAGTGAACTTAGAATTTTGTTTACTGTTAGTCTCATCCTCCTTACCTGTGGATCTTTTCCTTCCTCTGCTACAACATCTGTTCAGAAACAGTTTTCTTGGCATTTCTTTAAACAATAGTGCACCAGCCAGTAGAGAGGAGTGAGGTAGTCAGGATAGTAAGTCTCTTGAATTACAAAATGACAGGGAATAACCTATGAAAAGTATTGTTTTCTTTAATGTCTGAAAACATGTTTGGGCTCTGTCCTCCAATCAATAGATTTATTCCCTCTATGTGTTCAATCTTCTGTTTATTTTATTAAAACACCATACTGTTATTTTATTTTTATATTCCTGCACAATCTCAGTGGAAAGTAACATTCCCTGTTTCCTCATATCATCACAACAGTGAAATCTATATAGAAATGCTGAATCTATAAAAGACGGATGGTCCTGCTATTTCCATTTCCACTGATTTCAAGAGAGTTACATACAGATATTCCAGAAGAGGCAAATGGCCTGGTTGGTTTTATTTTTAGCATTATCAGAGTTAGGAATAACTGCCCTCATTCTTATGGACAAAGCTAAATTTCCAGAATTGAAATTTAGAACATTTTCTTTTTTTTCTTGATAAAATTAGTCTCTGTCAGTCATAGAGGTCACAGCAACAGTTAAGTGTACCGGCCTATTTTTATACATGTTGCTATTTATAGGAATACAGTTCAGGTAGAATCTGGTTCTCAGCAAATTTTTTATCCCTACTTCATCCTTACATAGGAGTTCAAACTTCTTATTAGAAGATAATAGTTCAAAAAGCCATTATAGGATGAGCATGCATTTCACTAATATCACAACGATTTAACACAGAGAGGCAAACACTGATTCAGCTTGCTTGCAGCTAGTACTACACAATTTTGTCATGTATTTGGAGCAGATTCAGATAACTTTCGGTTTTTTCAGAGGCAGCCTGGCTGACTTGAGTCAGAAGTCAACGTGCTTGGTGTGTGTCATCTTATAAGGAAAGAAACCGAATGGGGTTGATCTTGTATCTCAGATTAGAAATACTACAGGTTCATCAGAACTGACCTGACAAGTGCTTAATGCTAATTGCTCATTCTTTCCCTCTACAGTACAAGGTTTCAACTGCTTTTTTTTAGTTGCTGAGTTTTGTCCAAAATTACTCCTGATTTAGCTGACAGTCACTTCAGGTCTAATTCTGAAGCTTCAAAAGTAAATTGAAAGTTACCCACTGAAAATTTGGTTGAGGCTTCATTCACATCAGACTCTGCTAACTTTTATGAACATTAACTTTGCCCATCTGTGAACTGGCACAGGAAACCCCGATGACAAACATTTTACTTTTCTGGGTTGATAAGAGCATATTTGGCATATTGGAATGGGCAGGAGGGACACTGTAAGCACATGTAATCTTTCATGTTGTCAGATTTTTTGTCCCTTAGTCAACCAGATATTTCATTTAAGCAATTATTAATCCTATCTCTGTCTAAGAAAACAAGTAGTATAGTTAATAAGTCAATAACTTAATCTGACTTTACACAAACCAATAAAACTACACAGCGAACTATCTTAGTGCCTATTTGATTACTCAGGGATTTAAGTTTCAAACTTCAGCCACTGGTAATGGCATTGTCCCATGCACATATAATAATATGGTGTGACAGTTCTGCTGCGTAAGACAGACCTTCCCTCATTATTTAAATGTATTTGAACACAATTGGACAGCAGAAAAGGAGTTTTGTCCTGCAAAGATACTTCCCTTGGCATCACTCTTCTGCCAGCAGTGCTTCTGTGGAGTAGGCTTACAAAACACATGCAGCTTCAATAAAGAATAAGGGAAAGGAAACAAGTCTTACCAGTGCCAGCACAGGTACTGCAGAATATGCCCTAATGCTTTTTCAGAAGCCAGAGGAGGAACAAGTGAGAGTCTGCTGTAAAGCAGCTCTCCTGTCTCAGCTTTACTGCCCTAAAACCTCTCACAGCTTTCCTGCTTCTAAAGGAGAGAGGACAAACATTTGCCTAACATGGACTGATATTTTCATAATCCTCTCCCATTGATGCCCAACCTCCCCATTTGTCAAATACACTTCGTCTACTCTGTGTCACATAAGTGTTTTCAAGAACAGACATGTTCAGTGTTATAAATGCCAATCCAAAAAAATCTAATTGAAAATATAATTTGGTTTATTAAAAGATCAAATTACAGAATTTTGGTAAAAACCCCCAGCGGAGTTACGTTGACGATGACCCAACGTCTGTTCTGATCTGTTTGATGATCGTCAAAGGGTGAACTGGGACGCAGTATTTGGCACACTGCTGCCCACCTGAAGTTAACAAATTTGCCTCATTTAGGGCTCAGGTTTCATACACTTTATTTTCCCCCAGCACAAGATTTCCCCACAGTCTCTTTGTTCTCAGGACCAGTTATTCGAATTCATAGTCGTTGTTGGTTGGTTGAAAAGATTTTCCTCCCGTAGTTGGAGGTGCAAACTTTGGGCTTCCCGTGGGTGAATGGAAACAAAGGCTTGTGAATGGAAAGGCTTTCTTCTCCAGAGATCCCGGTGATGATGGTGCTCTGATAGCTCTGCTGTCCATGGGAGGAAGGACTGATTGCTTATCTTAATGAGTCCTTCTTTCTCATGCCAACGAAGGAGCCCGGACTTCCTGACAATTCTTTGTCTTTTCCTAAGTGGTAATTCAAAGGTGGTGCCTTCCTCAGGATCAGTGAATTCCAAGTCGGGCTGGAACTAAGGTTACATTTTCATATAACATATTTACAGTGGTTACTTATGATTTATAACATACCATAACCTATAAGAACACAAATTAACATTCCACGTTTTTTACATTCAGGAAGTTTTGTATTGTTGAGTTTTTTCTTAAAGTGAAGTGAGAAGTTGATTTGGCACAGATTTTAGGGCCTTTGACAACTATTTAGTGTCTATTAGGCTGATAGTACTATTTAGGCTGATAGCAGCCATCCTCACTGTACACAGACATACATGAGTGCAAAACACTGTAGGCAATCCTGCGGGGTAAGGCAGAGACAGACTGGGAAGAGGTCCTAATGACATCCCAAACTGTATTGCCTATGTCAGTTTATGCCATCTTCTACATGTATGAAGGACCAGATGTTTACGAGAAACCAGCCTATCCAATTGTCAGTCAGATGGTGGTGATCACAGTTTATCAGAACAAAAAAAATTCCTGATGCCTTCCTGATTCATGGAAACTGCAAAAAGTTCTCTCAAATATCAATCCCAATAACAAACAAGACTTTTAAAAAAATTAGGTGAGCTACCCAAAAACAAACTCAGCATTGGAAAACTAATGAAAATTACACAGCCAAAGTCTACAAAACTGCTCTGGTCAGACTTGAAAAAAACTAACAGCCTGACAAACAAACAATCCAAGCTATAAAGCTGCTCTCAGCAAACCGGACTCAGCCCTTCAGGAACAGATTTTTTTGTCAACTTTTTTTGATAATATTTTTAATTTTCCTTCCCAATCTCCTGTTAAAAAACTCTGAAACAACAACACAACAGCAACATCTCTGCTTCTTCCTCAGAGATTTAAAGCCACAAATGTCTTCTGTACAAATAAAAAGTTTGGTTGATGACCTGTGACATTGAAGGGAAACTATTTCTCTCAGAGCTACTTCTAAAATACTAGGCAAAAAGAGAATATTTTTCAACAGAACAGCCATTATTATGGGAGTCATTTTCATGTGTGCATGTGTCTGCTCTTCCATGGATGCATATGGGGAACATACTAAAGTAGAAGAAAGTGCTGAAAGTATATTTATCCAGCATTCTCTGTGAACTTAGCCAGAAACATGATAAAGACCAAATCTAGATGGCAAAAAAACTAATACAAGTTCTCTTGCAACCCAGGGCACAAATATGTCAATCTGCTCTTACCATGCCTTTTCTGCTACCTTTTTTTGTCACACAGTCACAAAGTTGGAGTGCTAAAAGCTATTTGTGAAAATAGCATATAAATGACAGGAATTTCCCTGTCCTGTGACAGCATTCTCCCTAGAGATATCTGGCTGGTTTGAAAGTTTCTGAAGCACTTTCTTTCCCCAGCAAAATACAGGGTTATGTTGAAATTGAGAATCTTCTGAGACTGAAGCTTTCACAGCCTGGGATTTTTTTAGATGTGCTTTTTCTTTTTAAAATTGTCCTTAAACAAGCACATTTATAAATACTCTAGTATTTTCACATTGCATTTTACCACTCTCCTACTATGTTACATATTGCTCAGCAACTACAGGAAGTGCGTACACCCTCCCCCCATTTTTTCTTTATTACTTTCAGATCTTTATCAATAACAAGAGTGTGCACATATTTTCATAAAATATACTGAGCTAGAAAATGGTACTGTAACTTTAGGAATTTAGGTGATTCTAAAATTTAGATAACATTTTCAAAACAGACATAATCTAGGAAATCTACAAGGCCATCATTTTTTATTTCTCCATGCCTGCCTAAAAATTAATACTATGGTCCTTGCAAAGTTTATTGGCTGTTATCACCCCCTAAGTACCATTCAGAGAACGAGATAGAAAATGACAAATTTTATAAACACAATTCAGATCATAAACCTTTTAGATTCCATAGAAAGATTAGAATATATAATACTGATATGATATATGATATTATTATACTATAGAATAGTCTATTAGTAAGCAGAAAATTACCATTATCTTCCAAATCAAATCTATTTTCTGTGCAGATGCTTCTAGTATCACTTACATGACTTAATTTTATGCTTACAGGAATCTGCTCATTATAAGGAGAGGATGAAGCCAGAATGGATGCCACAGGCAGAATGCTTTATATAAGAACAAGTATTTTGGGGTTACTCTGTCTTTTCTTTAGTTTTTCAGCATTTGTGGCATCCTCAGTAATATTTCTTGGGCATATTTATTTCTGGTACTGAAGACAGGTGATAATCTAACATAGAGCAACTCTGAAGTATTCCAGTTCTTCTTAGAAGATTACTGTTAAAAAAATACTGAGGAAGTAGTGCAACAGCATTTGGGCACAAATGTTTATAAAAAGAATAATGATTATTTGAATAGATGTGCAAATTCCCACCAGCAGAGATAATTTTCACTTTGGAATGAGTTAAGGAGTTCATAAAAAGCTATCTTTTTATCTAAGGGAATATCTTAAACGGTCACAGTCTCTGCAGTATTCATCATGTTATAAAATGCCAGGACAATTTATTACCAAATTCAATAATTTGGTTTATTAAAAATTCAAATCACAAAATTTGGAATCAAATTACAGAATTTTAAGCAATAAAAAAAGACCCCCACAAACAGCGACACTTACTTGACAGAGTTTCTTCCGGGAAAAAGAAGTCAAGGGTGACCCGGAGACATAGACCCTGGCCATCTGTGTCTCTAGCTGGGTACACACCTTCGCCCGCCCAGAGGCTTAACTTAAATACCCTTAATTTCCCCCTCGGCAGCACTTCTCCCATTGTTTCTGCTAAGCACCGGCAATTAAGATTGTTTACACTAAGCCCTGAAAAGAGTCCCCTGGTCCATTCAAATGCTAATGTCCAGAGTAAGTCCTTGCTTTGAGTAATTTAACCACCGTAGAAGTGTGTGATGACTTCTCTGCACATAGGAAACAGATCAGTGTAAATCCTTGCTTTGAGCCGTAGAAGTGTGTGATGACTTTCCTGCACGTATGCAACTGATCAGAGTAAATCCTTGCTTTTGAGGCAATTTTCACTGCACTTAGGCAGGGGTAATTTGGTTCGTGTTCATTGTTTCATCAGTGCCTCGTGTTCTCACCTTCTATTTCTGGACCAAGGAGATCAGGAGAGGTGCTTTACAGGAGTCCATGAAACACGCGGGTTGAGCATACACACATACCTTTATACAATATATTACAGTTTCCAGCTTATAATCATTTATAGAACATGAATTAAATAACCCTATTTTCCACAATCATCAAAGCAATATTGGGTGGGATATCAAGAAAACCTGTATTTTCACATTTCTTGTATGTATGGGATTGATAAATTTAAGTGACTCTGTGTCCTAGGGTGACTTTATGATGCTTGTATCCCCAGTTGTCTGCTGTTTATGTTGGACATTGAGTTCTGTACCTTTAAGACTGGTTCTGACAGCGAAGCGGGGGAAAGAAGCAACACAGTTTGTTTGCAGAACCTGCACTCACTCCTCCGCATTCGCTCCTGGACTGTGTTGTCTGCAGCATGGACAGACAGCAGGACAGAGATCTCTTTCACTTTTAGTTAGTTTTAGGTAGCTACAGCAGAGAAGCTCCCTGGACTGTTTTTTTTTTTCCCTTTTTCTTGGACTGAAAAACCCAGAGAGACACCAGGATCTTATGCCTGCGGCCCACCAGGGCCTGGACCTCAGCATTTTCCAGTGCTGGAGGAACTGATAGGAGACTGAGCGAGCTGAGCTACACTCCACGACGAGGACTTTGTGAGTTTGCCATCTCACCTCAGAGCCATGAGAGGTTTCATTGTTTCATATTATTCATTTTTTGTGCTTTTGGGCACTTTGTTTGTTAAACAAATCGTTTTTTCCACTTTTCTCTAAGGAGATTTTTTATTCCTGGACCAACTGGGGGAGGGGCCATTTGAGTTTGGTTCCCAGAGGGACCCCATTCAGAGGTTTCCTCCCAAATTTGCCCTAAAGCAGGACACCCTGCTGTCTTAAATATTTTTTCCTGAACATTTATATTTGTTGGGAAACAGCTTGCCTATGCAACACTAAAACTTCCTATAAGTCACAGTAAAAATGCAGTGGGCAAATGGGAGCCACCTGTTTTCTCCCTTTTTCTTATATCTGCCAGTATCAGCTGTGACTCCCTTTCCAGAAAGACAAATCTCACCTTCATATAACATCCCTGGTGGCATGGCTGTCATTGAGGGGCATCTCTGACAAACAGACTGTGTTCACAACATTATATGCATGTTATACATGCATATAATTTGCCTGAAGATCAAATTAATGAATTAATACATACTGACATTTGAGTTTGAGGAATTAGCTTCTTTTGGGTTTTTAGCTTTAATAACAGTAAGAGTTATTTAGAAAATGATCTGGAATTAACAAGCAAAAGTTAAAATTTAAGAAATATCTCTTAGACACAACTATGGCATGAACATGAGAAAGCATTGAAATGTACTGTAAAAAATTAAAAATACAAATGAAGGGAAATGGGTAACAATGATTCAGGTAAGTGGGCATGTACGGGAGGAGGGTTGATAATAGCTATTCCTCATATAATCATACTGGGAAATGCATGCTGGTTATCAGAGAGCTCTGATTTTTGGGTTGTCTTGCTGACTTATGCGTGAAAATATGCCTAGAGAAGCATTTCCCTCTACATCGTCAAACTGCCATTAAAATACAAGCACTCACTGGCCAAATTCTACTATTTAGTTTTTCCATTTACTGAAAATAAAATTTTCCAATATGGATATATTTTGCTATCTGCTGATGAAATGCTGTATAAAACCAGTACTGTTTAACTTTATTACAGTTCTTATCATCTGTAACATCACATGATTTTTCCCACACCCCAGCAGAGGTGAGGATTCCACTGCACTAGACTGTCTATAAGCACGCACTGTCTTCTAAGTGTGTAGACATAACTTCTATATAAATTTAAATAATTCCTAGCAATGCAAGAAGCATCATTTTATACTTCATTTGTAGTTGTAGTATATTTTTCTAGCAAGATACATTGGAAAGAGAGAGATCAATTGTCCGTCTTTCACACTTAGCATTTTTGTGGACTTCCTACCCCAAAACGTACCACGAGACTAGATCATGCATATGAAACTACAGATATAGAATTTTAGATAATTTAGGTTGGTAAACACCTTTAAGATCATTGAGTCTAAATGTATTTATGTAGCTATGTAACATTTGAGTTCATAGTAGTATAATGAAGTTAAAAACAACTTACAGGGAAAACACTATGGTATTTTTATTGTAGATCCCGTGTATATGTGGTTCTCCCACACTTGAAAGAGACCTGCTGGATATGCTACCTTGTCTGTCTGGTGTTTTGAGAAGGCAAATATATGTTGGCCAGGAAAGAAATTCAGTTGCAAACTGGACTGTGGACAGGTAGTGACCTGCACAATAACAACTCAGCAAAGATATGCGTGTGTTTGATCCAAAGCACCTGAAAGACAATGCTAAAACTTTGACTGGACCCACCAACAAGGACAGCAAGGGACAGATTTTGTTTATAAGTGCCATAAAGACTATTACTGGGGACAACATGAAAGAGGGAGGAAAGGGTGTGAAATATCCCTCCTAAGTCTGAAAACAACATCCCTATTTCCCCTTGGTTTACACCACAGACTGAATGGGGAGTGAAGGGAGACTGATTACTTTGCTTGCTAATCAATGTGAAGATATATTTTTCTGTTCCTCCATTTCATAATTTTTATTTCATGTAGTTGGGTTATTTTTAAGATTGCCAGATGTCCCAGTTTCATTGGGACGATGCTCGTTTTGAGGTACATCCCGTCTGCTCTTGAAAATACTAATGTTCATTGCTGCCTTGTTGATTGTATGCATTTAGAATAGCCAGTCAAGACAGGACTGCAGGAGAGAGGCTGATAAATTATTATAAAATTATAAAAAGCTGTACATATTCCCCCAATACAGAAAATTAATTATTTAGGAACACTTTTTCACAAAATGTAAATTTTGTGTCACCATGACACACAAGAAATTAACAGTTTCCCACTGTTAGTGCCACTGCTGCTCAGATTGCCCCTTAATGTGAATACATTTCAAACTGGAAGCCATAGTTCCACCCTTTCTAGGGTACATGAACTCCAGCCACAGAGGAACCTCTGGACTTCTGGATAGTGCAGCCAAGAAAGGACATCCTCTAAACAGTGTGGAAGGAGGAGGACACTGGAGGAAAACCTCAAACCAAGAGCCAGACTGGATGCGGGAACAGTGCAGGTGAGCACCAGTGAGACTGCTGCATCCCCCATCCAGGAAATCCCACAAGGGAAGGAACTTACAGGTTGATTAACCCAAAGTTTATCAAGAAAAAGTGAAAGCTCACTCCTAGACTTTGAGCTCTAGGTCTATTACGAATTATTATGCATCTAGATCCCATTAATGTATTACATTATAAAGTATATATCACAATAGCTCCAGCTACTGAAGTCAGGGGAATCTTTAAGAATCAAAGCTGTTCATTTAATGAGTTTGCAAAACACTTCACAACATCTACACAGGTTGTGCTGAAACGAAATGCATAAAAGTTCCTTAAGTTAAGCAGCACCTTTTCTCAAGTTTTCTTCTCCAGTGTGTGGAGGGTTAGAAGGAGAAAATATCTATAGTTTTCATTCATCCATCAATATAAACAAATATTTTAACACTTTCAGAATCAGAAGTATGATAAATATATTTCAGCTAGTATATATAAAGTAGTGTTTGTACATTTATAAAAAAAATTTCAAACCTTCTTTTGTGAATAACAGCATAGACGAGTACAAAGTTTCTCATGGGAGAGAGGATTTACCTAGTGATAAGAGTTCAAAACAAGGAAGAATAGAATACTAAAAAGTAAAAGTTTCTTATATAAAATCTAAATGGAAGATTATGTCCATGAAACTCAGATGCCTAGAATAGGATTCATTTGTCCAAAAGACCGATATCAAAGTGAGCCAGGTTCACCAAACTCACCAGACAGCAGGAGTGAGATGGGATGCATTCCACTCCTTTTTTTAGAGTTTAGAAAGCCACCATATCTGCCCAATATTTACTGAATGTAACAAAACAGAATATTAAGTACTAATGACATATTTACATTAGAGTACAGCAGAATCATAAGGGACTAATACTGCTCGGAAATGGTAATTTATTTAAAATAGTAATAGTAAAACAGTAATTTACCTAAAATACTTATTTGGTACAGAAACCATTTTGAAGGGCTGGAGTACAAAAAAGAGAGTGTGATTCTCTGGCTTTCT
Organism: Prinia subflava; assembly: GCF_021018805.1. Classification (NCBI taxonomy): domain Eukaryota; kingdom Metazoa; phylum Chordata; class Aves; order Passeriformes; family Cisticolidae; genus Prinia; species Prinia subflava. The sequence continues at coordinate 98,573,071 of NC_086247.1, forward strand.
TCTGGGATAAAAGAAAAATAGCACAAGAACAATATTACTTTTTCCCTCTGCATTTCTAACCTATGAGAGGAAATTCTAAAAATGTTCATCCTGACTTTCCAGCTCTGTCTTCAACAGGGAGCTGTCTTACCAGTCAATACTTCTGCTTCCTCTTCCTCATGATAAACATCTTGCCTCAAAACACAAGCTCACTGGAGCTGACAAATTTGGTTTTTTCTTGCACTGCAAGGGCCAACTCATATGCAAGTACTTTGACAGCTATTCCCCATTCTGCTGCAAGCTTCCTCTAAGCATAGCCCATAACATCTTTATATCTCTTCCAACACTGCAGTAGCCTGACTTGGCCTCACCTGAGCTTATTCACAGCTGGAGCAAGTAACTCAATAAGTAATATAGCGATTCCAGAAGAAGCATTGTTGTCCCTAAAAAGCAGTATTCATCATCTAGTGTGCAGTAAGCCAATCTCATACACAGAGCTGAAGTATTTATTTACTTTTTTGTTCAATGATTGGTGCTACGTGGTAAATCCACAAAGATAGCACATTGATTCTCAAGACTTTATGTATACAGTTTAGCAAAGAAAGGAATCATGGTATACCAGCTGCAAGTTATCTAATTCCCTTGTTCATTAGTATTCTTCCTTCTGTTGGTTAAATGATTCTCTTGCTTCTCATTCTTATTACTCTGTTTGATCAGTGATTCTCTTGAGTCAGGGTTCCTTGAGTCAGTGGTCACAATATCACTCTGCTGGAATTACCTTTTACCTAGCTGGGACTGATTTCAGCAGTTACTGAGTTGGCTTTATTCCTTTTTTCTTATCTCTGCCAAATGTCTTTGATGTCTGTCCACTCTCAGAAGCCTTTTTTTTTCCTGTTAAGGAAACTGCTGTAAAACTGCTCTAAAGCCATCTAAAGCCAAGATCTAAACAAACTAAGCAATACAAACTTTGAGGCTATGAAGCCTAGTTTTTGATTCACTGGTAAGTCAAGACCCTGTTTCACAACTCCATTCACTTTGTTTGTAACTGTCTGGGTACATTATTAACCATCTCTGATTCTTAAGATATCAGCAGTGCCACCATTTACACAAAAGATTTACAGAAACTCTGTCGTCTGCAACCTATGTTTTCTCTAAGGATGCCAGCAGTTTTTCATTTGGCATTTGTTTTATCTGTGTTTAAAAGACTCTAAAGTTACAAAGATGCACAGATACAATTCTAGGTACGTGGTGTTGAGCAGCACAAAGTTTCTTTTAATTTTTCATGTCTCCACCTGGTTATTTTTTTTCTTTCATCAAAGATATGAAAGGTACTTTCACTTAATAAACAATTTTAAGTATCACTCATAAGTGGTGCAACTATCTGCAAATAAAAAACCTGGCGTTTATATAAAGCTATTCTGATTTTGGCATCCCTCAGACCTGTCTTTTCCTACTGGTGAAATAGACATTTTGACCTAATATGTGCCTGCTGAAGAGTAGTAGATAAGTATGGATAGATCTTACAGTCTAGGTATACTGAATCTGCTGCTTCCAGGATGTGTACCACATACACTCTTGTGATTTTTACCCCAAGACTGTCTGGGTACATGCAATGTATCTGAAGTCCTCCCAATACCGTCCGCTTACTTCATAGCACATGTGCAAGTATTTCTGTCAAGAAAACATGCTAGACTTACCCTTCTTATAAAATAAAGTTCTCACAGTTTGATGCCTTTGAACTGTGCCTCATTTGAGTTCAGCACTTCACTGCATGGTTAGACATGTAATTGAAATACCAAAGGAAATGTATTTTTTGTATCAGAACTTTGTCATTGCTTAGTCCAATCTGGATACAGAGAGACCAAGCAAAATGAACATTCATTAATTCCAGAGACCAAAGAGAGTTAACTCTGTAGATCTCTAGGCTGTAGACAACTGTGTCACTGTTAGCCTCGCTCAAGTAACACGCAGAGTCAGGAATTTCTGGGAGAGCAGAAAGCAGCAGAGGAGAATCCCTGCTTTGTTTATTACTTCCTATTATATACTTTTAGCAAGGTGACCATTGATTGGAGGGTGGTATTCCCACCTCTCAACCACATTGGTCAAAGGGACTGTCACACAATCATTCTTCTCTTTGGAGAAGAATGTGAAAACAATGGTAATGTTTATAAAACATAACTGCTGTTTATATGAAAGAGCGTGAGAAGGTGCAAACCTTCTACTTTATTATGAATGCTCAGCAAACTAGGAAAATCTCATGGTGACACAACTGTTAAAAAAAACCAGTACATCACTAGAGTATTTAAGTTTTACAAGTGGGTTAAGAAGCAATCAAGACAAAGCCAAAGACAAATCTGCCTACAGGATGAATTCATTCAGAAAAGGACTAACAACATGTCTTGGTTTGGAAAGACAGGTGTCTGCCCAGGAAAAAAGCCAGAGCCTCCCTTGGAATAGAGAATGCGAACCCTCTCCCTCTGAATTACTATAATTTTGAAATTAAGGGACTCTCAGGTGAAGGTATGGGGATAGGAATAACAGTTCTTTGCTAGTATGTATAACAAGGCAAACAAACAACAACTACAGCATTAATGATAAACAGAACCAGGAACCCAGTAACAGCTTCCCCAGCTGCGGGTACTTTCCCCTTTGGTGCAGTTCCAGTCACAGCCAGCAGGGGCGCTGCTGGCTCCCAGCGGGCAAGGCAGGTGTGATGATCTCCATGTGGCTACAGGAGGTGCTGTGGTGTGGGCTCGGGGAGCACGTGGGAAAGGCAGTTTTGTCCCAGATAGGAAGGGGTGGAAGGGATGTATCAGGAACTCGGGAGGTGTGGCTGAAGACGTAGAAGGTTTTGGCAGGCAGGGGGTGCAGGCTACAGAGTAGCAAAAAAAAGCTAAAAAGAGCAGAGCTGAAGAAGTAGAAGAAGTGGTGGCTGTGGGACAGGGCTGGCCCCACTCCAGCAGGGCAGGAAGAGGTGAGCTCAGAATTCCTGGGCACATGATGGTGGTAGATTTCCCAGGACCAGACTTGGTGGTGACAGTGAACGCCTCCCACAGCAAGCAGCAGCCCGGCTGTCCTCTCTCTGAAAGCTAAAAGCAAGACAGAGTGTAGCTACCCCCAGTGGTGTCCTTTACCTGCCCCCAAAATTCGTGGTACCTTCCCCCTCTGAGAGAAACTCCCAGAGACCCAAAGAAGTAGCCAGGTGCTACAACTCCTTTGGCCCCTTTGTTCTGCTTAAGTACCTATAAGTACCCAGTAGGTAGTTTCCTAGCAATTTATGGGAAAAAATTCTGTAAGTAAAAAAGAAACAAATCTAACCCCCAACACAATACTGTTAAATAAGAAACTACACAGATTTTAATTTAAATATGAAACAAATCAGATCACATATCTTTGGGAAAGCAGAAAGCAATCAAATATAATCTTTTACATTTCTTGCCCCAATTTTCTCTAATTGTGATCAAGACAGGAAGCACCAGCATTGAAACACAAAAGAAGAAAACATTATTAAAAGTGTTCTTGTGCTGACAGACATTGTAAAACTCGTTAAAAAATACACAAAGTTATTCTAAGGACATATTTAGGTGCTTTATGTGTTTGATATACAGTCTTTTTTTTCTCTGACAAGATGGAACAGAATAAATAAAGAGAGAATGAAGTGCTGTCTAAGGTCCTATATTGCGCATCTGGTACTACAGAAGCCTTACAGGCAAGTGTTTTGACAGAGTCCTGTGTCAGGCCTGGATCCTAGTGGTCCAATGAGCAGCACAGTAGAGAAAGGGGAGATAACGTGACCATTACTGCAGCCCGGTGCTCCTGCTTGCAACACCCAAATTATTGGGTGAGTCAGGATATGTGTAAAAACCTCAGAGCAGACACACTCTCCCTTGCTTTCTAAGAAATGCTAATGATGAACAGGTTCCTGGCCTCACAGACTTTTCACTCTCAGGGAAGCACAGGAGCCCATTAAAAGGGTTCTCTCAGGCTGCATGCCTCAGGTCAACCTTTCTATTTTGATCCTACGCTCTGGCATAGTATCACGTGGCTTGAGACTCTTTCCACTTCTTGACTCCTGCTCTTTGCTCCTGCTATAGGGGAAAAAAAGTCACTGGTTGATTACTCACAACTACTTCTTCTTCTGCAAAACACTCTCAGCTGGGGGTATGAGCACAGAAGTGTGAGAAACAACTGCCCACTTTAAAATTTTAGAAGGTTTATTAAACTTTAACACATACAGCAAAGGATTGAATAAGGAAAAAGGACAGTGCACTGGGAGTTGGTGACTCGGCAGCCACAAGCTCATCTACAAAATGGCTGCTCCAACTTTCATACCTCTAGGGTTGCATCAGGCATCCCGAAACCTGCCAGTCAACTCTTCTTTGCCATTTATTGGTGGAGGCTACTTTCTTGCAACTTGATTGGAGGTCAGGGGCTGTCATACTAAGCTCCCCTAGCAACAAGATTTCCCCATTACACACCTTCTCTCCATATGCTCTGGACAACCTAGGCTGTCCAGTTACAACAATACAGAGGAGGGGGCCAGGGGATTATGAGAACAGAAGACATCTAAACAACAAACCACAATAACATAACTATACATCAATAAAGCTTCTCTTAACATACATGCAATATTCATCCCTTAACTGCAAGAGCAAATCATCCCATTACTCATCTATAATGGAAGATACCTGAAAACTGCCCCCAAACATGTGCTGGGAAGATGCTAATCTAAATTCACTTAGTCAATTTCCTGCTTGGTTTTCCAGTGTACCCGTATTCAGCAACGATAATGTGTTCATGCAAGGAAATTTTGTGTCTCAGCAGAATGGTGTCCTTTCGTCTTGGTTTGAAAGGCAGGTATCTGCCAAGGAATGTGGGAACCTTCCCTTGGAATGGAGAATATGACCCCCTTCCCTCTGAATTATAATAACTTTGAAAATATGGGGCTTTCAGGCAAAGATATGGGGAAAGGAATAACAGTTCTTTACTACTATGTGTATGTATAACAAGGCAAGCAAACAACAGGAGCAACAACGAACAAGAAGAAAAACCGCAATTAAGTGTCTTCCCGCTCTTTAATTTCCCCTTTGTTGTAGTTCCAGTCACAGCTGGCAGGGCCACTGGTGGCTCCTGGTCGGGCAGGGCAGGTGCGATGATTCCCCCGCGGCTGCAGGGGACGCTGTGGCATGAGCTCAGAGACCACCAGGTTCCTGACTGCTTGGCCTGGACGGGAGGTCACAGGTGGCAGCTGGTCACAATTGCCAGGCTACCCTACAGAGGTGGCTCATAAGGGGACACTCCGCCCGCCCCCCCCACCCCCCTCCCACCCCCAAAGTCTGGGAAACAAAAAAAAAAAAAGTTATTAAGGAGACTTGCAGTGCAGGAAAATCGCAGCAGACCGAGGTCTCGGGGTCCAACACACAGGAGTGGCTGCGGCAACACGCTGCAGGCAGAGGGTCTGGCAGGAGCTGATCCCGATGTTTCGGCACCAGACACACTGGTTCTGAGCTCTGACTGGTCAGGTGGCAAGGAAAAAAGGCAAAAGCTCCTTGCTCCCCCAAACGCAAAAACCGGACTGAAACAAAAACTCAGCCCCAATCCTCTGGGGAAACCCACTCACATTTTCTCTTGCCCTATCCCTTGCAACTCCTCGAAGTCAGGGGCATTTCAATGGAATGTTGTGAACCCAGCTACATCTTTTGTTTTCTTATGTATTGGTAGTTACTGTTTCCTAGCAACATATGGGACAAAATTCCATGAAGGAAAGAAACAAAAGGAAAACATCCTAACCCCCAGCACCTATTTTATTTTACAGATAAGATTACATGCTGTGTTTTTCAAAATTGTTATTTAAAGTGATTGCACAGCAGCTCCATGCCTGCTATGTGCCTCAGTAGCAGACAGGATACTTCCTAGTCCTAAATGTAAAACAGCTCTCCTGTGTTTTAATTTGAAAAGCCTAGAGAGACAGTGAAGTCTTAGAATCTGCATGCATAGACACACTCACGAGCACCTATTTGCTAGAGAAATTGGAGTAAAAATCTTTATCCAAAGTCAGCCTATCTATTTGAAGGATATGGAGATTATGCATAAACCTTGGCCAGTTGGACTTTTTTCTGCAATCGTTTTAATACACATTACCTCCATAATAACATTTCTTAGTCTCCACTGTTATAAATGCCAGGACAATTTATTACCAAATTCAATAATTGGGTTTATTAAAAATTTAAATCACAAAATTTGTAATCAAATTACAGAATTTTAAGCAATAAATAAACCCCACACAAACAGCGACACTTACTTGACAGAGTTTCTCCCGGGAAAAAGGAGCCAAGGGTGACCCGGAGACATAGACCCTGGCCATCTGTGTCTCTAGCTGGGTACACACCTTCGCCCGCCCAGAGGCTTAACTTAAATACCCTTAATTTCCCCCCTCAGCAGCACTTCTCCCATTGTTTCTGCTAAGCACTGACAATTAAGATTGTTTACACTAAGCCCTGAAAAGAGTCCCCTGGTCCATTCAAATGCTAATGTCCAGAGTAAGTCCTTGCTTTGAGTAATTTAACCACCGTAGAAGTGTGTGATGACTTTCCTGCACGTATGCAACTGATCAGAGTAAATCCTTGCTTTTGAGGCAATTTTCACTGCACGTAGGCAGGGGTAGGTTGGTCCGTGTTCATTGTCTCATCAGTGCCTCGTGTTCTCACCTTCTATTTCTGGACCAGGGAGATCAGGAGAGGTGCTTTACAGAAGTCCGTGAAACACGCGGGTACACACATACCTTTATACAATATATTACAGTTTCCAGCTTATAATCATTTATAGAACATGAATTAAATAACCCTATTTTTCACACCACAATCTCTAAAAGGTTTATCTTTATGCACTATATTTTTCTTAGACAGGTGGACAACAAAATCTCAGAGGAGATAAATTACATGCTTCAGACCACCTGAGAAGTCTGGAGCAAGGTAAGACTTTGCACATCATCCTTCTCAAGCCCCTCTGCCTTTTTTCAGAGAATCAGAAATAAAACATATACAAAGAGTAAATTGCCCAGAGCAATACCACGCCAAATACAAATATTTACATGAATAGTTTTGCATAACATATTCCTATTCTGGCAGAATATTTCACCCTTTCAGCTCCTCTCTGCTTTTCAGGTTAAGAATACCTGAAATTGCCAAAACTTTGTGGCCTTTCTGTCTACAAAGTACATTGTGCATGTGAGTGTCACCAGGTGCTGCTGACAGTACAGGACTCCCTCATCTTTGCTGTGGCAGATGAGGCTGTGCACTCTTTGGTTTTACATATGTAAACCACTTGCTTAGTACATGGTGAAAATATTTTCTCCAGTGCAAACAAAACCATTACAACTTCTGCCTATGACTTCACAGATTTGAAAAATCAAAGTGACCCATCAAGGAAACAAAATGGTCTTTTAAAATCTAATCTATGCAGCTCTGTTTTCCTGGAATTTGAGAGAGGGAGGTAAACAACAGAATTCTCTTATCTAGCCGTGACTTTGAGGTATACAAAATGAGAGAAACTAAAAGAGTTGCCAACTCGCACAAGAAGAAATGTAAGAAGAGTGTCAGATAACTGATGTGCTGCTTCAGGGACAGAAAGATTATGTTTCTGCTTATGAGACAAAACTGCCTCTACCTGGACAGATTTCCAGTTGTGTCATCCACATTAAGGGGAGCATTACTAGATTAATTACTGACGTCTACAAAGTAGTCAGTGACACTACTGTCTAAACATATTCAATGTGGAGTATGACATTTAAATCAGGGAGGGAAGAACCTGTAAGACACTGAGGGCTGCAAAACTTTCCAGCTATTTTGGAAATACCAGTTTTCCCCATATGTCATAACATCACATTCTTCCTAACAGAAAGTCAGGTTGCAGTCATTATCTCTGTAGAAAGCGTAGCAAGGGTCTCAATGCAACTGTTTTTATCTAGTGCAAGCAATGGTCCAAAAAACTTTAGCAAGGTTCCTGAATGTTTGGAATCAAGGCATTTCAGAATGAAGATGCTTCAGTTGAATTTTAAAATTGAACCTGCAATATTTAATAGGTTGCCGGCTTTCCTAAATTTTCCTAAGTATTATTTGATTTTTATAATGAAAAAAAAAAAGTATCAGTAAAATAATACAGTTTGGCAAAATCAAGGCAATTTTAGTTTCACTTCCCCTATTTTTCTGTCTTGCTTTTAGAGTTCAAAAAATTCCAGCCAAATTACCATTTTTGCTCCAATCAAAAAAACACCTTCTTGTAGAAAGGCATTTTCAAGAAGAGGCCTCTGTCAGCCTTTACACAAATATTAGATTGCTGCATTGTACACAGCTCTACCCCTTAAATTTTCAGCTTGTAAAAATCTGCTGAAAACAGAGGTCAGAACCACTGATTAAGGGAGCAGCTTGTGTAACAATAACAGGATGTGGGACTAGCAAAGTGCTTATCATTTTTTGAGAGTGACGGTATATATTTTTTAGTAGATATTAATCCAAACTTTGCAGGTAAAGCAGAATATAATGTCAACGATTAAAATTCTGTTAGCATAAAATAGCACCATCTACTCTTTAGGCGCCATACATCACTCCTTGCCCTGCCTATGCATGGTGACTACACCTCTCCTAATAAAATAACTGGCACTCACCAAGCCATTAATAGTCACTGACATTGCCAGCCAGTTTTCTCTGCTGAGAGATAACTAGCAGCACTTGGGAAGGAACAGACAATGAGGAGTATGCATTAGCTGTCCAATTGCAAGCAGCGTTCCCTCAAATAAGTGAGCATGTAAACATATACTTCAGGGTTACCATCCTGTAAAGAAGGTGCTGCTGCCAATTCAAGCTGCTACACAGTTTTGAAGATAAAGGAAGACGTAATCCCAAACAAGACCAATTGCCAGCTGAAGTAATCTAGCTGCAAACACCACACACCTGTTTGCCACCTTGATTCCTCTGATCATAAATGACAAGTGAGGCTGCAGCCTGAGCTCAGTGACCTTGCTAGCTAAGCCCCACATATGAACATGAGTGCAGCATCAGCGGTCCAGGAAGTCCTTCAGGCTCAATTTAAATTTTATCACAGCCCTGATTTAAAAATATCATTTGCTTTAATCAGTATAATTGTAAGAGTGCAAGTACACAGCCAGGGGTGAGGAATGCTGGTGTGAAACACATAGTGTAGAAGATAGAAAATCTTCTAAATTATCCAAAACACTTTGCTGACCCTAGCCAGTGCCTAAGTGCTGCATTTCTCTTTTTGTAATAAATTTTCTTCCTAGTTTTTGCAACTGTTTTTTATGGTTTTCCAGGAAAGATGAGGGCCCAAGTCAATGTTTTGAATCATGACGCCCAGTTTCAGGACTTATATAAATGATACTAACTTGTTTCTGGTTTACCTAATTAGGAATCTGTATAAACACAAATAAATTTATATTCTGGAGCTATTTTTTTTCCTTATTGCACAGCCATTAATACATTTTTTCTTTTATTCATTTATTGTTGTTGTTTCTTTTGTTTTCTTTTTTGAGAATTTTTTGGTTTGTTTTTTTGTTTCACAGCTGCCGAGTCTTGCACAGTTCTATGTGTGAATTTATGCAAATTTAGGAATGTGCTAAATCACATATTTGCAAATTGGCAAGTGACTGGCAAACATGTAAATGAGCTCGTTTAGCCATTTTCCTCTTTTGTTAAAATGTGGTTTAGGATCAGTACACCTTTCCCCAAGGTTATGGCAATGAGGAGAATGTAATGCAACCAGGCAGGTGTTGTAGTGTTTTAGTGGCTTAGTTGTAACCATGAGCCCTGAGTATGGGAAGAATGCTGAAAAACAGCATAGGATGCTAATGCAGTAAAAAGATCTCCAGATGTGGTAGGAAGGCATCAGGGGAATTCTTAGAACAGCTGCATATATATCAGTAGTAAATGGGAGTGGATGTGATCATGTTTAGAGTGGTCAACAGCTATGTCTGAGGGTGCAAGGCAATTCTGGCTGTGAGGGGAGCTAAAGAGCTGCTTTCATTGCAAGGGGGCAGCAGTTTGGAATGTAGTTGATGACCCTAGATGAGGGAAAGATGGTCTGACAGTGCAAAGGTGTGGATCAGGAGGTATGGTGATAGAAGTTACCCCTTGATTCTTCTGGCAGAGCCTAAGATTTTGCTCTATGATGGGCAAGCAAGAAATGGAGTAGGAGTGGATATGTCTTAACACCCAGGCTCCCACTTTGCTGGTGTTGCTCCTTTGGTACCGTCTCTCAAGAGCTCCTGGTAGCAGCTCCTACAACCTGCAAATTGCAGGTCACAGTGAGGTTATAACAAAGCTGCTACATGGGGGCGAGCCATGCCAAATGTTTGGTGATAGGCAACCCCCTTAATTTTCCCTCTTAGCAAGAGTAACTTACTGCTTTTACATGAAGGGTAGTGGCCCATGGAGAAAATGCTACCCTCTAGTTTGTCCCCTAGTCACAGCAGAGAAGAGCTGGGTGCAAAATGTGTCCTGCTGAAATGCTAGGTTACAGCAACATTTCCAAGATTTAGGGCAACTTCTGATCTTCCCCCTCTATCTGTCTGAGCCAGAAGACGCTTGAAGCCCTTGAACATTATCTGCTAAATCATGCTTTGTAAATTAAGAAGTTCCCAACGACTGCTAATTCCAGCCAGCACCAGTTGTGTCACTTTGTCTCAAAACCAGCATATTTGTAGAAAGCTATGCCACATCTAAAAGTAAGATGCCTGGTAATTTTGGGTGACAAATTCAGCAGAAAGTAAAAGTAAAAGGTTAAACAAATCATAATCAAGAAGGAAAAAAGGAAAAAAAGAAATAGCCAGATAAAGCGTACTGTTTATCTTCAAATAATCTAGGTCAGCTTGCCCTAGAATTACCTAAATTAACTTCATTATCTTCTTTCAGATGGAAATCTTGTATGAACAACAATTTTCTGTGGCACTCAGATAGTTAAATCTACACGATTTGCTTTTTGAAGCTTGTATTTCGCTGACTTTATTTCAAGCAATCAAAAGTATCTAATTTGCATTCACATTCACATTAGTGGTCCATATGTTAGCCCTGTTTAAAAGCTATATGCTGCATTCATTATGAAATACTTGGCTTCCTAGCTTTATCCTTTTGCTTTGAAATTATTATGATAATATCGCAACTCTTCTTTTTAGGCTATTTTCACATACAAGGGGGTTTGTGTCATTTGGTTCTTTTTCAAAGTCTTCCAAGAGAAGGGCTTTTAAACTTTTCTTTACAGTATTATATGGGAAATTGCAAATTGGCAAAATATCTCTCTACTGTCATTTAACATAACCATGTATTATTTCTCTTACCTAAAATTTCATGAAAATATCAGGAGTTCAGTTGATCTCTGCGTAAGATTTTGGACCACATGCAACATCATTAATGCCCTTCACAGTTGTAAGAGTCGGTCCGAAAATCCCTCACTTGCCTCACGACTGTCAGAGGCTGAGACCCCCATGGACTCTGAGCCACAGCACAGGCCAAGTTTTCCCTGCACCTGCTGTCACCGGACCAAGACGCCCTCCTCAGGGACCCAGGCATGAAACAAAGGGGACGGTTACAGTTTCTGGCCATGTTTGCAAAGAGATGTTCCTGCACTGACCGTACTTGGTAAGACCTGAGCTGCACCGCTCCCCCTATTGTGAAAGAACACCTGCGATGCCCACGAGACCGACCCCCCTTCTTGGCATCTTGCCTCTCGCTTCGAAAAGAACTATAACAACTCCACCAGAAGAGCAGGCTTTAGAGGCCTCCCCAGCGGACGACGGCTCTATTGACCTACGTGCCACAAAGACTGCGAAGGTGGTCTGTTGGCATCGGCGTCACGAGGACCCCCGTCTGTCAGTTGGTAGCTATACCCTTTCTTTACCCCCCTTTCTCTCCCTCTCTCTCTCCCTCTCTTCTTTCCCCTTCTTTTCTATCGCATAACTGTGTGTATCAATAAAGATACAATTGATTTCACTTGAATTAAGTTATCACTGCCTCTTTTTGCACTCTGAAATCAAAACGAACCATCACGACCATCCTTTGGCTCGTGACATTAAATTGGCGTCACGGACAGGATCCTGATTGACAGAGGGGTTGCAGGTTGTCTATAGTCTGTACTAGGAAGAGGAAGATTTGCCTCAGCCGCACCTAGCCCGTCACTTCGGTGAACTAAGCTAGAAAGCAAGGGGGGCTTTTCTGATTCTTCACACACTGTAGACACCTAGGTGAAAAGCATCCCTATACTCTATTGAGGTGTATCTGTCTTCAGGATTTCACAAAAGATCTCCTAGTGCAAAAAGAGAAACTGTTTTTTGTGTGTGAACTGTCTTGTTGAGAGAAGGGACACCTTGACGTAACTAAACAGTGCCTCAACAGACAGATTTTGTCCCTTCACCCACCCCAGGGAAAGAGGGGAGACGCAGCGTAGCTGTGTGTGTGTACAACCAAGCATTACCTCCCTGTAGTGGTTTTCTGATCCCCTTTACAAAATGACTAATGATTTTATACATAAAACTGAATTTTATGCTCTACTAGCTAAACACAATGCCAGACCCTCTCCAGAGGTGGAATTTTGGGCTAATAATAACTGGTCTAATTTGGAAAGTGTGGTTGATAAAGTATGTTCTTTACAACATGAAACAAAATTTAAACTGGGCAAAAATAAAACCATACTGTGCTCAGTTCTGGGAGCCTGCCTTACGGCAGCTGTAGAAACTCGCTTTAAGCGAAGAAGTGAAGAAAATGCAATAATAGACTCCCTTCAAAATTTAGTTGAAATTTTGCAAAATGAAAATCATTTGCTGCGAGATGAAAATAATTTGCTACGGACTGCCTTGGGAGATGAATATTCTAAAAATTTAGAGAATGCTGACTTCCCAAAAAAGGCAGAAGAAAAAGAAACTCCTCACATTTATCAGATTTACCCCCAGAAAGAATTAGTGTTAGTAAAAAATTGTGAGGAACACTGCTGCCCTAACACAACACCTCTAGTTAAAACAGAATGCAACTATATTGATGAAAATTCAGACCCACAAATAATCACTAAAGAAATCCCAGACACCACCACTGAATTATCTAAGCTAAAAGGAGAGTACTCGCGGTTCCCTCATGAATCAGAGACAGGACATGTTTCCCGAGTTTCTCTCGGTGGTGGAGATCAAATTAAATTGACAGAACAAGAAGTTAGTGGGTATTGGGGACATGGAGTTTCCTTAAAACATAATTCATGGTCCCTGATTCAATGCTCAGCTCACTGGGCAGAGGGGTATAACCCCTTGGAAAAGGGAAACCATTTAACTTTAATTGGTACTCCCGAACAGCCCATGGAAAACATTCACAAAGCTGCCTGCCTGCAAATGATACATGATGACTCTCCAATGCAATTGCCTGTAAAGCCTGAAATTATGATTCCTTTAATTCAAAAGCCTTTGGAATTACTTAAACCTATAGCAATTGTTTTAAGTTCTGTAGAAAAGCTAGACAGATCCCTCGGAAACCCAAGTGAACCAACCGGATCTACAGATCGTGGTTTCAGTCCTTATCCTACCCCCTCCCAGCCCCCAGCCCCTCAATCTAATTCACCTGCTGGTGATCGTAATGTCTATGTATTAAGTGAAATTGCAGTAGAAGTGACCAACTATGTTAAAACTCCTAGTAGTGAAAAACCAGAGAAAAGTAAACAAATCACTAGCCGCCAACACTTGTTGCTATTAGATATTAAAAAAGGGGTCCCCAAACAAAACCCAAATTTGCCAGGGCAACCCCTCCCTAAAAAGTCACAGAATCTGGGCAGTGAGCCCAGAAACAATCTAACAATCCAACCCCCCCCACCCTCCCCCTCTCAGCACCCAGGCAACGAGCCAAAGCAAAGCCTTCCTTCTCAAGGGAACCGACATTCACCCACCCGTGCCCACCCTGCTTTGGCCCAAGAGTTAGAAAAAATACCCATAGCTGACAGTGTAGCTGTTTACCAATGCATCAATGATATTTTTGTGGGTAGGGATGAAATAGAAGTGGAAGATCCTCAACAGAAAATAATCTCCAACTTTGAAAGCTTTGATCTACAAATTTCCCCTGAAAGTAAAATTTCTGGGAATTTGATGGAAAAGAAGCATGATACGCATTTGATAAACTCCTTCAATCAAATTAAAATGCCAGAATCTACGAAGGAACTGCAACAAGTTTCAGAATTACTAGTGCTTTGCAGAAAACACATCCCTGATTTTTCTATAATTGCCAGAACCCTTTACAGCCTGCTGAGAAAAGGAAAAATTTGGGAATGGGGTGATTCTCATCATGAGGCTTTAAAATTGTTAATTTTTGAGGCAACCGCCCACCAAACACTTGGTCCTACTTATCCTACAGATCCTTTCCACATGGAATGGTGTTTTGCTTTTTCAGGATTGTCAGTACAACAACCTGTTGTCCTGAGAGGCCCTTCTCTATATGCAACCCCCCCACCTGACGGGGTGGCCGAAGGAGCCTCATTTGGAGCTGTAAAAAATCTGACAATGAACTTGGATGGTAACCCAGACAAACCTGCCTCAGTCACTGGAACAGCCCCTCCCTTTTGCCCCAAGCAATCTCACTTTTCTGCAGAAATTGTCCCAGATTGGGCAAAACGTGAAAAGATCAAATGGGCTTCTCATACCTGTTATGGATGGGAGGCTAACAAATGTTCCAAAATCACTGCTTTTTGCCCGGCAGTTCCAAGCATAAACACACCCTGGATAATTCCTTCATACTAACTTTTCTGCCTTTGAAGGCAGATTCTGTTGTGTTTACTTTTCACAGGAGAACTCCGATGGACATAAAGACCACATAAAACCATGATAAAACTGGTGATATTTTAAACATTATTTGTGTTATAGGAACAAAATTAAGAATTTTAAACAGTATTGATTTAGAAATATTCGTTAATAAATTGGTTGTTACAATTAAGAATTTGACAACATCTTTTACAGTCGTCCTTATTGGCTTTGGGAACGACTCAGTGGCTATTATCAAACATATTATCAAACTGAGAACTGGTAAATGTGAATAAATTGATAATTGATCGCAAAACTAAATCTTTTAGCTCTTAGCTGCCTCCAGTCTCAGTAGTGGATGCAGTTAGTGGCTGCCTCAATTATAAAAGATGGCAGCTTTTTCTACTGAAATTTGGAAAGTAATTTGGAACAATGCCAATGATTTCAAAAGAGATTTTCAATTCTAGTTGAACTTAGTGAATTTTATTTATGACTCTTTTATAAACACAGCCACAGCTTTTGTATTGACCATATGTAATGCTTTGATACATTTGATATTCCCTATTATTGTGTTAAGATTAAAACATGATGGAGCTATTCTCTATCTTTTCCAGTATAGGGAGTGGGCCCGTCAAGTCGATAAAAAATGGCAAACTGTTAACTTAGAATCCTGCATAGTCCGAGAACAACAAGGCTTTATTTGTGAAAGTAATAAAATTACATTTGTTTAGACATAGAACAAAATATTTGTCATTTTAAAGTTTATCCTAACGAGACTCCTGAAACAGTGCTTTTATATGTAGGCAATGGATGTGTATGCTTTAGGACTGCTTGTGATGTTGTAACTGTAGAAAATGTTATACTAGAAACCAAAAATCACTCGAACTTTTGTGCTTGTAACTTTACTAAAATTACAGCTTTTGATTTTTCTTTTTCAGCTCCAGTTACTTCTTACCAGCTTTTACAATCTAATTACACACTAATCCACAAGCTACGGCCTACTCTGATTGGGATGAACCTCACTTTGGTAAAGTAATTGTTGCTCCATCAGGATCTAAGTGAAATTTCAGATAAAACCAAGACCTTGATAACAAATTATGTCATCCCATCGTTGTTCTTTTAACTTTATTTTGATTGGCTTTTTTTTTTGCAGCAATCTCATTCTTTACTTAGAAACAATAGATATACTTAGAGATGTTGACACAAGACAAACTTTACAAGTAGGCCATAGCCGCGGACTGTGAAATGGATTTTGCCTAAGTAATACATATATTTTAAGAAAATTATGTATTTTGATTTTTGTGATTTGTGTTAATCATTTTTAAATTTGTTTATGCTACTTGAAAATTGTTTTACAATAATTTTTTGCCTTGATTGAAAATTGTTTTAATTAATATCACTATAATCCTCTTAAAAATTGTTTTAAGACTTTTTGCTTTGAATACTTGAAAAATTGTTTAATTAATAATATTATTTTAATTAATATTGTTAAGATTTTGTCTTGATTATTTGATTTTGTGAATCATTTATCATCATGAAGAGTTTTATTAATGAACAACAATTATTTGTTTTGAAATTTTAATGTCATTGGATTTGTTTTGTCATAATGATTTGTTTTGAGATATTAACAATCAATATTAATCATTATGATGTCTCTTGTTTTTCCTTCTCCCTTCTCTATTTCTTTTCCCCCTCTCTTTTTCTCTGGACTCTATTTTCCTGGGTATACTACTGACACTGACAATGAGTCCTGAAGACTTCAGAACGCGACTGATGGAGCTCTCCTGCCGACCAGTCATGAGTCACGGGGTGGTGTAAGAGTCGGTCCGAAAATCCCTCACTTGCCTCACGACTGTCAGAGGCTGAGACCCCCATGGACTCTGAGCCACAGCACAGGCCAAGTTTTCCCTGCACCTGCTGTCACCGGACCAAGACGCCCTCCTCAGGGACCCAGGCATGAAACAAAGGGGACGGTTACAGTTTCTGGCCATGTTTGCAAAGAGATGTTCCTGCACTGACCGTACTTGGTAAGACCTGAGCTGCACCGCTCCCCCTATTGTGAAAGAACACCTGCGATGCCCACGAGACCGACCCCCCTTCTTGGCATCTTGCCTCTCGCTTCGAAAAGAACTATAACAACTCCACCAGAAGAGCAGGCTTTAGAGGCCTCCCCAGCGGACGACGGCTCTATTGACCTACGTGCCACAAAGACTGCGAAGGTGGTCTGTTGGCATCGGCGTCACGAGGACCCCCGTCTGTCAGTTGGTAGCTATACCCTTTCTTTACCCCCCTTTCTCTCCCTCTCTCTCTCCCTCTCTTCTTTCCCCTTCTTTTCTATCGCATAACTGTGTGTATCAATAAAGATACAATTGATTTCACTTGAATTAAGTTATCACTGCCTCTTTTTGCACTCTGAAATCAAAACGAACCATCACGACCATCCTTTGGCTCGTGACAACAGTTCATCATGCTACTCATTAGACTAAATCAGTCTATCATAATGATAAAATTTAGCTTCATTATGTTATTGTTATTAAGATTCTTTTTCATTATAGACCACAGAGCATTTTAAAAATGAAGTCCTTAAAAAAATGTCCTTAAAAAGCATTTGCTTTTTAAGGACTTCATAATCCAAATGCAATAAAAGTAAATTCACAGAACTAAAAAACCTAAATCATTATCAGATGAAATACCCTGCCTTTGGTTACACAGAGACTGACAGACAGAAAAATTAAATAAAGGTCTTTCAAGATGTCCCACTCTGCCTAGGATAGAAAACCACCTACCACATACTCTTACCTTTCTCATGAGATCATTGTTTTTCACTACTTGCCAGTGATTAATACCATCATTAAAGTTTTACTTCCAGAATAATGTTTTTAATGGTTTAAATATTGAACGTGTAATGTTCATAGTTTGAGAAACAAATCCTATTTCTTTCCATAGAAAATACTGTTATGTGATTTCCCCTTGGAGACTTATCCTCATACCCCTGAAAACTTGAAAGATAAACTCATTTCTCATCCGCATGTTCACTGTGGCTTCTGACATCTGGAAAATCCTTTCCCCCTTCCTCCAGAGAGCCTTTGGAAGCTCTCTTGACATCCTAGAAGGTGAAAAATAATGAGTTTTCTGCTATGACATGAGCATCACAAAATGGTATCTATTGAGTAAAAGACAAATAACCTGAAGTAAACACCTCAAAAGAAGAACCAAACAACAACAAATCTCCATTAAAAATCTAGTAGTCATTTAAAAATTATATCCTTCGTTGGTCTTAAATCTTTATATGAAATCTATTTAAGAAAGAGTTTATTGGATGGGTGGCAGGGAAGCAGCAGGTTGATTAATCGTTTCTGAGATAGGGAGTTTAAAATTACTAGATTCTCAAACTTGCTTGAGTCAGTCTCAACCTGACACCATTAAAAAATTAAATAGTACTCCTGTCTATTGTAAATTTTTTTTAAAAATCAATATTTAAATTAGGGGAACCACTCAAGTTAAAATAAAGTAATTCAGATATAGGTGTATTATGAGGGGGAAGAAAGATAAGCATATGGAAATGAGCGTGTAAATTAATCTTCACTAACATTGAAGTCATGTCCAGAGCCAAACTTCCGGTATTTCATTTGTTCGGCAACTGAGTTAGCTACAGAGGTAAAACCAGCTCTGGTCATAAAAACCTGAAAATAACTTCCAAAAAAATCCATATTTAGCCTTCCATGAGCCTTGAAAAAATTAATACAATTATTTTAATTCTCTATGCCCCTGTGTGCACATACTGCTTTACTCCTTTGAGGTGTAAATACTAATGCTTCTCTTTTTTCCCCCCCGGGATATTTCCAGTTATGAAGAAATCAAAAAAACAGATCACAGGCTAAAATGGTATTACTGTGAAAGTAAGGTGACTATTTCAAGTTTGGACTGTTTCAAAGAAATTCCCACATTGCTGTTTTCTTGCCATTTTAAGCCACTAAATTGAGATCACAGTTATTAGGACCCGACTGTATGTTGGTAAACTCCTTTGGATAGTCCAGAGTTTTCTATGGTTGACTGAGTATCCTCTTGACCTTGAAAAGTCTGATTCTTTATTGTTCATTTTCTGTATCACATATGCTATCCTCTGCTGCCTTGTGATACATTTAATCAAAACAACACAAACATCTACATCTTCCTTGGGAATAATGTAAAGGGCATACATAAAGAAGAACCTTATCCATTCACAGCCCTAAAGCAAAGGTTTTGCTGCCTTTTTCCATCCTTCCCTCATTAAATTTCAGAAGATAACAGCACCATTAGCACTTATCCCCCATTCTGTTCTTCTATCTTATGAATCCAGCTACATGATTCCCTACTGCTTAATGAACACATCAGATGAATCACTTTGTTGATATGTAATAAATATGACATTTAAGATTGTTAATGATTAAAAAGGTCTCCAGTCCTGCTCCTGTTGCTAGCAATCTCTTTGCTATGAGATAGAGCTAAAACTGACTGAGAAAAGCTAGATTGTGTAGCAGATCTTGCATTTTCTATTAGGTATTCTGTGCAGTTTCATAATTTCAGCTTCAGGTCTCAAATGTTCTCTCCATTTCTCTTCTACTCAGTGTGGAGAGTGTGAAACATGTTGTGATCTCATTGAAAGTACATAGCCATAAATAGACAAATCTGGCCCATAGGTTTTACATTCTATCTTTATATTATGGGAGAGATAGGTCCACATTTAAATGGTTCCTTTCTCAATAAAAGAATGAGACAAAAAGTAATGGCACTTATATATATGTACTACTACATGACACCAGAATTTACCTGAAGTAGCTCTTTAATGCAGAACTAAATTACACTCCAGTATGGTACTCAGCAGCATCAGAGTGCATGGAGCTCATGTAGAAAACAAACTAGCATAACTCTCATATAAGCACAGAGCACACCAAATACAGGTCCGTAGTTATCCTGTTTTTCCAGAAGCGGCTAAGTGCTATGGCATGTATACACATATTCCACTGGAACTGCGTACCTTGCATAGGCTTCCTTGTTACCTGGAATGATTAATCTGGATATATAAAATGCTGTTGACAACTTTTGAACCACTTTAACCCACCAAATCAAACAGCCATTGTTACAAATCTGTACTGTGGAACCTGTGATCCTGTCAGCCACTATAACAGGTATCAGAAGAGGAAACATATCTACAGGTGATTAGGTAGATCAAATGAAGCCAAGCAACTTAAAACAGCTTTCAATGTGCACCAATTCTAGGAGGTTCAAATTTAGCTTAAAAACTAAGGAGGTTCAAATTTAGCTTAAAATCATCTTCACATCCTCATCTTTCTTGAGCTTGAACTCTTCTAGACCAAGTGCAGAGTCTAGATTCTGATGCCAACAGAGGACTAATGTCAAAGCCGAGAGTAAATTCATCACATTAGTGGGTTCTTTGGATGAGACCGTTGATTTCCTGACTGACCTGCAATTGTGGTAAACTGTGTCAGATGGAAAATGTCCCTTAGGAATTCCCCACTAGTTGCAATGTGTCCCAGGCCCTCCCATGCCAAATACCCTCCATCTACATCGCCTTTCTTCAAGACCGGCCTAGGAGACCTCTGAAGGATTTCTGTGGCCAGAGTCACTGTTCAAGCAGATGGCACTAGGTGTTTCATATGGGACAGGAAAGGTGTAAAGTGGGGTGGAGAATGTAAAGTCTTGACTCTAAATTTTGCAGATCCTTACTTGGTATTTTAACTGCATACATAGATTTGTATCCTTTATTTATAGCATAAAACAATTCTGTCATCACATCAACTTGTATAACATGTGTGTGTTATAATAGACAACCCTCAGCTCACATTCAAATAAATAAACATTGACTTAATATAAATTTTTCTCTTACTATATCAGAACATTGTGTAGTTAAATCATCTCACTGGTAGTATGTAAAGATGGCTTAATTTTCTGTATTACTCACTAAAGATCAATTGATTTGGGGGGGACTACTAATCTGTTTAAATTTAAACCCACAATGGATAAATTTTTATCTCGAAAAGGATTTGTCTCTTTAATAGACTACTATTGCTTAAATGTTTGGGGAGATCAAAAGAATTTGTTATTTAAAATTACTAGCTACTTAAAAAAAAACCAAACAGCTTAATAAAAAAAATAACCTCCACCCTGAAGCCATTAAGAAATAACACTAACATGATCTCTCTACCTCTTGATATTCTTTCGCTGTGAAACATTTCTGTCAGACAGAACCCAGCACTGAGAGCAAAAGCAAAGCTAAGTCTTCTTTCCAACACTGCTGTGTGTTTCCAACACTACACTTCCATATTACAATAGAAGGGAAAAAAAGGAAGCAAAAATAATGTATAACCAACTGAAGTGAATTACAAGAAAACACATGAAAGTTTACAGCTTTCACATGAAGTGAAATTTAACATCTCCAGAACCTGTGCAGTGAGTCAATTTTCTATTTTTATTGTTTTGCAAATTAAAAAAATGACAGTTAAGTCAAATTAAGATGTTGTGCACTTGGCTTCTATAATTACTAGCAATACTTTATGGTAAGTTCAAGCAAATAGAGGATGTTTCGGAGTTTGGCTTTTGTTTGGTCCCTTTTTTTTGTTTTGTTTTTCATTTTTCTTTCCAGAGTAGTAGTTTCTCCAGAATAGTAGAAACAATTATCATGGTAGTGCTTCTCAGCAAAGAAAAACATAGCCTGCAGCCATTCTATATTTCATTTTCAGTCCAGCAGTTTTAGAGAGGATTTTTCTTTTCTAGCAAATGTACAATAAGCTGAAAACACTCCAAGGTGGGGTATCATAAAGCAGGCAGAGGCAAACAAGGCAAAATGAAGAGGAAGCTCTCCTGGTCTGGGTGACTCATTCCTCTCATGTTCAGACTTGCAGAGGCAGTAATTTGTTCTATCACTCAGTCATGACTAAAATATAACCCCAGCCACTGTAACAATGTTATTGCCACACCTGAAATAATTGCAATGGAAGTCCATGAATGACAGACTTGTCATAAAGAACAAACCAGGGATACATGGACAGCATTTAATATATCCAAAATGTGCTGGTTGTTTGCAGCTCTAGTACCCCTCTCTTTTAAAAGAGCACAGTGGAAGTGAAAGGCTAAAGGGGATTGTGTCAAGGATGGTCAAGAACATGATTCAGCTTTTGTATGACACTTCTTTTTTGTAAGAGAAATGACTGACTGTCTGGGATTGTTTCACCCTATCATGGGATGATCATGTGGTTATCTAAATAAATCTATGAAACCATGAGTGCCACTGAGATAAAACAAACTATCTTCTATCTTCTGGAGTAAGAAGTATATGAAACAAAGCTTGCAACTGCCAGTTCAAATTTACAAAGAAACATTTCTTCACAGAGGATGTGGTTATATTGCAATTTTCTGTGTCAAAAGAGATGCTAAAAATCTGCATGAGTCAGAATGAGACTAAAAAAATTCAAAGAACAAAAAACCCAAACAACTCGAAAAAATCAACCAAAGTACCTGCAGTTCAAACAAAAAACCCCAGCCCAAACACAACTATATAGGATCCATAATCTATGCAACATTAATGGAGCTGAGACAAGGCAGTGATTGCCCTAGCCTTCTTTTCACAGCCCTGGCATCTCCAGTCTCATGCCAGCTGATAAAGAAACTTTCCTGTCCGACCATACAGGAGCCATTCTGTCAATCACATGTCCAACACCTCAGACTGTCACTTACGGGACCAAATCCTCTTTGAAGCTGGCAGCTCCAGTGAGCCAGTGGGTGCACCATTTGACTCCCTACATACACCATATGCACACTAGATAAGATTTCCTTGCAGGCTCTGCCCCAGATGTGTTCTCAGATGTCTGGATCCTTGTCTTAGTTTGAAAGACAGGTGTCTGCAAACAAAGTCGTGAACCTCCCTTGGAATGGAAAATATGAACCTCTTTCCTCCAAATTATTTTAACTTTGACATTATGGGACTTTCAGGCAAAGATATGGGAAAAGGAATAACAGTTCTTTACTAGTATATATATATAAAACAAGGCAACCAAACAACCACAACAGCAGCAACAACAAACAGAACCACAAACCCTTCTCTAGGCTGCAGGCACTTTCCCCTTTGGTGCAGTTCCAGTCACAGCCAGAAGGGGCGCTGCTGGCTCCTGGCTGGGCAGGGCGGGTGCGATGATTCCCCCGTGGCTGCAGGGGGCGCTGTGGCACTAGTTTAGGCCATCTCTCTCCACGTGGGTAATGGCAGCACAGCCAGCAGAAGAGATAGAAAGGGGCTTCCTTTACAAATTCATGGGGGGCAGCTGGTCCCGGTCCCTCTCTGGATGTAGTAGGAATCTTAGAGCAGTGGTTGTAACAGCAGAGGTGGACACACCCAGAGTGGCAAACAAAATGTAGCAGAAACTCCACAGCTGTAGCAGCTGCACACAGCTAGGGAGACGTCCTTGGGGAAGGGGAAGGAGTTGAGGTCCCAGGTTTTTCCCCTGAGGCACCGGAGTAAATGATGAGGGTTCATTTCAATGTGATTGGGTGTTAATAAGGTCCCTCACTTACAAGCAAAGACTCACCCACTGTAAGGAAGAAGCAGTGAAGGAGCTGGACTCCCTGGTGGCAGTGCATTTTCCCTGTGGAGCAGCAACTCGACTATTCCCCTCCAACCTCGAAAATGAAAGAAAGTGGGCTGAGTCCACCCCTCAGCCAAAATGTCACAGTATCTCTGCCCTTTCCAAGAGAAAACCCCCCTGGCTAAGAGAGCAGCCAACTGCACCCTTCCCCCCACCTTGGCCACTGTTTTTTCTCTTAAGTACTGGTCGTTGTCATCTCTTAGGCAACAAATGGGATACAAGTCCCTGAGAGAAAGAAAAAAAAAGGAAAAATCCTAACCTCCAACAATCCTTAAAGCATTTTTTAATCATGGTGCAGTCACACAGAAACACCTTGAGATCAAGCTGGGTGCTTCTGAGGAGGCACCCTGAACCAAACAATCTCTTGCCTTTTGTATCCTCACAGTCTATGCACACAATAGTGTGGGGCTTTCCTGTTAAGCCATTGTCTCCCTCCTGCCATATCTCTGAGTTGCTGGTCACCTGACTGGTGAGGTGAGGCCTCCATGAGGTGAGGCATGAGGCCAAGGCCTCCATGCTCTTTGTTATGCAAAGGGTCTGTGTCACTTGACAGCTCCTGGCCAGGGATTTCACCATTGCCTCCCACCCAAAGCACAATCTGCAGCTTGCACTGCACTACAGCAGCACACCAATCTACCCCCACTAAGCATGTTCTTGAACATGTCCCATGTGTCTTTTACTCCAGAATGGGGCACCCTTGCCTAGTCTTCCATGTCAAGGTGAAATAATTTCTGTGTTAGAGAGAAAATTACAGGACTCAATATTGTTCAGCAGAGCGGAGAGTAATAGTATAAAACTGTATTTTACGTAAGGTGCAAGTCAAATGTAAACACTCTGGCAGGAAGACACTGGTAATACATAATGCCTGGCCCAACACAAATTCATAGTGCTTCAGAAACCTTCACAGTCACGCAGCACCTTCCCTACCGTCATTAAGAGAAAATTCCAACATTCACAGGAAAAGAGATTAGCTGTCTTTTAGGGAATAAAAAAGCAAATACACAGATGTTAAGTACCTAGCCCAAAGCCATCTATCAGCATAGCCAAGACAGCAACATCCTAGCCACCTCCCTGTCCCGTGCTTAAACATCTTGACTGATCTATTCATCTGCTGACTGTATTTATTTTGCAAGGCCTGTTTTTTGGTAGTGGAGGAGTACAGGGGTGTCTCCTGTGAGAAGCTACTGGAAACTTCTTCTATGTCTGGCAGAGCAAATCCCTGGGGGCTCCAAAGACAGATGTGCCACTGGCCAAGGCTGGGCCAATTAGAAATGGTGGTAACGTCTGTGTGGTAACAGATCTATGAAGAAATGAAAACAAAAATTTTAAATTCTGACCAGAGAAGAACAGAGTGAGAACATGTAAGAAGAAGAACTCTGCAGACACCAAGGTCAGTGAAGAGGAAGGCAATCCAGGAACCAAGGCCCAGATTCCTCTGCAGTCTGTGAAGACCATGGCGAAGCAGCTGTTCCCCTGCAGCCCATGGAGGTCCATTGGAATACATAGATCTACCTGCAGCCTGTGGAGGAGCCGCACACTTTAGTAGGTGGATGCCTAGAGGAGGCAGTGAGCCCACAAGAGACTCATGGAGTGAGAGGCCCTGCTCCCATGCTGGAGAAGCCTGTCCTTGAAAGACTGTACCTCATGGAAGAGTGACCCATGTGTTGCCTTCGATATGAGGCAATGGCGACCTGGTTCCAAAGAGCTAGCACGGCGACTCGACGTCCTCGAGTCGCTCGGACCATTGACAACGCATACACCAATGTGGTGGATGGCAAATGGCAATTTATTAGGTTCTTACATGGGGTTATATAGTCTAAGGGGTCTTCACTACATCAGAGGGGAAGGGAGGTTAGAGGTTAGTGGAAAACTACTGGGTTTGGAGGGGCTACATTGTTCTCAAAGTTAGTTACACATCTCAGAGGGTGAGGGGGAGGTTCCTGTCTTTCCGTTACAATCCCGAGATCTTCCACTGCGCCAGGCCTTATCTTATCTGCTCACACACATCTCCCCCCCTCCTCTCACAAATAAATGAGGTAGTTAAAATATAGGCATTAAAATGAGATACAAAGTAGTAACTTAATAAAAGAAAAAGGGGTTTGAAAAACTTGAGTAAATATTTGCGAGGTAGATCAGACAAATCTCGCGACTGGCAGTGTTCACAGTTTCGTTCACAGCAATAGTTGCTGTTCTACGAATAGAATGTTGGCCCGTTCTAGGCGTGTTTGGACAAATGAAACCAGCTTGTTCAGCAAGCATGGTCCAAAGGTAAGAGCTAAAAGCAGCATTGCCAGTTGGGCCTATTAGGGTGGAAATTAGGGTGGTGAGCCATGGCGATTGATTGAACCAGGACTCGAACCAACCCTGTTGGGCTTCCCTATCTTTCTTTCTCTGGGCCAGTCTATCTCGGAGTTCTGCCATGGAGTCTCTAACGACTCCTGTATGATCAGCATAAAAACAGCATTCTTCTTTCAAGGCGGCACACAGGCCTCCTTGTTGCATGAACAGTAGGTCCAGCCCTCATCTGTTCTGCAAGACAACTTCTGAAAGTGAGGAGACTGATTTCTCTAGGAAGGAGATGGATTTCTCGATCCTCTGCAAGTCTTCATCAATGGTCATTTGCAGCTGGGAAAGTCCTTGTTGTTGGGTCACAAGGGCTGAGACACCTGTGGCTGTGCCGGCTGCTCCCAAACCGAGCAGCACTGCAATAGTTACACCTGTTATTATTTCGCTTTTGTGGAGCCGGCCAGGTTCCTCATAAAGGCGGTACACCTCTTCATCTGAGTGGTACAGGACCCTAGGAACAATCAGAACTTGGACACAAAAATCAGCAGAGTCATCAAATTTGTCAAGGAACACACAGGGACTCACCCCAGACTGCTGGCAAACCCACATCCCAGACGCAGATGGGATCACCCACTTATTGATCTTTTTGTCGGGCTTTACAACTTCTGTGCAGACGTTGCCTTTCTCTTTTGCCAAGGCCGCACTGCCAAAGCATTTGCCCTGACCTGTGACTTGTCTCAAGGTGATTCCTCTGCGGGGAGTGTCCCACCTGCACTGGGGTGGATTGACAGCCGCTGAGTAACTAAAGGGAACATCAAGGGCAACACCTTCATAGAAAGGGGGTTTTGCATCGTAACATAACCAGCACGAATTTGTGAGGTTTGGGACTGATTGGTTTAGCGACAGAAAGGTGGCGTTCAATACGTTAAGGAATGGATTATAAGGAGCTGGTTTGGGTTTTTGGTACTGAGTTGAATGGGATACGGGTGGTAGAAGTGGTTTTGGGACTAGCTGTCGTCTCCATCTTGGGTCTGTTTACTGTAAGAATTTGATTAGGTCCAATTGATTGAGATTTGGATGGCAAGAGTCTGATTACCATTAGGTTCACCCAAACATCGCGACCAAAGACACGGGCAATCACCGTCCACACTCTCCCCGTGGCCCAACTCACGTGGGCCAGTTGCAAAATTGTCATGTTGTAGTTTTGACAGGTGTGTCTCCTCCCGTCTCGGGGCGTGTATATTGTTTTGTCGGATGCAAATTTTGGCTCGCGACAGCCACGTGGTGCATACGTGACTTGCAGGAACTTATCTGCTTGTTGTGGTTGCCATCTATCGCTTGTCACGATGGTCTCACACCCCCAACGTCCACAGTACCCATAACTTGGGTCCATGCAATAACTTTTTCCTGGGTTGGAGGCGGGACACCAATAGGTTTGCCACAATGACAAGTCACCGAATTTGGGGAATCCTGCTTGTGAAGGGAATATGTCTCTCAGCCTAAACACTGTGGATGGGCTACCCGCTGTGGTGGTTTCTTTGAGCACCGCGTCAGCTGAAAGATGTTGTAGGACCCATCTGAAAGGTTGATGCGGGTAATAGTCTGAGCTGGCTTGCCCTCTGGCGACAAGCCCCAATAGCAAAATCACACAAAAACACCGTTGTCGTCTGGGTCTCACTGGTGTGGGACTCTTGGGTGCTACCGGGCGGTTTGGTGGTTCGTCACTTCCCTCTGGAACAGGGGTGTACGCGTTACGGGGGCGTCCCACGAGCATGTCCTGCAAATAGAAACTCACAGTTTTCATTAGTTTCATTCTGAAGATCAGGCTTGATTGACTTAAGTGGACACCACTTGATTCTGCCCTCTCTTTTGACAGCTGCGTACCCTCTTCCCGTGAGTACCAACCTCCAGCCCTGCTCCCATTCACCCAGCTCATTTTTAATTACAACCTGTGGGCCCTCCTCTAGTGCTTGAGTGGCCCAGTGCTTTTGCGCAGGACTGTTTGTTTCATCTCCCCTGGGGAACTGATTCAGTGCTAGCAAGGCAGTTGCCAGCAGCCGTGCCTGGTCCCCTGGGGGAATGGCATTGGCGAAACCCTCTGACTTCGCCAGCACCTCTATTCTGGCTTTGAGGGTTTGGTTGGCTCGCTCCACTATGGCCTGACCTGTAGAATTGTATGGAATGCCCTGCACTAAAGTGATGCCCCACTTTGAGGCGAAATCTTGCACAGGTTTGGAGGTGAAATTTGAGCCATTGTCAGTTTTAATTTGCTTGGGGATACCAAGCCATGCCATAGCTGTCAGCCAGTGCTGAATTGTGGCCTTAGAGTTGGTTTTGGGGTGCTGTGTGGCCACAATCACTCCGCTATAAGTGTCCACTGTCACTGCCAGCCATGCTCGAGGCTTCAGCAGTTGACATAAGGTAAAGTCTGATTGCCAAATTTCTGAGGCCTTGAGACCTCTTGGGTTGACCCCACTGGTCCACAAAGGTGACTTCTGGCAGTGAGGGCAGGTGGCCACTACATGTTTCGCGTCTGCTGTCGAGATCCTGCATCTTTTTGCCAGTGCTTTGGCTCCGATGTGGAGCGACTCATGCAGTTGACGAGCTTCCTGCAATGTCCACACTCCCTTTGCTGCAGCGCCTGCTTTGTCGTTGCCAGTCTGGAAGAAGCCCTTGACTGGGTTGTGGCTGTTGACGTGAATGACAGACACGGTGCCTTGTCGCGAGGAGAGTGCTTCTTCCAGCATTGTGGCTGCTGCAGATGTTGACACACCTGGTCCTGACATGGCCAGGCAGAGCCTTGCCACGAATATGGAGTCTGTTACGATGTTGAGGTGCTCATCCTGGAAGAGTCCGCACGCCAAGACCACAGCTGTTGCTTCCAGTTGTTGCACTGACAGTGTGGGGTCGCATGCTTTGACACAATGCCACTGTTCTCCGGTCTGCCACACTACCGCTGCGGTGGAAGTCATGGAAGAGGCGTCTGTGAAGACCGTCGGTCCTGGCAGCGGACGGTCCATGACCTTTGGTGGCATGTCTATGTCGACAGTGGTCAGTAGCTGAGTCCAAGGTGGTCTGGAGGCGTAACAGATTTCTCCTCCGAAGCCAGTGAGGGCAAGGGCCAGGTGCTCCGACGCTGCAGTCGACTCTGTGATCAGCTGCTTGCGGAAGGGAAGGTGGATTTTTGTTGGCTCGATTCCCAGGTGTTTCAGGGCAAGTTTCCTGCCTTTCATGATGATGTTGGCGACGCATTCGATTCCTGGGGAAAATGCACGAGCTGGTCTTCCGAGGACCACCCACTGGATCGGCTGGGCCTTCTCAGAAGGTCCTTGGGCCAGTGCTCCCACTCCTCCCTTCTGTGTAAAGTGGATGTACAGATCAAGGCAGCACGCCTGGGTTCCACCTGGCAAGTGTGCCAGTAGACATCTGACGTTCAATGAAGTCGAGGGAGCTCGCTGCTTGTGGCGTCAGCTCCTTGGGTTCCCAGGGGTGCTTTCCTTTCAGGAGGTCATACAAGGGGTCCATGACCTCGGGACGGATTAGGATGATGTTGCGAAGCCACTGCAGAGATCCTACAAGTTGCTGCATGTCATGGAGCGCCTTGATGTCTCGGCAGACCTTTACCTTGGGAGGGGTCACGTAGGAATTTGTGATTCCCACTCCCAGGAAGGTCACGCAGGGTCCTCTTTTGATCTTCGCGCTCGCGATCTCAAAGCCATTGGCCTGGAGAGTTTCCGTGATTGTGGACACTAGATGATCCACTTGGCTGGCTGATGGTGCAGCGATGAGGACATCGTCCATGTATTGAATGATGGTTGCAGCGGGGTAGGAGTGTCGGACTGGCATCAGTGCTTTGTCCACGGTGATCTGGCATACCGTAGGGCTGTCCACAAAACCTTGGGGTAACATACACCATTGGAAACAGAGGCTGGGTCGCTCGCCGTTCAGGAACACGACAGAAAAGGCAAACCGTTCCTTGTCCTCGGGGTGCAGGGGTATCAAAAAGAAGCAGTCTTTGATGTCCAGCACTGCGCATGGCTGCCCTTGAGGGATGGCTGAGTTCATGGGCAGCAGTGTCTGGACGGGACCCATAGATTTGGTTGTCTTGTTCACTTCCCTCAGGTCGTGGACGAGGCGATAGCCTTCTCCAGACCTTTTGGGGATCACAAACACAGGGGTATTCCAGGGGCTAGTGGAGGGTTCTATGTGACCCTTTTGCAGTTCACGGTCGACCAGTTCCAGTAAGGCTGCCATTTGAGGCTTTGACAAGGGCCACTGCTCAACCCATACAGGGTCTGACAATTTCCATGTCAGTTTGATTGGCAGCGGTGGGTGCACGGCAATGGCCCTCAGGATAAATTTGTAATTCTCACTCCTAACATGGCAAAGACATCCTTTCCTATCAAGGGTGGTGAATTTTGCAAAATGTAGGGGTAGATTGCCACAGTTTGTTCTGGTCCTTTTTCTGTGTGGAGTGTTATAGCTACCAACTGGGTGCTTCTCCACGCCCGGGTCTGCCCTCCCACTCCTCTCAATGGGGGTACTTCTTTAAATTGCCAATGCCGAGGCCAGTGTGCTTGCGGGATTATCGAACAGTCAGACCCCGTGTCCCCCCAAAACGGAAGCCCTATGATGTGGGGATCCCGGCTGCCATAAAGGCGGCACGTTCCCCAAATCACCAGGGGCTCCTTCCCGATTTTCATGGCCAGGGCCACCCAGGGCTCCCGCTCTGGGGTGACCCCTGCTGGCCCTGTGCCCCAGGTGCGGCTTGCGGTGGTGGTGGACACGAGAGTGCCGCTGGCGGTGTTGTGAAACCTTGCCATTGTGTCGCTGTGGGGGGTGCAAAACCAGCTGTCCCCTGTGGGGGCATGGGGTATGATGGTTCCCCGCCCCACTGGGGGTTGGCATAGATGGGCCGCCTTGCATTCGCAGCGGGAGGAGGCTGGGTGCGGCCCGCAGGCCCCCTCCCTTTCCCGTTTCCCTGAGGCCGGGACCTGCAGTCTTTGGCAAGGTGCCTCTTCTTCCCACAGCCCCAGCAGGGCCCTCTTGCACGGGCTTGGAGCGGGGGCATCGCGGGGGATGGCTGTGCTGGCTGGGGACAGCTCACTGCGATGTGGCCTGCCTGGCCACATTTGAAACATGCCATGGCACTGGTTAGGGTGCGGACAGCTGCCTGGATGGGTGTCAGCTGCTCCTCTTTTGCTACATGTTTGACCATGTCGGCCAGGCTGGCTCCGGCCGGCAAGGAGCCTATAATGTCTTTGGTAACTGAGTTACATTGTTGCCGCAGGCAATCAGCTACTACAGGGCCTCTCGCCTCTGGGGGCAGGGTGGACGAATCCACCGCTGCCTAAAGGCGATCCACAAACTGAGTGAAGCTTTTGCTTTCACCCTGTTTTATGGTGGACCATGGAGAGGGCCTGGCCACCACTTGGGATACAGCTCGAAAGGCCTCCCGAGCAGCCTGGGTGGTGGCTCTGACCTCCTCAGCCCGCATGTTCGTGGCTTGTTGCTGTGGGGTTATCATGGTGTCATGTTTTCCCATCAGCCTGGATAGACTGGAATCATGCAGTGGCTGCCCTGCTCCGGAAGACTGAGCCAGTAAATTTGTACAGTTGTCCTTCCACTCTTGTTTGAAGACAATCATCCCCGCACCATCAACTATCATGCGGCTTATTTGTTTAATATCAAAAGGGAGCAAGTCATAGTTGCCAAAAAGGCCATCCACCAGAGTGGAGACCATGGCTGAATTCAACCCTTTTTCTGAGATTGCTTTTACGATTGTTTGTATGTCTTTGGGGTTTACCGGTGTATATGTTCTTTGCTGATTACCTTCTGGCCCCATAACTCTCACTGGGAAAACCTTCACTGCAGCCGCTGGTGCCCATTCAGCACAAGCTATTTTTATCTTTCCCCAGTCAGTAAGCTGGGCTGGCCAGCATTGTGGACCCTTTCCGAAATGGTCTAAAGCTTTATTAGTTTTCACTTTAAACCGCAGTGGCTTTTCCCTTTCTGTTTCTGAGTCCCAGCCATCTTCCGTCAGCTCTCCTGAGCTGCTGGAGCTGCTGCTGGACTCAGAGTCAGAAGCTGAATGCCAGCGCACTTCCGGGCTGCGGTGCCGTCTTGTGCGGCTCCGGCCCCGCCCCTCCCCTTCCGGGGTAGTGACGCTCCCACCCCCTGGGCTTGCCCTGCCTCCCGCGGGGGGAGGTTTCTTCCTTAAATGGTGACAGTGTCGAGCGCAGCTCCCGACGGGGCGTGTGCTCTCTGCCACTGCTCCGTGCGTGCGCATTTATGGGGGTCCGTGGTGCCGCTCGGCGTGCGCTCTCCCCGCGGCTCTCCCGCGCGTGCTCGCCCGCGGTAGCCCCCGGTGCCGCTTTGAGCATGCACCCTCTCCCTTCCTGCCGCGCGTACGCATCAGCCAAAGCCCGCAGCTCCTGTCTGAGCGTGCGCTCCTCTCCCTCTTCCCCGTCTCTCTCCTGCGCACGTGCATCAGCGGATACCCGCGGCTCCCCGCCACAGGCATCCGGACCCCGCCCCTCCTCACGGCCGCCGGCGCCATTTTCAAATGCGTATGGAGGCGGCGCCGCCCGTGCCTCCCGCGCCGCGTTTTCAGCGTCTCTGGCTTCACCCGCCAATCCGTCCCAGAAGAACTGCGTGCGTTGCCACGCCTCGGGCTCCGAAACGCCGGCCAGCGGACTCGCGGTTTTTTGGGAAGGTTACGTGGGCGGGGGGGGACCCGGTGGTTTCGGCGGGGGGGTCGGGGGATTCTCTAAGGGCACTGGGGGGTTTGGGCTCGGGTTCCAGGAGCGGGGAAGCGCACCTGGCTCCCGCGGCTCCCCGCCCTCGGACAAATCATATTCGAATGCCGTTTGCGTGATGGCACCCACTCCCGATTTGGGTGTAGTTAGCAAACACACGCGTGCGGCGCTCCAGGTCTCCTGTTCCTCCAGCGCCTTGCTCAAAGCCTGCTCGACTTTTCCCCATGCTTTGAGACTTTTAGCACTGCCCGAGGCTTTCGTATCCTTAGCCAGGGCAACCGTGCACTTATCCCATACCTCCGAATGGAGTATATCTATTGGGCAGTCTATCACCCCCAGCTCTAATAATCTTGCCATAGCAAGTTGAAGATCTCTGAGCTTACACTTAATTCCCCACTGTTTATGAATCAAACTTACGACCTTCGCGATGGCCTCCATGATCCTCACTGGTCCGGGGACGTCTCCCCCGCCGTGGGTCGGTCCTTTTGTCCCGCCCCGGCCGCTGCTCCTGTCCAGGCGAAAATCCCGATTCCCGAGCGTTTTTCTCCCGGGTTTCGGCACCATTAATGTTGCCTTCGATATGAGGCAATGGCGACCTGGTTCCAAAGAGCTAGCACGGCGACTCGACGTCCTCGAGTCGCTCGGACCATTGACAACGCATACACCAATGTGGTGGATGGCAAATGGCAATTTATTAGGTTCTTACATGGGGTTATATAGTCTAAGGGGTCTTCACTACGTCAGAGGGGAAGGGAGGTTAGAGGTTAGTGGAAAACTACTGGGTTTGGAGGGGCTACATTGTTCTCAAAGTTAGTTACACATCTCAGAGGGTGAGGGGGAGGTTCCTGTCTTTCTGTTACAATCCCGAGATCTTCCGCTGCGCCAGGCCTTATCTTATCTGCTCACACACACCCATGCTGCAGCAGTTTGAGGGGTACTGTTTCCCATGGGATTGCAGCTGTTGCTCATGAAATGGATTGACATTGGAGAAGTTCATGGAGAACTCCTGGTCTTCTGTGGGAGGGACCTTACAGTGCAGGAGGGGAAGGACTCCTCTCCCTGAGCAACTGGAGAAGCCTAGGGTTGATGAAATGATGACAACCTCCATTTCCTGTTTTCTTGCACCACTGGGGTAGGAGGTAGAGCTGGGAGGGGGGAGGGGTGGGAGGAAGGGGTTTCTGAGGGTCTTTGTTTTTACTTCTTGTTATCCTGCTCTCATTTGTTAGTAATAAATTCATATCTCTAAGTTGAGCCTGTTTTTCCCATGTTGGTATGATTGTCACAGTACACCAGTCTGTAGCTGGGCAGATAAATTTGGCCATATAAGACCCCCAAACTCAACCAATCTAGAAGTAAAACAAGTCCTCAGATGAGGCAGGGATAGGTTGGAGTCAAACCAGATCAGGGACCTTAGAGGGACCTTAGCCAATCATGTTCAATCCAGAAACCAGACATATCACTGGTCAAGGAGCTGGTTAAGACCCAGGCCAATCAGTTGTCTACATCCAGGAGTTTTGAACTCCCTATATAAGAAGGTTCTGAACAATAAAACAGGCTGTTTGCCTTATGATCAAGAAGACTCACTCATGATTTCTGCCTCCGACTGCACATACCATTTGATGAGCAATCTCTCCTGGTCCTTATCTCAACCTGTAAACCTGTGATATAAATTTTTTCTTCTCTGTCCAGCTGCAGAGGGGAGTGAGTGACTGGCTTTTGTGGGTGCTTGGCATCTAGCCAGTGTCCACCCATGACACAGACAAACTCTATGTGGATCTCTGCATGACACTTCCAAGCAGTGCCTGCTAAGTTTGATATCTGTCACCATGAAAGAAGTGTGGAAAGGGAATGTATCAGAGTCAGGAAATGCCTCAGCTCTAGCTCTGAGCTGTCCATTTATTGTGCACCTTACAGATTTTCCCCACTATAAAGAATGAAAAATTTATTCAAGCACTGAATGCAAAAGCTGATGCCAAACCAGTCAGTGCCAACTCAGGGACTGTAGGTAGCCTGAGTCCTCCTCAAAGCATGTGGCAGCACTGTGAGGACCTGTAGACTAATCATTCTCTGTTTTCCTAGGAGGTGAGCTAAAGGAGGTAAGCTTGCACCCCACAGTCCTACCACTGGCTGGGAGTATGTTGTCTTGGACCTGTATCCAATGTTTGCCACAATTTGACCTCTTTACATTGAGAGATTTACTAAAGGATTATGAAAGTTATTTCCTTCCTTCTGTTTTTGGGTTTGTTTTGTTTGGTTCTTTTTTTAATTCTCCTAAGAAATGTTTAACTCCGGACTGGTTGCAAGGGGGAAGGGAGAGGAACAACAAGAAATCCATTTTTATTCTCCTTGAATTAGAAACATGAATTTTCTTCCCCTCCTACTGATTCACCACTCAGCATTCAGCTAAGATGATCACTGAAAAAGGAAAAGCAAATGAACAGTGATGTTTCTTAGGGTATGAAATACTTTACGATTAAATAAGGTACTGAAGACTGTTGTACCAATCACCAGTGATTGGTAGCTTTCTGCTAAGTTGCAAATGAATTCAGCACAGGACAGCATTCCAAATTGCTCTTACAAGGTTTCCTTTATTATTTTTATTTGGTTATGCTCTGACTTTCATCCAGAATTGTACTTAATGCCCTCATTTGAAGTTGTTGAAATGGCACCCCATGGCATAGTGTGACAGTAAAAGTATATTGCCTTTGGAAGCTGCTAATGGTCCACGAAAAGAAAACAGCAGAAAACAGGAGAGCAGTTGTTCCAAAATCATAAGAACAAAAATCTTTACATTTTTAGCTCATCACTTTCCCTTTGTCAGAGGATCAAGAATGAGGGGAACATAGTTTACAGCTAATGAGGACTTGCAGATCCAGGTAGGTTACAAGACAAAGATACAAGTAATGAAAAAATATTGCATTATATGAATCAAAATGATTTAATATTTTCCATCTTTTACCTGCCTCTCAAACTTAATGTTTGCACATAATATTATCCACAAGGTATCATTATTCTGTAGGATGGGAGAGATGGATGAATAAAATGTACAAAATTAGTAGAAAGGGTTGTAAAGGTCAGGCCAATTAACAAAACCTCAGTTCTGGTTACTCAGACAGATACTTCAGTAACCCCCAAGGACAAGGTGACACAGAACTCAAAAGAAGCTCTCTACTTCAATTTTTATAAGCTTAGAAGTACAAAACAAAGCTGTGAAAGCCTAATTCCTTGGTGTCTTTACCCTAGATGTACCTGCAAAATACTCCAGTAGGAGTACTGCAAAGACAAAGCAGTAATCTCTTGTCCAGTGCAAACAGGCAAGCTATGAGCATATAAGCTATAAGCTATGAGCATATCTGTGTTTTAAGAAGCCTGTTTGTCCTAATTCCCCCAAAGTAGTAGATTTCCCTCACTGTGGAACATGCTTGTACAGACAAAAACAAAGAAAAACCATAAGTAACAATAATAGTGAGTCATTAATTTAATAATTCTCTCCCTGCTCACAAGAGATTTTCCTTCATTTTTATATTATTTGTTGTTGGAAATTATATAACTCTTTAAATTTTGAGTAACTTTAGTCATGGGTTTGTTTGTCTTTGCCAGGAGTGGGGACTGGGGGGGAGGAAATTGAGGTTTATCTTCAAAAGACTGTTTACTGTGGGTTTGAGTTTTGCTGCATGAGGCCTGATAAGACTCAGTCCTAGGAAGAAGATTTCTATACTCTGAGAGGTTAACATATACAAGTTGGGAGCAGCCAGAAGGCACAGGGGAGATAATCGGCCATTAACCCTTACTGTGGCTGAAGACACCTGATCTGGCAAAAGATTGATAAGAGAATCAAAGAATGATGACCAAATTAGTATTGAAGGGTAAGGAATCAATAACCAATAAGAGATCAAATACTAAATTGCATTATGTAGAATCAGTGAATGAGAATTTCTTTGTATTTTTTAATGTATAAATATGTGGAAACTCTGGTAAAAAAACATGGATGGGTGAAATTATTTCCATGGCACATCCTGACCAGAGTAAAATAATGCCCAATTCTCTAACACTTAAAGGAATAGTGTTGGAGGGTTTTTTCTTCTTCCCGAGTTTCAGTGATATTGTGGGCATCATAAGCTTTGGCCCCTGCATCCCACTCTGTGGGATAATAAGACACTAGCTAAACCCTTTTATGTTCCCTACCAGTCTACCGATTTACTCTCTATAGGAAAAAAACAAGTAGATACTGACTTCTTGGCAACAGAATAGTAATATCAAATTTGTGCCAAAAATCATGCTGTGAAAAGTCAGTGTCCACAAAGGAGGCAGAGGAGTCCTGTAATTTTATTTGGAGTCTATTAAGCCTGCGTATTTTTCTCTAAATTTCAACAGTTCAGACTGTACTTAGCTCTGCAACAAACTAGCGTGGTTTGACGGTCATAAAGACCTTCACACCTATTCTTCCAGAACCTGATTGGTCCTTTCAGATCAAGTCATTTTTGAAGACATTAACACCCATTTCTCCTAAGAAAGTAGAATCTTTCTGTTCAAAGATATTTTGACAGCTGTCTGCCTTGCAGTGTATTTCACTACAAAGAAAAGATTTAGAATGTAAGAAAACCTAAATTTTTTCAATATAACCCTTACTTAAATTACTTACTACCATAAAATTTGCCATTTTTTCTTTCTCTCTCTAAACAGCAAAATTATAAAATAATAATAACAATAATTAGAAGGAAAAACGTTGCCACAGGAGACAGTTACATTTACTGATTTCCCAGTAGAAATTAATTCCAAACAAATTTATATTCTACACTTAAAGAAGATATAAATAATTCATGTTCGTATATCATGAGTACTCTTCATGTCATACACTGGGGTACCTGCAATTTTTCAGTTTATTGGTTTAAAATTTTAATTCAGGAAGTGATTATCATGTTACTTTGTGCTTCTGTTCCACTCAGGTAATGTAATAGTCTTCAACTGATTATGTTCAATTAAAATGTATTCAGTTTTACCATTCCTAATTTTCTAGCTTTTAATTTAATTGCTGTTGGCTTCAATTTTACTTATGTACTATTAACTCACCTTGCTCACTGATTCTGCTCTCAGAAATAAGAAAAGACTACTCCATAAAGACTGAGAAACGGAGTTTCATTCCTCTTAAACCACTTCCACATAAACATCACTCCATCCATTTCAGACTACTGATTTCCATTACCCCTGTGAGCAGAGTCAGGCCTGATTGTTTCATTTTCTAGCAGCCATTCTTCCATGAAAACACGGGACACCTTTGCCCAGTAGTGCACCCCATTTTCCTTTGACAGGCCCTTCCCACAACAACCTGTGGTCCCACAAGTACCTGCTTGCTCGGTTCCTATGTGCACTGCTACCATGCAAGTTCTTGCAAAACCCCCCAAATCACTCATGTTCAGAGCTGGACTTTGTTGCAGAGAACAAGAAATGCTTCGCTTCTTGTACGATCAGTGACATGACACAGAAAGGGACCTTATTCCAGTCACTGGAGGTTTGACGTCTCAAGACAAACAGCACAAAAGAATAAGTTTGATGCCTCAAGAAAGACAACACAAGGGAATAAGTGATCCATAGAAAGGTAGAAGATGGTAATTAAGGCTTTCTTCTGGATTTTTACAACTTTGTACAACCACAAGCTTGGGGATAGTTTACCAGGAGGATCCGCAACAGTTTCTGAATCTTTGCTGACAAAAGCAGGTTTTCTGAACTGTAAAACATATAAGCACTGGTCTCTTACAAGTGTTGTCTGAAAGTAATACAAGTGTTGTCTGAAAAAAAAAACCCAAAAACCAAAAACCA
This sequence comes from Prinia subflava, assembly GCF_021018805.1. Classification (NCBI taxonomy): domain Eukaryota; kingdom Metazoa; phylum Chordata; class Aves; order Passeriformes; family Cisticolidae; genus Prinia; species Prinia subflava. The sequence goes on from NC_086247.1 coordinate 98,611,317, forward strand.
ACAAAAGAGAAGAAAAAACAGCTCCGCATACGCCCATCTGACACTATGTTACAGTGTTACTATGTTACAGTGACACTATGACCCTATACACTCATGCATACCATGATATTGTCAGGCTTGCATTGATCTGTAACTGGTTGACATCGTTTATAGTTCAGCCTTTACAGGTACTAACTAATTTTGCCTGTATTTTTAAGTTCTTACAGACTGACAAGTTCTGACTGACCTGTGTTCAGTGATATTTTTCCTAAGTAGAAAAAATTTAGCTTGTAACCTCCAAAATGAATGGGTCATTTCAAATTTCCCCTTCGTTATTCCAAGTTAAATGACTTGCATTTATCAAAGTATCCTATGCCATTGGTCTTGTTAGGTCTTGTTGTCTCTTTCTGGATTTCTTTATGACTCCTGACTGGTGTAAACAACCGTAAATTCTTCCACCTGAGAGCATATTTTCCTGTTTTCAGGTGTTGGTCAGTACTTCCCCAACTTTTTCTCCTATACTGAAAAAACTAAATTTTTTCCTTATTTCTACTAAGACAAACCCTTTTTCTAGGTGTCTTACAGACAGAGAGATTTCCAACTATTAAACACTGTTTTTAATTTTTTTTACGTACAAAGACATTTTAAAGACTGAATATAAATAAAATCAGGAGAAAAAATTATTAGAAAACAATTTCCAGTCATCTGAAACTACTAAATTTATGGTACATATCTTGGACAAGCATGGTGCAAAACCTGTTTTATATCAATCAGGCACACAAGTCAGTAAAAAAAAATTATAGGTACATACATATTGTCCAAATTTGTAATCCTGCTACACAAGTTCCCCTTGGTCTCAGATGCTGAAGTTGTGCTAGACTCAGTCTTTATGTATGCTCAGATTGCAATGAACTTGACTTTCCTTTCCCATGTATATGTATATGTATATGTATATGTATATGTATATGTATATGCTGTTATTAAAAGATCAAAGGTCTACCCAAATCCAACTGGTCAATCAGATTATTATGACCAACTTTCTGTAGTCAGTGACACGGGGACAGGCAACTTCCTTGTTCAACAACAGCTCGTGCTTGGATCAGATCAAATTCCTCCAACAAGGGTCAGCGACATGAAAGCATGTGTCACAGCCCCTCCACAAATGGTAAGAATCTTCCATCTAGGATAACCAACACAAGCAAAAACTGCCACCAAAGAATAGCCTTTTTCTTTCTGTGCAGTGATACATCTGTGTCCTTTTTGAACCCAAATACAGTGAGTTTGATACAGAGGGGATTTTTCTGTAGTCAGCAGTAATGATATTTACATTAAAAATTAATGGCAGCAACACCTATTTTTTAATCTTTGAATGATGTTGAAGTCTTTAAATCACTCTACAAAGAAACAAAATGAGGAACCTCAAGGTGTAGTGTCCCAAAGCAACTTGAACACAGGAAAGCAAAATTTTTTTGTTTTAAGTTTCAAGCCACACTGAAGTTGAGCTGAGATTTTGTGTGCCAAGTTTCAGCCTAAAGGGAGAATAGTTTTGGCTACAGTATAAGCCCTGAAGAATAGAAAGCATTCTAGAGGAAGCATCAAATAGCATTTTACTACTGTATGGCAGAGCATGTGGCCATGTTACAACAAAATCACTCAATAGGATAATTTCTTGTGTTAGCATTTTAATTAAAATAAAGAATACTTGCCTCCATCTTACACTCTACAATTGTCCCTCCAAATTATAAAGACATACATAATGTACAAAGCGAAGAGAAAATAGGATCAGAAATCCTAGCAGACTTGAAATCATGACTCAGAAGCTTTGTGAGAAATATTGCAAATAAAACCAGAATTAGTGATTCCATAAACATTTATTTGGAGGCAATATTAACAGGTCCATAAAGTATTTCTGGGCAGTAAAGAATAAATAACACCTATTATTAATGTAATGTGTCACTTAGCACACATTTGCAATACCCTAGTTTAATATATTATTAAACAGCATCACAGAATGGATAAACACTGAATAGAAACTCCAGATGTAGATATGTTTTCCTGTGGTTTTATCAGCAGCAACATGGTTAATGCTAGCCCAACACTGATCTCAGCATAGACAGGGCCTTTGGTTTGCTCTGTTTGGTTTTTGGATGAATAATAACACTTATGCAAGCTTCACGCTGGGCTTAGTGCTTTGATCAAAGCACTTTCCAGTGGGCACAAAATCTGCCTCTAATGTTTGCACCTTAGCTTTCATTTTAAAGTAAATCACTGAGATAAGACCCTGCCAATTTAGCTTTGCATACTACTTTCTCCAGCCAAATGGTTGTACAGATTGTCCCCTGCAGGGTCTTCCACCTAGAGAAAAACAGGTCTTCTCCCACCCATGCCAACAAATAGTCCAGGAGCCTGCTCTGCGTATCTTCACTGGTTTCCTGCAAGCAGCATCTCTGTTCAGCCCAAATGCAACTGTGGGGGAATTGGTGGTTACTGGCAGCATACATTAGGAGCTATTAAGGTGTGCCAGCCCACTTCTGATAGAAAAACTCCCAAGGAGACACAGGGCTTTCTTCATTGCCCTTCTTCTTCTCCACCCAGTCAAGTTGCTCTGGGTGAGAATTTTGGCCATATCCAGCAGGTTTCTTGAGAAAGATGAGCAACATAGCACTGACCAGCACTGGCTGAAAATGAGGCAAACGCCTTTCCTACTCACTTAAGTTGAAGGGGATCCTCTCACTGGAGCGCAGGTCAGATGCGTTTATGAAAAGTAATTGCTGATGCAATTCTGGAGGTTCAGGCAGATCCATGAAGGGTTCTTGCACTGTCTCCAATCCCCACGGCCCCCAGATGACTGCCAAATCAGCAACCTTTAACTTTGGCAGTGGCACTCCAGCCTGGTTGATATCTGCCTCCCCAATGTGAAAATTTCTGTTATACACGATCGTGTCTCCCTCTAGTGACTAAAGGTATTTTTGAAAGTCATGCCCCAACATAACTTTTAAAGAGTCTGTAAAAGATGTATCTACCTATGATGTGTAGATTCAACTCTTTTATATTTTGTTCCTAATTATGCATCAAGGTATGAATTGGATTTTACTTAAAACTGTCCAAATTTTAATGGAGTTATAGTACTAAGCAGGCATGGTATCTCTATTTAAACAAAGAAGACAGTATCTGACCAGCAGGAATGATAGATATTGATTAAACATTCATGCTATTTATTTTGTACTGGCAGCTAATAACTGTTCAAATATTTAAATCCTGACAGTGATATTTAACAGCACCTCTACTAAATTTATCACTTCTGCTTACTACAGATAGGAGGATCACTCTTTCTTATTTGGCAAGCTAGAAGGCATCTACTCCTCTCACCAACAAAACAGTAGCCTAAATTTGGTTTAAAAGGCATAGAAAGAAAGGAAAACCATGTCCAAAGTTTCATCAGCTGAAGATAAGAGTGGAGATGAGATGAACAGAGAAGATACTGAGAGCTTGAAGCTTCACAAAAGAACTGCCTTTCTGGTTTCTTCTCAGCTTATCCCACAAGCAATAATGCACTTTACACTGACAATAAAAAGCAGTAACAAAGAAAGTGTCAGATAAGGAGGATGTTCTTTAAAAAAGTAAAATCCTTTTGTCTTTAACCTTAGTATTATGAGGCATATGTGTACGTACACATCAATAAATGGAATTGGAGGATAGAGTTTAAGAGTGACCAAAGGTTAGCACCATGACATACGAAGGATAAGCACTATGAAGCAGGGCAAGACAACACAAAATCTCATAGGTGGCATATTACATTCCTCTCACAGAGGCAGAAAGGAAAAGTAAAGAAAAATTACAACACACTGGAGGTATACTGAAAAAAACATTGAAAAACATTTTTTTAAACTCCATTGGAAGCTGCTAACAACGACAACATAGGAAAAGTAAACTTCAGTCTCACATTTCCACTCAAAAGTTTAAATAAAATATTACTGTAATAAATATAATTCAAAAATATAGTTGAAATTAGTGTCTTTCTTTTATATACTGAATTAATTTCCCACATATAAGATCAATTTAATTTCACAAGAGGCATCACTTTTATTTTCATTTTCGTGGCACTGAGCTTGCTAAAGTCCACATGTAACAGTCCTTTGGGAACACTCAGAATTCAACAATTTCAATATTTCTCCTGACTAGGAAAACAGGAGCTGGTTATGCACCTGCCAACATGTTTGGCCTCAAATCTTCATAGGGTCCCATGACATGGAAGCAAGAAATGTCTCTGCCAAGTTTTATTGTGATCTGAGTTTCTTGTTATTCTGCTTGATCTTCTAGGTCTTTCACAGAAAATAGGAAAAGACAATGTGATTTAAAATCTACAGAAACTGATAAAGTTTGTGAGTGGGAATAATGCTCGGGGATAGAAGTCAACCCTGTGAGGATGAGGATCCTTGCAGAGTTCCTTTCACTGATTTAGTTTTGCAGCCTCAAGTTACTGGCTAGAGACACATTATCCATACAAGAAAGAAAAAAAAAAAAAAAAAAAAGAAAGGAAAAAAAAAAGAAAAAAAAAGAAGAAAAAAAAAAAAGAAGCAGGGAAGGATAAAGAGATACCAAGGGTTTATAAACTCTGCAAATACTACAGCAAATCACCCCTGCTGCCAAAATCCAGCCAATGTTGCGGTGCTCCGTCAGTAAAATTCACCCCAGCTCTGCCTGTTACTGTTCTTCTACCCGCCCGTAGGTGGCACCAGTCGTGTTCGTAACACCTGAGTCCGTGTTTGCCATTATCCCGGCAGACCCCGACTGTAGCTTCCACCCTGATTTCTTCCTTGCTGTCGGTGGACGCGTTAATCATCAACGTTAAATACATGCAGAAGCAATTTCAGATAAGCTAAGCATGAAACACTCTTCCTCTATCTGCCACTTCACACATCACTACCTGACCACACAGCTGTGTCCTCAAATGATAAGGAAAAATAGCAGCAAATAACAGTCTGAAGCATACTTCTCAGGAAACGTGGCTTTAAAAATGTTAGGGTGTTCTCAACATTGTTCTTCTGGCCCTGCCTCTGCTAAAGAGAATCAGCAAACTCAGGGTCCTCAGGAAACCCATTTCAACAAAGTACACCCAAAATCTGACAAAGTGCAGCATTGAATATAATTTGTGCAGAGACCTTTTTAGATGTTAAGCACTAAGTTAAGTCACAAATGTTTTTTCCTGTCCCACGAGTTTCAGAATTTTGGTAAAAAGCCAAAAACCTGGAAAACAATGCTGTTCAAGAAGAAAAATATGTAGAAATCCCTAAGATTAAATTGTTAAACTATTTCATGTAAATAATATTCTTTCTCTTTTTTTTTCTGTTATTTTTTCATACTTTAAACTATAAATTAACTAAAAGAATGTGATAACATAATTGGCTTGAATTATAAAATAATAAAATATTTTTCTCAAAACCAGGAAAAATCAAAAGGGAACATTTCAAGAAGATCTTTTTCCCCCCAGAATTGTTTCAAGTTAGATCAGAATAATAAAAACTGATTTTTCTTACAAGCAGGTTTTGTTGTTTTTTTCGATGCACCTACATTTTCCAAAAGAAAAAGCAAAGAATTAAAATTATAATACCGGACTTGTTTTGTGTCCTACTAACCTTTCTCATTATCTGCCTATTTTTGCCTTTCATTTTCTATATATATTTTTTTTAATTTTACTTTAATTCTGAGATACAAAATGTTGGAGAACAGATGTATGATTAGATATCTCCTTCCATCCCTCTCCTCTCCAAACACTGGTGTTCACCTAGGCCTTACTACATCCAGAGAGAACTACAAGGAAGACTTTACTCCAGACACATGCAAAACTGCTCCAAACAGCCCAGAAACTGCCTCAGCTTGCCCTGTCCACCTCTAAGCCCAGCTTTTTTCTCTAGAAAAAGCAGAGAAGAGATGGATCAGCATTATTATATCTGTCAAGGGAAAGACTAATTTACCAAACTTTAGACATCTAAAATGAAGATGTGTGGTTGAAAGCACCCATTTAAGGTGGTTCAATGCTCAGTGGAGAGTGATGATCCATCTCAGTCTGAAGTAGTTTCTGTGGGTTAAATTGCCCTCCAGAAATGTGAGTACCTACTGAAGCAGCCCACAGAACTAGCTTGTACTCAGCATGTCACATTTATCTGGGGGTAAAGCCCTGTGCCTGTACCCTGAATGAAAAAGCTGCGTTTGGGATACAGTGCACACAAAGGTAGCTGGGTTTCTCCTTCACCTCTATCCTTACCAGTCAGGTTGCTGTCTGCATTGCTAGGGTTTTAAACCTTCGTCTATCTTCATGTCATTGTTTGGGTGGTTTGTTGCATCCTGTGATGCCCTGCCCTTCTCCTTAGCCACCAGAGCAAAGATAAATATGCACTGCAATTGCCAGACTTTTCTTTATAGGCCAAGAAATATTCTAAATATATAACACTGTATATGCTATACCCTAACACATTCATAAATTATAAGTAATTCTAATTCACAAAGTCTAAAGAATTATAAATTATTCCTGTTGTAACATTACTTTAATTCAGATTTCTGTTGATTTATTTAAATGATTAGTTATTGTGCAACTTACTTTTCTTCTTTAAAAAAATATGTTTTAACACATTTCAGTTCTGTTAAACTACCTTTTACACATGAATTAGTGTGAATTTTATTGCTTTATTTGCTCAACTTATTTAAAGGGTGATACTTCACCAATAAACTGCAGGATGGATTTATTATTTACAGTCCTAATCCAAGCCTTCACATCTACTTAACATGAGTAAAGTGTTTAGGTTTCCAATGTAGTCCAGCCATATGACTGGAATCAAACTTGTAATTGCCTCTTTGGGATTTAAAACTATTAGAGTTGTGCTTTTATGTTCTCTTTTGTTTTTCTCAAATCACTTTCTCAGGTCTATGAAGAACAGCTGGCACAACAGAAGTTTCATCAATGCAATGTATATTTCTTCCAGATATGTAAAACTCAATATATAAATAACCCAAAATATTAATCTATGAAAATAGTCTTTTCCAGCTACTTATTCTTGCAATTAAAATAAGTTTCAATCTTGAGGTATATGGTTTGGTCTCGGACTTCCCAGTCTGGGTTCTTCAACAGTTTCTTGTAATTTGACGTATTAAAATGAACGACACCCTGATGTAAAGTTTCAATTGCCAGGGCAATCCCTTCTTCAAATAATTCTTATCAGTTCTTTTGCTGACTTTTATCATGCTATCTCTCTTTTCTCATGCGTTCCTTCTTCTCTCTCTCAGGGAAAGGGTTGGAATTCTGGAGGCTTCAGGTTGCCCAAGTCCTCCCTCCCTCGGCTGTGGCTTATGGTGTCAGATTTCAAGGCTGAGCAGAGTTCCGGGTGGCCGGGTAGTCAGGAATCATAAAGGCTTGCAAATGTCTCTTGCCCACCCCTTGGATTTCATGGGTGGGGCTTAGCCCGGAGCTGCATCGGAGGACACAGACTCCCCTCCCCCTGCTGGGGGAAGGGCTCAAGGCCATGGCCAGGCCTCCGGCCAGCTCCCCTCACCAGCAGGGGGAAGTGGCAGGGTGTTTACATCTGCTAGAAACCCGATCCGGGCCTGGACAGGGGCATATTCTCATCCCCTCCCCTGGCCTGGGAGTCACCGGGCTGAGGGAGCGTCCCATGAAAGGCCCAGACCCAGGCAGGCCTCGGGTGGTCCCGGTGCCCCCTGCAAGGGGAGAGCCAGGGCTGCCTTCTTACCTCCTTCGAGGCTGGAAGGAAAGAGAGCGACCTGGACTCATCCAGAATTTTATATGGGTATTCCTCAGTCGCATCTAGCTTCCTCAATGGTCCAACAATATGTCAATATTCAGAAATGGACTCTGATAGGTCTTGTCTCAAAACAATTATAAAAGACCTGACAAAGAACTGTTTCTACTTTAACTAAAAACCAAACTGTGTCAACCTATAACAATTCTTCTCTATCAGATCTGCTTCAAAAGAGGTTTTTTGCACCCTCCCAATAATCACCCATTCCCACCGCTTCCCTGTCAAAGACTAAAATCTCCATTGTGACAATATTTGTGCGTTTATATTCAAGACCACTTTTTAAAATTTCCTTTAGAAAAATATTTCACATAAATTAAGGGATTTTTCTACTACAGTGAAGAGCTGGAGCCAGGATAGAAAGGAAATTTCCTAAAACCATTTTCCCATCAAGTATTTTATAAAGCCATGTATTGTTCAATAACCAGAAATAGGGGGTTCTGTCACCCTTAGCCCCCTCATACCATTGTCACATCCCAGCATGGGAGGATTTGAGCTATAGAATGAAATGCATTTTTCACTCTGACGTATTTCATCCTCTCTAGGAAAATATGTCTATCTTATCTAGTTCTTGCTATGAGTCTGAGACTTGATTTGTCAAAGTTTAGGTCAGTTCAAACATTTGCAAAATAGTTCCCTAGTTTTGATCATGAACAACTTCAGTAACTGAACTTCAAGCACAGCTACAAGTTGGACATTATGTCTGTGAAGTTTCTAACACAACATTCATGTGGTATAGCTGCACTCAAATTGTGCTGTTTCAAAGTAAATTACTTTCCTTTCACATCACAATAATTGTTAACTGTGAATATTTGCAGGTACTACAAGAGTACACAAAGACAGACTTATGGAAGGATTGTTAATTTATTTTACCAGTGGCATATAATGGTTCTTTAGCACTTCTTCTCTCTTTGAAGAAAGAGGCATGAGGGAAAGAAGTCTTTCTATCATTATTGAAATTAGATATTTGTATAAAGACCTACAGTATCATTTTTAATGCTCCACTCTCTGAATCTGCTGCTTTAATCAAGTATAATACCGGAAACAAGATGTACAAAGCTGGAAGGAATATAACATGTTCATCCATACTTGGCCTAGTATATCTTGACTCTCACAAGAAGGCCAGAGTGGCAGGTTCTGGAGGCTGAAAGTCAAATACTTAGCCATCATAAATCTTGTATGGTGGTTCATGCTCCATATACCTTTCCACCTAAACTACTGCAAAGCTTTTCTCCTTCACAGCCATCATCAAAAAAGTCGAGGACGGTTGACCCTCCATTCTAGTACTGATCTAAACATCTGTGCTGAAGCAGCCACCAGAGAAGGTCTTAAAGTCCATGGTAAACATAATGATCTTGTTTTTTGGTCAGATCTTCCACTAGCTAGAAACTCAGCTCCCACAGGATGCCAAAAGACCACCAGAAAACCTCTTGTCAACTCAAATGGTTATATGATTTGGATGATGTTGCAAAACATGTGTTAGTGAGCATCCTTCTGCCACTTGCAGTATTTCTGGACCCCTCAAGCTTTTCATCCCCTGCACCTGGTAAATATACATAAGAGATGTGACCCTGGCATGCTCAGCCATGGCAGGCACTTGGCACTTGCCACTGGAAGACTTCTCCACAGGTCGAGTAAGACATTTGCTTGTGTAATAAGACCTTTCAATAAATCTCTTTAGAAATGCTAAGGCTAAGTAAACTGTCAGGACCTACAGAGCACTGTCTTGGCTTCATAATAACAGGGTTTTCTGCAGAATACTCCAGAGAAGCTTCCAATTAATGTAATTTCAATTTTGCATCTTTTGTCTCTCTGACATTGCCTGAGTTCAGGCAATTCCCAGACATGAAGATTTTACACACAACAGAAGGAAAAAAGTGCTGGTTTATAAAGTCTTTTCACAAAGAGACCTCTTGCTCTCTGCAACTCAGTTAAGCACCCACATGCAAGCAGCCTGTCCCTCAGCTTAACAGGCATCATGTATTGGGCACAGACACAAAATATTCCCTGTCAAAAAGTCAAGGAAGTTTTGTGGCTCTGTTACTTCAGATCAGTTTCAGCTGGAAACTGTGGAATCCCTGCAACCCCTTGACTCAATACCCAGGGTCTGGCCTTGGCAGGACAGATTTTAAATCTCCACCCAGCCTGAAAGAACTCCCCAATGGTGCTCTGATAGTTTGTCCTGGTCCCCCCCACCCTTCCTAATGCCTTTGTCCCCTGGCTTCTCCTTTCCCCTATGTCTCCATTGGTGGTGGGATCTCAATGACCGGCCCTGTTTTCCCTGTAGGTCACTGACCTTACCTGCCCTTTGTACCACCCCCACGAATCAAGGTCAGTGGCTGCTGAAGCTCATACTTAAACCTGAGCCGGCACATGTTTAGCCCTCTTTGACTCTGGATAACCCTTTGGCTGGTGGAAATAAACCTGGCTGGAACTGATCTAGTGCAAGAGCCTTCTTGCCTCTCCCTGCTGAGCTGCCACGTGGTGTGTGTGGATGTGTGAGCGTGACTGCTTTGCCCGAGTTTCCCCAAGCAGCTTTTCCACAGGAAATGTTTATTGGGGTTTAAGCCTCAGCTTCACTCCTTAAAAGGACATTGCTAGAGGAAACAGTTGTGTTTTTGCAAAAACCTTACCACAATACCTGCCTCAAGGCATCTTTCTACAGAGCACCCAGCACAAAGCTGAACTCCCAGATCTCTCCATGGTCAGCAATGAGAAATGGGCACTGTCAGAGAAAGGCATAATCCAGGATCCTGCTGCTAGTGCCCAGAGTTGCCCTCTAAAAAAGTTTCTCTCTCTTTTCATTGGTCATATGTGGTAGCTTAGAAGGTGAAACTGTATTTTGGCAGTTGCAGAAAGCTGGGTGAACGCTTCACTGCAGCTTCACTTTGGTAACTGCTTTTCCTAAGAATGTTTTGCATTTCACCTGGGTGAGCACAATATTAGCCAAACACTGTGATATGGGTTTTTATCTATTAGAATGGAGGTTTTCTTCCACCTTACTACTTTTAGTCATAGGAGGATTCTTCCTGCTTCCTTCAGCCAATAAGCTGCATGATTTCCTGAGCTTTCTAGCATTCAAACAGGCAACACCTATTTATAGCTGGAGTCAAAGAGAAAACCTCATGTAGAAGTCACTCAACTGTGTGAGGAAACGATGTGTCTCATCTTCAGTCACTTGGGGTTAGCTGCACCTGAGACACCATGGCCTGTAAGCCATTAGTTGTCATTCCCTCAAATCACCAAGGGTCTTCAGAAAAAAAATTCCTCTGCTTTCTGGGATTATTTTGGTGGTAATGTGGTGTCTAACAACCTTCTGTTTTTTGAAGTGGCCTTAAAAAAATTCTGTTGTCATCACTCAACATCAGAGAGTTTTTCCTCCATGTCAGAGAAAAGCAGCTGCTGCCTTTCTAGGCAGCAACTCACATGCTCAAAGGTTTCCCACGACAACAGCCCTGTCATGTGGAGCAAATGTAGGAAATTGTGTGTTATGATGTGGCTCTCAGTGGAGAAATATTTAACTGGGAGGACATGCCTCCAAATCATATAGTACTGTATGAAAGTGTCTGCTGGGAGTACTTTTTCTGGCTCTGGCCACAGATTCTTTTAACTTAACCTGCTACACTTTGCACAATTCAGTTCATTATCTCTCCAAAACAAAAGAAACTCGCTCTTGTACAGACACATTGACATTATTCCATCTTCCAAATGACTAATTACATCATCACTTTGTATGTATTTCCTGTTAAGCACTGCTACAACACTTCTTAAATTCTTCCTTCCCCTTTGCTGCCCAACACAACTTCAGTAAAGAAAAATCTCCTAAAAGAATTGTTCTTCCAGGCTTGTTTTGTGCTTTTCATGAAGCACCTTCACAGTTTAAAAGTGAAGTAAAGAATTCTTGGCCATGTGGATACTAGGGGTTTGTAATGAAGGTACTCTGGGGCCTGTGATCTGCTTCAGTGGTAACAGCACAGGTACATGTGGTGACTCCTGACTCCCAGGGAAAAAAAACAATATTTTTTTTTGCCATCTGAATATAACTTTGCTGTGTTGACATATATATTTTGAGTCCTTTCACTGTGAACTTCTTCTTGCATTAGAGCTGTTTCAAGTGCTGCTCAACGCTTCCTTGTGCTGGGACTTCCCTTGTCTTCATAAAGTATTTTGCTTCTTTCCCAACGGTATCCTTCATGTTTCAGATTGTTGCTTCATCCCAGTTGTTTATGGACACCCTGTGACTTCTGCTGTTCTTGGTACCCAGTACTAATTGGTAAGTAGTGACAGAGCCCTTGGCTTTCCATTTCTTAGGGGAAATTGTTTTACAGCATTTACTTCATTTGTGGTTCCTGAAGTCCTCAATTTGCTATGCAGTGATTTACATTGTGCTATAATGCAGCTTTAGTTTATTCTTCCTGAGTTTTGTCTGAGCAGTCAGTTTGGTGTTCCCTCTCGTCTTGGTCACATATGTCTACACTGTCATGTATGTTTTCACCTCCTGTCATCAGTCATGCATCGTGCTCCCTTTTCCCAGGAAATCTTGTCCGCTGATAACAGGCCAGCAGGTGTTTCCTACCAAATGTTGTGGCTGCTCATCTCTTCTTCCAGTCCCACCTACCTTGTCCAGAATGGGCAGTTTAATATTTAGAATATACTGCAAGGTCCTGATAAATTATAGCCTATAGCACAGGAAGCCTATTTTTTTTTTTTTTTTTTTTTGCAGTGATCAGTAAGTATCCCAACTGTCCTTTTTTTCCTCTTTGTACCACTTTAGAGATCTGACTACTTTAAATCATACCCTTTCCTTGGACACTGAGGTTCTTTTGCATCTCACTCGTGGGAGCAGCTGCTGAAATACCCGAGTTTTCAGTACCAGAAACTTGGGAGGTGCCTTATTTTTTTGCAATTTCCAGTTTTGCCTGTTTTTCTGGACACAAATGTTCCTAGCTGTTAGAAAAATATCATTTTACTTGCCTCTGCTGTGGAATGGATTCCACGTGTACAAAGATTTTTATGAAGTCACACCATTTTTCTGTGTTGGGACTCATTTGACTGCACATCAAACATATAGAGAGATTCTCACCTTTCTCTTTGCATCTATAGTCAGTCTGTAGTTCTCCAGCAACTGGGGTTGAAGAACTCTGCATTTCATTAGTGGAATCCAAATGGAAGCTGTCTTTTGCCCTTCTTGTGTCTCATGAATACAGAATACTTTCCCCCCTGCTGTTTATTCAAAAGTGGAGATCAGAGGTTCTCCTTTGGCCCTATGCAGCCAGTTAGACCTCCGAAGCTGGCTGCATTGCTATCCTTGTCTTTGCCATGTACTGTGGCCAAGAAGAGTGCTGTGTCACTGCTGCTGCTGGAGCTTCTTTGGGGTTGCTCTCCAAATACAGGTGACAACTGCACTGTACACCCTGTGCTTTTCTGTTTGCTTATGTGTCATGCTTCTGCAAAATGATTTACTTTGTGGCTGGACTCATGCAGCCTTATCAAAATGGAACTCTTTTGGTAAAGAGTTGCCTTTTTGCTTTACTCTTTTAGTAAAGGGGCAATGAAACATTTGGACCTCATGAAAACAGAATGTTTTGTTACTTTGCACAGGGAAGATTAGGAAGAGGGTGAGCAACTTCTCAGCTGTTGAGTCAGCACTTGGAGGGAGAAAGAAGTAGGGGGAAAAGGATCTCCCTAAATGGCCAGAGCATTATTTTCTTTTAGCACATTATATTCTTTTGATGGTCAGACTTGGAAACAGTGTCAGAATGTAAAGCTGCAAATAAAGACAAATGATGCTTCAATCTAGATTCAAAAGCAAATTCACAGCTGTAAATTAAAACTAAGACCAGCTCAGTAGAGCTTGCATCTGCCTGCACTTCTGATGCTGATGTGGTACCAAGCCATTCTTACGTGGCAGGAGGATAGCTGTGTGCACGTGGTGCTGAGGCCCTGTAACATGCCATCCCAACAGGCATGTCCTACGTGATGGTGAACACCTACCTAACACAGTGCTATAGTCCCAGACCAGGGCTACCTCATATATATATATGCATCCATGTCCAAAATTACTCTCACCTGGGCTAGATTTTTAAAGGCTCCCAAAGGGTGCAGATAGAGAACTTGATGGGAATGGGGCATGGGAAACCATTTTCCTCTATTTGTCCTGAATGTGTTTGAAAATCTGGTTATGTTTCAAATATAATAATGAATTTGGTGGAAATAAGTTTGATTATTTGGTCCTACAAATTGTTTGATTTTTGCCTGAGATGATATTCCTATGGGAAAAAATATTTATGTCATAGTTTTCCTAATTATTTATGAGGCAATTGAGTATGATAGAATTTTAAAAATATATACTCATTAAAGAATGACTGTAAAATTTATCTTCATCTGTAATGGTAAGAAGATTCTTTTAAATAACATTCTTTACCCAGATCAGTTCTTTCTTCATCAAATATTTCTCCACACATTCCTTCTTACTAGTGTTGGATTTCATAATTGAAAATATTAACATTTTAGAAATAATATTTTAGAAATAATATTTTCTCACTTTGTAATTGTTTTCAACTACTGGAATTTTTGTAGTGAACAGAATTAAAATTTACTGATTGATAGGGGGAAAGAATAATTTTGCTTGCAATCCCACACGGACATCATAATAACAAATTATCATACATTGGTGTAGGCATACAAAGAAAAGATAGGGGTTTCCTCATTTCATAGGGATGATTACATTTTGAATTATGTTATATACATCTAATAGGACAGGGGCATCTTGAAAGGTAATCAACACCTGCAAATCTGAAAAAAATATTGAAATTTATAATATATTCCTGTTGACTTGGGCCCAGTTTGACTCAGATTTTACAAACTAACAATGGTATAACAGAGAGGACAGAATTTGTATCTGTAAAGGGTACATTAGCTTAAGTTCATTCCTGGAACAATATAGAATTATACTTTATTGAAAGTGTAACTGCAGATGAACCACAGTTCTAACAGCTGTAGTTAAAATTCTAAGATTAGTATTAAATGAAAAAAAAAATTTAAAAGAAAAAGCAAAGTGACTTGCTATGATACTGTAGAGGAGCCAGAGAGAAACTGAACTTCACAGTACTGTAAATGCCTGCTGATGGCAAGTGATCAATGACAGTATGCATTTCAATCTTAGCAACACTCGCACGAATGTCAAAGTGGCACCAAATGGCTAAAATCTGATCAAATCTTTTTGAACATAGACCCAGTGAACTTACAGAGGACTGTTTTAAGGCCAGCCATTTCTAATCTCAGTAAACCTGAAGGGGAGACAATTGTCTCAGTGGGGGAGGACTGAAGATTTCCTCCAGCTGTAGTGGAGAGAGAAAAGTAAAATGCCCCAAAGAGGTACCAGGACTCCTCCACTGACTCCTGTGAAAACTAGCTCTGCTCTGACACCCAGAGAAGAGCATTGGTAGGTAATCAGACTACAGATATTTTGGCATCTGAGTATCTTACCTGACATACACATCGTCTTCAGTGTCCTCTCAAACTTTACTAAAACCTTCAACAGCAGCTGTCCAGTCATATCAAGTTCAGGCATGCAGAGCAGGAGGACTGTTTAGATGTATACAAAGAGGCATACCTACAAGTGTGTCCAAGGAGGAAAATACAACAGCACAGCAACCTAGAAAGCTAATCACTTATCCTGGGCTTTTCTGGGCACCACTGAGTTTGACTTCTCAGCATTAGGAATTGATTATATGATGTAGCCAGTAAGATGGGAAATAGCCCTGTCCCATCAATCACACAGAAAGGAGGCTTCTTACAGGTTCCCTTCAGCACCAAAATCAGGAGATCTGCAGCAGCTGCCCTGCCTTAAAGATCTGACTGTACAGAACCATCAATGAGTTTCATGGTTGCATTGACTCGCCGCAGGAAGTAAATGAATGGGAAAACCAGGCAGAAAAAGTGATTAAGAATAAAAAGCAAGAAAAGAGTATTAAAACCTTCCAGCAGTCTTAGTATCTGAGACCACGTATTTGCACTCAGTTCTTCTAACAAAAAACATTTATGAGCTTGCGTGTGTGCACACACACTCTTGCTTATTCTATGCTTTTTCGCCTCATCTGGCAGCCACTTTCCAGTCCAGCAGACACCGACATCTAATGAGACAAACTTCCCATTTTCAGACTAATCAGTCGGCTGCACTAATTGCAAATGCAAATATGCAAATTTATATTAATTAATTACTCTGCTAATTAGTTCTGCAGTCTTTTTGGGGTAATAAATCATTGTGCAGTGGAAGGAAAACACGTCCTGTCCCATTTCACTCCACATAAAAATTTAATGTACTAATTGAAGAAAATATATTAAAAAAACCCTGATTCTGACTCTACCGATAGGTTCCCTACAGAAAGATATGATTGTAAGAAGTCTTGCACATCCCCAGCAAATGCCATCACCAAGGTGCCTGTTAGCAATTTAATTATCACATTATGAGCTCCAGGAAAAACCGGTTTGCTGTGCTGCAGGCTGTGACTCTGAGCTCCAACATTTTCCAGCAAATGTTGTTTATACATCCATGAAAGATAATCTAGAGGAAAACAATCACTTTTGTCTACCTGAATGTTCTGTTAAGGCTTGCACTTAAATCCCAGGAATCTGGGTCTGCTATATATACTCTTTAATTCTGCAGCCTCATTAGATTACATTTGAATAGGTTGTTCAAGGGAAAGAGTAGCTGAAGAAGAAACTGCTTTCAGAGCCCTTCTCTGGTCTTGAATTTTGCTTTATCACTGATCTGTTTCAACTGGGAACTTTCAATTCCCCATCTGGCACCACCTCTCTGTTGCAATCCTTACATTGCCATTACATCCTGGAAATAGGAAGGGTCATTCCCCTGTCCCTCCACAGGTGTTTTGCCCAGCCTCGGGTGATCTCTAGTCTTCCTTTCCCACATCAGTATCCAGAAGGTGCAGCAAGTTTCTCATACTGATATTATATCCCAGCAATGGCATGCAGGTCATCATGCTCATAGAACCTTAGGTACCAAAGCCAGCCAAGGTGTGAAGGTCAATGTGCAAGGTGGGGCTTATTCTATGTGTTGCTTTTTTTCAGACAGGGAAAAAAAAATTCTTATAGCATAACAAACCCCAAAGCACACAGTTGTGAAAAAAATCCCATCATCAAATGAGGCTACGTCAACTCCCAGCAATGCTGTAGCGTGCAGTTCCTTACAGGCATTCTTGGAGCCAAAGACCCTCCTAAGAGGTTTAGAAAGGCATTAAGCAAAGGGAATCCTTTTCTGTCACATAAGTTCAGGCTATCTGGAAATCTTCCACAGCTCCCAGATTTTTTCATCTTCCACTTGGTTACATTTTTATCCAGAGTCATGTACCATTGTTTCATGAATGTGAAAGATGTACAGACCATTTTCTTAAGAGTTTGAATGTATCTTAAGTTAACCTGCCTTATAGATGTAGGTTGAAAATCAAAGATATTATAAAAGTCAACAGAGGACTTCTATTATCAGAAATTCAGGCAATTCACATAGACTTCCATTATTTTAAAAAAATCTAAAGCATTCAAGAATGTTTTGCTTTATGTTTTAAATTGAAAAAATAAGTGAGATTTACAGGTAATGAAATTCCAAGGGCTTTTATCATTCTAGATTCAACCAGAAGTGAGCTGTATACTTTTCTCATAGTTTGAAACCCTAGAATAGATTATTTTTATTTATATTACTTTCCTATCCAAACACTGGAATAAAACATTGTTAAACAGATAACTTGAACTCCTGTGATTTAGGCTCTAGGAAACAAAGGAAAACTTTAAAACCCCTTAAAATAACTCAGATTGAAAGAGTAGTTTGTGTAACAGCCAAATATAAAATTTATTTTTCAAACAGTTGTCATTTTTGTTTGAAATGCTAATATATAGTAATGGCTATGACATTCAACATCATGCAAATTAAAATATTTATTTAAAAGCAAACCACCTTTGTTCTTTCTAAGTTTGCAGGATCCTGGAGTCACATGAGATTCAAATTATTTATTATAGAGTGCAGTCCTCCCCACCTGCTGAGAGTTTTGCATCTGCTTTTTTTTTAAAGTCTACAAAGTTTCAGAGATTAATATGCGAAGATTTTAATAAAACTCAACAGGTGCCTCTTAAATAATGAATAGACACAAGATGGTAATATTCTGATTGTCTTTAGTGTGCTTTAAAGAGTTACATTTAAATTGTAATTGTACTAGGACATGAGATGTGACTTAAAATATTTAATAAATTCCATCCTTTGATGGGTTTGCTTTCATTAGAAAGCTTCAGCAGGGCATGCACATTTTTCAAATGGCAGTAGGTATTTTTCTTTTTCTTTTTCTTTTTCTTTTTCTTTTTCTTTTTCTTTTTCTTTTTCTTTTTCTTTTTCTTTTTCTTTTTCTTTTTCTTTTTCTCTTTCTCTTTCTTTTTCTTTTTCTTTTTCTTTTTCTTTTTCTTTTTCTTTTTCTGATTGAGTTCAGAATACTCATATATAATCAAAAAAATGATGCTAATAAAATTCATCATGATATGTTTATGCCCTTGCACTCACTTCTGGCTGATATTCTTTCTCTTGTCAGGACTGTGAAATCAAGACTTTTCTTAACATATAGAACAGCAAGGCCCATTTGGTATCCAAGATGAAACCCAGATGACTGTTAAGATTGACAGTGTTTTCACCCTTGTAATTAACTATTCACGCAAATGTGGGTTTAGTTTGCACTTATGCTTGGAACATGGCACCTCTTCATACAGAGAGCATCATTCACATGTTAACATTTTCACTTTTGTTTTTTGTTGGCAAGTAAAGCAGAATACTGACTACTGAGTTCTGTTAGCTGTATATTTTGCTTTATAATTTTCACTATTAGTATTCCATTCAAAAAAAAATAATGTGAGCAGAGCATGAACAAGAACTATGTGATGCTCCCCTCCCTTGCCCTGTTCTGAAAAATGACCTCACCTGCCTAAAGTCACTCTGCTGCTTCCAAGTGAATAATTTCCATAAGCACAGTGCTGGTGCCCCATTTTCCAGTATCTTTTTCTTTAAGTGTAAAGATCCCCCTCCCTCCCTCCCTTACTGAGGGAAGGATGGGTGGCCTCAGTGCAACAGAATACATACCACGCCACTGAGCTTCTTTGCAGTTTTTTTTCTTGGTTGTGTACTGACTTAGTAATGTCTGGAGGAAGGGCACAGAACTAGGAAGCCTTATGGCAATATAGCAACGGTTGCCAGAAATTCATCAAGGCTTTTGATGGGTTTTGAACAAGTCTGTTCATTCTAAATTGAGGAATAAAAGACTCAGTGATTAAAGAGAAGGCAAAAGGATGGCTAAAGCATCTCTGTTTTGCTAAAGCTGAGATGTGACTGATTTGCTCATACATACTAGGGGTTTAAACAGAGGAAAAAAAACCCAAAATTAAACATCCTAAATGGACTGTGCTCATAGGTACTTAGGCTAGACAACACATGACCATAAGAAGTGGATTTCCAAAATGTATGTTTGGAAAAGGGAATTGATATGCATATCAGGGTTACCATAATTAATTATAGTAATGCTTTTTGGGTCATGCTTCAGGGCTCTCAGAATTCAGCAACTGTTAGAGAACAGGTTGAGATTTAATAAAAGTAATCTCTTTTTAACCTTCATGTACAGACTTCAGGGGTCTCTCTTCACCAAAGGCTAATGCTAGAAAATATATATGAGGTAAGAATGACCATAGATCTAAACACCAAAAATTTCTATGTTCTCAGTTGTGGACTATATGTCTATGTGGTCCTTTGTCTTTTGGGAGTGAATGGCTCTTGGAAGTTTATTTAGTCTCTTTTCTAATTCCTTATAAGGCTAGAATGCAAAAGAAATGAAAAAAAGTTTAAGGAAAACTTGATCACTCCAGTGAACAAGCACTAGAATTAGCATAATACACATGGTCTTTTGTACCCAACAAATTAATTAATATTGTTTATCTCTTTAGAAATTATTACATCCACAATGGGCAAGAGGACAACTATCAGGCTAAATTAACATAAAGACCACATATAAAATCATTGGGGGGAAAAAATGGAAAACAGACTAATGGTGGAGAAAAGCACAGAGAAACCCTAAAGGCAAACAATAGAATTAATAAGTATGGTAAATGCCAAACACCTAAGCAAAAAATAAAAATAATGACTGGGGAAATAACTGAAAAATAGGAAAATATTTTTTTTGTAATGAAGCTCCATGTCCTCAGCTCTACCTCCAGGGACTCCATACACAAGGATGCCTTTTTACCCAAGTAGTAAGATATCCAGAGAAGCAAGTTGAGACTGCTGCTTTCCTCTCTGCTCCCACATTAATGTAATACCATCACCATAGCTCAGAGAGGGGCTCTGTATAAGGAACCGCACTTGGGGCATATTAAGATATATAGCAATGGGGTTGCCCAGGGCTGGGACACTGTGGTTTACAGCTGCTCAAGGCAGCAACAAGAAGCATCTCTAGTACAAATCAAAGTGTGAAGAAATTCAGTGTTTCAGAGACAAGTGAAGGTCACTAGTACAGGTCAAAAAAGTGAAATTAAATCACTGCATCCCTACTGGATGGTTCCTCTTTCTATTGTGTTTCAAAGTCCTTTGCTCAGCTTCTTGGCAGATACCTCACTGTACCACACTGAGACAGAAACAAAAACTTGTGATGTAACAGGTTAAAATGAAGTTGCAGCTGCAAAGTACCTTGAAACAGGGAAAATGAAATTATTTTCCAGTGAGTTATCACAAAGATTCCTCATTTGTTTTCAATCCTAGCCATGATGAAATGTTGAAATATTATGTTGGTATACTTCCTCACAGTATTTTCAACAGAAAAACTACGTTTATATTTCAGAAGCTGACCCTTTCCTGCTTTGATGTACAAAGTAGGGAAGAACAGATCATTGCCAGATACTTAAGAGAGAAATAACTGTTTAGTGAAAAACTGAAAGAAAACACTGTCTTTCAGTTAAAGATTTTTTCATAATTTCTCTTAAAGTATCTTAATTATTTCTCTTTTCTGCATTTTACTTATCCAGAATCAAATTTATCTTTGTGCCTAACACAGTAGGAACAATGAAGGTTAAGTCTGTAGCTGATCCTTAAATCATTTTTCCTATATAAATCATGTGAATTCACACCTTTTCTTCTGTAAGAGCAAAGACATATTTTTCGTATTTGACTCCAGCTTTACTTAAACAAAGGGCAAATAAAGTGTTAGCACACGAGACTTGATCAAGGCACAGGTTTTTTGACCATACGCCTACAATTTAAGCATCTGACTTACATGGAAGTGAATGATTCCGTTTCTCTGGAATAGAAGAGGAAGTGCAGTTAGGTCTAGATTGATTTTATCAGACTGAACTGACTATGATGTAAATTGAGAAATACTTGAACTACATTGGGCTGGAGAGGAACAGAAAAATGTTTATGCCCTGCTGCATTACCTCCACATGCTCCATGAACAGCAGTGTTACTGCCCTTTTATTTTTCTGCCCTACCCTCTGTCTATCCTCTTCTAATTCACGTCACCATTGCCCCAGATAAATAATCATCAATACCATCACTCTTGTCTCAATCTATCACTGGTAAGATATTTGAGAAGGCAATCAGCCCAGCTGGAGAAAACATAAAAGTGGAGAATGTATTTGTACTTAGAGTATGGAAACATTACCTTTATACTTGGGACTTGGACATGCCAGGCTCTCAAGTGCTTCTCTAGCTGCCTGAGCACCATTTTCCTAATTACTTGTAGACATAAATATTTGCAGATATAAATTGTATTATGTGCATGTGGTAGTAGTGTGCAAGGAATTTGCAGCAATATTCACAGCATTCACCTCTGGCAAGCAGTCCCTGAAGGTTTCAGTCAGGAACATATGTTTTAAGTACATAGTCTGAATAGAGATTTTTTAATTTTCCTTTGAGGCTGAAGAAGAAAATTGTTTCCTTCCATGATCATCTCAGAATTTAGAATTAGATCAATGGGAAGGGCACATGTGCAGAGACTGAAAGTTACTGAGCTCTCAGTGTATTTCTCATTGTACATCTGACTCACCGTGAGAACTTGAGCGACAGCTCCTCTGTCTATGAAACATTCCTTGAACCAGCAGGCACTGAAGCTAAATTTCAGTTCATACAATGCTGTAAGGTCTCCATTTGCATTGTGCTGTAAGAAGCTCAAGGTAACTTTCACAAGTATGGAAAGTAAAATGAAGATTTTTCTTGCACAACTCAAATGAAAATCCATGGTGCTTTGAGTAATTTTTCCAGCAGCAGGTGGAATTTAGCCATTTTAATAGTTTTTATTTCATAATGCTGCTTTTGTGCATTAACAGCCATTAACATTTCATCAGTGTCTTCATAGATTAAACAGTCCCTAAGTACACATTGACAGCATGGATTATTAGGGACCCTTGTCATTTAAAACGAAAGAGAATGGAGGTTGTGTGTGTGTATACATCTCCTTACTCCCTCTGTTTCACAAACTATAAGGTTTAACAGCAGTTAACACTAGACCACAGCACTTCTTAATAATGATAGCCCTGCCAATTCTAACTGGTATTCCATTTAGTCTGACAATTCTGCTAATTAAGAACATTAAACTTTTAAACAAAGGCTATGATTTTTGTGTTTGGTTTGGCAAAATGGAATTGAGGGTATAAGGAAGGCTGAACCTCTGCTTCCAGGAATTTTTCATTATTAGAGGAAAAAGAAATATTTGGGGAGCCTGTAGAAACATTTATATATGGTAGTTAAATAAGAAGCATAGGCTATCTGAATTGTAGATTATTGTAAATTATAGAGAAATGGATTTAAAAAGTGAAAACTGAAAATCCTCAGTACATGGCTGAAAGAGGTTTATAATTATTTAAACCAGGTGCTATAGGGATTTCAGTACATTAAGCATATTGAGATGTTTCTTTGTTTGAAGAAAGATCCCTTTTTAAAATTTTCTTTCCTTCAGATATGAAACCAAAGCAAAGGAAAAAAGTACATTTTCAAGTGAAAAATTTCCAGTGACTACTTGTCTCAAATAAATCTTTTTTAAAAAAAATTGCTGTGGTTTTGATTTTATGTATTATTTGCAATTTTTAAAAGAAGCATCCTTTCAAATGCCTTTGAAGTGATTTATAAAATCTTACTTTTCCTAAGTACCTTATTCTCAGAATGAAATTTCATTAGAATGCCCTTTTGCCAAAATATAAACACATTCTTCTGAAAGAATTTTTTTTTTGGCACTGTATGTTGCAAAGTCAAACTGCAAATATCTTCATAACCAAGATTTCTGTTTCTATAGGAGTAAGAGCATTTTCACAGAGTCTGTGCAAAAAAAATCTTATTGTTAATTTGTGCCACAAGAACCCAATGATTAACAGATTGAATGGAAAGCAATATTTACTCCAAATCCTACCAACCTGAGCATCACAGATTTCACTCTTCCAGCACCCAGCCTTCAAGACATAGTGCAGGAACTGTGAATCTCTCGGGATTTGGCCTCATGCCACAATGCCAAGTACATTTCCTATGTTGCCTCACCAAATCATTACCGCACTGCCTGTATTCACACTGTTTATGGATTTAGAGATACTGGGAGAGATGGCTATTCTAGTCACCATCTGCTAACATCAGCTGTCTTCAAAATTCATAGCAAAATACCCTTTTGAGAGAAATCTTACCTATATGGCTTTACATAGCTAGATGTCTTACAGGCCCAAATGCAGAATGTAGACTCCAGCATGCCTCTCTAGGCAGAAAGCACACTTCAACCCAAGTCACGCATAAAATTCCTGAACACAAGAATAAAACCCTGAACATACCATAGTACACTCTTCAGAATGCATGGCTATGAACAATTTGTTAAGTGCATTTTTTTTTCTCTCCTGGATACACTGCAGTAATAAGATTTGAACTGCTATGCATATTTCTCAAAAATAGCAACTGAATTAAAGATGATCAGAAAGGAACCAAAATAAAGCTAGATACATCAGATACATATAGTCTAACACTGGGAACAATACCATAGGAAGAAAAAAAGGATTTCTAACTTGCAAAAACATGTGCATCTTCAGTACTCTTTTTGCTGACCACTGACTGTTTCAGCATTTTGCAAACTATGCCCTATATGAACTTTTCCCAGCACTTCAAGAGCTTAAAGAGGCAGGCTCGTAGTAAGGCCACATGAGCTATGTGGAAAGTTAATACGGCAACTAGCACAACAGAGGGGAAACACAAGCAAGATTCAGGCTCAGCAAGCCGCAGTCCCTTCTTAGGGAAGAGATTTTGCAAAGCTTCTAGGTGCCTTCTGGCCACGGCTGTTTTAAACTGTTTGGAGATTCAAACTAGTCCTCAGCCAGCCAAAGGACTGAAATGAAAACTTCAGGCTGCCAAAAGATGCGCAATTTCCTTTACACATCCTGTTAGGTGAGATCACTTGACAGAGTGGTTACCTCCAAAACCAACACTGTGTACTCAAACTGTGGCATGAAGCACTGATTTTCATGATGACTGGTTGACAAGGAAGCTGGCAAGCTGTAGGATTTACACAACTCCTTAGAGATTCCTCAGACATAAGGGATATTAATTACAGAAAGTACTGTTTACTTCATCTTGCACTTAAGTGCATGAAAACCTCACTTCTCTTTACAGCAGATCACAAAGTCATGCTGATTTTGGAAAACTTGACTGACTGTTTAGACAATGCTATTTCTGAGAGGGTGTCCATCTATTTTTGAAAAAACCTCTATGCAGCTGTAAGTAAAATCCCCTCTTGACTCTACTTCTTTAGTTGTATATTTGAATATGTGGGAATTGAATTTGTTAAGTTTAAGAATCTAAGAAATTTACATTACAGTTTGTCTGCTTGTCTTACAGTGTGTCTGCTTGTTTGGCATATTTGTTGAAAAACAGAATTAAAATGGATTTTTACAAAGATGAGAAACATGAGTTACTCTGAAAGTAGATCTGCAGCTAGAAGTAATAGAATTGTTCATTCATTACTGAAGAAAATTGTTCTTTAAACATCAGGATTTCAAAAATAATTTTGGGGAAATATTGTTACAGTCCTATCTGAATTAAGCACCATTTTACAGTTAAGATGAAATTAGCTGTGTCTTTCACTTTCTCAGAAGCTTGAGGATAGAATCCTCAAGATAGAAAATGGTTTTATAAATTCCTGTTCTATTTGCAGTGAAATTACACCACCAAATCCTCAGGACACTCCAGGGAAAATTGATCTAGTGGGAAAGAAAGACCTCAAATGTTCCAGCTTGTCTCGAGGTAAAATGAGGTGGTCAAGATCCTTCAAAGTATATAGCTGTCCACCTTCCACTGGTTTCAAATCAATGAAAGATGCATATAGTTTTGTGTAACAAGAAAAAGCAGGAAGGCTAGATGATTCAATAACTGTACACATCACCTAATCTCTCTGAAAAAATCTCTCTGGCATGTCTATCAAATAGACATTGGACTCTTCATTACTCCTAACACTTGCATCGAGCATTTTAAATCAACGTAAAAAATTCAGGATCAATGCTGTAAGATCCTTAAGCCTGCCCTTTCCTCCTAGAAAGCAGCATTTCCCTGCTTCATTCCTATAAATATTTGATTCTGGCACTAGCTTAAGTTTGCTTATTTTGCCTTTTGGTTTTTTAATCCAAAATTACCTTTCTTTTCAATAAGGAAATCTCTCTAGTAAGGTTTTTAAGTACATGCATTATCACATGTTGCAAGGCTGTTTGGCAATCATGGATGCTAGGACCAGTCCAAAAGTATAATACAGGTTTGAGAAACGTAAGGGAGGCCATAGTTCATTAACAGCTTGGGATGCCTAATTGCACAGCTTTTCTGCTTTTTGAACAAAAGTTTGTTTATCTTAATCAGACCAATATCACAGGAAAAGTCCTGTCCTAAAAGGGTTATAAATTCAGATAATAAAAGACAAATCAAAAGGAGCATATATTTCCATTACAGTAAGCCTGAATCATCCTGATAAACTTAATATTATTTCCTAAAAACGCAAGCACCTGTGCTGAGTTGTTATGAAACTATCTGCATACCTGTGTGCAGAGAGAATGGAGGTTTTGTAGGCAATTGTAGCTCTGGGATTTACTTCTGTTGGCTACTTGCCTTCTCACCTTTAATAGTGTACATTCAAAATAGGCTTAAACTTTGTGAGTTTTTACTTTAATTTATTTATTTTCCTAACGTGTTCATGCTTATAAGAGAAAGGAAATTATGGTTCCTACATACGAGCTTACTTGGACTTAGTGAAGTTTTATGGAGCTAAAGAAGTCGGTTCTCTAGTCTCAGGATCTTCTGCCTGCTGAGTTTCAAAGGTCTGCTGGAAATAAAAAAAGTGTCAGACTTTCTTATAAAGTTTGCAATGAACATTGACAAAGTTCCCTTGCAAAGCATTCTATAGTTTCCTGGGAGGGAACTGACCAGCAGAAGCTAATATTACACTTAAGTTATATTTTACATTTCTGTCATCATTAATTCAACTTCTTGGTTTCCTTGCATTTTAAGATCCAATTACTAGAGAGATGCCTCTATCTGAATTAAGGTGCAAATGAGATCATATGTCAATGTCAATAGTATGGATTTTATTTAACAGTAAATGGGAGAGAGAGAAAGAAAGAAATAGGAAAGGGAGAGAGGGGTTGGAGAGGAGAGAGTGAGAGAGAAAGTCACCATCTCGAGGATCCAGACCGTGTCCCATTGCCATTCTTCTGGTCTTCTCGGTGAAGGGGCCCCCACTAAAGAAAGTTTGATGGGTTAATATACATTCAGGTACACGTGGGAATGGCCAAGCTCCTCCCCTGTTGAGAAGGGAAGAGTTTTACACTGTCTTTTGCAGCACTGAGGATCTGTTGCAGCACTGTGCATCACATGCAGTGCCCTGGTGGAAGGCCTCAAAAATGTGTCTGTGGGCTATGACCTTCCCCCGCCAGACCCAGGCAGGGCTGATTTTCAGGGCAGCTGCTGGGTTTGGCTTTCCCTGTGGATACTGGGGTTCTCCCACTGCCTTGTTTACTTCTCCTTAGACCTGAGAGAATTGGACAGTCGTAACACCTTTAACTTACCTGAAATTCCCATCAGGTGACTTGGCTCATAGTCCAAATTCCAGGAATTCAGGACGCATATTGGAGGTAGGTGGGAAAGGTAGAGGGGACAGGTAGGGGGGAATGGGTTGGGAGGACAGGTGTGGGGTGGGCTTGGGTGGTTGCAAATGAGCAGTGGCTTCTTTATATTGTTTGCTGTAGTGTGCAAAGTCCTTTGGTGATCTTAACAGTGTTTAAGGCAATTGAGATATTTAAGTCTCTTACATTGCATATTGCATTTAATTTATAGAATGCATATAAATAAATATATATATACACACACATATATATATGACTTTAGGTCTTAAGCAAACTGCTCATCTTGTGGCCTGTGCTTTCTGTAAGGCCACTCTGCTCATCTGTGTCAGTGCTGTAGCCACGTGCTCAGAGCTCCTAGCACTTCCTGGACAGGCTTTGCCCTAGCATGACCACAACATGTAGAGTGCAGCACGTCATCACTCCATGTGGGATGGATAACCTTGTCACAGGGAGAAGACTGCAGAAAGGGAGAAAAAGGGTTTGGGAACATCTATGCAGGTGATCTTGGGAGACTATCTCATCAGGCACCTCTTGCTGAGGGAGATTTGCAGAGGGGAGAAGAAAGCTGCCCATTAGCTTTAGCGAGATTGCAAGCAAGTATGGAAGAAAAAGCATTCATCATAGCTCTGGGGTCTCCTTGAGGAAGGGGAAGCAGTGCAGCTCTCTTCTGGGTCACACACACATGCTATTGATGCCTAAAGATTTTAGCTTTTCTTACATTTTTCATATATTTGCAACTTTGCAGACTGTTAATACACAGTTATATAGCTCCTGGTATTTTTCTTACCCTTTCTCTTAGAATAATAAGCTAACCCTTCTAATGCATAGTTGGAGTTCTGTTTAGTCATATTCTTAAGAAGAAGAAGCCTGACATAACATACTGTTTTCCACTGAAACTTAGAAGACATAACAAGAAATGGGGCAAAGAAACCCCCGGAACAACTCCAAAGAGGCTGAATCCAGAGGAAATTACCTAACCAACTGCTCTTCTAATTAAAAAGTAATTTTTTAAATTATGCTAATTTGTTAAACTTACAAAAATTGTAGAAATCCGATGCTGGATTTGCCCATGACAATGGGGGCACCTGGAAGCTTTCACTAAAGACCTGCTTTCTAGCTCACTATTTTAACACTGTTGCAAGCTTTGTTTTACTTGATTTTAGTCTACTAAAAGGGACTAGCTGCAGAGTCCATGAAAAAACAAGTATTGATGGGAGCAGAGAGTCTCAAAATGGAAACACAGAGGAAGCACACCTGAATCACTGTAGGCATCAGCAGAAGAAAAGGAGGAACATCATCATCACTGAGTAGCTGTTTGACAGAGATTGCCATTAAAGAATAAATGGTGATGAGCCAAGTGTCCCTGCAGCAGCTTCTAAATATTCACAAACTTACTGATCTTAGACCATCCTCAAGGTAGGGTAGTAGAGAGGTATGACAACTCCAGTCACCAAGTATGAATGAAAAAACCCCATTTCACAGATGTACCGTAGGGCTGCTTCACACCACAAAGCAATAGCAATCATCTCAACACCCTGCAGTTTTAAGAAGTGACACAGCTACTTGACTCGTCTGACTAGAACATTTTAGCCCAGGGAGAGATGTATCTTAAATCCCATATTCCTGCAGAGTGCACATCAACTCTTGATCCGGTAAAAAAACTTCCAGGCCATATTGTGCCAATACTTTTCTACGTGATTTTAAAAAACAAAGGTATTTTCCATTTTAAATTTTATTATTATTCATTGTTATTTATTATTAAATATTTCCATTTTAAAATTATTTGGTTACACCATCTCTCAATTATTTTATATTTCTGTTAACCAGGAGTAACTCAAAATTAATAACATCATCCCAAATTTATGTTGTATCTATATAAGATCTATTCTAGTTGTGTGTTTCAGAAACCATAGAGTAATTTCACAAACTAATTTTTTGTTAACCATAGGCACTTATAGTTAGCAACCTTTTTCAGATTCTTCATTCATTTTTCACTCAAATAACTCCCATTAAAACAGAGGAACTAACCCCTTTGCAGCTCTTTCATATTTGTGTCTAACAGCCTATTCAAAACATGAATGAAACTAAGGATGTCTATTGGAGCAATAAGTACATCCTTATTAAATGGGTCCTAATGCAAAACACACTTATATTTTGCCACATTGGCGGATAGGTTAAAAATTGTATTCTCAGACTGAACCAAATCCTCTTGACATAATGCAGTTTTTTTCTCTGAAGCCAGGGGTCCCTATTGGTGTCTTCTAATCTGTGCTGGAAGGACATGTATTGTCTTAGCACTGGCAGAAGAGTGCTTAGTCAACTTGATGGGAGTGGTAAGTTCCCCTCAAAAAAAAGTCCACAGTCTACAGCAGCATAAGGGGACAGGAAGAGGCAGAAGAGGGACTCTTCACAGACAGAGAGACACATTACTTTGGTCCCGTGGTGTGCTAGCTGCACACAGGATAGGCAGCTGGCATGCAACCTGTATGTGGCACTTGCTGTGGTTCTCTCCCCCAGCAGCTCATTTTGTAGAGACACAGTCCAGCCTTCACCAGAAAGTCCCAAATCTGACCAGTCTGAAACTCACCGAGCTTGGCAGACCAGATAGCCTTCTGAATATTTTTATAAAACAATATAATTTAAATTAAAAAATAAATCACAAACCCCAAAACAAACAAACCCAAACCAACCAACCAACCAAAAACCCAAAAGCACACACAAAACTCCTACAAAACAAGTGTTTCCACCTCCTCCTTAGCATGAAACCCAGCAGGAGACCAGAGCCACTGCTTTCTACATTTTCACCCATGTATTTGTCCCTTGTGGTCTGACTTTGCAATTTAGGATGCACTGGACATACATCTCCCCCTGGTCTCTCTCCAGGCAGCAATTGCTCTGGTGTTTGAACTGTGCATGTGGGTGCTATGGAGAAAGGCAAAGTCATGTCAGGTTATGAGTGTGGAAGAGGGAGTTTGGCATCACATGATTATCATTGTGTCTGTGTTGCAGTGATGTCTAGTGCTTATATTAGAAAGATGAGGAAACAAATAAAAGAAAAAGATATATCTATCTATCTTCCTCTTCTGAACAGTTTCCTGCTGCCTATGAGGTCCCATTGCTTCCAGTGAATGACCAAGGCTACCACACTTCAAAATGTTCCTGAGTTCTTACTTTGATGTGGTTTTCCTATTTCAGCAAAATAGGGAGATATGGGCCAGTTAGGAGAGGGTTGGAGAGGGTGAAAAATTAAAATAAAATAAAATAAAATAAAATAAAATAGAAAAAGAAAAAGAAAAAGAAAAAGAAAAAGAAAAAGAAAAAGAAAAAGAAAAAGAAAAAGAAAAAGAAAAAGAAAAAGAAAAAGAAAAAGAAAAAGAAAAAGAAAAAGAAAAAGAAAAAGAAAAAGAAAAAGAAAAAGAAAAAGAAAAAGAAAAAGAGAAAAAGACATTCCCTGGGTCATCGATGATAGCATATTGAACTTACTTGAAGGACTCACATTGAATGCAGTGCAGTTTGCGTCAGTCCCCCTCATGCACCATGGAGGTTCTGTAGTCATTGGAACTCAGTATTATTTCATTAATCTATTAATGATTCAGTATTATTTAAATTAATCTATAAATGTTTGGTTGTGTTATTATTTATACATATTAGTAATAATGTATTATTATAATATTGCATTTGAAATAAGCTCACTTTTAATTCAAGACTATACAGCCCAGGTACAGTAAAAAAATTGTGATATGTGTTCAGTAACATATTTGGTGCTGTGCAACGATTCTGTAGAGTGCATTTGACTGTATTTTCTCTATTATTCTTAACATGCATTCACAGTAGACAGCAAAGCAGCAGTTATCGGGTATGCTGTGAATGCATATTAACAGCAGTACCTATTTGCATATCATGGATCCATAATACAAGATGCATAGTAAAATCCTTATGCAAAGTTATTATGCATGCACAGTAGAGGCTTTTTAAACCTTGATATCTCAGCTATTTTGTTTCTCCACAATTTATTTGAAAATATTAAAAAGGTCAAATGATGGATTAGGAACGTGTGAAACTGTAATATTACTCCTATAGAGGGAATCATTCAACACAAACTAATTTATTTTTGGTTTTAGTAGAAGTATAATAGTCATTCAAAAATGCATTTGAGTTGTTTAAAAAAATAGCCATCTACTTCAATAATAAAAAAGGATGGAGAAAATATTTTTACGTATTTTGGGCACTGTGTGATATAACTGAAATTTTTCTTGGTCCTTCCCTAAACACAGAAGTATTACAATGTCAACCTTTCCTTCAGTATCTCATGGTATTTTTAGTATGTATTGAAACTGTGTTGGTTGCTCTAGGACTTTTCATTTTTAGATTATCATGCATTTTTTAACACTGAAAATGCAAAATCTTTTAAAAGGTTGACAACCCCTAGAACCTTTAACAATATAAATCTTTATACATAAATTCTTATTCAGGATAATGGGATTCTACTCTCTCCTTTGTTACACAGATTGTAATATTTGCAGTAAGAATGAAGCAAATGCTATGAATTAGTACGGCACTTGCTCTTTTTGAACAGTTTCCCCTTAAGTTTTGACATCTTTGTCACATCAATAAATTTTCCTTAAAAAACAAAAACTAAAAAATAAAGCCTGCATTTTATAAAGAATGAGTTACCTGAATGTGTTTCTTCTTTAAAATAAACCAAAACAAAAAAAATTCTCAAGGTTTTGGGGTTGTTTTTTTTTTTAATGAAAGGCTGTAAAATCATTGGACACATACATATAGATGTATAAAACATGATCTTCCCACACATGTGTTGTTCTGTACTGAAGTCTTATTTTTTGTTCCTGTCTCTATTCAAAAAAATACCCCAACATATTTAAATGAAACTTTGTGAAAGAAAAAATAATTAGATGAGGGCTGAGAACATTAATGCCAAGGTTTGGACCAATGTGAATTAAAGCAGATGAATTATAAAACCTTCAGAACCAGGATTTATAATGGAAATGCTGACACGGACCTGTAACAATAGCAGCTCTGCCAGGGATTGTTTTAATACTAAAAGCATACTCAGCCACTCATTATTTTAATATAGAGATTGTTTAGTTACAAAAAAGCAGTGATACACAATAATAATGAAACCGAATTTTTTTAAAAAAATGTTTCTAAGGTAACACATCATTCCCCCTTGTAACTCTCTTGATATTGCTTATATGTGACATGCCACTCCTTAAATTTAAAAAAAAAATCAACAACACTAAACACAAACCCCTAACACATGAAGGTGGAGTTTGTCATAAGCTCCGTGGCAAGGCTGAGCTAAGAGTCTTTGTCAGCTTCATTTAACTGTCTTTTGCCAGCAGAAAGAGACAAAAGGGTTAAAAGAGGAAAAGCAGGGAGCACAGGAGAGGCAGCTGACAGAAGAAATAAGGACATGAAGAAAGGAGAAGCTAGGTATGAAAACAGATGAGCAGGGGGAGATTTTTAGGAGGTTTCCAAAGGGAATAACTCAGTTTTTAAAGAGATATTTGGGAAACATTCACAAAAAGACCAGGCAGACTGAGAAAATATGGCAGGGGCCAAACCCTTCGAGAATCCTAAGTTATACTTCTGAGTAGGTGCACCCCAGTGTCACTGCAACATGCCAGAGCAGGTCAGGGACCAGAAAGCCTTGCCACGTGCTTCAGAAAAAAAGGCATGATTTGTTAAACCTTCATGCTCTATGTCCAGTTTTGCATAAATGCCTCTTTTATTTTTGCAATGTCAAAAACCACCAAGGGATGTGAAGGAAGGATTTCTTACAGATGGCATGAGGTTTGCTCCTATTATTCTGTGCTCTGGGGCAACAAGCTGCACTCAAAAAAACCCACACCCCAAAATCACACCCAGCAGCATTACACAAAAACTACTTTTTGTGACCATGCTATGTGTTATAGCACTAGAATTACTTCCCCATTTTTGCCTTCCTTGCCTTGCCTTTTCTTTTTTGTCCCTGGGTACCAGGTGCACTGGAGGGACTCAGATCAATACAGGACAGTATTTCTCATATAAACAATGCCATATTAACAACCAGAGGGCAGCTGTACCTCTAGGCAGGATAAGTACCAAATTCTGGCATGTCTATCCATGCAGCTAGACTGCTAAAAAGAAGCAACTACAGTGGAAATGCACCTACTGTATGCGAAATGCTGGTGCAGAATTTTTTTTCTTTTTTTTTTTTTTCCTATCGGTCTAACCTTCTGTGTTGATACATGAATGCTGGTACCCACTTAGAGGGATGCCAGATGATCAGTGCAGAATGAAGGTCCCAGGAGAAAGGCTCACGTGGTTTTCTCTGCCCCGTGACGTCACTAGCAGATGGCATGGGTACCAGCTCTGGCAGTTGGCATCAATGTCACTTTTTAGAGATCAATGAGATAGTGCAGATATACACAGATCTAGACTCCAGCAGACGATGCGACATTCAGACTGAAAAGATTTGGAAGGCAAAAAATGAAAACTGATTGTTGAATGAAATAAAAAGCTAAGGTAATACAAATAAAGATATATTTCAATTGGTGTTGGGTGTGCATGCAAGTGTTTAAAGATACAGTATCGTCTTGTATTTTGTGTATGCTATTTGCTGTCTAATAACTCCTAACATTTTATTCTGCTGATGCAATTACAAACTTTCATTGCTTTTATGTAATACTGCAAGTGTGTAGACAATAGTTGATAGAGTTAGTCTTTGACTGGGGTTTTTGTTTAATTTTATTCTGTTAAAAAGTCCCTGCATTTACTTTGCTTGTCTCTTTGAAGTCCATGGGATACAAGCTTTTGCTGCTCCCAAACTGCAAACAAAAGCAAAGAAATTGGGAAAAGGAAATTATTTTTCCTTTCCAGGCTGGATTCTGAGCACACGTGCAGGATTACAGTCAGAATCTACAGACCGCTCCTGTCAGCTAAGAGCTGGAGGAAGACATCTGAGCCTCGCAGAACATAAACACTGCTATAGCGTGCAGGGAATTTTTCACCTCCCCCCCCAACCCCTATTGATGGGAAAGAAAAAAAAAAGGAGAAAAGAACAAGGAAAAAAGCAAATAGATTGATTCTAACTAAACAGATAATATCAAACAGATTTTTTGCTAGAAAAAGGGGGAAAAAGGGTAGGGGAATTTTATTTCCTAACTCTAATCTGAATACGTTTAGGGTTAAATATTTCTGATTTTTGTCTTAATATGAAATAAATATTATGTTATTTTAATACAAATAACTAGGAAAAATGCTTTGTTTTGAATTACATTACTAGCTGAGTGATTTGGGGGGCTATATTCCATTTTTTTCCTTCTCAGCCACTGTAACTTACAAAAGTTTAATATCTTGATACATAGGGGAAGAAATGTGGAGGGGGAAAACCCACAATTTTGAAGTATAAGTCAAAAAGTGATTTTAAAATATTTATCATCAGATAATAGAGATTTGCCACTTTTTCAATTTTAAAACTGCATTCCCTCTCCTCATTTTTCCACCCAGGGGAATTCGAATTAATGAAATTTCTATACTGCTATGTCATGTTTTGCATTTCTTTGAATTCCATGATGGTGAGAGTTTGAAGGGTTTGTTTAAAAATAAAATAAATAAGCAGGGAGCTAATTGTACATTTCAAATATAAATTTACTCCATAATTATCTGTGAGAAATATGGCTTTTCAGTTGCAGGGTCAAATGTTTCAAGTGATTTTAGAATTCTCAACAGCTATTTTTTTGTTAAAAGTGGGCATTTGCAACTGCCATTTTATTCCAAAGATATAGATTGAACATTTATACACACACACACTCTCTCTCTCTTACTCAGAGAGCTTACACACAGACACAAATAAGGTGCATGAGGCTGTCTGTGTGAGTCGGGAAACTTTTAAAATGGAAATATTTAAACATTGTGCTGGCATTCTTTCAGGTAACTTAAGATTATAGAACCATGTTAACACTACCATTTGATGAGTCTGTTGTAATGCCAGAATCCCAGATGTGTAGAAAGTTTCCCAGAGAAAGTGATGACCAAAAGCAAATGAAGAACCCAGAAAGCTTTTCAAAGCAGATCATCCTCCGAGGAAAGAATATTAAAAGATCTCCTGGAGAAGACACAGAAAAAGAAGAGGAGGAGGAGGAGAGAGAAGAGGAGGATGAGAATGGCTTGCCAAGGCGAAGGGGTCTTAGGAAAAAAAAGACGAGCAAGATAAGGATGGAAAGGATTAAATTCAGGCGTCAAGAAGCCAATGCTAGAGAGAGGAACCGTATGCACGGCCTTAACGATGCTCTGGACAATTTAAGGAAAGTGGTCCCTTGTTATTCTAAAACACAAAAACTGTCCAAAATAGAAACTTTAAGACTAGCCAAGAACTATATTTGGGCTCTTTCTGAAATACTGCGAATTGGCAAGAGACCTGACCTGCTCACCTTTGTCCAAAACTTGTGCAAGGGTCTGTCCCAGCCGACTACAAACTTGGTGGCGGGATGCCTGCAGCTGAATGCCAGAAGTTTCCTAATGGGCCAGGCAGGTGAAGGTGCCCATCATGCCCGCACACCCTATTCCACCTTCTATCCTCCCTACCACAGCCCGGAGCTCGGCACCCCCGCAGGGCATGGGACTGTTGACAACTCTAAGTCCATGAAACCGTACAATTACTGCAGCACTTACGAGTCCTTCTATGAAAGCACTTCCCCTGAGTGTGCCAGCCCACAGTTTGAAGGTCCCTTAAGTCCTCCCTCAATTAACTATAATGGGATATTTTCCCTGAAGCAAGAGGAAAGCTTGGACTATGGCAAAAATTACAATTACGGCATGCATTACTGTGCAGTGCCACCCAGGGGTCCCCTTGGGCAGAGCTCGATGTTCAGGTTGCCTACAGAGAGCCACTTCCCTTACGACTTACATCTGCGCAACCAGTCTCTCACCATACAAGATGAATTGAATGCAGTTTTTCATAATTAATGAGGAAAATTAAAATAAACAGTGGTCATTCACCTCCCCATCTAATTAAGAGCAAGCAGATGCTTGGGCACTGCATAATTGGGCACTGCACAATTCTATTTAAAATGTTTACTAGTTCCTAAAGTGTGTTTCAACTATTGTGAAGATTTTCTATGTATTAACAAACCCTTTTTTATCATAAGTATTTTTTTTGTCTGTAATCACTGTGAGAATATGTTTCCTCCCAGAGGTTTCCTCCCTCCTTTTTAACTTTTTATTTCCTATTTGTTTGATTTGTTGAGCAGTGTGTCTGAACAATATTACTGAAATAAAAGCGTACACACTGTGTAAAGTCAATGTCTATTTTGATTGTATAGTAATTATACAAATGCATGTTACTGAAATCAGATTAATAAAAATTATGTATTTATAATTGGTAGAAAATATATATTATGTATTCAAGGAGAACTGGATTAAAAGTATTAAGAACTTTAAAGTAATTATCCAGAACTGAGATGGGTTTGCAATATGCAGAGGTGAGAGGGCAGCAATATTGAAAGCTATGCAAAAAATTAAAGGCAAACAAACAAAAAACCAAAATCATTTTTGGTTTGTTGGTTTTTGGTAAACTAAGGAAAAACAGTGATTGTCATTGACATTATTCAGCCTGACTTTAGAGTGTTGCTGACAGGGGCCACATGATCATATTTAGATGTTGTCAAAAATTTGCCTCAGTTATTTTGACCAGATATAATTGGCATTTTTAATTTGTATTATGACTTCAGATGTAAAGGTTTGTTATAAAAATGTATAACTGTGGTTTCTCACTACGTACTTAAAATGCAATTAAAGATAGATGTTTCCACTTTTAAAATACATCTATTAGCTGTGATATTGTATTGTGTCTGGTATTTATTATTTCATAGTAGACAGCTGCTTTTGGTCTTGCCTACACACACCTTTCTTCCAGGACACTCATAATGCTCAAGTCTGGAGTTGGAAGTCAAGAATTATAAGGGTAAACCTCAGTGCTATTTTCAGAAGGATGTATTAGTGATACAGTAGATTCAAAATACCACATAAATATCTGTGTGCTAAATGAAACACAGGTTATGGGAAGAAAGTAACTTTATATCTCAATGAAATGCGAAATTTCAAATGAGGAAGGGCACTGAGCTAACACACAGGACACTAGCTGTTCCTACAGCTCTGGCTCGTGGGCTGGAGCATGAGAATGGTAAGAACTTCAGAGAAAAAGAATTCCTGGGCATTGCTAAACTTAGTGTTGACTGAAAAAACAGCACCAGTAAGCTACAGATGTGTATGCAACCCATACTATTTCAGCAGCTAAAGAGGTCTGCAGAGTCCTGCACACTTTAAAAGATCTGAGCTTAGCTGAGCCTCAGTTGTTTTCTAACCAGCTATAGGTATTTATCTGTAAGCTCATGAGTGACAAAACGAATGAACCATTGATCTAAAAGCCAACAGTCTTTAAACCTCTGAATGAGCAAGACCTCTTTATTATGATGGATAAACAGCAGCTGTCTGCATGCAAAAGTACTATGCTCTGAATGAGGAGGGAATACTTTTTTAAAAGCTGTATAAAAAATGCAAATTTCACATGCAAGTTGGAAGCTCCCAGCTGAATCACAGTCTGGGTCGTTAATGACACATCAATCTCAGAGCCTCACTTGAGTACACAGCTGGACAAAGAGGGGATGGGCCAATTTCTCCTGATAATTTTCCTAATGTCACATGCAAGACTTGTAAACATTCTGCCCTGCCAAGCATTGCAGCTCCCTCAGGACAACCATAGCCTGAAGTTCATCCCTTCTAAGACCAGGCTGCCCCCAAAGGAAAGGGGTAACACGTCCCAAAGTTTGTATCAGGGTCTAAACGCTTTCAGGTTTGCAGATGTAGAGGGACAAGCATCAGATTTTGTTCAACCAATATCCTCTCCAGGCACAAATATAACACCAAAATGGAGGCTTTTGGAGGAAAATCTTGGGCCAAATTTCAGGGATTTGTCTTAGGATCATCCTCCGTTTCCTCAGGGTCAGCCGTGGAAGGCATAGGCAGCTGTTTTCCACCTTGGATGAAAGGTGATGGTGATGACTATCAACTCAAAATCATCCCCAGGTGTTCTGCACTGAATATAGGAGGGATCTGGGAAAAAAGAAAACTCTAGAATAGATTACATTTGCTGTTCCTCAGAATTAGCTGATATTTGGCAAGGCATGGAAAAGTGTGGGGAAGAGACAGGGGACGAAGCCAGTCAATGAGGTAAAAGCCCACAATCTTGGACACAGATTCATGCACACCAAGAAATAATAATATATAACAAGGAGCTGTAGGCAAGAGGGCCCAGAAACAGGGGATCAATTGCATGGGGGAAATACCTCCACTGAGCATTAGCAGAAAACTTATCTAACCAATTTTACTAAGAGAAGCCTCTTCTAGGAGGCTGAAAGTTCACCAAGTACTTCAGTACTGCCTCGCTGCACAGGGGGAGGGCCTTTTTTTTGCATAAGTTAAGAGCGGTGTGAGGAGGCAGCTGTAAAGTCCTGCACCAAGGGAAAGAAATGCCTACCACAACACATCCAGCAGGAACCCAAGGGGTTTTCAGTCTTCAGGCTCTGTGATCTGGGGGTCTGCAACTCTGTGGCCCTATATTAACTCAATAACTCATGGGCCAGTTCCTGTTTCCCCTTTTGGCAGCAGAGACAAAGGAAAAGGGAAAAAAATTCCCTGCCAGTTTGGATCTTTCTTGCTCACTCCATGACAGATGGGGAGGCAGTTTGCAGCCAGATTCCCCCTCTGGTAGCTCAAGGCAAGAACCACGCTTGCTCAGGGCATTGCAAGTTGGAAAGTCACTCCACAATAAATAATGGAACAAGTAATAGGAAAATATTGAGATGGCATAAAAACCCTCCAACATTCTCTTTCTAGGAGAGTTTGGATTATTTAGAGATACGGAGGTAGGAGACTCCCCCGACAGCAGGCTCTCTTGCACACCTTCTTTTATGCACACAACAAACATTTCTGTGCTCCTTTGCTGGCCAGTCACAGAATAAAAAGGTGCTCCAAGCTCTGACATAATTTATACAAAAGTCTTTGAAGATGCCCTATTTTGAGGAAAAAATCTGAGTACTAATAAAGGTCCATTCCTTTAAAATCACAGGAACAAAAACCAATGGGCTTCTTAGTCATTATCTCCACGTTTCCTCCTTTCAATTCCTTTCATGCAGCAAAAAAACCTGCTCAGTTCTGAGTGTCTTGTTCTCTTCACTGTCTTCAGTTTCTTGAGGATAGAATTATGTAAAAGACTAACTGCTTCAGAAAAATTAGGTGAGAAATTTCTATTATTCTGTACCCTTTGGCACAAAAATATTGAAACCTTCTGTCCCTTTTAGAGATGGGAACCCCAAAGCTGGCAGAAGAAGAGCTATTCCATTTATGGCTTTGTTACACAGTGGAACTCTTTGCCATTTATTATTGCTCAGAGTAACATTTTAGTGCGATTTTTAAAAAAAACACTGTGGTTTTTTATGGTATTGGAAACATACTAATTATTTAAGAATGGCTGTACTGGTTCAGGTTAATCATCCATCTGACCTAATACCCATTTTTAATATGACAGCATAAAAAAAGTTGTCCAAATGTGTCAAACCGGGCAGGAATTTTTTTTTTTCCTAATGAAAGTACAGGAAAATAAACTAAACATAATGTTCCAGTCTTGTTGAAGACAGAGATGTGCCTGAATTTGAAAAAGGGCCAGGAGGCGTAACAGTGTGCTGTAGTGTTAGCACCCTTTCCTCTGCAACACTGCAGTAATCTCTGAGTAGGATATACTGGGTAGTACTAGGTGGTACCACTTAACCCCATGTCAAGAAAAACCTCCCCTAGAGTACAATTTAGAACCAGTGGCCCAAGCCCCAGTCCTACAAATCCCAGGGAGACCACAAAGAGAGAGGGAGGGGCAGTTTTGCCAGACCTCAGTGGAGATCTCAAACCTTCTCTGAATTACAGTAGGGATACCCTTGTTTTAGGACACATCCTGACTATGGTGCCTTTGGGACTATCTGCATTTTCTCATTCTATAGCTATTTCTACAAAGATTTTTAAAATGTATGG
The DNA here is from genome assembly GCF_021018805.1 of Prinia subflava. Taxonomy (NCBI): domain Eukaryota; kingdom Metazoa; phylum Chordata; class Aves; order Passeriformes; family Cisticolidae; genus Prinia; species Prinia subflava. The sequence goes on from NC_086247.1 coordinate 98,651,351, forward strand.
AGATTGCACAAGCACAAATATGATGGGAATTTTTTTCTATACTAGCAATTCCCTCTCCCATTTTTCATCCCTACTTTATTCTTCTTTCTCTGCCTTGCCTATAGGGCTCTCAAATGGCAGCAATTAAGTGAAATGCCATCAATAAAGATGAATGAAATCCCAGTGTAATACATGGCAAAATCTTTCCTTGCAAAAGCAAAAATTAAAGTCTTTGCATGGTTTTGCTTATCAGATTAAGTGAATCTAGTTTAACTATGGTTATTTTTTATAGTCACAAGGTCAAAGCAGGTTTAATCCTAGTACCAAAATCCTTCAGCCTTTGATGTATTAGTAAGCAGATACAGAGTTGCTTTAGGCTGAATTGCCAGGAAAAGCATCATCCTTTACAAAAATTCAGCAATTTTCAAATTAAGAAGAAATTAACGAAAAAACCAAGCCTCAGTAATCTGGCTGTGGGTCTGACCCAGAGCTGAACCATGGCAGCAGGTTTTGATTTTGCTCTGGAGAGACACAGATCAGCATGGTGAACAGCTGGCACTGTGCCACTTCAGAATCTCGAGGGCAGACCTGTCATATCTCACTGATACAAATCTAACTACAGTACACAGGGCTGCCATGCAGAATCACACTCCCAAGCCTTCTGCACCACACAATTAGACCAGAGCAAATAATCTCACAAAATTTTTCTATGCTATGCCAAAAGGATATGTTTTCCTGCAGAGTTTTCTCGCTCATCTAAGAGGATTTGAAAGAATGAGCTAGGAAAAGGGAAAGGCAAATTTGCAAGCAAAAGTGCTCTGGGGGGAAATATCCAGGGGTTTTTTGTTGTTTTTGTTTTAGGTTTTTTTGTTGTTGTGGGGTTTGGGGGTTTTTTTGTGTGTGGGTTTTTTTTTCGTAATGCCTACAGTGTGGACTCCCTACGACTCACAACTGGCTTTGAATTGGCAACAGCTGCAAAGGTTGTTACCTTTGAATGGTAAAGAGATTTCCTCCCCCTACTTCCCCAAAACATCATTTTCTGTTGACTATTTCTTTGTCATTTGCTCCTTACACTTGCACATTTATCCCTATAACTGCATTACTTGTAAAATTTATTTCTATTCCTGCATGGCTTAATTCTACACCATATATATAGAACATATCTGTTTGTAGCTGAAAATCTGCACTACTTCAGGAGTGCAGATTGGTAAAAAAATATTTCCTGGAAAAAAGCTTACGATTATTTGTTTTTGTAGGATATTCAGTATATTCTCATATTCACCCCAGTCTTGTGGACATTGTACTTTCTGATACTCTGGGGTTTTTTTTACGCTTCTGTAGAATATTGCTAAGCAGGTCTGGGGGTTTTTCCCCCTCTCAGTGTTTTTTTTATTCTTATTGATTAGTATAGAAAATAGCATTTTTGAAACAGATAACATTTCCTGATCTGTAAGAATGCCCACGTGTAAAATGTTGTTAATTCTGAAGTGCTTGAACATTCTATTTGCAAATGCAAAATCTAATAATCCACTGAATTGGAGGTCCTTGCACAGATACAGAATATAGGCTAAATACAGATTATATCATAAATTTTGTACTCTTGAAAGCAGGAAGATTAGGACTTGGGTCCACTCTTGTTCTGTTGGAATTCAGCAGATACCAGATTGGAGTCTAAATCACATGGGAAGATAGGCATAGCCTTATCCACGATGTTATTTATTTACAGACACATGAGCAGATGCATAATGCTTAGATGCAACTGAAATGACATTTCTGTTGGGCAGACCGCTTGCAAACAAAGAGACTCTGACAGGATCCTCCTCAGAATCCAGGGAGAGGCCCACATGAATGGTAGTCAATATTTGCCCCACATGGGGAGAAGCAAAAAGCAAAACAAAAGCAATGCTTTTTGCCTGTAGGAACAAAAAGCATTGTCCAGACATGGAGAACACCAGAAGCAGGATTCCTGCTAATTTCAATAATTAAGCAATTGAGATTACATTCCCATATCTAAAGGAGAGTTCATGTCAGCCATGAAGAAAAGTTCATTCCTTCTGGATTTACAAGGAGAGCTGTTCTTGGGCTTAGCACCTTTGTCTTGGTAATAGGCATTACTTTAGAGAAGTAAGTATTTTCCCCACAATAGATACAATAACCATTTTAGTTCACACCCATCAGATTACATACAGAAGCACACCTATGCCCATTGGAATAGATTTTGCAGGTTTCCACCAGAAAGAGGGGAAAAGAATTTGAATGCATGTAGTTATAATTATTTTGATACCAAAATTCCAGAAAAATTTATTAATGCAGTAAGACAGTGAGGGAATAGCCATCCAATATGTAGGACCACAAGTGGTCAGGTGTTCGGATACAAAAATTTTTGGTCGATGGATTCAAATTAGCCATAACCATCACGTTCCCACTACTCCTAAATTTCATATATTCTTATTCTTACTACACTCTCAGTTTTTCCTTTCAATTTAATAATTGAAGCCTAGCTAACAGGATAAACCTGTCCCTGTGCCTCATCTTACACTCTCACTATAGGAGAATCTTAAGGTAACCAAGCCCAGAAATCAGAATGACAAATACTGCAGCCACAGAAACGCAGGCCCAACATAACAAGTGATGCAGGATGTGATAGACACCACCAGAAGTATGACAACATCTCTCCTAATGTATAGAGTAATAATTCAACACAAGATGTACTGAAGCACCCAGAAGAAACACTGCTGAGGAAATTCTGCAATGAAAAAGCAAGTTTGTGGTCACAACAAATTCAGCTAATTACCTCCTCTGAGACAGGCACATTATATGTGAGCTGGGGCACCAGTCTGCTTTGTCTGGACAGTATGTCCCAAATGCAACTCTGTCCATCCCCATTCTGAATGAGTTGGTTGCTCCACAGAGCAGGTCATCTACCCCATAAGAATTACTTCAGCCTTTGTTCTGAATTTACAGCCACTTCAAACAGCTGAGCCTGCAAAAGATGCCCTACAGGAGGTTATGCTGCTGTACCATACATCCACATCTTACGCAGTCACGGGTTCCCCGTACCCTGAGGTACTCACACAGATGTCAGTATGTCCTGTAAAATGGTGACTCTGCCATGAGTAATGGTCTCTACCACGGTTACAGCCTTATGGAAAAGCTCTTTATTTAAGATATGCCTAGTGGCCTCCATGAGCGATTAACAGTACATACTGCTTGAGTGCAGTATCTCACTGATACTGTGGTCATATTCCCTTAACTCTTTTTGCTATCCATGTGTTGGGATGTGTCCTGCCTTCAAATTTAGCATTCTTCTGGGCAAAAATAACACTACAGAATTAGTTTTAATATATTAATTATGGTTTTAATGAATCAAAGCATAAGAGAAGATATTTTATATGGGACCACACACATTTCTGGCAGTCCCAGACTTCAAGCATACACTCACTAACCTCCTCTGCCTTTTTAAAGTCACCAAGAAGTTGCCTGGGAAGAAACTTCTCCAAAAAGCATAAGTTATTGGCAAGGAAGGACTGCACACAAGGAGGGATATCCTAGATCAATCTTATACCTGCCCCTTCTCTTCTGCAGACCAGTATGTGTAAAGGTAGTAGTAGACAAAACAGAGTCTTTACATGGTTTGTCCATTTCAACTGTGATTTGCCCCAGTTCCTGTACAGGTAATGTGGTCTCCAGTTCATTCCATTGCTCTGTGACAATTTACTCTTAAATATCTAAAAAATTACAAAATAAACTCAGTCTTAAAATTAGAATCTACCTTTTTTTTTTTTTTTAAGAAAAAATCTTCAGACTTTTTCCTAAATGTATTTAAATCTTACCAGTGAACATGATGCTGGTTATTAAAAAGTAATTCTGGATAAATTAGCTTGCAGCTACAACATTAATGTAATTCATTTATTACTTGCAGCCACAAATCAAAACGTTGTTAACACTGTTGCATGCAATTTAATATGCACAGTAAGTTTCCATATGGCTTCAATTTTAGGTTCCCTGGTCACTACAGAGGCTCATTTGCAGAATGGAATGTAAGCATATGAAATTGGCTTGTGCTTACTGGGAGAAAAGCTGTTCAGGGTGGTTTCTACACAGGCACAACAGTCCAGAAAGATCCCAAACCACTAACACCACTTGGGATTAACACCACTAAGACTGAGTGTCGTGGTTGGGGGGGAGGTGAAATTTTCCAGGGAGATGTGGGCAGTCCAATCAGTGATCAGCTTTTCTGCTAACACCTGGATTGGTCACTCGGAAGTTTGGACACGCCTCTGAGGACACAAAGAGTTAAAAGCAGGAGTCTGAGGGGCTCGGCCTCTTTTCGGATCTGGGTTTTCAGCAGAGAGACATCTCCAGTCTCCTTCCCCCGCCTGGCCACGAGGCTGGGTGGGGGAGGGGAAACACGTGGTCGGCTCAGGTAAGCCGGAGCCCCCCCGCGGTGGGGGGGAGATGAGAGGGGACAGGACTGGAACTGAGCTGCCCCGTGCAGGATGGAGGGGTGGAAAACTGTGGAAGTGCCCTCTGTGTGTGCTCACCCCCCTCCTCCCCCCCAAACTCCGAGAGAAGGTGCTCAGCCATGTGGGGGGTTGCCGAGCCTGGGAATGCCTCGGCCTGCAGCACCCTGCCGAGAAGAAACTGTTAACCCTTGCTTTTGCTACAGTGACTGGCACTTGAAGTGAGTAGCGAGCAGAGAAAAGAGGGGGAGGGTGAGGTGGCACCCTCTGCCCTCAAGGGAGACCTGCTCCTGGAACCCCGGCCCCTGGGTGAAAAGGGGGAGAGCTTGGCATGCAGCATCCTTAAAAAGCCCTGTATGTAGTTTTGGCCTATGAGACAGCGGTGAGAGCGCTGGACATAGGAAAAAGAGAGTGTCACCTTAGCAGACTTCTCCGGGCGGTGCTATGGGTGACATGGAAACACATAAAGGGTGGACCCGTGTTTTCTGAGGAACAGTCTGTGGTGCGAGAGAGACTCCTCTCTCCCTTGCTGAATTGAAGATTAGTTTGTTTTTGAGTGGTGATTGTTTGATCTAAAACCCAGGGGTTGGTCTGTGAAGAGTGATGGGTGGGGAGGTAGAAACTGGGAGAAGAAATGTTCTAAGAAGCTTATATTTCTGTCTCTGTGTGTGTTTAAGAGTATTTCTGTCCCTGTTCTTATGTAATTAATAAAGTTTTGGTGGGTTTTTTTTTTTGTTTTTCAAGATTTAAGCCTGCTCTGCTCTGTTCCTGATCACATCCCACAGGAGTTGTTAGAGGAAAAACATATATTCATGGGTGCACTAACATCTGGCCAGTGTTAACCCATGACACTGAGGAATATCTACATTCATTCACAGAACTACAGATTTAACCAGTGCTTATTTTAAAAAGCATCTGTAGTCAGAACCGCAATTTACCAGGTCATCTTCCTAACCATGAAGGCACATTTTTAAAAGCACTGAGCACCTGATAACTCTTTTAGAGATGACATGACCAAAATATAATAAGATGTTACAACATCAGTTTTACCAAGCTTAAAAGAAAGTCTACAAAACTTATAAACAACCGAAGAGGCTAGATTTTAACAAGGATATATGGATCACCTGTAAGTGAGGTACTCCTGAGTTTTTGCATGATGTACCCAGAGCTGTGCATGCACTGTGATTAACTTGAACATATCAACTAGATAAAGGCAATATGCTGCACATACATTTCATTATCAGTCATCTTGTTGCAGAACATTGTCATGATTGAATGAGCAACAGTGCCTGTTTTCAAAGTCATCTCTCTTACCTTCTTCAACTACACCAAATTCCAGCGACACCAAGCTCATTTTTTACTTTAAAAACATGCTGGAGAGTGATTACAGTGAATTTATGACCCTAGATTCAGGTCTGATTGATGGATTACCTGACTAAGAGCAAGAACAATAAACCAAGTTCTTTCCAAATAAGAGCAGGCCGTGAACACCAGCATCCCATGCCACAGCTCTATTCACTAGACTGCAACCTTGCACAGGTCACAACATTACTTATTCCTTCCCTCTTTCTCCTTCTTGAAAAAATCCATTCAATGCAGTATATCTTATAAGCAAAGCAAAATATTTCAAAGCATTTTTGCTTTGTTGGAACCTTTCTGATCAGCTTTGTTAATAAAATTGTCAGAGATTCCCAGCATGCTTTCTCTTTTTCTTCAAACTGGCACCAGCTGTGGCATGGTGATCAACATCAACAGTAAATAAGGCCAAAATCATCAGCACAGAATTTTTTTTTCATTAATGATGCTTCCAACTGACACTTGTTTGATAAGTCAGCATTAGTTTTGGTTTACCATTGCTCATCTATGCCTGGATTTCACATATAGCTGGGAAACCACATCCAGCAAAACATGAGTTTTATGAAAACTCAGAATAAAAAGGCATGGGGCTGGGGCAGAAAAAAAAGGCTTTCACATCCTGAGACCATAGTACATCAAGTAACAGCCTGGAAGTACCTACAAAGGCATGAGCACATCAGAATTAAGTCAGGCTTATCAAATGTCCATGGAGCTACTCAAGAATGAGAAAGAGGTTCTTGAAGACTCTATCAGAGATACATCTGAGGCATCATTAACTGTTGGTGGTTCAGAGTGGTTGTGGTAAGCACAGCATACATAGATATAGATTTACTCTCCTGGAAAATACCTTTGCCAGACCTCTCCTGGGCAGCAAAGGCATCAGCATACCATTGCAGCCAGGCTAGACACAGATAAGGAAAAAGCATCAGAGATCAAAGCACTAACAATGCTTAAGCCCTGACTCTGAAGGTATTCAATAAAACAATAGCCTCTGATCTACACTATTCTAGGATTTCAGATTATTTTGACTAATTTCTAACCTACACTTTTGAGATAGTCCCAGACTAAATTACTGTGAAAGAAGTGAGACAGATGGAGGGAAGAAAATAGAAGTGGGCCGCCCATTATAACTTAATTCTTACTCTTTCCAGCATTCCTGACATCAATAAGCCCTGTCCACCAGAAGGGCATCACAGTGAAGAGAGGGCTCATGGATGTATTTCGCTGCATTTGCACAATGATTTCCTGAAATGCAAGGGAGCGGGGGAGCTGCCTTCTTTATTTTAGTACTGTCAACTGTTGGTACAGAGAGTCTCTCCCTGGTGTTATGTTCTCGTGAGCTGGCAGATCTGTCGGGAATATAATGACGTCTGTTCATGCACCTCTATTTCTAACAACTTACTCCTCACATGCACTCCTGATTTTCTTGAGGCATAAGGACCAGTTGACTATGCAAATGAAATAAGAAAATGAAGAAAATGAGTTTGACACAAAGGGAGTTGCTGGCAAATGCCACTGCTTCCTCCAGGCATAATGGTAAGAGACAGCTGCTTCTGCCAGCACAGAAGCAGTAGCTGAGGGGGCTAGCACAGCTCTTTTGAAAATCTTTAGTCTGATGAGTAACTAAGCAAAGCCTGCATATATTTACAAGGGAGGACCCCCAAATCCAGGGCTTCAAATCTTGCTCTGCTGTTCCATGTTATTATCCATTGTAAATGCACACAGCAGTGATGTCAGATGACTTTTTCTGAGGTTTGTGAGTATATTGTCTTCAAGCTCTTTGGAACAGAGGAGCAAGACAAGAAATGGACTGTGAGAATGTGAAAAGAATTGTCATTTGCAATTTCTAGAAGTGCTATTTTAAGAACACAGTTACCATTTTTGCAGCAAAGTGCTACTTTTTGGATCAAACATTTTAATATATGAACAACCCCAATTACTTTAGAATAAATAATCATAAAAATATTTAATCACTGTACACTATATTATGGTTTTATTTTACATTTTAACTACAGAGTTATTCTCTCGTAATATAATGTAATTATCATGGCAATCGTAACTCTGGTGATACATGTATTTTGTCAATCTAATGAAGAGTAGCAGAGTACTGTAACTGACATGCATACATAAATATTAGGATTCAGTGATTCTTAAAATGTTTTGAAATAGTTATAGTAACCAGTAAATACTGATACTTTTACCTCTAAGAGTGTCTGTCATTGGAGAACTGGCACAATGCTTAGAGTACCATTTTGTGGGAAAAAATAACAAAAATGTTTATTGGTAGTATTAAAGGAGTGGCTTGATATTTTTCAGCTCTGAGCAGAATAGCTGTCTGGAGTGCCACTTGTTATGATCAGCACACAAATACAAAATAAAATCCTTCCACGGGGGAGACCTTCATTTCAAACAAGGGAGGAAACCAAATTCACTATATTAAATTATTAAAAGCATACCATATTGGGAAAAAATAAAAACAGACGTTTGTGCTCTCACCTTTCCTGAGAGGATAGGGACACATGATACTTTTCAAAGACCCAAAGTTAGCAAGTGGTAAATAAAATTCACATTTCCTGATTTTCCATCCTTTCCTCAGCACTTCCCTGGAAATGTGATAAATCTCAACTGAGGTTATGTGCACTTGCCAGTAGAAGGCTAGATCGCTTTGGCAAGATTCTGCCCTCATTCCTACCAGCAAAACTCCTTTAAACACATTAGATTTACTCAAATGTTAATGGGAATAAGAATAAAAACTTGCATTTCATTCTGCCAAAGTTCAACATCTTCCACACTTCTACCTAATAAAATCCAAACATCCTACTCGTATAACATTCCCTTCTTTTATTATTTCCCTCAGAACACTTCGTATTTATGAGCTGGCACCATTACTGCAGTTTAAACGCATGAGAAAACCCAAGATGAAATGGCTGTCCCAAGAAGTTACTAACTGAGCAGAAACCTAGTGGTCCACTTCCTGAACCAAGCTGAACCCAGATTCCTTAAATCAGATTTTAGACATGTGACTGAGCCACTTTGGCTTAATGGCTGCCATGCATCAGCTGAGCTCCAGTGAAAATAGTTTAAATTAGCATGTGCTACCCTACATTTGCAACAGCTCAGCTGTTACATAGGAACTCATTAAGCTATGGTAACTTGCTCAAGAGTCTCAAACCTCAATCTGATGATCTACCCAGTGGCCCACATAACTGCCCAAATCCTGCTCTCTGCCGCCATGCCAATAAACCTCCTGAGCCCATCTTTTACAAAGTAAGGATGCGCTCAAGAAAATAAGCTCCTTACCCTTTTCCAGTGAGATGCTTCAGAAGATTTATTCAGATAAGCAGCTAGATCTGGATCTCTCTGCAATTGAAATAAACTTCATGGCTGGTTTAATAAACTAGGATTTCTTCATGTCCTGTCTTTGTCTTCTGTTTTCTGTAACGTGTTTTCTTCTTCAGCCCCCCAACAAGTATTACACTATAGATTCCTCTTTCCTTAACTATTGTAATTTCTCCTTGTGATCTCCTCAAGACATACTTCTTCAGAACACTTCAAGCTACTGCTTTTTCCTAGGGAAGTAAAGAAAATTAAAAATATGTATATATTGACTTCTCTTCATTTAGAAATCCAGTTTCAAGCTGTCTCTATCATTCTCTGTTCCTTTCTAAACCATCTATTCATATATTGTCTATTAGAAATGTAGTGCAGAAAACTTTACTTCAGCTGGCACCATGTGAAATGCACATCTTGATCCTTGAGCCCTCTTATATGAAAGAGGGTCCATATTCATTCTTGCTTTCTTCCTTAATCTCTCTTTTGGAGTACTGTAAGTGTATAATTTATTAAATGTAGGATACAGAGCACATTAAAGTGTTATGCAAAATTTATTTATATTTTCTTTCTTGTTATTTTTGAAACCTGTAATATCTACCAAGAGTAATATCTGTGAAGATAATTGAATTCTATTAAATACAGAGCAAAAGTGCATATCCCAATATACGGGACCCAGTATAACTCAGCATCTCACCTTTTGCAAGACACTAGTTTAAGCCTTGGGGGAAGTGTTATCTCAGCAATTATGTCTACAGGTAAAAAAAATTGGATTGAGCTGAGAAATTTTGCACAAATTACCAGGATAAGATCTGCGATTTTTCAAGTCAACTAATACAACAATACAATAGTATTTTGGAGTGGGTAAATGCAGGAAGACTAGTTACTGTCTGATGCCTCAAATGCATGCAGCTCAAGAAAAGCAGGCTGGTCTTGTTCCACCTGGCAGTATCATCATAGCAATTTCAACAGGTAAATATAATTTCATCTTTGTGCTGTGGCACAAAAACATTGATTATCTGTAAGTTAGCTCTTAACATACTGTTATAATTTTCTGAAACTTGTGCTTCATGAGCTCACAAGAAACTAAAGACCCACTTAGCTTTAGGAGTACCTCCCAGGGCTGATGGCTGGGCTGTGCTAGTACAAGTTCTGCTAAGTTTCCTTACTGAGGGAAGAAATAGGAAAGGGAGGATTGTTGTAACTTTTTCGTCTGATCGAACTGAGACCTTGCTTCTTCCTCAGCCCAATCCCACCAGCTGTGAAATAATGTGACTCTAAAGGAGTCATGGATATTACCATTCTTCACTTGTTCTCTCAGCTCTCTGAGGGAGATGTCTCTTACTGCTTCTATCTATGAACCAATGTCATGGATTTAGGGGTCAGCCTGTGCATGAGGTGTCTTAGTTTGGAAAGTCAGGTGTCTGCTAAGGAGGGCAGGGCCTCCCTTGGAATGGAGAATTCAAACCCCCTTCCCTCCAAATTATTACAATTTTGAAAATTAAGTGGGCTTTCAGGCAAAGATATGGGGATAGGAATAACAATTCTTTACTAGTATGTATAACAAGGCAAACAAACAACAACAACAGCATTAACAACAAAACAGAACCAGGAACCTCGAGGGGCTTTGCTTCACAAAGCCGGGGGCAGTCTGATCTCAGTGCCCCTGCAGGACTCTCAGAGCACCAGGCTGAAGCGGTGGAAAATCCCAGGCTGGTGGATGAGATGTATCAGAAGCTCCATCAGTGGTAGCTGGAATGGCAGGGATGTCCCACAGAGGGACAGGAGAGTGCACAGGAGAGTGCAAGGCCACAGCACTGTAAAAGCCTCAAAGCAACGCCAAAAAAGTAGTGGCAGCAGCAGGACAAGGTCAGCCCAGCTCCAGCAGGGCAGGAGAAGGAGCTCAGAATTCCTGGGCACACAATGGTGGTAGATTTCCCAGGACCAGACCTGGTGGTGACAGTGAACTCCTCCCACAGCAAGCAGCATCCTGGCTGTCCTCCTTCCAATGCTAAGAGCAAGAGTGAGTGTAATTGCCCCCACCCCCATGCTTTACCTGCCCCCAAAACCTCGTTGTGTCTTTTCCCCTCCAAGAGAAAACTCCCAGAGCCCCAAAAAAGTGTAGCCAGGTGCTACACTCTTCTTTGGGCACTTTTTTGTTTTCCCCAAGCAACCATAAGTACTGAGTAGCTAGTTTCCTGGCAACTTATGGAAAAAAAAAATTGTAAATAAATAAATTAATTAATAAATTAATAAAAAAAAAATCCAACCCCCAACAGTCAGGGCATTCTGCAGTCTCTCCATTGTCCCACAGTGTAGGCCAGGAGGCAGCTGTCAAAAGTCTCTAACCAGGCAACAATGGCCAGGGAAGGGGCTGGCCCCAGGTTTGCTTGAGGTAGACACCGAACAGTCTTCCCTGGCAGCAATTTGTTGATGTCATTGACAAGTTTCAAACTGTATTCATAGCAAAACCTCTGTGAAAATACAATAAAAATTTTGTCCTTCAGCATCTCCATGAGAGAATTCATACTTTGGTTCAATCAGTAGCTACTAGAGTGATGGAGAAAATGAGATGTGAATCCATTTCAACAGAGGAGAAAGGGTATCTGTCCCTGAGTGCTTATGTTTAGATTCTATGCCGGGAGCAGAAAAGTGTATAAAAGAAAATAAACATATTTTATAATAAAAAATTACAAATAAAGAATATCCCCCCAAATTAATAGACTAGACTAGGATAGGATAGGATAGGATAGGATAGGATAGGATAGGATAGGATAGGATAGGATAGGATAGGATAGGATAGAATAGAATAGAATAGAATAGAATAGAATAGAATAGAATAGAATAGAATAGAATAGAATAGAATAGAATAGAATAGAATAGAATAGAATAGAATAGAATAGAATAGAATAGAATAGAATAGAATAGAATAGAATAGAATAGAATAGAATAGAATACCTCCCCAAGCAAAAAATATTGCTGGAGACAAAATCAAATGCTTCTTATCACATTTTGCCAGAGCTAGGAAGAGAGTACCTAGCTTATAAATTCCATCAGGAGCTTGGGGATTTTTGATATAATGAGTTCTACAGTTTCAGAGGAGACTGCTTTGCTAATAATTATGTAACAGTAATTAAATCTGAAAAAGGTTGTACTCTAACTATGTTGATTTATTGCAGCTCCAACAAAATACTTCTAGAGTGTGCTTTGGAGCGTGCACCTCCTCCCTCCAGTTTTCTTTAAATTCTCACAGAGCACTGGGTCACAGATGGTCTGAGATGCTATATTTTCCCTATTAAATTCCTAATAATCTTTTTCTGAGGCTGAGTCATGGAAGCCTGGGGATTTCTCATTTTAATTAGAAGGTTTAAGGAGCTAACTCTGTTTGAAATTTCCTCTTAGGAGATATGGGTGCAGGTGATCCCATTCAGAAGAATGACACAATATCAAAGCCAACATCTCATTTCCATATTAGATTGCATCTAGTTTGGCATAACTCCTGATCTGGATGCTGATGATGTGCCGCCTGAGTTGAAGGCACAACATTTCACCATTTGAAAACAGAATCATTTTAGGAATATATCTGAAGACATCTTAGGCTCTAGGTTGATGTTTCCTACCCTACCACCATGCTCCATTACCCTGTGTAGAAACTATTTATAAATGTAAATTATTTATTAGTCTGATTGAAATAATTAGTCCATATCATCTGGAAACAGCACTGTTAAGGATGCTCATACAAAGAAACATAATATATTGTCAAAAGGGTTGATTCTCTCAGTATTTAAGATATTAGTGTTTCAGATTATTTTTCTGTAAATATTATAAGCTATATAAATAGAACACTCACATAGCAAAATGTTTTATGCACGACTTTAACAGTCACAGTATGTGAAGAACAATGTCCCACATCTGCCATCCAAAGAAAGTTATTCTTAGGCCTTCATAGCTGAGTTTGATCATTTCATAGAATGCCTGTTGTTTAAGAGTTAGTCTGGTGTACTATTCACATGTCCCTTGATAGTCTAGTGTGAAAAAAATCCTACTTCTTATAAGACAGCTGTTGAAGTTTCATCAGCTTACACTCTACAACCAATTCCTGTGCTTTAGGAAAACGGAGAGTATCTCTTAGTCTTCTAGCATGGTATGCATTCATCAAGAAGTGAAATGAGACATTATTTGCCTTTCATAACACTAGGTATCTTCTCAGTTTTCGACAGACAGAAGTGACTGTGATTTGGGAAAGTAAAAATTTCACCCACTCTCAACTGCACCACTTACATATGTTAAAAATAAAATTTTATTGGAAGTAGTACTGCGGCATATAGACTTGGCTGTGAATAAAAGAAATAACCTTTTCTACATTAAATCCTACCAGTTGTGCCATCTCCATGAATGAGTTTTTAGAAGCCTGAAGTTTTAATTTTGTTATGCATTTTAAAAATACTCTGTATGTAATTGTTCAAAAGCTTAAGTTGTCATAAATTGTTTAAAAGGTTTAATTTCTATATATAATCCATTCATCTGTATATGCAATTTTTATGCCCTAGTTGCTGAAATGTTCTAAAGATTTGGGATTTAATATAATGGCAAGTATTTCTCTTATGTGTCTCAGAATCTATAAACAAAGACACAGAATAGTGCTTTATACTGTTTTCCAAAGATCAAATCCATCCTTACTGTCTGCAAATCACAGCCTGCAAATGCCTCACAAATAAATTTTCTCAAATAATTCACACCACATGTGAAGGAGGAAAAAGCCATGCTAGTTTATGAGCAAGAAAAGCCAACCCTTGCCTGGAATACAGTGAGAATGAAGAATTTGGCCCTACCTTAGATTGCACATAATATTTTCTGTATGAAACATCAATGTGTGAACAGCAAAACTAGCCATCCTTCTGAATGCTCACAAACCGAGCTGATGCTATAAGAATTGGCTGGATTTGTCCTCTTGCTTCATAACGCCTTTTGTTAAGCCCAGGAAGGATGTGGCTGGTAGCTGCCTTCCCAAGGCACTCCCATGAAAGCATCTTGGCCTCTGTGGCCGATTCTTATAATAATGCCTCTTGTCATCAGAAGGAATGTACATCTCTTGTGGCAATTGTGTGGAAAATTGAATTATGTTAATTTCTCCCAAAACCAATGTAGGGAACAAGAAGTCCTGCTTTTTAGGCCCCATTCACATAAAAGTTGAGATGCAAAATTAATTTCTCAGCAGAGGGCCAGCAGAAAACACAAGCAACAACAGGTTTTTTCCAAAGCAATTAGACTTCCAATAATTTTCTCACCCTTGAAGGTCCAAACTGTGAAAACAACAGGAAAAGTAGATTTAAAATACTCAGTAGAGCAAAGAGTTAAAGTGGCAGATGAAATCAGGTTCTGTAATGAGTTATAGAAAAAGTGTCTCTGAGTTCTGATTAATGACTGGGGACACCTAGAGCTGCTTTGGCTGTCTCAGCAGTACATGACTGGTGCATCAGGGTAATGTCTAATAACTAATCTTTGACACCAGAATTAAGTCATTTTGTAAGAAAGCAGGTCATTAGAAGCTAAATTGAAATATAAGTAATACGATCTCAGTGGAGGATTGTAAATTAATTGGTTTTTAACAATAACAGTTCTGTATTTTATTAAAGCAGTGTAAGAATTCAGACAAAAAAAGAATGTAGCAGATAAACAGGGCAGGTGTTGATGATGCAAATGAAATAGATGACAGATGGTTAGTAGCGTGATCACTCACTGTGTGTGTATAATGGATAGAGGTAATCAAATTCCTTTGTGAACTGGTGACTTTCTTTACATCAAGAACTATAACTGTGCCGTGCTTATACAGCTTCTCCTTAAAAATTACCTCCACTCCTTGTCATTATTCTGAGGTGCAGGACACTCATATTTGCATACTGTCATAGTCACACACACACACATATACAATTAAAAAAAAATGCACCAGGCATACAGAAAAAATCCCACCTGGGCAATCAGCTACCTTTATAAACTGGTAATAGGATACTAAAAAAGTGTCTGCCATCAAAGAGCAGCTCATGCCCCAGAGCAGCCCAGGTGACCTCTGGTGTAAGTCTTTTCTCAAGCCCTGTGGATGAACTACTGGGCTGAAAATGACACCATGATATGGTTGCTGCCCCTCAAATGCTGGGTCATAGTACTACCTTGGAGGGAAGGGCAAAGTTACTGCTTTAACAGAATGACATGAATTCTTGCTTGCTAATGGGTGCTATACTCAGCTCATTACACAACAGATATATTAATTTTTGAGGCAGATTTATTTCATGGCCCCCCCCAGAGCTGTGCTGGCATAGACTATAAGAAAATTACCAGGCTCTAAAGGCAGATATAGCACATTGTTATAGATCTATCACACACGTATGTATACAAACACACCCAGAGAAGAAGCAGAGAAGGTTTGAGCCAGGACTTACTTTACAGAAAGCTCCCTCTTGTTCTGAGACAAGCGAATGGGCAAAAATAATTGATCAAGGATATCAGACATTATATCAGGACCCAATCTATTAGCAGAGCAGCTTCCAGGATGGGTACAGAATGGACTGCTGATGCAGTAAATGGAAAATGGTATCTAAACACGTCACTTTCTTAGCACTCTGCATATCATCAAAACAAAGATGTGTTTTCCGTGGAAGTACTCTGCTGACACCAATGTTGGAAGAATGCCCACAAGATATTTCTAAGATTGCTCATGAAGCCAGGCTGACATTACTTCTGTCCTTGCTCTTTACGATTGCAAGCATAACTTCACTGCAGCACAGAAATGGTGTTGTCAAGGTGTCTTTAGGGCAACATAAAACATTAAAGGCTGATGGTTTTTATAGTCTAGCACAGTATTTGTGTAAGAATATGTT
Organism: Prinia subflava; assembly: GCF_021018805.1. NCBI lineage: Eukaryota > Metazoa > Chordata > Aves > Passeriformes > Cisticolidae > Prinia > Prinia subflava. Next base: position 98,667,354 of record NC_086247.1, read on the forward strand.
CTGCTGAAGCACCTGCTTTGCACACTCCTTCCTCACCCTCAAGAAACAGAAATCATGCCTGCAGGGGGAAGAAGGGTGGCAGAATCCTCTGCAGCATCCCTCTGTCATAGCTAATTCTACTAAACTGCCAAAACCTCTCCTAAACTCTATAATTGTTCAGCAGAAGGCTTTGTTTGCTCTAAGGCTAGAGTAATTTTAGGGTCACAGTGTCAGCTGCTTGTACCCTTCTCTGTCACCAGAAGCTGGAGCCTGGATAAATGCAGATCATTCACCGTGCTTATGAAGATAAGCATGGTGCAGAGTAAATATTGTGCTTGAAGCTAAATGTCAAGGATTCTAGCAAGCTTCTGTGGGAGACAACAGATATACACAGATGCTAAAGAAAGGTTACTACATTTTATATTATGGAATCAAAAACTTCTCTCTATTAGATGACAGAGCGCATTATTTAATACTTTTTGTAATATCTCAAGGATGGGGTTCTTGACATGGTTTTGGAGCAAAATGTTTTTTCCCCAAAAAGTTACATCTACTCCCTATTGAAAAGAAATTGTAGCAGGTTTCTGCATCATTAGAACAGGGGAGGTAATGCTTAACCCACAGATTACCATATTAAATAAAAGACTGGAACTATATTCAAGACCCTTTGATGTTTCAGTTTATTCATGCTGTATTTTTCTGTTATGGTCCTTTATTATTATACAATTATTATTTTGGCTTATTCATATCTATATTTATGACTGACACCTGCAAAGAATTTAACAAAGTTATTAGGGAATTTTATTATTTTTCCCATGGCAAAACTGCGTATTATTTATTTTGGGGACAAAAATAGACAAAACACAGAATCTTTAAGTTGTTGCAGAAACTATGCATAAACACTAAAATATAATAAGAATCTGTAACAAAGAAAATTAATCCCACTGAATAATAACAAAAAAGCCATTTAAAAATATTTTGTCACTGTTTTGAAATAATATATGTTTAGGCATCAAATCTTTGTTGTTGCTATTGTTGCTTCTGTTCTTTGTCTGCTCTGCAGAGACAAAACAGCAAAGAATGAGCTTGGTTATTTCCTTTTAGAAGCAGTGTTGACAATGAACTGCAAAATACATGGTCCAGTGTGTTAACCCTAACTATGTTAAGGCTACATCTTACATCTAACCTTGAATGAAAAGTTGCAGCAGTGGGAAATATGGACTGTTGCATTTTCACCACTAGTGGTGATTAACAGCTAAAAAGGTATTTGGACTCCTGAATGGTAGGCTTAGTTCATAAGAGAATTTCTTATAAGGAAGATTTTTAGCATAATGTAGACAGTACAGAAATTAGCAAGGAACAAAACTGAATGTGGGAAACATGCACACAGTATTTTTACAATCACATTTCTGAGCCAAGGGATATTTTCAAACAAATGAGATCCCATATAGAGTTATTTAACTGTCAATTGTTCACAGGCAAATATGAAGTACCAGAACAGGTAGAAACTCTGTGTGACCATGGCTTTCTAAATGGCTGTTAAAAAGTTATCAGAGCCTGTGACAAGACTGGGTCCCGAGTACACTCCCAGCTAAGACCCGAGCTCAAGCCTATCAAGCATTTGACTACTGCCTATGCTAAAATAGCATTTTGTCAACATTGTTTTGACAAACTGTTGTGTGGTCATTTTATACAGGTAAGAGATCTTGGAATCAGTTCCCACTAGGGTAAGAGTCCTCTCCTCTGGGGACTGGAACTATTATATCTCCATATGTTCAGAAACTCCTTTAAGAGGCCACACAGTTAGCTCTTTGTCATCTGGGGTTCACATTTCTGCACTGGTACGTAAACTCACTGAAATTTGTGAATAATTAAACACTTAAAATGAATAAGCTATTGAATATTCATTGATTTTAGCTGTTCCCTGCCACCTTGGGTCATTTTGACAGAGTTACATATTTCCCAAAGCTGGCAACATACTGCTGGAGACCTCAATCCTGCATTCCATATGTATATTAGCAACTATACTACAATCTTTCAACTATATTCCCATACTTCTTTCAGATCATTACAGAAAACTGTCATTGACTAATGTGATATGTGGCAGTGTGTGAAATTTAGTTTATTAAGTTTCTTATATGTTCCTTTGTTCCCTCCCTACCACATGTACTCCTGCGGCAAGTTCCGTAACTGTCAGTTTTCTGTCTGTCAGAAAGCCCGCGAATTTTGTATTTCTCCCTCTCCCCTGGTTGGCAAAAGTTGAATATTGCACCTGTGTAACTGTCCCTAGAATTCCCTCTATTGGTTGTTTTGCCTTTACCCCTCCCTGACACCATCTGTATAAAAGTTCACGCAGAACCGCCCTCGGGGCAGTTGCGAGAGCAGACGCAGGCACGAGATATCGCGCTTGCCGCACAATAAACGCTGCTACCTCACTGCCTCCCATCCTGCCTCTGTTTTGTCACTTTAAGACCGCTGCCAAGGATTTCTCGAAACAAAGAACCCACAGGAATCAGTATCGTCGCACAGCGCACGAACCGATCCTCGTCCCTTGTCATGGTGTCCCGGGCTGGCCGTGCGTGGAGACGCTGAGGTCTCGAAACACAGCACCGTGACAGTGATATATCTCACCCACCACAAGGCAGGTGTGTTACTGAAGGGAGGAACTAAATTAAATTAAGATAGACTTCAGGTGAGTTACTTTCTAGCCCTGCACGTGTTGTGATAAGTGGGTCTTTGGAAAAATAGCAGAAATGCCAGATTAAATTTTGCTTTTTGGAATGCAAGTCTCTTCTGGAATTACTGGTGTTGAAAAGCTGAAATAGAGAAGATTATCAAGGTTAACAAGGAAAAGGTACACCCTTACAGCAATTTGTTTCTTAGCTTTCCAAAATTCCTGCTGCCAAAGAGGATCTAGAGAAATAGTGTGGTCATCACTTCTTTGTTCATCAAAAACCTTATTGTGTGGGGAGCTTGGAAAAGGATCAAACACAGAAGATACAATAGGAAAGATACCTTAATTTTGCTGATTTGGGGAGTCCATATATTAAAGGACACCCCATACAGTACATGAGTCTTTTCTTTGAGCTATTTTTGAAGGCGCAAGAGCTCACTAAGGTAAAAATAATGGTCTGCATTCAAAGACTTGAATGTGTCCCTATTCCAGTAAAAAATTAACTTCTGCGTACACTCTGCAGCAGTTGCAAGGATGAATAGCTTTGTATCACTCCTCTGGTTTGTGCTCTCTTAAGTGACAGGTAAGCATTGATGTTTAAACTTCACCGCTGCCACACCTGTATGACTGGTTTATTGCACTGAAACATTACTATCAAATTGGTCTCACAGGTGGTAAGCAGAAGCCAGGGATTTGGTAAAGGTTTCTTCTGGGGTTATTTGTGGGGTTTGGGTTGGTTGGTTGGTTGGTTTGGCTTGGGTGGGGTTTTTTGCTTGTGGGAGTTTTTGGGGTTTTGGGGGGGTGTTTTTCGGTTTTTTTTGTTATTGTTGTTGTTGTTTTGTTTTTCTTGGTTTTGCTTGCTTGTAGGTTGGTTTTTTGAGATGGGAACAGCAAAAAAACCCCATTTGCCTCAAAGACTTCAGCACATTTTTGGCTGCTGTGGACTGGGAGAGTGATAGAGCAAGGGCTGAACATCAGGAGACAACATGAGACACAAGGAGCTGTTGGTAACATGAGCAGTTATCATTTACCTGATACAGGCAAGAGGAGGAAACTGGACAGAAAGAGCCTTTAAAGAAGGCTCTTGGGATCTCCTAAAACTGCTCTATCATGTTTTTAGAAAGAATTTTAAAATTTCTAAGTAGGATTTACTTTTTAAATCTGTTAATGAGAAGTAAACGGCTTTTTTTTAGTGTATTTTTAACTCAGAAAACAGATAATTTCTGCTACATAAACCTAATTTTGTGGCTGATATATTCCATATGTTTGACAATGAACTTTTCACATTCGTCTTGAACTGGAATTTTGAAACAGGTATCTAAAATTGAAAAGCTACTTCGTAAGGATTGAGCATTGGCTATTTGCTGGAGTCTAAAGACCCTTAAAATTGTTGAGGGACTTCAGATCGAAAGTGACATTTACTGCAGGTCACATCGGATTTCACTGCATGAGGACAGAAAGGAATGACTTTCAAGCTTTAGGGAAAGCAAATAACCAAGAAAGAGAAGTGTTACAGTGAAAACTCCTCCCTTCCTGTGGAAAGGCAAAAAAAGCCCCCTTGGATATGTGAGAGGCTTTAATGAGAAAACATAAAGATATAGAAAGATGGACACAAAATATTTGGTATGAGCTGGATGTAAACCCTTTCCAGAAAAAAACCCTGCCAAGGTAGCCAGCTGAAAGATTGTATCTGCTTCCCAGGAACCATGTCACACACCAAACCTGAACTTAGAGCTACACAGGGCATAGAACTTAATTTGTCTCTCAGAAAGTCTATACCCTAAAAATAGCAGTAGACAGCCCAATCCAGTGACATGACATGCATATGTGATCCATGATATCCATAGTGCAGTCACTCAAATATGACATGGAAGGATTTTGAGTTGCTTTCACATGAGCTTGACTGAGAGGGCAGCTGAAAGGCATTTTCGACATGGGAACTGTACAGGAGATGAGATGGAGAAGATTCTGTGGGAAACACCCAGACAGCAGCTGGGCAAGAGACACAAGAAATGCCCAAGCAGAAAAGCAAACATCTGCACTGAAGCACAGTGATAAGCATTTCAGCCTCTGCACTTACTAATAATAAATAAAGGAAAGTGGCACTACACTTGCACTGTTCAGAAATTTCTTAAAGCTAAGAAGCTCCTTACAGGCTGTATCAGAATGGCAACCAGCCAGCACAAGGAAATGTGAGCCTCTGTATTGATGCCAAGATGATTTTTTGCCTTTTCTTTTATATAACTTTTATTTATCCTCAGTATTCTTAGCATGCATACTTGTAATTTCTCAAGACTGATAACTTAGCATAGTCCTAGTATTTTGTTAGGCCAGGAGACCAAACATCCTAAAAGCCTCCCAGTAGGAGGCCAGAAAACCCTTTGCTATCTTGAGAAACCAAGGCCCTCTCTAGAACATACTCTGTAAACTGGAGATTTTGCCCATCCAGGGGGAATTCCTTGGATGGGAGGATATCATACCATTCATTCAGGCCTCCCATTGGGGCATCTTTGTTAGATATGCTAATTTGTAAGGTCTATAAATTGTATACACGATTTATCGTGTGTGTGCATTGCAGAGCACCCCACCTTGGCGAAATGGTGCACCATAAGGATCCTTATTAAAATACCAGGGTAAAAACCTCTTATCCCTTAACTTCATCTGGCTCCCAATTTTTGTAAGACTAGGAAAAGGCATCAGTGTATCGGAGGCACTACGCCCAACACCATCATGGCAGAGACTCACAAGTCACAGTTCCCTACAACCATCTTCTTGTCAAACTTAAAATAACCCTTACTTAACAATATGAACACGATGCACATCAGCAGTTGATTATAAACAATCTGTTGGCTCAAACAGAAACAATCAGTTGCAGAGGCACTGGACCTTCACATCCACATGTGACTTTCAGGTGGCAGCAACAATGGGTTCTTAATCTGCCTCCCTGCCCAGAGGATCAGCTCTCACAGACACCTCCACTTAAGTTTAGCTTTAGGGTCTCAATATAAACAACTGATGTAGTGCCCTCATTGCTCTGGCATTTTGATGAAATTTCACAGCTTTCCACGGGAGTCCCACAGTTGCTGAATCGGAAGCCTCATGCAATGGAAGAGCTGCCTTATATGTTATGTCTGTAATGTGCAGCTACAGCCTCCTGGTGTAGACACACACAACATCACTCATTGGAGAACTGACAATACCTAAGTGGTCAAATCATACCAAATACCCTGTTTTCTGATCTTTATCCTTTCTGACACCAACATCAATGTCTAACTATGCAGATACTGTGCTCTGCAGCCATCAGTTGAAGAAAATGTCAGCAGGTGATCGTTCATGCCTCATTGGTGCTGCTCTGTAATTTAACAGCAGAATATACAAATTAGATCTGCTTCCACTGTCTTTCTTGAGAGAGCTGATATTATTTTAATGCTGTTTTCCAGCAACCTCCTTAAGGGAGAGTAGCAGTTACTAGCAAAAATCTTTTCTTGAAATTAAAAAATATGTTACACTTGTGATATTTCATTTGTGGAAGCTACCATAGCACCTTTAAAATGTATAAGGGATTAATTCATTCAATAGTAACAATTTCACTGGCTGTGAAATCTTCTAGAAAAAAGAAAAGCAATAGAGGAACATCAGATTAGGAGAAATCTGTTTTCCCCTTCTAATTTAGAGAAAGGTATGACTGTTTTTGTTCCATGCAGAGGTACACCTACTTTACTTTTTTTTCATCACTAGATTCAGTAAATTTTCTTGAAAGAAACTCTTTTAATGGCCTCATCAACAACTTGTAAGATTTGTTTTTTTGTAAGATCAGTACAGAAGAACTCTGTTATATAATTTACATTTTTCAATTTTAAGTGACCTTTATTGTACTATTTCAGAAAGATAAGAGTCCCCTCCACTTTTAGAGCAAAGCTCCTTTTTCTACTAGAAAAGTTTTGAAAATAGGAATAAGGAACATGCCATTATGCCCAGTATGTTGTAATAGTGTTACTCAGATTTGCTGGGTCTCCTCCCTATGCTGGTCAACTGCAACCCACGTGGACCAGAATTTTACAGAAAAGTTCTTAAATAGTTTCTCTTGGGACACTGCATCATCACAGTTTTTTCAGCTACTGAAAAAGATCCACAGCCACTATGTATCTCCTAGATATGAATCTCATTCACAGTTATAGCTGAGGGGAAAAGAATGTCTTGTACTATTACAGTAAGATGGGGAGAAAAGAGGAGGAAGACAAAATACCAAATGGGAGATTTTTTGGAGGCAGTTTCAGTAAAAGCTGATCCCTCATAAATAACAAAATGAAACTTTTTGCACCTTGTTACCTCTTGAGATCAACATTTATTGACACCAACTCCAGTTTTCACATTCACCCAGCAAGACCTAAACCTCTTCTGCTTCAGCAGTCTGGTTAGCCCATCTTTCCAGCCTTGACAACAAGCTAAAAATCTCCCTTTCATTGTTGTAGGGGAACATAGCCTGAGAAGTGACAGTGAGCAATTCAGCCTCTGAAAATAATTTAATAATAAGCAAAACCCTTTTTTGTTAATTACTTCAGCAACTGAAGTCCTTGACTTACAACTACTCACTGAACCTGACTTAAATACCTCATTCAAGGTTGTTGGATCAGGTGGCTAAGGAAGACTCTAAATTGCTCCATCATACAGTGTGGATATGAAGTCCCCATATTTGTCATGATTTACATAACAGTTCATGTAAATCTGAAAAAAAAATAAACCTAGCCTTTTAGGACAGAAGACAACATTTTTTGATCTAAGAAACAAAACAAAACAAATAAACAAAACAAACAAAAACCCAACAAAATGAAAGAAAACAAAATAAAAAAAACCCACCAAAGCTAAAATAACTTATTCCTAAGGACTAAGAAAACCAGTGTCTTTGGAAATGCCACTCTGTCTCTCTTTCAGCTTATTACCAAGGCAGAGCAAATTTTGAATTATTATCCCCAATGGGTGAATTGCCTGCTGGGGCACATAACTCTAAAACACATTTCATTTATACATGAAATGTTTTTTTTTCAGCTTTTTCTTGCTGTCTTAAAGCAATCCCCCCATGCTCTGCTGTCTTACGAAATACTAAGCTTCAACGTGTTGGTTATGCTTTAGACATACTGACTTTCCTGGTTTTTTAAATACAGGTATTGTCAATTGTGTTATCCCTGACCACATTATGATCTCTATTTGTACCAATTTAATTGGTATTGCTGCTCAGCACTATCAGTACTAATAAAATCAACTAAAGCACTGAGAATACAACAAATGTTTTCTCAGCTGAAGGTCACAGTCTCCACTGACCTGCTCCCCCCTTTCTGTCTCTGAATTTAGGGCAGCATGAGTGGAAATGTACAAGACAAGACTCAATTTACAGCTAATTTGGTACTAGGCCACTTCTCAAAGTCCTGCCCTACTTTAATCACAGGAAGCACTGTGCACAAAGGATTTATGTGTAACTGTTGCAAGCAGGAGTCTACTCCAGTTAAACCCAAATCCCATTACAGTCAGACCAGGTCCATCCTGAAATTATGTACCAAGCCCTTACTCTCTATAGTACATGCATAATTGTTAACCAACAACAGTATTAGCTAAAGCTTTTTGAGTAGAAGACCTGAAGCATTTCATAGGTAATAAAAGCCCTTTTATAGAAAAAAACTTAGAGAAATAAGTTTCCTCACTATACTTTATGTGATATTTGAAGAAAAGTACAGAAATGGTACCGTTTTTTACTAAATATCAAGAGGTTCTGAAAAAGCAGTTTCATGGGGACCCATTTAATTTCTAACTGTCCCACTGGGTTTCATCTCTTCTGAATTCCATGGAGGAAAAGAGATGAATTTGATTTAACAAAAATAAAAATCTCATAACAGGAGGGGAAAACACCTTGCAAGCACTGCAATCACTCTCTTCCCCACCTCCCGCTCCCCCCCAAAAAAAAGTAAGAAGGATTATTTAAACAAAAATTAAGGGCAACTCATATTTGAATATTATATCTTAAGGCACAGAGCCAAATGCAGATGCATCTAGCCATGTTTTGGTCCAAAGCCAAATTCTCTCCATCCCAGTTGTTCAATTTTATCGTGAGTGAACAAAAGGGGAGGTTGATATAATATCATTTGGTAACCAATGCTTGGGGGCTTGTTGAGGTGCAAGTGAGGGCATTTATGTGAAAGTAGAGCATAAAATTAAAAGTGTTCTTCAGACTAAAAGATGACGTGTGTCATGTAGCCTTGTATTTTGTGATTATTTCCAATAGTAGCAGGGCAGCTCAGTGTAACGATTTACAATCAAAGACACTGTGTCAATCCTGTGGGTTTCACTTCAAAATTTCATCTTGAGAAAAATCAAATCTAGATGTGATATGCAGTGACAATCCTGAATTTACTATGGCAATTGTGTTTCTATCTGCAGGCAAACAAACATCTACAACAAGGTTTTCATTCTTCTCTCATAACATTGATAATATAAACTTAGCAAAGCCCTGTGTCTGGGAATATTGACATGCTAATGTCAGGGTTTTGCTCCAAATTGCAATGCACTCACTCAACCCTTCATACCAGACACAGGGGAAGGGAAGCTGACAGCACTTGGTTGGGACAGAGCAGAACAGGTACTATCAGCAATTCCAGAGACCCATGTCCTCCCTATCCCCTTCAGTCACACTAATGTATTTCATGGTGTGGAGGATCACTGAGTGGGGAAGTAACAGCTGCAGAGGCAGTACCAGCCTCCACCCATTTATGGAATATTAGAGGGTACATTGAGGCTGATCCTCTTGTTATTAATTTCCTTGCTGTCCTCTTCACAATGTGAAACTCTCCCTGGATATTTTTTTGTACAGCAGAGTTGAAGCTCTAATGGGTACCCAAAGTGACTGGGGCCAACTGAAGTGACAAAGAGCCTCTGTGCCCCCAGCCTGAACCTCCATCACAGTGACAATTTGGGGTGGATGCTCTTCCAAGGGCAGAAAAACCATCTTCTCAGTGCCTAATGTAAAACTAGCAAAAAGTTCAGTTAAGTAAGTGATGATAACCCTAGAGCTTTGTAGCTGCAGGAAGTTAGACTGGCTGATTGGAGGCATATACAGGATATTTACAGTGGCCAGAGAAACTGTCTGTAAGGAGAAATACAGAATCCCAACTTCCAAGCCCCAACTGGGGAAGTAATGTGATAGCTAGAGGATAAGGACTGGTACTGGATTGTATGGAGAACCACTACCCAGGGCTGGCTCTGACTCCAAATTAAAACTCCTAAGGATAAAGGGAAAGGTGAGGCCAGACCGTCCATCACTGCCATGGCTGTCTGTGATGGCCCAGGAACACCTGTGACACATCCTCCCACACAGGCAGAGACAGCAATAGGTCTTAGAGGACCATTTTGAGTGCTCTCTGGGTTGTTCTTCAGCACAATTCTCTAAGCCTAAATTCAGCATGAGTACAGGCGGCTGCCTCAGAGTTGAAGTCAATGAAGTTGCACCCACCTACACCAGATCTGAATTGACTCTATGAATAGCTATGTACAGGGTAGGATATTCAAATTCTGTAGTTGCCAAAACCAGACATCTGTGTCAAAGCATTTGACAAGTGCACTGATATATGTCAGCAAATTGCCTGAGGTACTTTCTTAAAATCTACAGTAACTTTTTCTTCCTGAAATACTTAATCTGCACAATGATTAGAAAATGGCTACAAAGGCAAAATGCTAATAAAGGTCTGCCTGAGAATTTAACTGTATACATGTATTTAAGAAGCGAGACTGCAACTTAAATTTTGTTACATTCAAAAGAAGAAAAACAAACCCCACAATATTCAAATACTGTACCTCCAAAAGCGTTGCTACCTGACAAGGTGCTAATGGGGTGGGAGAAAATATTTCTGTGACTACCAACTCAGCCTGTAACCATTGCAGGAAATTCAAGATGATCATGATCATCAGTTCCAGAGAGCAATCTCTGTGTGATGCAACATGAATGGGTCAAGTGCCCTGTACTGTTTCCTAGCTTAATAATAGAGTTGCACACCAGATTGCTTGAGGAATCCATATGCCGACATTCTGACTCGGTTGCCTCAGCCCAGGCTGCACTACTCATTACTGGTGTATCTGGATACCACATTCAAGCGAGAAGAAACCAGCCAGATTGAAAAAGAAAAAAATTCTGTTCTATCTCCTTTTGTCGTCAAAGGAACTCAGAGATTCTAAGGTGTGGAAAGAACCATGAGAAAATTCTGTGGAAAGGAATACCCGAGACTGAAAGACATCACCTCTGTTTTTCAGGGAAGACAGAGACAGTTTGTATTTGCAAGAGAGACAATATATATGTTCCGTTTCAAAATTAAGGTGGCTTCATAAGTAACATCAACAAAGAATACCAAAGCAGCCTATCCAGGTCTTTGATCATTAGGATTTGTATTATAAAGATATATATTTATTTTTCCTCTTGCATAAACAACACTGACCTTAGAACTGCTGCAAAACCACAGTTCTGGCCTCTTATGAATTCAGTGATTCAGTATTCAAGGGGAAAAAAACCCCACTAAGCAAAGCAATTAAAAAAAAAAATTAAAAAAAATCAGATATTTTCAACCCAGCCTGCATAATTAAACAAATTATGTAAAAAATAAAAAGATAGTCACAGGGAATAAGTAAGTACAGGAGCATATTTTATAAAACAACTAAGAATATGAACCTATCTGAAAACAATTAGTTAGAATTTAAGAACTTTCAGAAGCAGAGCAAATTACTCCAGTGCACTGCAGTTGTGAAATGGCTGTATCCATTCTACATAACAGGTAGTAGTATCTCTTCACACAGTATTTGACATCAGTTTATGTGAAGCTGCATTGCACAGATTAACTATATTTTAGAATTTACTGTAGCTTAAACTATCTTACTCTGATAACTGCAAGATTTAGTTCAGTAATTTTATGCAATTGGCAAACAGGCAGAAACAGTATAATTTAACATTTATGAATTGCCAATTTCCTCATATAAATACTGTAAAAAATTCTGCAATTATCCAGTTATCTAAAGATAGTAAATTGCAGTTTGGAATGCTGCTTATTTATTAAAGTGATTTACAAATGAACATAAGCACATTGACTTAAAGAGTCTCATCCAGTGACTCAACAAAATGTTTCTCTGCCTAGCCCAGGTGGTTTTGTAATTGTGATACATTAGGGAATTTCAGAGTCTTTGATTGACCTATAACTCACCCTTCCTCTTGAAAATGAACTACTGAGTTCTTTAACTGAGAAGTGTCCAGAGGCCTTTCTGGAGTCAGAGGTAAAATGTAAAAAAGTTTAGTACAATTGAATTCAGCACTGTTTTGACCTATCAAAACTATTCTTATCAAATATGTTATGCTCACTACAAAGTATTTAATTACTTTCCTTTCTCTTGCCTACAGGAAAGAGCAACTTCTCTTTCCCTTTGCCATTGCCAGGGCTGCTCAGAAAGCACTTGCTCAAGCAGCAAATCTAGAACACAAAAGCAGAGGAACAAGCAAAGTTAGCCTTAATTCACTTGCAGGAAGGAAAGTTTCCAAGTACGAAAGTAATTGTGCAAAGAGAAACCATTTGTTCCCTGAAATTTGGCTTTCATTGCTTAACTGTGGGATCAAGCCCACAGCTTGGAATAAATCAACAAGCAGAAAAATTCCAAAATTCTTTGAGCCCCAGACACACAGGAACATATGTACTAAAGAAACACATATAGAATGCATACAATAAGGTGAAATGTGTTTACTGTAATTAAAAAAATGTATATAAAAATACATTTTAAAATTGCTTTTCATGTGTTAGCAGTAATATTTTATCTACAAGGACAAGCTAGGAATTTCAGTAATATGCACTTACACATTGTCATCTATTGCTTAGTTACATGAAGGCTTTTTTTTGAGAACGATATTTAGGGGTCCATATACTCTTTTTGATGGGATCCCAGAGAAAGAACAGTAAAAACTTGACAATTTAGCGAAAATACTTGTCCTGGTTTGAGGGAAAGTGAGTTTTTTCAAGAGGCTGTGGTCAAACCAATCAGTGGTCAGCTTTGAATGTTGGCACTTTTAGTGGCCACTGAGGAGTTGGACACACCTCCGAGGACACAAGGGGTTAAAAGCGAGGCCTCCCAGAGGGACTTCTTCTTTTCTGGCTCCGCTTTCAGGAGAGGAGCATCTTTTCTCTCCTCCCCTACCCAGGCTGGGTGGGGGAGGGGAGCCATGTGGCCGGGCTGAGGTAGGCCCGGGGCCCCGGGGGGGCAGGAAAGAGAGAGAACACAACTGGAGCTGGGCCAGCCCCATCCAGGATGGAGGGGTGGAGAACTTTGGAGGTGCCTTCCGTGCCCGTCCCCCGTCCCCCAGCCCCCCTTCCCCAAGGAGAGAGACTGCTGCTTCAGAGTTTTGAACATTGGCAGCAGCCAGCAGTGAAAAAAGAGCGGGGGGAGGGGAGAGGAGAAGTTCCCGGCTGCGTAAAGAGGTGCCGAGTCCGGGACCCTGCCAGGAACTGTTAACCCTGTTAACAGTTAACCCTGTTAACTGTTAACCCTGTTAACCCTTTCTTGGCAGAAGGAAACTTTTTCCCAGACATTGATTCTCATGGCTAGTGGTTTCAGAAGAGAAATAGAAACAGCTTGGGACCGAGATGACAAAGCACGATTGAAAAGAACCTTAAATGGGCAAAGATTGAAGGCTTCTGAGCTGGACTTCTCTTGCATAATGTTAGCCATAGACTGAATTCAAGTCTGTTTTGAACATAAACTGCATTTGGGTGGATGCAGCTGCCTCTGCTTTTGCGACAGTGACTGGCACTTTAGGAGTGGAGCAAACAGAGAAGAGAGGGGTAGGGTGTTGTGGCACCCTCTGCCCTCAGGGGAGACTTGCTCTTAGAACCCTCGGCCCCAGGGGAAAGATGGGGAGAGCTCGGCATGCAAGCATCCTTAAGAGCCCTATATGCATCTTTGGCCCATGGACAGTGGTGAGAGCACTGGACATGGAAAGCAGGGTGTCACCCTGGCAGACTTCTCCGGGCGTGCCATTGGTGGCATGGAAACACAAAATGGTTGGACCTGTGTTTTCTGAGTCTGTGGTGTGAGAGAGACTCCTCTCCCTTGCTGAATTGAAGATCATTTTTTTTGAGTGGTGATTGTTTGATTTGAAACACAAGGTTTTGGTCTATGGAGGGTAACATGTAGAGGGTGGAAATTGTGAGGAGAAGAAATGTTCTGAGAAGGTTTCATTTCTGGTTTTGTGTGTGTTTAGAGTTTTCCTTTCTATTTCTGTTCTTATGTAATGTAATAAAGTTTTGTTCTCTGTTTTCAAGTTTTAGGCCTGCTCTGCTCTGTTCTTGACCACATCTCACAGTAGCTCATTAGGAAAAACATACACTCATGGGTGCATTAACATCTGGCCAGTGCTAACCCATGACAATACTCCTGTTCAATCTCTTGTATTGTGTTCATCATTACAGTATCAAGGACCTTCCATCAGAGCAGGAATTGATGTGTGTCACACGTTTGTTCTTTCTTCTCCTCAAGAGAACAATTTTGTGTTCTGTTCTCCTTTTGCTTCATTTCTTGCACACATAGACTGCTGGGGAAAATTTGCGCTGTGGAAGCTAGGGTGAAAGACGTGTGTTAGAGTCAAAGATATTAAATTCTATGGTGATACTTCATCTTTGTGCAAACGCATTACAAGGCCATACAGAGAATAATGTCCTTTGAGTAAAACCATCTTTTAGCCTTATATATACAAAGTTATTTTCTCATTGACCTAAATATTTACTGCACAGAGCATGTGCTGAGGGCTGAGTCATCAGTATTGTAAAAAATTCAGAGGACTGGTGAAAACTTGGTCACAACCATCCAGCAGAAATTTTAAAGGTTGAAGCTGAACTGTCTTCCATTAGTAGACATGCAAATTTATGTAATGCAATGTTCAAACCACTAAATCACCAAGAATAGCCTGTTAACATTTTCCCAACAAAACCCTTCCAACAGAAAACTGGTGTTCTGACTAAAAATTTTTTTTAAGTATCTGCTTTCTATGGAAATTTTGCCTGCTTGTTGATAAAATAAAAACATGAAAAGTTTTTGAAACCCATTCTCTGAAAAGTTCTAGTCAGAGACATAAACTTAGCTTCTTTCACACATCTTGACAATGTTTAGATCTGTTGACAGTGTTGTTATCAAGAAATGCCGAGGGGACACGGACAGAAATCTGTTTCATGTAGCTCATTTAAGATAATACCTTCTTCTACCGTTTGCTATCCCAGCACAACCAGTATGTCCAGAAATAGATAGAAACAACTCCATGCAAAGGGTGGTTAGTGATAAATCCATCAAAATTTAAATTCAAGGTTCGAAAACCCTGACAACAGAAGGGATCCAGATTTGAATTTGACAGCAAAATGAAAAGAGCAAAATTCTCATTATACTCTCTTCCATGGCGTTCCGGGGGATTTAGTCCTAGAAAGATGCATCACAACCAGGTGCAGGTTCCCATTGCTCTCCTAGAGGACTGATGGGGTCACTGTCACTGCCAGGGATCCATTTGGGTTAGGCTCATGACACTGCTACTGCAGTTTGAGGCCAAGAGAGTATTAGGATTATATCTGCATAGAGACCAGAGCACTGGAACTAGAACCAGTACTGAAGACCAAAAATGGATTATAGCCATATCTGCTCAGGGTCTAAACTATCTCTAATTATCTAAGTTTTCAAATTCAGATAACTCCACCTCAAATTTAATCAGCAACTGCCTGCCAAATTTATTCTAATACAATAGAAAAAGAAAAAAATAAAATAAAAAATAAATAAAAAAAAAGAAACCCCTCACAAAAAACGCATCACTGACAAAAAAACCCTCTTTCCTTCTTTCTAAGTCTTCCATGATAGATGACCTTTCTGAAACTCACTCTTGAAATTTTAGGCAAACACTCCCTAAAACTCCAAAGCCCGGGTGCCTGGAGTGGAGGCAGAACTTCTTATACCAAGGAGATGACCACAATGCATGATTGAGGTACTCAACACAAAATAAAAAGAGGTAAGGTCAGGCCCTGGAGTCTTAAGTTCTTCTTTTCATTCTCCTATCAGCTCTTGTTCTATCTAGATTTGTCAATAATTATGTCAGGTTGCACAGCTTTGTGATTAACTGAGTTCTCAGGCTCTCAAAGATTTATCATCACCACCATCATGTTGTTTGCTCTACACAGATGAGGTTTGTACTTAAAGGAGCTCCAAAAAGATCCAAACACAAAGCTGTCACTACAATCTCCCTTTCTGGAATGAATAGTTTCATTAGAAATAGAAGGACAACAACAGAGCACCTTCAACAGAAGGGGTCAATAACTGAGAATAGTTCTGTCATCTGGTGTGGAGAGTGTCTAGAATCCAGCACAACGCCTCTGTTGTCCATGTATGTTCCGAAGTTGTGTCTTGCTGGTGGTTTCCTGTATACAGGACCACGTTGTATATTTATCCTATGCCCAAAAGGGTCACAGGGTTACCCTGTGTCAAAAAGGGCAGAAGGATGGTTAAGGAGTAGTCAACACATACAGATGACAAGCAGAAATACTAAAAGTCAATACTGAAAAATGAAGTAATGTAAAACTGTCAAAAAAAATTCTACAAATGTTGATAAGACATGCAGCTTCTCTAACATTGCTTCAATCAACACTGTCCTAAGGCAGTGGGTACCACAGGAGAAAATGCAAGACCTCGTGTATGAGGATTTTACTTGTTGCCTGTATATGTCTGTTGGTTGAGGTTTTTTGCCTTACATTTTGTTAATAAGTACATATGGAGATTCTGCAGGGAGAAAAATTATGTCCTTGTGGGACAAAGGGACACCTTCCACTGTTTTTTGCAAGGCACCCTCTGGGGAACACCTGGAGTTGGGTTTGACACGCTGAAAGTGAGTTTCTTCAATGTGGATTGCATTATCCCACACTTCAAAGGAGGATGGGACACACCATTTCCTAATAAAGACATCGTGTGTTTTGGCTGTGGGCAGCACCAGTTCTTTAAAATCTTCTTTCTCATCAGCCAGGGAAGAGCATATTCATATGTTTGATGTTTCATTACAATCTATTTAAGCAATCCCTGAAACTTCACATACGAATGCCTGAAGTGCCAGAAATGCAAATAGTAAAGACAGTTCCGTGATTTTTTTTTAATCTATACTCCTGTCACCATGAAAGCTGAAATCTCTGGAGGTAAAAGTCTGGAGTATTTCACTATCCTTGCCAACAAGGTATTAGTAAACTCCATTATGAGCCCTCTGGGGGAATGGCAAATGAACAAAATTGTATGTTGGCCTCAGCTTTGTTTTCTGTTTTTAGATGAATGAATTAAATCTGTCTGCACTGAGTGACCACTTGGGCTATAAATTTGAAGGGATGATAAATGAAGCCTTTTCTTCTCTCTTCTTGTAGTTTATGATTAGCCCAGAGGCCTGCTGAGAGAAAGGAGGCAAAGGAAAAGACAAGGAACACAGTAACCCTGGGTTTGCAGTGTGTTGTGCCTGGGTGTCTCTTATTAAAACTGTATCCTGCACATCATCTTTGAGAAGTCTGCTTATTGTTTGGTGGCAGGTAATCTTGCAATTATAATAGTGGTTTTTGTGGGAATAAGTAGTAAAATATTCTTCAATCAACTATGGAAATAATTTGCAAGCCTCAGTGTCCACTCATAAATATGTATGTCTGTAAGGCTGGCCTGACTAACACACCTTAGCTAGGTTCTTTCACTGAATATCTCCATGAAAGAGCCCCTCTCTTTGCTCAGTGACAGATGGAGTCTATTTCCTAAATGACTCAGTAGGTTAAGGTCCCTAACTGCAATTTCTCATGCATTGTCTTCTATTGCCTACTTTTCTCAAATGCAGTTGGTTTTATTGGTGGCATGTTTGGAAAGACTAACTCCTGCAGCACCTTCTGAAGAAGAGTCTGCCCCATATGCCAGTATGTGAGGACAGCTGCTAGGCTCCTTATCTCTCCAGGGAGATGAGTGACAGTGGTAGCTGAAGACAGTAAGATCTAGTATGTCTGAAACTGGTCTGGAATGCAGGAAGCCTGGATTTTATACCAAATCTGTCACTGCATGTTTTGTGACTCACCTTAGGTAAATATTCTTTATCACTCATTAGGTTTTTTTCTGTACCAACATTTTTTTTCGTTATCTCTTCATGGTATAAATTCTTTGAGATAAGAGATGCTAGTCTTTACATGTAGAAAAACAGAAGACTGAAGCTGGCCATTACACAATTAAATAATAAATACAGCACTTCAGTTCTTTTGTACATGCATGTAATTTTTAAACACTTTAGAAACAATCAGTTAAATCTGCTTTTCCAGTGTAGTAAATTGACAACAGGATACTCAAGTGAAAAGCTTTTAACTTCTGAAAATCAGTAGCAAATTACAGACTACAGCCTTGAAACTCTGGCTGATACCATCTGATCCAGTCCTTGCTCTCTTTCTATGGAATCTGCTAAGTTTGAGGCACATTATCCCTTTGATATACAGTGATATACATACAAAGAGCTTGATTTAAAAGTCCTCTAAACTGGTATAACAAATGCACAAATGTATTTTAGCTCAGAAGTCTTATGGATACAGAGTTGTCTTTACATGTCACAATTACATTTTCTTACCCATGCTTTTACCATGTGTTATAAGCATATGGCATGTTGGCAATCCATGACAAAAATGCACAAAGTACAGTGTTAAAAAAATCCTACCAAGAAGTTTGAGAAGCTGCCTATTACTCTATTTTCTGTTAAGTAAGTCAGGCATCTTCTAAAGTACCAATTTTCTTGTAAACTGAAGACTCCCTCTACACTCGCCGGAGGCTTTTATTTTCATACTAAACAGAAACATGCAGCTCTGGAAGAAACTTGATATTCTGGTCTCTTGCTGACAATACATACAGGTAAAATTGTCAGCTGGTTTATCCCAGTAGAGAGCGTAGACCATCTGGTGTGGTAGGATGGGTTGACAAGGAGAAAGCAGTGGATGTTGTCCATCTTGATTTCAGCAAGGAGTTTTACACTGTCTCCCATCCTTATAAGTAAGCTTGCAAAATGCAGGTCAAAGGAATGGACCTTGATGGGGATCAAGAACAGGATGAATGGCACAGATCAGAGTGTCACGATCAGTGGAGCAGAATTCAATTGGAGGCTTGTAGTCAGTGGCATTCCCCAAGGACCAGTGTTGGGTTCAGTCTTATTCAACTTGTTTATCGATGACCTGGTGAAGAGATAGAATGCATCCTTAGCAAGTTTGCCAATCATATGAAACTAAGAGGAGTGGCTGACACACCGGAAGGCTGTGCTGCCATTCAGTGGGGCCTTGATAGAAAACTAATGAAGTCCAACAAAGGCAAAATGGAGAGTCCTGCACCTGGGGAGGAATAGCCCCAAGGACCAGCTGACCATGAGCAAGCTGACCATGAGCCAGTAGTGCCCTTGCAGCCAGGAGTGCCAATGGTGTCCTGGTGTGAATCAGGAAGAGTGTGGTCAGGGAAGGCCATCCTGCCCCTCTGCTGGGCTTTAGTGAGGAATATTGTGTTTGATTCTGGTCTCCACAATTCAAGAAAGACAACCCATAATCTCTGCCTTTTCTTTTGCTCTCTCACTGGAGGGGATGAGAAAGGGGAGGACCTGTGCGGAGTTTAAATTCCGTATCGGCTTAAACCATGACAATTTTTAAATGGCACTCAATGTGGAGTATGAAGTGTTGAGATAAAAACAGATCTGATCAGAATGGTTTGGAAATAATTTTGATTAATATTTGTATATTAACTGTGGAGCCTTCTGGTTACAATGTTGCTCAGGCTTTTCATGTGGTTGGGGTATCTAACCGTGTATGTGTTTCTCTATTTGCAATATGAGCCCACCATGGTACTATTTTTCAGAGTGAAGAGGGATCAGGATTGCTTTGTTGATATATTTTATTATATATATTTATGGCATGGTAATACCAAGGGCAAACAGAGTCATTTGGGATGTGTGTTTACAGTGGTTCTCCTGCCCTGGACTTGGCTTCTACCACTGGGAATTCATTAACAGCCATACCCATGGAGAACATGAACTTCTCCAGACTTTTACCCCCTTTTCATTCTTCAGGCCTGTTACAACAGCTTTGGAGAATTTTGAATTCCATTTGGATGTTAAGGAAAGCATGTTCTTATTGCTAACTCTGCCAGGTCTCTTCAGCACAGTCCACATCATGGTAAGAATTAAATAAAATAGCCTTTTAACATGATTTTTCAGAGATCTGCCCTGATGGTGGATAGTCACGAATGGCATGGAATGTGGGAGAAAAAGGCCCAGTTGTTGGAGAAATCTGCTCATTGGAGCAGACTTGGGAGTTCATTCCTGAACAGCTACAGCACCCTGATGAAGTGACAGAATACTTGCAAGGAGAATGCTGTGGCAGTTCCAGAGAGGAGCAATTTATTGCAATGTGCTGGGCCCAGACTATGATTTCTTGGACATTGCCCTGTATCAGATAACACCTCAGCAGGAGGGCAATGAAAACACACCAGCAGGCACTGTGGCCACTCAAAGTGCAGTTGAACCAGATCAACAACTTGTGCCAGTAGCAGGTGCCCCATCAAGAAATTCAAGACAAATTTAGTTCACTTAGTGAGGGATGAAGAGGAATAGGTTGCTCACAACAGGAGGAAGAAGCAGGGCCAGAGAGAATCACCTGATCCCTACCCCCAGATGAGCTGTAAGACACGCAAAAACATTTCAGCCACCAGTCAGGAGAGCCTCTTGTGACCTGCCTGTTCTGATGCTGGGATATCACAGTATACAGTATGAAACTAGATGGTAGTGAAGCCAGGTAATTGGGATGCCTGCTCCAGGATGTAGGCATTGGCAAGGGGATTGGAAAGAGGACAGAAACTCTCAGCCTCTGGAGGCAACAACATCTGTCAAGCATGAGGGAATGGTATTCTCTCATGGATGGCCTAATAGTGCACTGAGACAAGTGGAACGCCATGGAGAAAGGTATCCAGTACATAAGAGAATTAGCTGTGCTGGAGGTGAACTACAGGGATTCAAATAACAAAGAGACCCTTGTAGATCCAGATCAGGTCCAATCTCCACAATCCATGTGGCACGAGTTTCTATGGAGCTTACCATCATCGTAGGCCAACCCTTTGACATTGATGTCAATAAAGAAGAAGAAACACTGTTTCAGGTGATTACTTGGCTTTGACAATACGAAGTTCTGTTTTCCTCCCTACCAACCTGTGCCTCAGCTGTGGAATGACTGAACAAGACTGTGGACAGACTTCAAAGACTCAAGCAACCTAGAGAGAAAATGTCCCATGGCCCTGCCAGTATGGACCAGAGTCTCTGCCATTGGAAACATGTACCCCTCTGCTGGAGAGAGGGGTACACACCACAAGGTAACCTGCAGTTTTACCTGCCTGACCACAGACAGGACATGAGATAGTGGGATGGAAAACCCACCTCTGCCATAACAGCAGCAGGGGTATATGAATTGAGAGGAAGAACAACCACCAAAGGAAATTCTTCAAGGATAATCCAGTTTCCAGTGGGTGAGCCTTCAGGCAGAATGGAAGGGCTGAATGTTATTTCTGGTCCTCTTTAAGGGGTCTCCAGTTCATGTTTGTAAGAAATGAGCAATGATCACCATGACCAGAACTACAGGGGCCCTGCCTCCAGCCACATGGAGGAAAGGGATAATCAGACCTATTGGACTGTGTGCATCCACTGGCCTGGCACACTGGACTCACAAGAGTAAAAGGCTTTAGTTTTCACTGACACAGATTGTTCCCTGGTGCCATCAAGATCTGTAGGGACATAATCTATCTCTGTTTCTGGGGTGTCAGAGGGATCCCAACACCTGAGAGTACTGGAAGCTGAGGTGAGCCTGACTGGGAATGAATGGCAAAATCACCCCATTCTGATTGGCCTAGACACCCCATGCACCCTTGGCATAGATTAACTCAGAGGAGGGTATTTCAAATACTCAAAAGGGCTTTGGGGGTAGCTGCTGTGGAGACAGAGGAAATTAGACAGCTGAACACCTTGTCTGGTCTATTAAAGGACCCTTCTGCCGTGGGACCGCTGAGGGTGGAAGAACAAAAGGTACTGATCACTACACAACAGTGCATCATCAACAATACTGCACCAACTAGGGCTCTGTGACCCACATCCATGAGATGATTCATGAACTGGAGAGCCAGGGAATGGTCAGTATGACTCTCTCACCCTTCAGTAGTCCCACATGGCCAGTGTATAAGTCCAATGGAGAGTTGAGACTGACAGTGAACTATCATGGCCTGGACAAGGTCACACCACCACTGAGTGCTGCTGTCATGGACCTGCTGGAACTTCAGTACGAACTGGAATCCAAGATCCCACTATTTGCCATGCACTCATCTAGACTGATTTGGAAAAGGCTCCAGAATAGTTGCAGTACATTGATGACATCATTATGTGCAGCAACACAGCAGAGGAGAAGATAATCCAAATCCTCCTGATGGCCAGTTGTGTCATAAAACAAGTATGGTCAAGGCACCTGCCCAGAAAATTCAGTTTTTAGGAGTAAAATGGAAAGATGGACAACATCAAGATTCCCATGGATGGGGTCAATAAAAGAGAAGTTATGTCCCCCCCAATCAGCAAGAAGGAAACATGCTTTCCTTGGCACTGAGGATTTTCTAAGGGTGCATATTCCAGATTACAGTCAGATTGTAAACCCTTTCCATCAAGTGACCCAGTAGAAGAATGATTTCAAGTGGGGTCCTAGACACAACAAGCTTTTGAGCAATTTAAACAGGAGATTGTTCATGCAGCAGTCCTTGGGCCAGTCTGGAAAGGACAAAATGCGAAAAATGTCCACCACACTGCAGATGGGGAGCATGGTCCTTCCTGCAGTGTCTGGCACAAAGGTATCCTGGGAGACTTGGGGATGAGCCCTGGGGTTCTGGAGTCAGAAATATAAAGTATCTGAGGCCTGTAAAAATCCAATTGAAAAAGAGATAGTGGCAGCTTGTTTGAGCTGTCTCATAAGTGATTGTCACTGTAGTACAGTTCCTCCTGGCACCTGGACAGCCACTGCTGTGTTGGACATTCAAAGGGAAAGTCCCTTCCACACATCATGCCACTAATGCTACATAGACTAACAGGATCACTCTGATCACACAGTGAGCTTGAGTAGGAAAATGCAATTGCCCAGGGATCTTGGAAATCATCATAAACTGGCCAAAAGGTAAAAGTTTCAGACTATCATCAGAAGAGGAGGAGGAGAATGTGTCATATGCTGAGGAGGCCTCATCACATAATCAACTACTAGAAAAGGAAAAGCAATACCTTCTCTTTAGTGATAATTCCTGCCGTACTGTAGGGGTACACTGAAAATGGAAAGCTGCTGTATAGAGTTCTATGTAGTCAGTTGAAGAAGGTGCTGAGAGATAAAGTAGATCAAGTAAGGTTGCAGAGCTGAGAACTGTACAGCTGGCTTTAGATATCACTAAATGAGAGAAATGACCAACACTCTACACTGACTCATGGATTGTAGGGGTGGAAGAGTCCTGAGTTTGTAGCGTGGTGGGTGGAATAAGAAGTGGAAAAATCCTGAGCTCCAACCCAGTCCCCAGGCTTCCTCCCTCTCTCATGTTGCACAGGTCTATCAGCCTCAGTTTCAGAGGAAATTTTATTTCTCTGAATAGAAAATGCATCAAAAATGAAGCTTGAGAACCAGCATAAAACCCCACAGAGCCTATTCATAGTCATGTTGAAGCCTGTCAACAATCTCAGCTGACAAAAGCTGGGGCTTTTTTCTGAGAAGTTAAATGCTTGCTTTAAAACTTCAGTGTAAAATGTTTTCATTGTTCTTTTCATTGTGATTTCAATTTTAAAGTAACAACTTTAAAAAAGAAATGTATGTTTTGAGCAGCATTACAGACTCTCTAAACAAATGTATAAAAATAAACATTTGGCTACTGTTTTTATTTCAGTTTAATCACTGAAACTTCAAATTAATGTAAGTATGTAAAATTGCTAAAAAATAAAATATTTCTAGTTTCACTTATCTTAAACTACACAGTGTTTGAAGTACAAATGATTAATTTAGAAAATAAGAATTCAAGTTAGAGCACTCAAAATAAGAAAATCTCCACCATGCTCAATGTGATGCTTTCAGAACATTCTTGCTATAATTCACATGAGATTATTCCTTCAAGGATAAAAAAAATTTCATTTTTCCATTTGTGACCACAGGACTGATTCCTTCCTCAGTTCTCCCTGGTGCTACTGACTCAGTTTGCAGAAATGTGAAAGCAGGAGTGTTGTGAGAGCCTGGAAACTGCCCATCTCCATGTAGAGGTGTAATTGTCAAGTGCAGTGAAAAATGGAACAAGCAACTGTCTTGACACATGCAATTTCCTCAGAGTCACTGAAATCAGTGGAACCATTACAAACATATTAACATTGGGGGGAAATACGTTTCTTGGCACAATTATTTGTATTATATAGGGTCTATTTAGGATGATCGTGGCACATCTATTCTAGCCTATAATAGTAACTGCTACTGGAAAAAGTAAATATTAATAACATTGCTTAATTACAGCCTATGCTTTTCAAACACAGCTTAAACCTGAGATATGCATTAGCTTTATATGAAAGGTCTTAAATGACAGTTATTATGCTGCTAGGACCATTTGGTACTTTTGAACTGACACAGGTTTTAAAGTCTGTAAATGACCCAGTTTTAAACTACTTTAACTGGCAAACTAATTGATGTCTGTTGTGCTTTAGGAATGGTATTCTCTAATTTCTTACCAGGAAAGGACTCCTTCTCCCTGAAAGAGACTGCCTTTCCATCCGCCCCCCTCTTCTGCTCTTCTCCCATCCCTCACCCCCAGCCCCCAGCCCCTCACCCTCACCGGTACAAAATGACATCCAGGTCCTAGCCATGCTCCCTCCTGACCACTGCAAAAACTAACCCTATCATGGCTGAAAACAGGTAAACTGCATTATGTAAAAGTCTTTGAAATTCTTCCAATACTTACAAAGGAGGAACTCACAGTTTGGTGAGGATATGCTGCACTGTTCAAAGGTTAATAAAAATATACTAATCTCTTTTCTATAAGCTAAGCAACACCAAGTTGTAACTTTTGGGTAGTGTCTCTGTGGTGTTAAGCATTGTCTGTTTTACAGATTTGAATGGGCCATAAATATCCTATCAAATTGAGAAATTTTAAATGTTTTGTTTTTCTTGTTATATTTTGATGAAAAAATTCACCTCCATCAAACAAGTCAGTGCAGCTTACATTCTTGAAAGAGGTCTTACTGTAACAACTTCATTGCTTCTGCATAGATACACTTTCGGTATTTTAGTATAACTACAGAACCACTCCAATGAAGAGGTGTAGAAATACTCTCCTCTCCTGCCAAAGCTCACTACAACTAGTTGATCAGAGTACCTGCTTGGTTAATGATAGGTTTGAATTCCATCAGACTGAGAAGGGAATTATATTTGGTTGCTTCAGGCTGGGCTACAGTTGGCTGCATAAATCCCAGCAGCAGCAATATTTCAGAAGGAAATGGCCACAATAATATTTCCTGAAAGGTCCAATTCTGTTGATATTCATGGAGAACACCCATAACATACTTTCTGGCTGAAGCTACTGAAGGGACAGAAATAATGGAATATGGAGGTTTCTTGATCCTTATTTTGTTTAAACAAGCTGGAAATCAGTATTGCCTTGCTCAGTGTGGTGCAGAGTGTGAGCATAGTTCTAGACACATGGGCATCTCGGGAGTGATGGAGAGGGAAACAGAAGCTAATAGGCTTAGGAATTCTATATAGCAACTGGATCACTATTTTTACCTTCCATATCCATCCTGGTTTAGGTCCTGCATTTCTTTTACCAGTGAACCTTTTAACCAGAAGTCAGGGAACATAATTTTACTGTGATTTTATGTTCTGAGGAAAACAGCTTGTACAGTGTTGTTACACAGCCCGAAAAGTAACACAGTGAGAGTTAGATTTGGTACAAGACATTCAGCCTTGTGTCATACAAGTCAACTCAGTTATAGCACAGTTTGCATACCTAGCATTAGTTGTAAACATTGTAGAGACTCCGTCCTGCATGGTTGAAGGGTTTCATTTAAAACAATATAACAAAATGCTGGTAAATGGCCTAATTGCACTTAAAAACATTAATTGCCATTTAAAAAAAAAATTCATGCAAAAATAATCATGGTAGTCTGAAATCAAGTGATTGGATTCTTTTGCAAATGATTAGGGTAGAAATGTAAATGGATCTGAAATGCAATACTATGAACCAACTATGTTCTAGACCCCTCTTTTAATTCACTTTATTATAATCTAAAGAGAAAAAAATTAAGATACTGCTGTTGTACATTATTTCTGCTTAACAGACAATATCAGTAATTAAATATATTTCTGCTGGTCTTGTTACCATGTGCCTGGAAAATGTAAAAAAAATTCTTTTGAATTTCTTTTGTTCCCAGTACTGACTGCCTGTCAGAGTGAACCCTCCAGATTCCTGTGTGTTGGTATCCATGGGCTCTTTCTTGCCAAGCTGCCAGTCTGGAGCGTCACACCTTACTGCCTTTAAAGATTGCCCTGCAGAGATAGAGGAAAATGGCAATTTTTACATGATGCAGTCTGGCAGCCCAGGAGATTTGAAGTCAAAACTGATGCCAAGATTTACCCAGGAGAGCAAGCAGAGGCAAAAAAAAGAGAACCTGGGCCAAAGGGAAAAAACAAAAAGCAAAGGAAGAGGGAAGTGAAAGGCAGGAAAGCATGGCAGAGTGGGAGCAGGTTTTTTTATCAAGCATGGAACACAAGGCTAAGTATTGGACACTACATGTTGTTTGCATGCATTTATTGAGAGGGTCAGGGTCCTAAAGAAAGTCAAAAGGAAGAGGTCGGCTTTTTTTGCATGCCCCAAATTGTAGTAGATTGCAGAATGTAAATGAGATAATTATTACACCAATGCTCATCAAGCTGTGCTGGAAAGACTTCAATAGCCTGATGAATATGCATGCAAATTTGTTAATTAAGTTAATTATTCTGCTGAAAATTCATTTGTCTTCCAAGGACATTTTCCCAATGATTTTAACATGCTTGTGCCATTAGTCATGCTCCATGCTATTTAACATTACTTTTTGTCCACTTTTTCCTCTCTTTCTTCTTGCTTTTCTGTTCTATTCAGTTTCTGTTGTTGTTGCTTTTTCTGTTTTGATTTGCTTTTCTTATTAAAGCTTTAAAACCAGATAATTGTTTCTCTTAATTGACCCCTGCAATGCTGCAAGATGCTAGCAGCCAGCTTCATAGGAATCCCCTAAAACTAGATTTCATTCAAATACTTGCTTTGTATATAAAAAAATCTCTAAAATGTCACCTAGGAAAGAGGGGGTGCCAGAGGGATGGGAGCAGGGGGTGCAAACCTATCTGGCATCATTAAAGCTGGAATCTGAATGAGTCCAAACAGGAATCAGGAGGAATAAATCTGTCCTTGCTTCAGGCTATTTCCTCAGCACAGCCTTGGTTTGGTACAAGGTGTTACCTTTCTCCAAAAGGTGTGATCTTGTCACACCTCCCTTCCCTCTGCCTGTTCAGCTATACATAGAAACATATGTGTTCAAAGAGGAACAAGAATTGAGATACTTTTCTGTCACCATGAGGGCCAAAACCTGTTACCATGGCAACAAAAGGGAATCGTGAGTTTAAAAATCATGTCTAAATGGCAAAATGAGATAATTTAAAGGAACAGAAAGAATTTTTTTCCTCCTGTGCAACGGAACCACAGCATTATTACAACTTTATGTGATTACATTCTCAAAAAATGGGATCTTTTTCTATCCACTCTCAAATCCCCATCATTTAAAAATGTATCAGAGTACACAGTGACTATTTTACATTTCTAATATGGGTTATTTCTCTCAAATTCACTCATTTTTATTTTGTTATTTTCTTGTTCTATTCCATTTGAAAACAAAATTGTTTGGGTTTTTTTAGCAGACGAAAAAAACCCAGCATGGCAATGGGATGCTTTCTGTCTTCCTACAGCAAAAAGGACACCAGGAAAAAGCTTAACAGAAAGGAACTAAAAAGAAGCAAAAATTGCAGATAATGAGGTTTAAGAAAATTAATTGGTGAGGATTCTCTTTTGTGCAGTCCTTATACATTACACAGTCTGAATGGCACTGTAGTGTCACATAGATCGTAAACCAATTAGGATGGTATTCTAAACCCTGTAATTTCTGTAATTCCATCTGCTTTAGATGGTTTAATTAGTGAAAGTCACAAAAGCCAAATATATTACAGTATTTTGAAATCAAGCCCAAAGGCAAGAAATAAAAGTTACAAAAGCCACTTTATGTGCAATGGGCATATTGCATGAGTACATGAAGAAGAGGAGGGTAAGGCTTTTTCTTATAATTTTTTTTTCATGGAAGATGGGTCAAAATATATTAGTAATTTAATCCCAATCATAAAAAAGACAGTGGCAAAATCGCCATGGACTCTAAAAGGATAAGAATTCAATGCAAAAAATAACAACCTTTAGTCCTGAGCTATTTTTCTAGCAGGGATACAACTGCTTTCGTTATTACTTAGACCACCATTCCACTCCTTCTGACATAAATACAAATTCCTCACTGGGTTTCCTGACAAAGATTTTCATTTGCAGAGTGTGGCTGATGAACTCTATAATTTTTCTGACTTTATGGTGTTGAGGTAAAGACTGGTCAATGGGTATAGCCCTTTTGTTCCAGACCCTCTGTCCTGAAGCAATTGCCCCAACCATTTTATATTCCTAAACTTTGCCCAATAAACTGATGAATACTTTAATGAAAAACTATATCTCAATGGAGTGATTGTATACATATCCCTGTTCTTATCTTTCTAAAATTTACCATGTCCAATGTGTTTCCAAACACAAACAGTAAATAGTGTAACATGGAAAGCCACAGTGCTGGTATCTTCTCTCCTGCCAAAGGTCCCAGAAAAGTTCTTCAGAAGGATGATTTTGCATGAGAGGGAGTTACACAAACAACTCAAAAAATCACTTTAAAAAACTGGAAAGAATAATATCTTCTTTTTTAAAAAGGAGGATTTCAGAACTTTAAAAATATCTACAACCTATTAAATAACTCACAATGCATTTGTCTAGTGGTGGTATTTTTCCTGCAAAGCAACTGTGCATTATTATGGACCACAAATACCTTCAGTCACTGGTGACTGACAGCAGCATACTGAAGACAGGGTGTATGTTATTGCACTGTCTGTCACCCTCTGACTGAGACACTGTAGGTGTCCAGGACTGTCTTTGCTTGCTGTGAAATATTACAAAGTAAAACTGTTACTCATAAAAAAAAGACTTGTCTTCACCCTTAATGAGAACACAATATAGAATTCAGCTATTAATTCATGGTACCTCCTACAGTTCAAACAAATCACTTTTGTTCTAGCTGTTGTGAGAAAAGTCAGTGAAGAGCTCTTACATAAAAACGATTATCAAACGATGATGGAAAGGAAAAATTAAGGGGAGACAACAATTATATAGCACAGTTAAAAAGAAAGGGGGGGCTAATAAAATCCCTGTGTCTTTATAGGGCAACAGCTGTTCTCTATAACTGTTAAGAAAGGTTTTACTTATAAAATCAGGCACATATTCTTGTATATTTGATTCTATAGCCATTTGCAATGTGGTAGTTCTAGTTAAGAGGAGAAATGAAAAAACTTTCTCCATCAAAAATCTGTTGGCTTCAAATGAAATAATATCGGAAGCAGCTGTAGAGATGATGGACACCTCCTGCTCCTGAGATTACCTGGATGTTTGACTCCTTCTCTGTATAATGCAGGCAGCTAACTTGCTTTCTTTTCCATAGCCAAAAGGTTGCATCCAAACGTGTAACAATTGAGACACAGACCCAGACCAGCAGGGAATCTGAGTCTTATTCAAAGTGAGCTGGTTTTATACACTTTCTCAAGGCACAGTATTTCCTTATACAGTAAATCTCACTACCTGACCTATCTCATGTTGCCATGTCAGCAACACGGTTTCCTAATGTCCTTCCATGGGGTGATCACGTGCTGTTCACCTGTCAGTTAGCTTCCTGCAGGCTCCTCTCCATAGGGGACACCTCCCCACCCCAGGGTCAGGCAGAGACAGCCTCTCTGTGCTGCCATGTGCTCCTCTGTGATGCCATGTGCTCCTTTGTGCTGCCATGTGCTCCTTTGTGCTGCCATGTGCTTCTGCAGGTGCATCCCACAGCCCACAGCTCAAGTCCATCCCATCTCTTCCCACATAAATGTCCGTGGGGCAGCTAGTAACCATCACTGTAGGTGTGAATGTACACCTTTCCTCCCAGTTCCCAACCCACTGGTAAAGAGTGGTCTGAACATATGTTCAAAGTTGCCAAGAACAACTGAGTCTCTGGCTAGTAGTTCCATTACAGATTAAATGTAAAGTTGTCAGACTGTGGACTACAATTCAGGCAAACCTCACAGAAGTCCAGAAGTATCAGTTTTTCAGGTAATCTCTTTGGGGCAAAAATATTTGTGGTTGTATGTTGTATTAAGTGAGCAAATTTGGGTGAAACATACATCTTTGTCAGTAAATTTTTAAAATAGAAAGCTTTTTTTTTTTTTTTTTTTTGCTTAGCATCCAAGAGCCTCCTTCCTTTATGCAGCTCTGGTTCCTGTGCCTTTGCTTTGTATTTCCTTCTTCTCTGGACTTTACCAGCATATGCTGGGATTAATTCCCATTCTTTGCCGCTCTATGACTCCAGTGTAAGAATACCAAAAATTAAGTCATATGGACAATGTTAAGCAATCTGTGAACAAGAGAAAATCGAGGTAAATATTTATGCCACAAAAAAAGCAGAAGTAAATTAAAGAATATTTAAAGTCCAGAGCTAGGGACAGAAAGGAAAGAAATAAAAGTAGCTATTTACTCAGAGAGGTTGCAGCACAACACTAGTGTTCCATGAGGATTAAAAATCCCTCCACAAGTATAGAAGTTCCACAAGTATGTGGAAAATCCATCCCAGATTTCCCCATAGGCATACTCAGTCAGTCAGGAGTTAGAGATCAATGAAATACCTGCTGTTCAGTACTAGGAAGCCACACTGCCATCTTCTGTGGAGAAATCATGGGATACTTTGTACTTCTCTGCTATCTGGTGTCCTTGAGGCTCAGCTGCCCATCAGCTCCCACTGGCAAAAGGGAAATGCATAGCTTACTTTTCCCAATGTGAAGAGAGGCAAAAAAGCACCTTGCTACCCACTGCAAGGAGCAGCTCCTGTGCTGCTGCCCTTCATGTTGTTCTAAATCAAATTGTATCAACAAAACCCTCCTGTTTCCTATTCTGGCAGCAGCATCCTCCCCGTGTCATGTTGGGGCCCACAGACTTACTGTGGGGAGACTATCAGAAACTCCTCTCTCCCCTGCAATTTACAACCACCCTCTTGCCAGGTCTGAGAGATCTAGCCCACCTCACAGGACACATCCATTCCACAGAGCTGCAGTAGCTCTTTGGGCTCTGGACCAGCTCCTGAAGGAGGTCTGTGTGCCCTGGGCATGGACCACAGAAGTAGTTTCACCATGAGATAGAGCTGACATTGAGCCCTGGTGTTTTTTACAAGCCATCAGGGCAGCAAGAATGTTTCCATTTGTTTCTAGCAGGATCTACAATCATGAATGGAGAGTGGTTGACTGGCCTGACTGAATGTCAATGACCATTAACAACAATACTATTGGAATGTACTATTATTTCAATGGCAATTTTACACAAAAGTTAGGCCAGTGCATCTCATTACTTCCTTGTCCTGCTGATTTCCAAAAATCACCACTCAAGCTGCAGTCAACTTTTACAGACTTTGAGCTGCACTGCAGTGTTCCTCCTTCCATTGATCCTCAGAGTACTTAATAAGTCCTGAGGGACTGTTTTCCTCAGGGTATTCCCCCTCAAGGACTGAGAGAACCCTTGTGCTGCTGCCTCCTCTGCTGCACCTTCTGTTGATGTCTCCCCTGTTGATTGTGGCTGTGAAAAGGAGGCAGCAACAGTGGTGATAAAACCTTAGAAACTTTGATACAGTTGAGCCTTCAAATGCAAAATTAAATTGTAAGGGGAGTTGACTCAGCATGTGGTTGTCACAATTCACTTTCTTCATTTAAAAATTCAACTCAACCTATTTTAAAACAAAACAAAACAAAAACAAAAACAAACAAACAAACAAAAACCAAAACAAACAAACAAACAAAACAAAACAAAACAAAACAAAACAAAAAAGGTGTGGGAAAAGGCAATAGTCTTACCAGTGGGTTAGTAATGGTAAGCTTAATACCAGACTTCTCAGACTGGCGGAGCTACAGAACTATATCCAATCCTGTCACAGTTTAAATTTAATGTTATAGCCCACTCTCATTGTATTCACTAGAAATTCACTAATTGTGATTTTCCCTCTCCAGGAAAGACTGTATGAAACTCACAGTCTGCTCAAGCACTCATGGGGATCGTGGTTGGAAATGCCCGAGCAGTCCAGAGGATGATAGGCTGTTGTGATAGACCTTCCAAAAGAGGGGAAGAACTTGGGTAGAGAGACATGGGTTGTCAACCCTGCAGCCACAATTGGGCAGGAGTTTTCACCATGTCCTATGGCTGCTTCCTTCTATTTTCATGTGCTTCCCTATGAAGGCCAACTCCATCCTGTTTTAACAGCACAGCTGCGTTGGTCAGAGGTGTGATGAGATATGTACTCTGACAGCCTAAGCTGCCACCACGCTCTGGCATGCTATTTTTCTCCAGCTATCATTAACACTCACAGTGAATCAACCTCTTAATGCAGATTGTCACAAATCCCCATTTGTCTTCTGTTCTTTTAGGTGAAGAAACACAATATGTGTCTGCATTGCAGTCAAAACAAAGTCGGTGAGTTCTACCCACCATCCAATCTAATTTTAAACCAGCAGATGTGTGGATGCAGAGCCACATTACAGATGACAAGAGACAGACCAGCTCCTGCGGAGCATCACCAGCCAATGCCACCAGCCCAGGTACACCACACAAACCCAAATATGTCAAAGGCTCAGCATAAAAATCCCTAAAGTCTTCAGCTGAAGATGTTACTATGAATTACTTGCCAGTGACAAGATATTTGTGATTCCTCTCAAAATCCAAGTACTTTTGAATCATGAAATCGTGTCAGCAATTTCAGCCTCTGGTTTCTGAAAAGAAAATCAAAAAGTAAACCTTTATCCAGGAAAAACGTCAGCAAGGGAGACCTCCCTTCTCAAACGAATGATGAAACGACAAGTATCTCAGGAGATTTCTTGCGAGCTGGACACACGAGCTGTTGCCTAGCATGTTCTGATTTATTCTTCACTTCTTAAAACATTTCATTTGCTCATCTCTACAGCAAATGCTAGTGAAAGTTTTGGCATGCTTTGCACTCGCAATAGACTAACGTATGCTGGTCTATACACTCAAAATTCTAGGAAAGACTTGTTTCTGATAGTCCAAAACCCAGTTACAAAATCAACAATTTACACAGCAGACATTTTCAGCAACAAGAAGATTTTAGGCTCTGTTGAGCAAACATCAGATTCTTATCTCACAACTCCTCATTGTGATATTATTCTCTTACCCAGTCCGACAGAATAGACACACAGTATATTTGATTTATGTGATAAAGAAATAAGACACATACTTGGATGGAAGACATCCTGCCCTGCTCACAAAGAGCCATGCGTACACCCAAAGTGCTGGCAGAAGACAACTTGTGAAGGTAGAGAAAGAAAATAAAACAGGAAAAAAAAAATTAAAAAAAGAAAACCAACAAACCAATTCATACTTTCACTCCACTCGTTGCTAAAAATTATAATGGGAAGGGTTGTTACAACATTTCCAAATTAGGACATTGCTAGAATTACTTAGAGGGTATAGTTAATCACATGGGGATTACTGTAAACTGAATTTAAACATTCCTGTACATATGTTCATCTAAATCTTCTTTCCCAGAATGGACTACGGTTACCTTTCAGAGGACTTTATGACTTTGCTTTTAAAGGGAAAAAAGTAAAAAGACATGCTGAAGATATATATAGTTAATATGAACAGATAGTGTAATGCCAGTTAGAAACCAATTCAGTTTTTCTCTCTGTATTTTGTGTTGTGTCATGTGAATTATGTCTTCTGCGCTTTTTTGAAATGACTCAGAGAAATAAGGACTACCTTGCAGAAGTAAATAGGGCACCTTTTTCAGTTTTTCCTTTCCCGCTTCCTCTCTTCTTTCCCTCCTGCTCTCTCCTGCCATCCCCTATCCCCTCTGTACAATTTCAGCTATATTTACTGATAGTGAGGAAAAGTTTAAACGATGTAGTGAGGGTACTTAACACTTTGTTAAACCAAGATCTTCAACCTCGAGCTTGCAAATGTTGCTGGGAGCACTGGTGGCTAAAGAGTTTTCAACAGAAGCTGAGCAGGTGCCTAATGTCTACATCTGTTCTGCAGAAAGGCTAAATATCTTTAAAATCCTAACAAAGGTGCACTGACATTGCAAAAGGAAAATCAAATGTCATTGGGAAGTGAATGGTTAAAAAGGTTGATGAGGATCCTATTTGCATTTTTTGGATGGCAAATCAGGTCACAAGGGTTAATATGTTAAAGAATGGTCTGTTTATTATTATGTTGGCTGTCAGAGCCTATCTCAATCAAGCATAACTACAGACTAAGGGGGTGTCTTTTGATCAAAATCTGAGTATTGTTTATCCTCATTCAAAATGAAAACCCTAATAGTTAATATTTTAAAATATTTTGCAGCCTATGTGCCATTGCAGTAAAAGTCATGCTGTGGAAAAAAAGTGATGCCAACACTACCATACCTTATTTTGGTACAAAGCATCAAACTGATAGTTCAAATTTGTGAGAATTTCCCTGTTTCTTTCATAAGAAAGCCTTGTTTTTCCTCAGCACCAGTCCAGTACCACCCTGTTTCAGGACTTTTCTCAATCTGAGCAACATTGGCCTACGATTTGTGTCTCTGCAACACTGAACTGGAACGAAAACAGTATTCCTGTGAGCATATTCCCCCATTATAATGAAAAATTTCTCAGCAGTCTAGGTTATTTTAATGGACATACCACTTTACACTAAGCTTTTACGTCAGCTCTGCCCTCTAACTATGAATGCAAAAAGATAATTCACAATTGCACCATAAGAAAGGAATCTGTGATTTAAACACGTGTATGTTCTTTAATAAACGCAGCATGCAATCTGCTATGTTTTTCCCATGTGTTAGAAACAAATCAGATGGAAAACATGATGTACTGACCAGAGATCTCGTTTCGTCTCTCCCTATATTCCCCCAGTAGAAGAAAGATTTTACTCTCTGAATGACTGTCAAAGAAGTAAACTGATAGAAGAACTAAGTATTCTCCTGCTTCTAAGGCAGTACAAGATTGAATAAAGCTGAGCAAGTACTTCACAGGTCTTAATTTATTTGGAAAGTTTTGATGTCTTCTGACTTCTGAGAGACTTCTTTATTTCTGTAGTTCATCTTAAAGTATTAGGAAAAAGTGACACGCAGGGCATTACTCTCCCCCATTTTTTTTTCATTAATGCTATATTTTTTAAATATTTCATGCAGTTTATACCCACTTTTGCTGTTTTTCTCTGTTGTCAGTTACTGCAAAACCAGAAGAATTTTGCTATCATTTTTATTCGCAACCCAACCTGGGCAATTTTGAACTGCCATCAGATATGTCAGTTTGGGCAGATTCAACTAGCACACAAGTTTCTTGCTTCATGTCACCCTAGCACAGCAGCTCTCAGAAGTAGGATGACAGTAAATTATTGCATTTAAAGGTTTCATTTTTCCTTTTAATATTCACTTCAAATTCACAGTTTCAATAAATATGCTTATTAGTAAACTCTTGTGTGAAATCCAAGTATGGGTATGTAAATACTCAGTAAAATAATTCTGATGTCTACCCGTTTCTCCCTATAACACTACATATGGAGCAACAAAGATACAGTTGAGAAGTCATTTTCTCTGGTCTATCAGTCTTACTGTTTATTTTCTAGGTGCTAGCTCCAGGCTAGGAGGATGATACACTTCTGAAGAGCAGACTGTAGAACTCCCATCCACAAATTCAATGCTCTTATACAGCAGTATGTTTTACAGAACAGCTACAGTATTGTGGTTTTGTAATTCCCCCCGCCAATTATATAGACTGTCAACCATGGAACAACCATGGCTTCTTGCAGAGCACAACCTATGGAACAGATAGCCCATCTTCCCCTACATCTCCTGAGGACTGCACTAGTGCTCTCATCAGGAGCACCCTCCTTGCATCCATAATTGCTGCAGAAACCCTCAAGATCCCAAATAGGATGAAAGGAAGCACAGTTCGGGGCACAGGAGTCAGTGCTGCTTATTTTTCTGTTGGGAGTTGAGGATTGATGAAACTATGCTATTTCATGGTTTTTTGTCCCCTTCATCATCCTACTTCTTCTGGAGTGCTGCAAGCCTGCCAGGAAGTAGGCTGACCTAGAGAGAGAAACAGATACATTTTTGGTGATGAGAAGGGAGCAAGAAATGGGAGGGTTTCTCACTGGTAAGAAATATCCTTTACAGAACAGCATCAAATTTGGCAGCTCTGAGAAATCTCTCTGGATCTTCTAACCCCATCATATGTCACAGCTAAATGATAAAGCATGTTGTTATCTCATTAAACAGCAGTGAGAAAATCCAGAAAGTAGGACATTGCCTTCTCCTGAGTGGTGCTCTCCTGGTGAAGGCCAGGTGGGCTGCAGGACTTTTGCCACTGATAATAAAAAAATTATATGGTCTCACCCTCAGTCTTAACCATTATGAATAAAAATAATTGCAAAGTAAAGCAGGTGACCAATCAACACTACAGGGAAGAGCCAGGGTCTGTTATGTGAGTGAAAACCCATCTCACAAACAGCAAAACTATCCACACTGAAGACTGAATGGTTAAGGCTGAGTACATTTTCAGATAATTTCCAGAAATTTTGTATTTCAATAGGATTATGATGATATGTAGGGTCACAACTGCCAAGCATTTAAGTAGCCACAACTAAAGAAGATATTTTGAAATTGAAGTCAAAAAAGGAAATGCAAAAAAAAAAAAAAAAGGATTAAATTAATGTTTTCCTTAGAACTTTGATTCTTTGATAGTTCATGTTAGCAAACTACATACATGTGTTCACACATACTTTGTATTAACTAACAATTTTTGGCTTTTCCAGTTGCCCTTCTGCTGTGGCCTCATGTAACAGAAGGGTCTCGTGGCTCTGCTTTGGATGGACACTGAAGTGCTTTCAGACCACAAGTATTTCCATTGCAGCCAACTGAAACTCTTGAATTCCCTGTGCTAGAGCTGCCTGTAAAGCCCTTACCAGGGGCTTTGCCTCCATTTGCCTCAACTAACCTCTACAATTCAACTTTTTCCCCATCATTCCACTTCTTGCAAGAAATAGAATGTAATCAGAACCAAGATTACCACTCCTCCCCACTCCAATCCAACTAACTTCTACCACTCCATTAATGTTATGCATATACCCTCCCCACTCCAATATATGTACATCATTTTAGGAACCTACATAAGGTCAATTTTTGCATTTATATTTTTATTTATTGAGTTATGACAGTGGTATTTCTTCAATTTCCCCCCATTTAATAGGGGGAAAATATGTAATATTTCACAATATGTGTTCTTTACACCACTGCGGTGTTCTATCATAACTATTTGGTCAGATAGTTATTTCAGTAAGAGAAAGCCTGCAATTTTCTGTAATTTCCGTACTATCCAAATAGGATTATACAATCTGTGTTAACTGATCATTCCCACACAATGTTTACTAATGTAGCTATGTTGAATCTTGTGTGAATGAGGAAAACAAAAGGTAGAGAGTTTTAATGTCTTGCCACAGGGCTTACAAAGAGTCAGCGGTGAAGCTAGACACACAAAAAAATGGCACTAGACCCTTTTTGGATTTGTGATTTCTCCTGTGCTAGGCCAGTCCAAAACAAACGAGCACAGGATTATCACCAGAATGTACAGTATTACGTAGCTGACGTTATTTTAAAAGTAATTCCAGATAATGAAAAATATAGCACCAAGTTTTTGCAAATGTGGCAAGTTCCCAAGAGAAGGCTGGGGCTGCTGATGCCACAATGGTTCATCAACAGGACAAGCATACTTCTCTGTCCTTGCTAACAAGTCATAGAGCAGATTCCAGGCTGAAGTTTAACTACTTTTAATCTCTTTTCTAAGAGGAATAAATCTATTATTCACAAAAATTTATATATTTTATATTCTGATGCAAAGCTGGGCTACTGCTCTATTCAATTACAGCGCATGTCATATACGAGGGACCATAGTGCACCCAGATCAACCCAGATCAACCACTTATTTCTAGCCATGGGTATTTTTCCAGGTTTAACTTTACTATGTAGAAAGTTTTGGCCAACAATTCTTTCAATTCTTCTGGCTACACATACTTGATTTACTGGAGAACTTACTCAGGCAAATTTCTGTAGGCAAAATATGATAACAATATTTTGAAAAATCAGGAGAAGAAAAATTAGAATTTTTTCACACATTTTAGTATATACCTGTTTTTCTAGGCTTGAGACAAGGAAGCTTATGTTTCAAAGGTGTTTCAAAATTTTTAACAGACCCCAAAAAACACTTAACAGACTTATTTAAAGACACTTTGGTATCTCTCCCCACACCCAATTAAAATCCTGACCTGTGGTTCATTAGAATGCTACCAACAGCATAGCTCCAATTAATCTTTGGTTGTTCTAAAAGGCAAAGTAAAAGTGAAAGTAAAGTATGAAGAAGTCATTATACAAAATCCTTGCAAAAGTAGCATGATGCTTTTGAACCAGTCTGCACAACACTGAGCCTCAGAACTACTGGCAATCTACACTGAAATGGGATAATCAACTCAGAAATATCTCAAATCATATGCTAAAAATATAGGAGAGACTGATAAACCATGATAGATAGCAAAATCAGATGCAGGCTAAAATGATGCAGCACAGTAAAATCCACTTCTATAAAGAATTAACACCAAAGATTTCAGAAGTCAAGTTCTTCCCCTGCTGAAAGGGAATTTTCTCCTGAATCTAAAATAATTACCATTATTTGCCATAGTTGTGCTTCTATTTTTTTTTCTGAGTGCAAAGGAAGATCCCAAAAGAAAAAGAAAAGGAAAAAAATAAACAAAACAAAACAAACAAAAAAACCAAACAAAACCAAAACAAAACAACCCCCCCCCCCAAAAAAAAAAAAAAAAAAAAAAAAAAACAAAAACCAAAAAAAACCCAAAA
Organism: Prinia subflava; assembly: GCF_021018805.1. Classification (NCBI taxonomy): domain Eukaryota; kingdom Metazoa; phylum Chordata; class Aves; order Passeriformes; family Cisticolidae; genus Prinia; species Prinia subflava. The sequence goes on from NC_086247.1 coordinate 98,706,407, forward strand.
AAACCCCAACCGGCACTAAAAAACCTCGCCGAATACAGTGTCATCTGAAAAAAAGCTAACTACCGGCTGGTTTCTGGTTGTAAGCCTTAAATATGACAAAGAGAAAAGGAATGGGAGTTAGGCCAAAGGAAAGGGAGGTCGGAACAACCCTCATGAGCATTCCGCTCCGGCTGCTGATGCCCCACCAGCCCTACCTGTAGGACCCCATCGCTGCAGGCTCTGGGCACCCGACAGGCAGGGCGCTCGCTGGAGCTTGCTGAAATCCCTGGATCACGGTGACCTCTAGGGGTGAGTTGTACACCTGCAGGATTCCCCCGGTTCTGAAGGAAAAGTGTTCTACATAGAAAGAGCCTTAAGAGGATTCATATTGAGGATTATCCAACAATTCCTCCATGAGTACCTCGACAGTGTATCCAGATATTTGAAACAATGGTAAGTATTTCCAAATATGGAACACGTTAATGTAATGATCTGAGAACGCAATCTCAGAGTGGAAGAAAATAGAAAGTAAAGTCAGTCCCTCTGTCTGTTGAATACAGTGGCAAAATTTGCAGCCACCTTAGTGAGTGAAGGATTCAATGGACTTTCATTCATTCTTTACTACCCAAACAAAAGGCAGATATAGTCTTGCAAAAAGAACAATGCTCTAAAAACATCCCAGCAATCCTTCACACCTAAAAGCAGGTAGTTAGTGAGTGTTGTTCTCTGATAACCCAATCCCAACTAAAAACATTGAGAATCCAATTACCATTTATTCAGGGACTCCTTTTTCTTGCCAGATCAGCTTTAAAAGTCTGTCAGGCAGAAAAACATTCTGCCAGGTTATATTTGAGTACCCTACATGAGGAATTAAAAGCTTAGTTCCTGTTATTTGTAAAAGTTATGTAATCGATTCATAACATGCATTAAAAACTCCAGGGAAATGGAATAAGTTAAATTAATAATGGTTCAAAGAAGCTGTAGTTGAATTCTAAGGGAAACAACGGGGCTGTAAAGTGGAGGTTGTAATTTACAAATCTCACTTCCAGCCCTATGACAGCTGTAAGGAAACCTTCCTGTCTGTTTTCAGAATTTCACCCCAGCTTGTGCCAAAAACTCTTTGCAATGAATGGCTCCAGTGAGTCAATGAGTGCCTTCCTAGACTCCCTAAACACACCACTCTCTCTAAGTCAGATCCGTTTTCCTCACAGGCTCGGCCACAGGTTCCCCATAACAGAGTCTCAGATGTGTGATTTCTCTAAGCACTTTAATCACAGCAGTCACACAAAACTAGCTCGAGATCAAGCTGGGTGCCACCAAGGAGGGGCCCTGAATGAAGCAATCCGTGGGCTTTTGTATTGCAGTCCATACACGCTGGGGCTCTGGGGTCCTCCATTGGCTCTGATCATATCCCTGAGTGGCCGGTCACCTGGCTGGTGCCACAGGTCCCCATGCCCCTTGTTGTGCAAAGGGTCAGTTCCACGTCACTGCTCTTGCTGGAAACTCCAGCCATTTCCCGACGCACAACCTGCAACTTGCACTGCATGACAGCAGCCAACTGAGCTACCCACACTGGGTGTATTCCTCAACACCAACTGCCACTAATGTCCAAACTCAGACTTTCTGGGTATTCACAGGCTTTTTCCCAGAGATGGCCTTGCTGGTATACATTACCTCTGAAATACTGGTATTTCAGAGGTAAGCATTCATACAGAAAGAGGTTACACAGAGAAACAGTTTTATGGTCGTTTTACAGAACATGGAGGGTTTCCTCATATTAGCAGAGGTGCAACATGGCTACATGTCAACATACCCTAGCCATACCTGAGGGTTGCCCAGGGGGTCTAAAGACACAGCTTGTAAAGATTTATGAAGTGTGGATATTAGATGTTTGGATCCAATGTTTGAGGTGAGAGGAGGAGGTGACACATAGCCATCCTAAGGAGAAGACAGAAAGTGTAATGATCTGTGTAGATGGCTGCTGAAGAATGGTCTTCCACCTTCTTCCACCATGGCTGATCCTTGTACATTCAAACTGTATTCAGACAATCGATCTGGTTATTTCTCCAATGTAATTTTTTTTGCCATTAAAATTTAAAAAACCCATTAATTTCCCTGCAAGGGGAAAAACATCACAAACAATAGAGCAGCTAGTTAGGATTTAGTAGACACAAGACCATAGACAGGGGAAATACTGTCTGGTATAAAATGAAAAATAAATTAATTTTTTAAAGGCCCAATGCTTCCTTAAGCAAGGGACAATCAGAGCAAAACAGCCTTGCAAATCAATCATCCACTACAAATCAGAACATATTGACATCTCAGTCTCCAGTCACTCAGGATGGGGGCAAAGTCTCCTGATGCCAGCATAGCTTAAGGCTTTCTGAGACATCTGGTCATTTCTTTATAAGGTGAAGACTGCAGCTAGAGCAGAACACATATCAAAATTAATTTAAAAGAAGGGGAAAATCATCTTGTGAGTGTTGTTGAGATGATTACAGGTAAATGCAGTGAATTGACTAAGCAACAAGCAGGAGGTGGAGGGGAGTGTAACTGAGCTTGTTGCATACGACAAAACCAGCATCCAAAGCAATTGATGATATTCTCACAACCTTACTGGAAACAGTAAAAGACACAGATTCAAACAGAAGTTGAGTGACATAACTCATGAGAGGTCACTCTACAATAGAATTACAAGGCCCTGGAAGCTCCCGTTAACCTTGCAGGTTATTGACAAACAATAAGGAAACATAGCTAGAAGTGCAAGAAAGTTACACCAGATCGCAAACTGGGTAGATTTCTTTCCCCCTGCATGTAGCTTTTTCAAAAATATATAATATTTATACATCCGTGACCTAAACCATCTATTATATTTTTTCTCTTCTCCCACTTGATACTCAAAAAGATGGAACCAGATTCGACCTAATAGCAATGTGCCAAGGTGGAACTAACTCTCAAGGGAGAAAAGGTTGGCATCTTCATCAGTTATGCTCAATTATAGGGAAAGTATTATTGCCCATGATAAGTAGTACAGCTTCACTTAACATACAGAAGTTATCAAATGGGGAAGGGAGGGGTGGAAGGGAGGGAGTGGGTTGTTTCACCAAATTACTTAAAAAATAAAGATCAATAGAAAACAACCAAATCCATCTATGGCACCTAACAGCAAGGTCCCCTGATGTTCCCTGAGTGTCTTTACTCTGTCTTCAGTAGCTCTTAATCTGCCTTTGCAAATGAAGCTTCTTCTGCCATTGTTACTTTTCTTCTACCTAATTTCCGTTTACGCAAGAGAGTGAGTTATTGTCTGTTTTCTCCACTGTACAGTGATGCTATTTTCACTAAATATTGGCTCTCAGCTCTTTTCTCAAATTTATGTCTCTTCCTGCAGCACATGACTTGCCTTCATTGAAAGAAAGTTGGTCATTTTGTTAATAAAATTCCCATTTTTAAAGAAACTGAAACCTCTCTTCTAATTACCTATACTCGTATAAACTAATGATGTTAATTTGGTAATGAATATGTCAAACTCCAATGGTAATTTGCATTTTACACTAGCTCTGTGTGGGTTTGCAGTAACATTTGCTACATTAAAACATGAGGTTAAATCTTGGCCTCATTCGAATCAATTATTTTTTCCCTTTCAGCCTCCTCAGGACCATGACACATTGGTGCCTACTGAATTCAGAGGTATTACCTGTTTGCTGTGAACATGGCCATATGGACACATCCTTTGTCACATGGCATCACAAATTAGTATCTGGCTTTTTCCCCCAAGAAGTATATGTATATTACAAGATGGTGCCATAAAATATTTATTTAGTTCAAGCCCCTGCTCCCACCAAAATCAACAGTAAAGAATTGTGGTGATCTTAAGGGGACAGGATTTCACCCTAAAACATACAGAAGTGCAGTTCTGTAATTTGGGAGCACAGAGAAGTCAAACTTTAGTCCTGGAAGCAGCTTTGCTGAGGAGTTTTCTTTCATACAGATGTGTAAATATAGTGCATTGGCTTTTCACTACACTTTCCCATGTTTTGACTGTTTTTTGCTACACATAATCACACAAATTACACAAGTTACACAAGTGACACTTGTTACAAAAGTGTCGCATATGCTTCACCTCCACTGTCTTTCCCCTAAAGTAAGGAGCATCCATCAGGTCAATGTAACAAGGTAAAGCTGAGCAGTTTATGATAGGTATGGGATCAGGGAATGTGGAATTGCATTTTATGGAAATGGTATGCTCTGGCTCACCCCTGGAAAGTGTATGGTTTATCTCAAGTCTGTAACCTCCTTGCAGTATCTTGTATCTGTAACTCTATTGGCTGAAGAATCTTACCGCACCTACCTTGAACGTCCCTGTTAAGAGTGCAAATGGAGAGGGCTCTCATTCTTTGCCCTTCTTTGCCCAGGAGGTCTCCAGAGACTCCCCTTCCCTCTCTCCCCTTCCCTCTCTCCCCTTCCCTTCCCCCTCTCCCTCAGTGACCATGCTGCCCTCCCAGAGTAAGACTCCAAATAAACTCTCATCTCATCAGCACCCCACCAGCATCTAATGTCTCTTTACCTGCCAGCATGCAAACACCCACAACCTTAGAGACCGGGGGGCTCCCAGGGAACCTTGCCCGGGGACCTCCCCTTAAATCAAAATCACAACAAGGGAAGACTGAGTCTTGCCTCCATTATGTCAATCATTTATGGTTTCCAGCAACCATTTCAAGGAAAGGGTTGAACATTCCTTTTATTTTCTCAGTTTCCAGTTATTTTATTCAGGGTTTTGTTGTTAGAGCAACTACAACATTTGAGAGAAAGAGAAGTCAAGATATGAATATGGATAAAAGAGAAGTATGTGAAGGAAGAGGAAATGTCTCTGTGGGAAAACATAACATGCAGCAAGGGAATGCCTCAGATATGTTCTGCTTCAGTGAACATTGGGGAAGTATTCATTCAGCCTTAAGCAGGATGTCTTGGTTGTGTCCAAGATGCAGATCCTATAATTATCTCAGAAAAGTTTTATGCCTATCACTTCTTCTAAAGATAAAATAATTTAGGTTGTTGGGTAAATTGGCCTCAAATAATGCTTTACCATCTTCTTTCTTTCTCACCCCAGTCCTTAGTTGCATCTCACTCACTGTCCTTCTTCAGCTACCTCTGTAACCTTCAACTCCTGGGTGAATTAAAGAAGCTCTCTCAGGTTAGTACTCCACAGATACCATCAACTCCTGGGTCTCTGTCTGAGCTTCATAGTATCAAAATCTATTTTCCAGACCTCTCTTTAGAAAGAGCATACTACGAAACAGTGGGACCAACTCAGATATCAAAGAATGATAGAATGACCCTAAAGATCATCTAATTCTAACCTCTCCACTATGGCCAGGAACACCTTCCACTAGACCAGGTTGCTCAAAGCCCCATCCAACCTACCCTCGAACACTTCCAGTGATGGGCCATCCTAACTTCTCTGAATATCCTGTTCCACGGGCTCACCACCCTCTTATTCTTCCTAATATCTAATTGTCCTGGGGTGACTCTATGGTCCTGTATCCCCTATCGGCTGCTCTATGCCCAGACATGAGTCCTGTAGCTTTAAGTTTGAAGGGTGATGGGGGGAAAGGCAGTGGAATTCTTTCAGCACCTGTGTTCAAAACACAGATAACTCGCTAGTTCTTTTTTTTCCCTGTGGCTCTTGGCTGTCTTGTTCTCCAAAGATGGAGAGTTTTCTTTGCTTTTCAGCTAGTTTTTTTTTAGTTAGGTGAAGCAAGAAGTTCTTCCCAGGACTGTGGCTTCTTCTTCTTCTCCTGGAACTACTCAGCTTTTCTCCAGTCTGACACATCAGAACATTGCCAGGCCCCTCTCCTCATGCCACAACCTGGAGACCAGCTCTGGATCCCAGAGGGACCTTACAGAAAGGATGAGGCCTACAGAAAGGACTCTGAATTTACCAGTTCTTCGCTGCAGTGAGAGGTTTTATTACTTTTTTTCCTTCTTCTTTCCATGCTTGTGAACAGTCTGCTTGTTAAATAAATGGGTTTTTTCACTTTCCTCCAGAGATTTGTTTTCAAGCCTGGATGGGAGAGGGGTTGCTGAAACCTGATTCTACTAGAGGACATGTTCATTTCAGGATGTTTCCTCCTAATTTGTCTCAAACCATGACAAATAATTTGGTGCATTGGCCAGGAAAGTGAAGGAAACTGGAATAATTACATTTTGGTTTTAATTATTTTGTATTGGGGTAAAGCAGTTAGTAGTCACCATGTAGTTTGAGGCACATAACTTTTATGGAACAGGGGCACAAATAGGGCTTCCTATTTTGGTATGCTAGCGGCTACCATCGCCATCGCTCTGCCGGTTCCAGTCACAGTGTCTGCTCCAGCAGCCAACCCCTCCGCTGCAGCTGTGTCTCCTTTGTCTCCTCCTCTCTCCATGACTGCTCCTTCTGTGAAGGGTCCTATCCTGGCAGTATCACCCAAGAATTGCGCTCTTTCCCCAGAGGCAATGATGAAATTTCAAAGCTTTGGGAAGCTGCGCTTGCCCAGTCTGGCCATGGCAGAGCTGCTGTGACCATAACACCTGCGCAATTGCGGCAGCCTGCAGCGGTTTGGGGTGGTGGCCAGCAGCCTGTGTGGTCTGCTGAGGAAGCGCTGTTGGCTGCTGTGGCTTCCCTTGGGAAGCAGGCACCTCTACCACCACACAGGTGGCACACAGCTAACCAGGAGTCACTTCCGAGCACTGCTGCCACAGACAGAGCTGGGGCTGCTGAGCCCCAGGGAGAGTTGTCTGGGCTGTATCAGCAACACTGAATGGCTCCTGTCTGCATTCTGCAGCCAGCAGGACGCTGTGCTGGAGGCTGCATGGAGGCTGCAGATGGGTGAGAACACTCCTCACAGGCAAAAGCTGATGGCATGTCCCATTCACAACCAGAGCGTGTTTTGATCAATTCCTCGGAGCCAGCAGAGTTAAAGCAAGATGTCCACCAACTGCCCCTCCATGGCAAGATACACTTACACTACAACCAGTGGCCATTCCGATAAGAGGGGCAGATCGAAAAAGATTTTGGGCAATATTGTATGAACAAGCATGGGAGTTAGACTTGGCAAATCAGATTCTAGCATGTCTGGTGATGTGAAATAATGGTGACAGCCCAGATGAGTGGGAACATTTTCACTGGAGTGTAATCAAAGACTTTAGAAATACAGTGATGCAGCATGGGTTTACTTCTCATTTCACTCAGTCTTATGCTATGAGGTATCTTTACTAATGAGTTAAACCCTTCAACTGTCAGCAGACAGCACAGATTTGCATCTCCCCAAGTCAGATGTTGAGTTTTGAGTCACAGTGGAGACAGTAAGTGAATGAGGTTGCCTTAAGTAATTTAGAACATTCTCAGGATGACCCTCATTTTGGAGTGGGTACGCCCCAGCACATGGAGGACACTCCAAATAACACCCTGCAGCTCCAAGCCCAACTGCACCCCTTAGTGCTACAGCAAGGAAAAGAGCTTGCATTTCTCATGATGCAGCATGTACTGGATGTAGGGGCTCCTTGTCAGTCATGGACACTGACTAAGCAGAAGCCTAGTGAGCCGTATATCACATTTACAGGTCATCTTAGAGAGGAGATTGAGAAACAAATTGACAATGCAGCAGCCCAAGAAATTCTGCTTTTGCAATTGGCTAGACATAATGCGAACGCGGAGTGTAAACAAGCTTTATTGCTGCTGCAGAATCCTGTGCTAGTAGATATGATTGAGGCTTGCAGCAAAGTTGGGACAACACAATATCAGATGGAGCAGCTTACAAAACAGGTTACTGCAACTGTGCAAATCTCCAGAAGTTGTTTTCACTTCAGTCAAAGAGGGCATTTCAAGAGAAATTGCCCTAATCAGCCTGGCAGTTTTTCAGTGCTGGGGAACTGCAAGCAACACACTGTCGGGCCGTGTGTAGGTTGCAGCAGACCGAGACACTATGACAAACAGTGCCATTCTCATTTTGATAGCAAGGAATGAGCACTGCCACCCAGAGGGCCTCTAGGAACTGGGAATACATCCAGCTACCTCTTCTAGACTTATGCAGCACACTCAGTGCCAGAAACAAAGAAAGTGCCGGAGTGGATGTCATCACACCTGTCTCGGTCACCATAAGCAACACCAAGGTACAGGAAATGCAGTTAGATGCTTTTTGGACCTTTGGGATAGGGGTTAAATGCAGTAATGGTGCGACGTTCAAGTGTTCCTTCGCATGGGCTGTTTGTGTTACTTGGAGTTATTGATGCAGACTATTTTGGGCAGATTTGTGCCGTGGTGTGAACACTTGTAACCCCCGGTCACCATACCTAAGATCAATTGCTGTATATATATATGTCTATATACACATAATTTGGCTGGTGAATACTATAAGGAAGGAAATGAGTCACAGGATATTCCTATTTTCTTTTTCATTACATTATTCTTCTGCAATGTTTATTTACAAAAGGTGATTTTGCACTCATGCATTGATCCAAAGCATCTTGAATAAACCCTAAATCCCAGTCAAAGGGGAGAGGAATCAGGAATTTCAGAGTCACTATAATACATTTGAAAAAATCTGGTGTTGGCAAGAGGTGCAGATAGCTTAGCTGGTCTCTTGAAAGTAGATGGAAATAGGTCATTGGAGGCAACGGGAAAACAGAGAAAGGTATGAAGGATACTAAGAAAGCTGTGGTGCCTCAATATTAAGAGGTTGCAGTTACCTTTTACAACACAAGTACCTAGTGCAGAATCTGTTAAAAGAGCGGCTGGAAGGTTCAGATCTACAGGCGCCCCTAAGGTCTTTGGAACGAAATGGTTTCTGACTCTAGACCTAATAGGAAGTGTTGTTTAAAATTTGTACGAAGTTCTCCTCCACAAGTGACTGTTGACGGTATGATTGACACTGGAGCTGATGTCACTTATTTGCAAAGACACAGTGGCCTTTTATTTGACCCACAGTAATTTCTGCAGCGGTGGCTGGAGTTGGAGGAAAAACTGACAGTTGTCAAGGTCTAGTACCTGTGAGTCTGGTTAATCCTGATGGGCAGGTAGCTATGATCTGTCTTTATGTAATCTCAGTAACTTTAGATTTGAGAGGATGTGATTGCTTGACTGGTACAGCAACATACTCCCTGGAAGTATTTGGGAATGGAAATCTTAGATCAAACTGTTGAACCTCAGATGGTGACTACTCTGTATCCTACATTAACATTGAATAACTTGCAAAAATTGCTAAGTACAATTAATTGGATCAGACCATTGTTGGAATTACCGAATGTGCTGTTGGCACCACTTTTTGATTTATTAAAAGGTGATTCCTCCTTGTTATCTTCCAGGAGCTTGTCCCCAGAAGCACTTGATGCATTAAACCAGATAGAACTAGCAATGCAAGAGAGAAAAGTTTGGAAAGTGGCTACCACCATACCTCTCAATATATAAATATTTTACTATCTTAGGACCATCCTGTGGGGCTCATAACCCAATAGCATGACAGTTTGCAATGTCATTTAGATTTCTTTAGATTTCCTTAGATTTCTTAGAATGAGTATTTCTATCATATAAGTGCAGACAGTTGCCACTCACTTAGAATTGGTTGCTCCTGTAATTTGTAAAGTCAGACAATGGTGTGTTTAGTTATCAGAGTGAGAGCAAGCCATTTTGATTGTGCTCTTGACCTCTGACTGGGAGGTGGGTGGCAAATATCTCTGTTTTACAAATGGCCATGATAGAGTTCCCAGGAAAAATATTATTCCATCACCCTGCACATGAATTTTTGCAGCTGCATCTAGAATTCAATAAGCAGAAACATTTGGGTGATAAGAACATGTAGACTCTATCTTACCCTTGCATGTTACTTTATGAAGTTGTACAGTTATTGATGTTGTTAAAGTTGTATAGCTATTGATAGAATTATGTAGCTGTGGATTTTGTTAAAATCCTAATATCTAGCCTTTAGCTTATCTTTCTGTGTTGTTTTAGAAAGTTATACAGCTATTGACATTGTCGGTATATAGGTGTAGGTATAGAGATTTTGATAGAATGCAGGAGCAAGTTACCAGCTATGAGGGAGAAAAAAAGGACTTTGAATTGGACGGTTTTAGTATTAGAGATGACAGGATGAAAGAGTTAGAAGAAGAACTAAACAAAAAAAAATCTGCTATCTGAAATCTAGAAAGTAATGCAGCAGCTCTGCAAAAGAAATAAACCAGTGTAGACAGAAAACTAAAAGATGACTTTAGAAGAACAAGAACAGACTCAGACTGAGCAAGATCAAGTGCTTGAAGCCAAATCAGAAGAGACAAACAGATTAGTTTTGGAACTGGTAGCACGGAAGTGGAAATATTGAGATCTGAATAAAGAGTACAGTGTGTTTATTTCTTTGTAAAACCTATGCGTTGTATTTCAACATGTCTTTCTATCTCTTAGTCCTAAGTGAAATATGTGAATATGTCGGAATGTCAATTTATCTAAACTTATCTTTCTAGAGATACTGCAATTTTATAATTGAAACAGAAAGAAAGAGTTGTAAGAGGATGGATAGTGAAAGTGCTGAACACAATCTTGCCCCTCATAAATTGCAGCTGTGCCAATTACCATAGAGTGGGAACATCCTTGCCCTCACAGCTATGTTATGAAAATGAGTAAGAAACTGTACAAGAGGAAACATTGAAAAGAACAAGACAAGAGACTCTGTAGAAGGATAGTAGACATGACATTTATTTAAAAGAAAAGGAAGGGGGAATCGTAGGCACAGTTTGGGGTGATTTGGAATGGGGCTGCGGCCAGCCTCATATTTAATGGGCTCCAACTGTGTAGGACAGGTGAACAGTATGGAAGGCAATGAAACATGGAGTGCTGAAGTGTACTGACCAATCACAGAAGGGTAGATAGGGCACAGAGTGTAATGCATGTAAGATGAAGGGTATAAAAGGTTGTCCTGGAAAGCAATAAAGTACTGATGCTTGAAGACTTCTTTGGTATCAGTCCTACATCCTCCATCAAGCAGACACCCCAGTCACTCAGGCTGCAGCCAAACTGGACAGGGTGCGTAAGCCAATGGCAGTTGCTCTTATCACGAGAAGAAAACACAAAACCAAGACCAATTGCCCAGTGGAGGAGGAGGATGATGATGGTGATTGATGATGATGATGATGATGATGTGGGGGAAGGAGCCTCAAAGTCAGCAGAGGACTCAGAGCCAGAAATCATTATGGAGTCCCTGTACATGAAGGACCTTTGTGGCCTGAGAAAGGTCTGAGGAATCTATATTTTATAGAGATATTATTATTATTATTATCATCATCATCATCATCTTTTGGATATATATAGATATTTTTATTATATTTATATATCTATTTATTTATATATTTATATTATAATATATTTATATTTATATATCTATTGTATATAGATAATCTATATCTATATACATTTGATGGTCTGAGGAATCTATATTAAGTTGGTTAGTCCATCTTTGGAACGCTGCAGGCAATACTACAATTCTGGACGGTACTGAAGCAAGGCATTTGGGATCCCTACCACATGATCCAGTTATTGACCAAGGGATGGTAAGGAGGCCTGAACCTCTCAGTCTCTGGATATGGCTCTTAAGAAGCATGAGGGAAAGATACCTGTGTCCAGACAATCTCCATATACAGCAAACACTGTGGAAGACCACAGAACAAGGGATTCAGCACTTAAGAGAACTGGTGGTGGTGGAGATTCTCAGCTGACCCAACAATTATGAGTCCAGACTTGGTAAGATGTACACCAGTGATGTGGCTAAAACTCATATGACTTGGGCTACAAGAATACGCTTCAGCTTTAGAAATGATGAAGCAGAATGAATAGCATGAGACTGTGCTTGCTATGGCGAAGAAACTGAGCTTATGCAGATGCTGTGCATGGCCCAACAAATGCAAGAATCTCAGCTGTGGAAACATGTATGCAGAAAATGGAAGATAAGATGGAGGAGAATCACCAGAAACTCAAGAAGAAGACTGAAGAAAACCTTCTCCAAACCCTATCAGTACAGACCAGAGGTTCTGTTACCAGATGCAGATGTCCCCCAGCTAGGGAGAGAGGGTACACCCCATGAGGTGAGCTGTGGTTCTTCCTGTGTGATTGTCAGGAAAACATCAGGAGATGGAGTAGAAAACCCACCACTGCCCTGGTGCAACCGGTGCATGAATTGAAGGAGAGCAAGACTCAGGGAGAAAGTTCCACAAGAAAGGAAGCAGCTTCAGTTGCCCATATGAACTGCCAGGTATGATGGTAGAAAAGATGACAGGTCTGATCCCCTTGAAGGAACCTTTAAAATGTATGCCAAGGGAAGAAAGGATAACCAGGACCAGAGGGGCCCTGCTTCTAGCCAGGTAGAGGCCAGGGAAAACTGTATATTGGGCCGTGTGGATTTGTTGGCCTGGCACATCAGAACCACAAAAATATGAGGCCTTGGTAACACTGGCACGCAGTGCATGCTGATCCCATTGTGACACGTGGGAGCAGTACCTGTTTCTATTGCTGGTATGATAGGAGAGTTGCAGGATTTTGAACCTAGTGGAAGCTGATGTGAGCCTGACTGGAAATCAGCGGAAGACACACCCTATTGTGACTGGCCCAGAGTGCATTTTGGGCATAGACTTCTTCCAAAGCAGATATTTCAAAGACCCAAAGAGACTCAGGTGGATGTTTGGGATGGCTGCTGTGGAGACAGAGGGCATTAAGTAATTGAACACCTTGCCTGGAATATTGGAGAACCCATCTGCAGTAGGATTTCTAAAGAGGGAAAAGCAACACCTACCTGTTGCCACCTTGACGGTGCACCGCCAGCAGTATCGGACAAATCGAGAGCCAAGAGGTGGTCAGTAAAACCCACTCATCCTTAGACAGCCCCATTTGGCCTGTGTACAAGCCTGACGGAGAATGGAGACTGACTGTGGACTATCGTGGCTTGAATGCAGTGACTCCACCGCTGAGCACCACTGTGCCAGACATGCTGGAACTCCAGTACAAGCTGGAGTCCAAGGCAGCAAAGTGGTATGCCACAATTGACATTGCTAATGCATTTTACTCCAATCCTCTGGCAGCAGAATGCAGGCCTCAGTTTGCCTTCACCTGGAGGGGTGTGCAGTACACCTGGAACTGATTGTCCCTGGAGTGGAAACACAGTCCCACCATCTGCCATGGATTGATCCAGGCTGCACTGGAAAAGGGTGAGACTCCAGAACATTTACAATACACTGATGACATCATTGTGTGGGGGAACATGGCAATGGAATTGTTTGAGAAAGGAAAGAAGATCATCCAGATTCTCCTAGAAGCCGGCTTTGCCATCAAGAAGAGCAAAGTCAAGGGACCTGCCAAGGAGATCCAGTTCCTGCGAGTAAAGTGGGAAGATGGGCAGCATCAGATTCCCACTGAGGTCATCAATAAGATCACTACAATGTCTTCACCTACCAGCAAGAAGGAAACACAAGCTTTCCTAGGCACCATAGTCTTTTGGAGAATGCACATTCCTGAGTACAGCCAGATTGTGAGCCCTCTCTACCTGGTTACCCACAAGAAGAACAATTTCCACTGGGGCCCTGAACAGCAGCAAGCCTTTGCCCAGATCAAGCAAGAGATCGCTCATGCGATAACTCTTGGCCCAGTCAGGACAGGATTGGAGGTGAAGAACGTGCTCTACTCTGCAGCTGGGAGCCATGGTCTGTCCTGGAGCCTTTGGCAGAAGGTGCCTGGTGAGACTTGAGGCCAACCACTGGGATTCTGGAGCTGAAGCTACAGAGTGTCTGAAGCCGACTTCACTCAAACAGAGAAGGAAATTTTAGCAGCCTATGAAGGAGTCCAAGCTGCCTCAGAGGTGATCAGCACAGCAGAACAACTCCTCCTGGCACCCCAACTATACCAGTGCTGGGGTGGATGTTCAAAGAAGAGGTTCTCTTTACCCACCATGCAGCCAATGCCACATGGAGTAAGTGGATTGCTCTCATCACACAGCACACCCACATTGGAAAAATGAATCATCCTGGGATCTTGGAAATAATTACAAATTGGCCCAAAGGTGAACACTTCAGTCTAACTGATGAAAAGGAAAAAATGACACATGCTGAGGAAGCTCCACTGTACAACCAACTACCAGCAGAAGTAACACATTTCTCTTTTCACTGATGGTTTCTGTCGCATTGTAGGGATAAACCACAAGTGGAAAGCAGCCATACAGAACCCCACATGACAGGTCACAGAAGCTATTGAAAGAGAAGGTGGATTGAGACAACTTGCTGAACTCAAAGCTGTTCAACTGGCCCTGGACATTGCTGAAAGAGAGAAGTGGTCAAAGCTCTGC